>NC_092337.1:185882500-186547500 GCF_046630445.1 Rutidosis leptorrhynchoides | reverse complement strand
TTATGTACCCCCTTGACGATCACGCCAATGGGTAGCGTCACTCTCAATAGGTCTACTCACAATAATTAAGCTTGCAAAATTCCAAATCCAGCAATTAACGATATTATGGCAGGGGTTTGCATGTAACAATAAATACATGTTTAACAAAAGTCTCACGAAAGTGCATATCAAATAGTTTAGGCATTTGTGTCTAAATTGTAAATCATTTAAAAGCAAGCATGTGTCTCACCCCAGAAGTTGTAAAACAGTTAATAAATAGTAAAAAGTGGGGCTATGAAGTTCACCTTAGTAGGAAGTAAGTAATTCCACGCAAGAAGTATGAACGGAGTATGTATATATTAAATTGAAATAATATAATACAATTTAAACATCTGATTTAAAGATATAAAGTAATATACAAAATAATTAAGGTGTTATTAAAATAGATCTATATATATGTATCTATATATGACTATTATACATAATTAGTATGTATATTGTAGTATACATAAATATATAAATTTTATATTAAATTTTTTAATATAATATATATATATATATATATATATATATATATATATATATATATATATATATATATATATATATATATATATATATATATATATATATATATATAGGTGATAATATACTTAGTGTAATTATGTGTTACTATATAGATAAGTGAATAAGTTATAATAATAATAGTAGTATTATTCTTTAATTAATTAACTATTATGAAATCTTATCATTACATGTTATTCATACATAAGTATTAGTTTACAATATATTTTCTATTATACACAATTACTTAATTAGTATTTACCTTATATTATCCATAAATATCCTAATAATTAATTAAATACCTAAAAATCATATACATAACTTTTATAAACTTAATTAATCATATAAATCAGTATAAAAATATTTAAAATCTTTTTTATCAAAATTTTGTATTTATTTTTGTTTTTCCTATTTATTTAGTCATAAAAATCAAGTTAAATTCCACATAATTATTAAATAAAATTAGATAATTACTTTTATTATTTTTATAAGTTTATCTCATCTTAAAAATCTTTATAAATATATATATTATATTATTTTTATTGTTTGTATATACTTTCCTTATTTATCCTTTAATTACATTATAATAGTATTTTAAATATTCAATAAATATAATTCGACTCCAATATTAATTTTTATAATTTTTACAGACTTATTAATATTTATTAACCTCATAAAAATTATATATATATTTTTATTATTAATATATATTTTTATTACGAATTTTGAATTATTTTTATACTTAAATACTACATAATTCATTTTTAACTACAAATAAAATTCCAAAAAATACTATAATTATTTTTACATTATCTAACACCGTTCTAAATACTTTTTATATAAATATTACTGATATCCATATTTTATATATATTAATTTCATTTTTATTTATTAAAATCATAAAATAATACTATTAATTATAGAATAATTGTATATAATGGTATATAAATTAATTTTTCTCATCTAACAACTTTTATAAACATAAAAACCTCTATAAAAATTATGATAACCAATTTTATGTATTTAGAACAATTAAAACCAATTTATCCTTATATATACCCATCGATTTACATATATTTTTATATAAAATAGTTTCTTTGCTTTTTAACCAAAATTTTACGTAAAGTACTTCATAATATATACTTAGATACATATATATCATGTTTTTATACATATATAACGTATGCATACATACATGCACACGTATACACATACACACACACACACACACACACACACACACATATATATATATATATATATATATATATATATATATATATATATATATATATATAATTTTTTTTATAAAACTCGCGTGAAAATGAAAACCTGAGTAAGTAAGGATCTAGGGTTACCTTTGGGATGTTAAGAGCAAGATTAGGAGTAGGTTGTTGATGGAGATCGAACAGACCAGCAGCAGCAATGAATCGAAGCAAGAAAGTGGCAATATGGATCGGTTTTGGTGGGGTTTTGGGTCATGATCACAGCAGCAGCAACAGGGGCTGTTTTTGAAAGGACCCGTTCATATACATTATAAACGATTCACAATAGTTGATTACATTGCGAGGTATTTGACCTCTATATGATACATTTTATAAACATTGCATTCGTTTTTAAAAGACAATCTTTCTTTACATCGAAAATTGACAGGCATGCATACCATTTCATAATATCCACTATCCAACTATAAATTGATTTAATAATAATCTTTGATGAACTTAATGACTCGAATGCAACGTTCTTCGAAATTTGCTATGAAAGACTCCAAGTAATATCTTTAAAATGAGCAAATGCACAGCGGAAGATTTCTTTAACACCTGAGAATAAACATGCTTTAAAGTGTCAACCAAAAGGTTGGTGAGTTCATTAGTTTATCCTAATCATTTATTTCCATCATTTTAATAGACCACAAGAATTTCATTTCCAGTTCTCATAAATATACGTCCCATGCATAGAGACAAAAATAATCATTCATATGGTAAACACCTGGTAACCGACATTAACTAGATACATATAAGAATATCCCCTATCATTCCGGGATCCTCCTTCGGACATGATATAAATTTCGAAGTACTAAAATATCCGGTACTTTGGATGGGGTTTGTTAGGCCCAATAGATCTATCTTTAGGATTCGCGTCAATTAGGGTGTCTGTTCCCTAATTCTTAGATTACCAGACTTTAATAAAAAGGGGCATATTCGATTTCGATAATTCAACCATAGAATGTAGTTTTAATTACTTGTGTCTATTTCGTAAAACATTTATAAAAGTTACGCATGTATTCTCAGCCCAAAAATATAAAGGGTAAAAAGGCAAATGAAACTCACGCATATAATTATTGTAAAACAGTTAATAAAACATTTGCATGTATTCTCAGCCCCAAAAATGTAAAGAGTAAAAAGGGAATCGAATGAAACTCACCATACTGTATTTCGTAGTAAAAATACATATAACGTCATTGAACAAGTGCAAGGTTGGACTCGGATTCACGAACCTAAATTAATTATATATATTTATGTGTTGGTCAATATTTGTCTAACAAATTAGGTCAAGTCATAGTGTACCACAATCCTAATGCTCGAAACTAATATGCAAAAGTCAACAAAAGTAAATTTGACTCAAAATAATTTCCAAAAATCTATACATGATTAATATATAGTTTAAATATCGTCGTTTTATATTTTTAAAATATTTTTAAAAGATTTATTAGAGTAAATAATATAATTTATTTATTAATAAATAAAATTTTATATTAAATTTATATAATAAAATATACTTTTATATATATTAAGTAATAAAATTTATAGGGTTCATTTAATATCATAAAGATAATATGATAGGTATTATTAAAGTAAGTTATTACACGTAGTAAAATATGTTTGTATCACATATTTATTTGATAAAATAATATCTATAATGATAGTAAGTATAAGTTGTATTATTTTGTAATAATAATTATTATTATAAAAATATCAATATTTATAATTACTAAGATGACATTATGATAAAACGATAATTCTAATTATGATATCTTTAATATTTACGATAATTTTTAATATTATCTTTAAAATAATAATTCTATTTAAAATAATAATAATAATGATATTTTATAGTAACAATGACATTTCTATTAAAATGATAATTTTTGTTAAAATGATAGTTTTAATACTAACGATACTTTTAATAATAATAGTAATGATAAAAATAATAAGAACGATAATTTTATCTAAATCAATATCTTATAATATTTTAATTTCATCATGATACTCTTACCCATTATTTTCTAATCCGTTCATCGAAACCATTCGATATCTAAAGGAAAAGTTCTTAATTTTTCGCTAGCTTTCCAAGGACATGCATATCTTATACCTTATCTCAACCGCAAGTGTAACTAATTCAAGATTCAACCTAACCTGTCTAAGGGCAATATCAAAAGTACAAGCATGCATAATCCTAAATACTCGAGGACTAGTCAGGGATACACTATTAGTATGTAAAAGTTAAATTATGAGTACTCACGTATCAATATTGTGATTCAATATTGCAGGAAAGGTACGTAGACGCAACGGAAATGATAAACACTATATTGACCTCACGAGCATACCCATGAACCATACTCAATCACCTCCATAGCTATAACCCATAATTTCCTTAATCCTATCCCACTCGAAAAACAATTTCGAAATCACTCGGATAGCACTCCGTCGTAATATTTTATGTATACTAATAATATCTTGAAATAATATGGAGTAAATATATATGTAAATCGATTGAGAGAGTTTAGAGAAAAATATTTTCAAGTTTCTATGAAATAATGAAACCTATTGAATTCTATTTATAATAGATTTTTGAATTATTAAAGTGAATTATTAAAGTATGAATTATTAAAGTGAATTATTAAAGTATGAATTATTAAAGTGAATTATTAAAGTATGAATTATTAAAGTAAATTATTAAAGTTAAAGTAAAGTAAAAATAAAGTAAAGGTAAAGTTTAAGTATAGTAAAAGTATAAAACTATGTACGTATAATACGCGTATAAATATATATAATATTAATTTAAATCGTTATATATATTTAATAAAATAAAATATAAATATCGTTATCTACGTAATGAGTTGTCAAAAGTAGTTCTAGATATTTATAAAAGTTATATACATTTTAATAATAAAGTTCTTTTTAAACTGAAAACGTTTTTGTACGTTTGAAACTAAATAGATCAATCGAGTCTTTATGAGATTCAATCTTCCACTATCCTTTGTCTAGTTCTCAATGATTGACAATTTGTTCTTATTTATAAATCACTTTACCATTTTTCGAATATTGTTAAAATGGAAAGATTTCTCAAATCAACGTGGGCCTTTCAACAGAGACTTGTAATCATAATTCAATATATCTGATAATTCAATCATTTGATCTTATCTTCTAATTCCATTGATAAACATTTTGAAACAGATACAATCATATAAAGTATTTAATCTAATATTTTGTTTACGTTTCAAGTTATAATATATATACACATATACATATATAATCATATTCGTTTAATGGTTCGTGAATCGTTGGAACTTGGTCGAGGTTGAATGAATGTATGAACATAGTTTAAAATTCTTGAAATTTAACTTAACAAATATTGCTTATCGTGTCGGAAACATATAAAGATTAAAGTTTAAATTTGGTTGGAAATTTCCCGGTTGTCACAGTACCTACCCGTTAAAGAAATTTCGTCCCTAAATTTGAGTGGAAATGTCGTGAATGATAATAAGTATGTTTTCATGATGCATACGGGCTGAAAATTAGAGTTTTATCATCAGCGAATAATTTGGATAAACAATCCATTTATATGAAGAGTACGAATGAAGCTAACATAGAAGAGTGAAATGAGTAAGTGTAGATTCATCTTATCATTTGACGTAGATATGATTGATTCCCAGATTTCAAGGGATTTGAAGAAAATCTTCTTAATAAGATTTGACTCTCCGGTAATCAAGGGAATTAGGATCCGTTTTAAATGCGATTGTCCATTTTAATTGTTCTGTCGGAGATTTTCTTATAAATTCACCTCCTTCGTTTCCTTAAAACTCACACCTTCTGTTGATGCATTTTATGCAAGTCCCTAGACATCTACCCACGTCCATTGCAGGTACAACAGTTTAAAGGCCACCATGATTGCTCGTTATTATCCTATCCATGTTTGTATGTGGTTACAGGAACTGCAGGAACGAGATTTAGATGTTTGACTATGTTAGACTTAGTCAGACGTACGAGTGAAGCCTCACTAGTACGGCTGACAGGCTCATACGCACTGTTGATGCTGAGCTAAGTCACAATTACAACCTAAATGAGAAGACACGAGTGAGTGATCACCCGTACGGCTGATGAAGCCAACTCGTACGTGTGATGAATGAATCGTATGGGTGAGTCAACAGCAGGGGTATATAAAGTCTTATGTTCTTCATTTTAGGTTAAGCCTCTAATTTGTTACACACACTCAGATCTAGTGAGCTCCTCCGATTCTCTCTCAGTCCAAATCACCCAGGTGGTGAATAATAGCTCTAGGTGTTGATCTAATCACACTTGATTTAGTTATGATTTGACTAAATTAATCAAAAAAAACTTAACCTATTCACTAGAGGGTTTGATTCACTTATTCCGCCATTGTGTGAGTTAAATCTGTTGATTTCTAAGTTCCTAGTCATGTTTCATCACCTTCTATTCTTTCTCCCTCAACTCATATTTTAAAGTATTCATCAATATGCTCCATCCAGTTCTGATTCTCGACATACTTCTAACTTTCATATCGGTCATTCTTCTTTTTCATCTACCGCCGGAAGAATCTATTTACTTCTACTATACTCTTGGGTTTATAGTGTTTCTAGTTCTCCCGTGTCTTTATATTGCTATATGCATCGATATATATGGTTTATAATTTCTGGTTTATCGTTGGGCTTTATATGTTCCCTTATATTTCAAAGTCTCTGCTTCTATCTTCTATAATCATTATCATTCACAGTTAATGCTCTCTTTTATTTACTGCAATTTATACCCCAATTTCTATTTCGCAGTTTTGTCCTTTCGTTTCTTCTTCTTGCGATTAAGCACCGCTTGTAATGGTCCAGAATTCACAGATATGAATTTCGGAATGAACATTGTTAATGTTCTAGGAAGAAAATTGTGATGGCACGATCTTGACTTGTCAAATTACTAGAATATCTTGGAAAAGGCCGAATCATCAAGAAATATTTTCTTGATATTTTAGAGGTTAAATAGAATACAAGAGTCGTATAACATGGCACATGATGAGGTTATGATCTGTGAATCATCACGTTCCATTTAGAAACTCAGCATGACTTACTGTAATATAATTACGTTGATCAAGTGTCATTATATTATACTAATTCATGCTTCAGTTCCCAACACTACTTCAAAATATTCCTATTTTAAACTTGAATGTTTCATAATTTAGAAACTAAAATAGTTTCTTTTATGATGTAATACAGATAGCGAGAAGAGGTAAATGATTTCAAATAAGAAAAATTAAGAAAATATCTTCAGAAATATGGAGGATATTTATAATGAAAGATATGATGATATTTTAGAATTTCTAATATCAGAGGATGATGAAGAATATTATCCGCAGGGGTTTAGAGTCAGGAGCAAGGTATTTGTTAATGACTTCAGCAGGTACTGAATCATTTGGATCCTTTGAAGTCAGGTTCAGTCTTTGTAATTTGTCCACAGCCTCCTTCCTACTTTGCTCAATCCGTTTTCCAGTTCCAAAACATCTCTTTTTCTGCTCTTTGCCAGCACACTTCATCATTATCATCCAGCTTTTACCGTTTAAAGTCGTTTATAGTTTTTGCTGCTTCATCAGCATTTTTTTTTTCCCATTTTCGGAGAACCAATTCGCAGTTTGGAGTGTTTTTCAGAAACTTCACATTCAAATTAAGTCCAGAAGATAGGCGTTATATATACACATATAACTGTTGGCATAAACATCCTGCGAGATTTCAAAATACTGATTGCTAATTCCCAATGATTCGTATGGTAATTCTCATTACAAGATGCGAATGAGTAAATGATGAGGTTTCAATGAATAATTATAATGACTTTTTGGAGAGGCTAAAGTCAAAGGGTAATGAAGTTGTTGGTACATCTGCTAATAATGTGGTGGAATGTAAAAGGTTCCCTGGTAATGATGGTGTATATCTCAAGGTTATAATAAGGTTAGTCTGACTGAAAAGTCGAAGTTGACTTGCTGGAGCTGTGACAAAACTGGATACTTTGAATAGGAGTCGCAAAGTTATTTTTGCTAATAAATGCCAAAGAATCTGACGCGAATACGTTGTTTAAACTTTTACTTTGGTTTCAAGAGTTTTTCGGGTACATAACTGTGGGTAACATGTAGTTGGATGATCATCTCGATTGCTCATCATTCGAAGTGTCTTCAGAAATTTTGGAAGGGTTTGAACACAGATTGTAATCGTTAACATACATTTGATGTTCTAACACAGTTTTGAAGTCAAAATATAGCTTGTGAAAGATGTAAGGATCTAAGAGTGGTGATTCTTGGTCATATCTCGAGTTGAATTTTGAGATTTCAAAATCAGAATATGTAATTAAATTTTGAATGAGTATGGTTGTTTTGATTTCTATAAAAGAATGTATATTGTTGTGAAAGTAGGGAGTATAATGGATGATTTGCTGAATCAGATTCGAAGAATGTAACATATTATTTGTGAATTTATATATCTCTCGGGTATTACCTACCCGTTAAAAAAAAATTTCACAATTAATATTTTGTACAAAAGAATTTTATTACAATCTTTATGAAAATATATATATATATATTTTCTTCAGATGTAACATAGATTTAATGAGTTAATGTTAAATTAAACTCATTTGATTTATGGTTAAAACTAGAATTGAATAATTCCTAAAGGCTTTAAAAAGTACATAACTTTTACGCAGTATTTCTTTAATGACATTGAAATTATGAATCAATACTTCATTATTTGTTGATGTATGATGTTCGGTTCGTGGAATTCTTGTGAATTTCGCAAAGTACGAATGATGTTATCTGAAAAGTTTCGGGTACATCGATGATGAAAGTGTAAAATAAAATATATACTTAATTTATTATGAATTGGAATTTGTTGAATTGCGACAGAGATTGTAGTTAACGCTGGTCAAGTTGCGGCTGAAGGACGTTCATTATTGCATATTTGTAATATGAATTAACCGAGTAGTTAAGATTCACACACAATAGCTTAGCACGGAAAGATTTATTTCAAAATATATATATAATTTCTTCAGATGGAATGAGTTAATTCTTCATAACTCGTTGATACAATATACACGTTATTGATTCGTAATGATGTCAACAGTGATTCTTGAACTGACGGAGTTTGTGATATTATCGGTGTTGTTGATTCGGATGTTGACTGTACTGACGATGCTGGTAACGCTGACGGTACTGTTGATGCTGTTGGTAAAGCAAGTTTAGCTTGTTAATCACACACCATTTTTGTCAGGGTTTCTACTCTTCCTTCTATCATTTTGGTTCGCTTAACTGATTTATAGTTAGGGCTAGATTAGATAATCTCTAAGACTTTAGAGATTACATAATCGCCGTGGAATGTTTCTCCAATGAAGTTATGAATTAATACTTCGTCAGTTATTGTTGTTGGTACTCCTTGGTATCTATGGTGCGTATGATGTTGATGCTCGTGGGACAGATTGTGAATTTGAGGTTTACGACGCGGTTGTGGTTGGAGGTGGTAATGGTACTGTTGGCGTTGATGATGGTGGTACTGGTTATGCTGCTGATGCTGCTGCTGGTGTTTGTAATCTCTGCACCATATTCTCCAAAGCCACTACCCGAGCGCGAAGCTCGTTGACTTCTTCTATTACACCGGGGTGATTGTCAGTTCGGACGAGCGGATAAATAAAATCTAAAATTTGATTTAATATATAATCGTGACGAGATACTCTGGAAATGAGCGAGAACATGGTATTTCGGACAGGTTCACCGGTAAGTGCTTCAGGTTCTTCGTCAAGAGGGCAATGTGGTAGATGGAAGGGATCACCTTCTTCTTGTCTCCAATGATTGAGGAGGCTAAGAACCCATCCCCAATTCATCCAGAATAGGTGATGACTGATTGGTTGATCTATTCCGGTCACACTGCTTTCGGAGCTTGAATGGGATTCCATTTCGAAATCTGAGTGACTTGAACTGATGACGAATTTCATTTCGTACGATTGGATAAAGGATTTTTTTTTCCGATATGAAATGATTTTGGCTAACGGATGGTATTCTAATTACATAGAATATATATATATATAGATCAAAAGATTTCGTAGATTACGGAGGACTTTGCGGGATATGTCAGGTAAAGTTTAAAGTAACAGAAACGATAAGATATGATTTAGCAGATATGCTAAGATATGAATTTTTGTCTATACACTATTCATGCAATCAATGCAGCAAGACGTGTCTTAGACTAAAAATGATAAGCAGGTAATTTCCTGAGGATGGTAAGTAGTTAATTTTCGACACAAAATGATAAGCAAAACTTTTGACATGCAGACACGGTCGAAGTCCAGACTCACTAATGCATCCTATCAACTTATCAGTTAGACACATTAATGCAGACCTGGTTCGCTAAGACCACCACTCTGATACCAACTGAAAGGACCCGTTCATATACATTATAAACGATTCACAATAGTTGATTACATTGCGAGGTATTTGACCTCTATATGATACATTTTACAAACATTGCATTCGTTTTTAAAAGACAATCTTTCTTTACATCGAAAATTGACAGGCATGCATACCATTTCATAATATCCACTATCCAACTATAAATTGATTTAATAATAATCTTTGATGAACTCAATGACTCGAATGCAACGTTCTTCGAAATATGCTATGAAAGACTCCAAGTAATATCTTTAAAATGAGCAAATGCACAGCGGAAGATTTCTGTAACACCTGAGAATAAACATGCTTTAAAGTGTCAACCAAAAGGTTGGTGAGTTCATTAGTTTATCATAATCATTTATTTCCATCATTTTAATAGACCACAAGAATTTCATTTCCAGTTCTCATAAATATACGTCCCATGCATAGAGACAAAAATAATCATTCATATGGTAAACACCTGGTAACCGACATTAACTAGATACATATAAGAATATCCCCTATCATTCCGGGATCCTCCTTCGGACATGATATAAATTTCGAAGTACTAAAACATCCGGTACTTTG
Organism: Rutidosis leptorrhynchoides; assembly: GCF_046630445.1. Taxonomy (NCBI): domain Eukaryota; kingdom Viridiplantae; phylum Streptophyta; class Magnoliopsida; order Asterales; family Asteraceae; genus Rutidosis; species Rutidosis leptorrhynchoides. The sequence goes on along the minus strand of NC_092337.1, from coordinate 186,536,682 downwards.
GATGGGGTTTGTTAGGCCCAATAGATCTATCTTTAGGATTCGCGTCAATTAGGGTGTCTGTTCCCTAATTCTTAGATTACCAGACTTTAATAAAAAGGGGCATATTCGATTTCGATAATTCAACCATAGAATGTAGTTTTAATTACTTGTGTCTATTTCGTAAAACATTTATAAAAGTTACGCATGTATTCTCAGCCCAAAAATATAAAGGGTAAAAAGGCAAATGAAACTCACGCATATAATTATTGTAAAACAGTTAATAAAACATTTGCATGTATTTTCAGCCCCAAAAATGTAAAGAGTAAAAAGGGAATCAAATGAAACTCACCATACTGTATTTCGTAGTAAAAATACATATAACGTCATTGAATAAGTGCAAGGTTGGCCACGGATTCACGAACCTAAATTAATTATATATATTTATGTGTTGGTCAATATTTGTCTAACAAATTAGGTCAAGTCATAGTGTACCACAATCCTAATGCTCGAAACTAATATGCAAAAGTCAACAAAAGTAAATTTGACTCAAAATAATTTCCAAAAATCTATACATGATTAATATATAGTTTAAATATCGTCATTTTATATTTTTAAAATATTTTTAAAAGATTTATTAGAGTAAATAATATAATTTATTTATTAATAAATAAAATTTTATATTAAATTTATATAATAAAATATACTTTTATATATATTAAGTAATAAAATTTATAGGGTTCATTTAATATCATAAAGATAATATGATAGGTATTATTAAAGTAAGTTATTACACGTAGTAAAATATGTTTGTATCACATATTTATTTGATAAAATAATATCTATAATGATAGTAAGTATAAGTTGTATTATTTTGTAATAATAATTATTATTATAAAAATATCAATATTTATAATTACTAAGATGACATTATGATAAAACGATAATTCTAATTATGATATCTTTAATATTTACGATAATTTTTAATATTATCTTTAAAATAATAATTCTATTTAAAATAATAATAATAATGATATTTTATAGTAACAATGACATTTCTATTAAAATGATAATTTTTGTTAAAATGATAGTTTTAATACTAACGATACTTTTAATAATAATAGTAATGATAAAAATAATAAGAACGATAATTTTATCTAAATCAATATCTTATAATATTTTAATTTCATCATGATACTCTTACCCATTATTTTCTAATCCGTTCATCGAAACCATTCGATATCTAAAGGAAAAGTTCTTAATTTTTCGCTAGCTTTCCAAGGACATGCATATCTTATACCTTATCTCAACCGCAAGTGTAACTAATTCAAGATTCAACCTAACCTGTCTAAGGGCAATATCAAAAGTACAAGCATGCATAATCCTAAATACTCGAGCACTAGTCAGGGATACACTATTAGTATGTAAAAGTTAAATTATGAGTACTCACGTATCAATATTGAGATTCAATATTGCAGGAAAGGTACGTAGACGCAACGGAAATGATAAACACTATATTGACCTCACGAGCATACCCATGAACCATACTCAATCACCTCCATAGCTATAACCCATAATTTCCTTAATCCTATCCCACTCGAAAAACAATTTCGAAATCACTCGGATAGCACTCCGTCGTAATATTTTATGTATACTAATAATATCTTGAAATAATATGGATTAAATATATATGTAAATCGATTGAGAGAGTTTAGAGAAAAATATTTTCAAGTTTCTATGAAATAATGAAACCTATTGAATTCTATTTATAATAGATTTTTGAATTATTAAAGTGAATTATTAAAGTATGAATTATTAAAGTGAATTATTAAAGTATGAATTATTAAAGTGAATTATTAAAGTATGAATTATTAAAGTAAATTATTAAAGTTAAAGTAAAGTAAAAATAAAGTAAAGGTAAAGTTTAAGTATAGTAAAAGTATAAAACTATGTACGTATAATACGCGTATAAATATATATAATATTAATTTAAATCGTTATATATATTTAATAAAATAAAATATAAATATCGTTATCTTTATCATACTAGTTAAGTAATGAGTTTTCAAAAGTAGTTCTAGATATTTATAAAAGTTATATACGTTTTAATAATAAAGTTCTTTTTAAACTGAAAACGTTTTTCTACGTTTGAAACTAAATAGATCAATCGAGTCTTTATGAGATTCAATCTTCCACTATCCTTTGTCTAGTTCTCAATGATTGACAATTTGTTCTTATTTATAAATCACTTTACCATTTTTCGAATATTGTTAAAATGGAAAGATTTCTCAAATCAACGTGGGCCTTTCAACAGAGACTTGTAATCATAATTCAATATATCTGATAATTCAATCATTTGATCTTATCTTCTAATTCCATTGATAAACATTTTGAAACAGATACAATCATATAAAGTATTTAATCTAATATTTTGTTTACGTTTCAAGTTATAATATATATATACACATATACATATATAATCATATTCGTTTAATGGTTCGTGAATCGTTGGAACTTGGTCGAGGTTGAATGAATGTATGAACATAGTTTAAAATTCTTGAAATTTAACTTAACAAATATTGCTTATCGTGTCGGAAACATATAAAGATTAAAGTTTAAATTTGGTTGGAAATTTCCCGGTTGTCACAGTTTTGGTAGGGTTTTGCAGTAACAAAATAGGTGAATTCATGGTGGTAGTAGGCTGCAACGGTGGCAGCAGGTGGCGGTGTGGTTTGGTTGTTAAAACCGAAGGTGGGAGGGTGGTGGAGGTGTGTTCTTGCGACGCTAACAAGGAGAAGAAATGAGGTGGGTTTTGATTGATTTTTTAAATGAAGAGAATGGACCTAGATGGGTGTTTATATAGGCTAGTAAGTTGAATTACATTAGGAGTTCTAAAGCTTGGATGGAAGCCATTAGAAATTTGATTTAGATTAGGATTAGGTTTAACTTGCTTAGGATTAATTACTTGGCAATTAAGTTTGCTTATTTTTTTTATTTCCCTAAACCGTCCCATATATAGGATTATTATTTATTTATTTTATTTTTTTATATTGTGCATTTCCTATTTAATTTATATATTTTATATATTTTTTTTATTAAAGTTACATCTTATTTAAAATACATTTTTTTTAATCATAATAATAACACTAATAATAATTATAGTTATTAGGGTTTGTGTTTAATTTTTAATATTAAATGATATTAGGGTTTAGTATTTAATGTATAGGGTTAGCTTTAGGGTTTTAAATAAAATTAGGGTTTAAGAATTAATTACTATATTTATTATATCCGGATAACAACCCTAGTGATAATACACAGAATATGACAGTGAAACCCTAAGGGCAATTTGGTAAATTCAGAATGGAAATGTGAAGGTTGTTATAGTACCTCCCCGTTAATTTAAACTTCGTCCCGAAGTTTCAGGAAGACTTCTTGGATGCATCAATGGTTGAGAATAGATGTGGATATTTTTGCTTCATTTGGTCTTCACGTTCCCAGGTATACTCGGGGCCTCTTCATGAATTCCAATGGATCTTAACAATTAGGAATGTTACTATGTTTCAAGTGTTTAACCTCACGATTCATAACTTCTATTGGTTCTTCGATGAAGTGCATTTTATCATCAATACGAAGATCATCCAAAGGAATAACAAGTGTGTTATCAGCAAGACACTTTTTAAGATTCGATATGTGAATTGTATGAACTTTAAATAACAGGAAGTGTTGACTAAAAATTACCATTCGGTCAACGTTTTGTTAAAGCAAAGTTTACACTTAATTACAGTGGGGATCTATATTTTTGTCCGTATGAGGCCTCCAATAAAACTTCCTCATATCGTGATACATTTTACTAGAGCCTGGGTGAATGGAATATTTAGTCTTATGGACTTCATCCATGACTAGTTCTCGAAACATTTCTGAATAGCGGTGATTTTTTATAGGATCAACGTGTATTTCTTCACTATTAACTACATGTCCAAGAAACTGTACGATTTGCGGCCAAAATTCACACTTTGAGAAACTTTGGCATAAAGTTGTTCCTTCTTTAAGAGCTCCAGAATCAATTGCAGATGTTGCTCATGCTCTTTCTCATTCTTGGAATAGATTAAGATGTCCTCAATGAAAACGATCACGAATTGGTCAAGATAAGGTTTGCATACATGGTTCATAAGATCCATGAATATAGCAGGAGCATTGGTTAAACCAAAAGGCATGACAAGAAACTCATAGTGTCTATAACGTGTTCGAAAAGTAGTCTTAGAAACATTAGTTTCCTTGACTCTTAATTGATGATAACCCGACCTAAGATCAGTTTTCGAATAGACACTTAACCCTTGCAGTTGGTCAAACAGGTCATCAATAAGCTTGAATGGATAACGATTCTTGATGGTTAGCTTGTTGAGTTCTCGATAATCAATACACATTCTCAACGTGCCACCCTTCTCCTTAATGAAAAGAATGGGTGCTCCCTACAGAGGCAAGCTAGGACGAATGAAACCTTTCTCCAAAATTCCTTGGAGTTGATTGGATAATTCCATCATTTCGGATGGAGCTAAGCGGTATGGTACCTATGTAATAGGTTGTGACGACCAGGAAATTTTCGACCAAATTTAAACTTAATCTTTATATGGTTTTGACATGATAAGCAAAGTCTATTAAATTGAATTTCAAAATTTTTGAACTATTTTATGAAATCATTTGACCTTCGATCAGTTCCGACGATTCACGAACAATTAATTGTAACTTGATAGGTATATATATATATATATATATATATATATATATATATATATATATATATATATATATATATATATAATAATTGGAAACATAATTTTAAATATTGTATGTTGTTGCTACTAAAATTTATTTATGTAAAGTAAAATAAAAATAGGATATTATAATGATTATTATTTAAAAAGTATCTATATATATAAATAAAGTATATTGAATATATATATATATATATATATATATATATATATATATATATATATATATATATATATATATAGTTTCGAATTTATTTGGAAAATGATAGTAACACTCAATTATCATTCGATTGATAATAAACAAGTTATAAACGAACTTATGTGATTTTAAAATAAACGGTGATCCGAAAATGAGCTATATAAATTTTAGGCTTATTAAAAATATATTTAGAAGCTAATTAATAAATTTCAACATTTTTCATATTTTACCCAGAATTGAGAGGGACAGTTGAAGTAATTTTTATTTATTAAATTAATGATTGAATTTTATACCATAATGACCAAAATAAATAAATATAGTTAATTTAAAAATATGAGATTTTTCTGAACACTTTTATCCGCCACTGATTAACAACGGATCACGAATTGATACCCGTTAAAAGTGTCGGTGGTTTAAGACAAACTAAATTAACATAATTCAATAAATTACTGTTTAAACCTTGAAATTTTCATATGATTACATTATATTATATTATATATGTATGCACACATTATATTATATATATATATATATATATATATATATATATATATATATATATATATATATATATATATATATATATATATATATGTATGCACAGGTGTTAGTAAAACTATCTATCCCTTCTTCCTCATTTCATCGACAATTACCAACTTCAACCATCGCTCACCACCATGGTGATCTCCGCCACCCTCAACTATATCAACAACCACTGCCACCTCCGGTCACAGCCACCATCCACCATCCCATAATCGTAAGCCATCTCTCTCCCCCTCTTCTATTTTTCTTAAACTTGCCATAACCATCAACCTTCTTACTTTTCTATTACGATACAAACCACCACTAACTGAGAAACTTGCTGCTACGGTGTTACTCCTACCGTCGAGCAGCAGCTGTCGTTGTTACAGGTTTTCCCTTTACTATTCGGGTTCAAAACCTACGAAACCTACTTGTTTGTGTCCAGGAATTTACTGCTACTGCATTCATTATTTTTTATTTATTTCCAGTTTCCTGATCGAATAGCGGGTTATACTGCTGTCTCTAGGCTCAAAAACCACCACATAATGCTACATAATTCTATTTTAATTAGAACCCCAATAGGGTTTCCTGCTCACCTTCTTGCTCACTGTTTAATTACAGCTCAATCACCATTAAATCACCTTTCATCACCTTCTTCACCCTTTCCTACTTGATCACTTAAACCCACCATTTTTTTTCTTTTCTTCGATCAACCATTTAAATACCCACCATTGAATCTTGCTACTGTTTTCATGTTTTGAAATCGAACCCCAACAAACACCACCATTCGATTAAACACCAAACCCGTTACCTACTATTAAACTGTTTCAATTTCACAACCAAAACCATCGAACCTGCAGCGGCTATTTTTGCTTCTGTTTATTGTTACAGCGACGTCGATGATGATGTATACGTGATTTGATGATGGGTAATATTGACCGATAAAGATTGATGGTGATGTACAGTGACGATGAGATGATTGATGAGATACAATGATGTTATGATGATGATCATATGATGATGATCCTAGATAATGATGGTGTTAAATATGAGAATAGACGTGATCGTGATGTGAAGATATATGGTTATGATGAGGGTATACGATGGGGAAGATGATGATATTGGTGATGATGAAGATCGAAGAGTGTCGGTGATGAGAATAATACGATGATGATGATGATGATTGAAGGACCAAAGAGGCTCGCTGTTTGATCTGTTATTTATCCAGGAAACCCTCGAACCTATTGTAGGTTATATTGTCAATGGATTGGGCTATTGAGCGGGCCAAACAATTCCTTTTACTTGGACTTCTATTTTGTTAATGGGTTAAATAGGTTTAGATGATTAATTAAAACAATAAATAAGAAACGGGGCAGCGGTTTGGTAGTTTGTTTTTAGAACGAGAGGTCGCAGGTTCGAGCCCGAGCTTGGGCATTATTTTTTTTAAAGGCCAATTCTTTGAGGTAGTTATTTTTATTATTATTATTATTATTATTATTATTATTATTATTATTATTATTATTATTATTATTATTCTTATTATTATTATTATTATTATTATTATTAATATAAATATAAAGATTACAGGTAAGGATATTAATATGTAAATGATAAAAATTACAATTAAGTTGAAATTTAAATGAATTATTAATATTATTATTGTTATCACTATGATTATTATTATTGTCATTAAAATTATCATTCTTATTAAAATTATCATTGTAGTTAAAATTATTATTATTAAAAATATTATTTTTATTAAAATTATCATTTTATTAAAATTAACATTATTATTATTATTATTATTATTATTATTATTATTATTATTATTATTATTATTATTATTATTATTATTATTATTATTATTATTATTATTATTATTATTATTATTATTATTATTATTATTATTATTACTATCATTATTATTATTATTTTTATTAGAAGTATGGTTATTTTATCATTTTTTTAATATTAACATCATTATTAGTATTATTTTTAACATTTTAATTATTATCATTAATATTATCTTATCAAATAACTATTAAGTTATATAAAACTATATTTACTACCTATAACATAACTATCTTAATATTTTTATAATAAATATTAATATAAATAATTATGTAGATTATTAATGAAACACATAATTAAAATAACAATTAAACCACTAATAATATATAAATTTCGTTTGATTACCATTATATGTGTTAATATATATAAATGATATATGTTCGTGAATCCGAGGCCAACCCTGCACTTGTCAAGTGCCATCATATGTATTTTTACTACAATACAGTATCGTGAGTTTTATTTGCTCCCTTTTTAAATGCTTTTGCAATATATGTTTTGGGACTGAGAATACATGCGCTGCTTTTATAACTATTTTACGAAATATACACAAGTACTTGAAACTACATTCTATGGCTGAATCATTATACCTAAGAATTTGGGAACAGACCCCCAAATTGACGCGAATCCTAAAGATAGATCTATTGGGCCTAACGAACCCCATCCGGGTTATACATTCTTTAGTACTTCAATTTTATATACAGATGAGTGTACCTGTATATTTAGGGATATTCTAGATGCATTTGTTAATGTCGGTTACCAGGTGTTCACTATATGAATGAATTTTAATTCGCAGGTTATGCGTACTATTTTGTACTCGGGTTACGTGTACAATTAAATATCTGAAATCTTGTACTCTATTAAAATATTGAAATGATTGTTATGATAAACCTATGAACTCACCAACTTTTGGTTGACACTTTTAAGCATGTTTATTCTCAGGTATGAAAGAAATCTTCCGCTGTGCATTTGCTCATTTTAGAAATATTACTTGGAGTCATTCATGGCATATTTCAAAAGACGTTGCATTCAAGTCATTGAGTTCAAAAAGACTGTTATAAAAGATTAGTCATTCATATTAGGAGAATCATATATCATTTGTATCGAAAGGTTATATTTTGAAATGAGTTGTCTTTCAACGAATGCAATGTTTGTAAAATGTATCATATAGAGATTAATACCTCGCAATTAAATCAATTGAGATGAATCGTTTATAATCGATATGAACGGGTTGTTAAAGTTGGTATCAAAGCGGTGGTCTTAGCGAACCAGGTCTTGCATTAGTATGTCTAACTGATAGTTGTTTAGATGCATTAGTGGGTCTGGACTTCGACCGTGTCTGCATGTCAAATGTTTTGCTTATAATTTAATGTCTAAAATTACCTGCTTATCATTCTTAGGGAATCACTTGCTTATTATTCTTAGTCTAGACACATCTTACTGCATTGATTGCATGAATAGTGTATAGATAAAAATTCATATCTTAGCGTATCTGCTAATTCATATCTTAGCATATCTGTTACTGTAAACTTTGCCTAGTATATTCCATAAATTCCTCCATAATCTACGAAATCTTTTGTTCTATATATATAGATAGATATTCTATATAATTAGAATACCACTCGATAGCCAAAAATCATTTCATATCAAAAATTCTTTATTCAATCGTACGAAATGGAACTCGCCACTAGTTCAAGTCCCTCAGATTCCGATATGGAGTTTCACTCAAGCTCCTAAAGCAGTGTGACCGGAATGGATCAACCAATTAGCCATCATCTACTCTAGATGCATTGGGAATAGGTTCGTAGTCTACTAAATCATTGAAGGCAAGAAGAAGGTGATCCCTTTCATCCACCACATTTTCCCTCTTGGTGAAGAACCTGAAGCACTTACCGGCGAACCTATCCGAAACACCATTTTCAGCCTCATTTCTAGAGTAGCTCGACATGATTATATTCTATCCATAATTCTAAACCTTATTCATCCTCTCGTTCTGTCTGACAATCATCCCGGAATAATGGAAGAAGTCAACGAGCTTCGCGCTCTAGTAATCAATTTGGAAAACATGGTGCAAAACCTACCAGCTTCAGTAACAGCACCGGCAACACCAGTACCACCAACAACAACATCCGCAGCACAAGCCTCAACACTACACGCCTCAAACACACAGTCTGCACCTCCAGCATAATCATCATACTACATGATGTCCTACATCGATTATCTTCGTTCTACAAGACTTTCTACATTAGTTATCTTCGTTTGACATGGCGATTATGTAATCTTTAGTGTTTTAGAGATTATATATTCTTGTTCTAACGGTAAATCAAATGAGTTTAATATCATATTGACTCATTAAATCCATGATTACATCTGAAGAAAATATATATGTATATACGTTTTCATAAAGATTGTAATTAAAAAAAATTCTTTTGTACAAACTGTTAATGGTGAAAATATTTTAACGCGTAGGTAATACACTAGAAATATTTAAATTTCATATTAATAAGTTACACTGTACATTCTTCGAATCTGATTCAACTGTTATTTACTATCCTACTTACATCCACCGATACACGTATCCGTTCACCGCAGAATAACCATTTCCATTCAATTTTATATTTGGATTTTGACCTATCAGAATCCGACAAGTGGCATAATGAAGAAAACATTGGAAAAAATAAAATTTGTTAGAAACAAACAAATTAACTATGAGAAATTTTGTTAAGAATCCATGCTAACAAAATCCTAGCTAACTGTTCCTAGCTAACTGTTAATTCCTTATTACATTTTATTTATCACAATTTGTTTATCACAATTTTAATTCTCGCAATTTTATTTATCGTCATTTAATTTCTGTTATTTATTTTACGCATTTTAAATATCTTCGTATAAATCGGGGCACATATACAATGTTTTGACATATCATATCGATGTCATCTATATATATTATTTAGGATAACCATAGATACTCTATATGCGGTAATACTCGAGTTAGCTATACAGGGTTGAGGTTGATTCTAAATAATATATATACTTTAAGTTGTGATCGATTCTGAGACATGTATATAATGGGTCACGACACGTATTAATTAATTCGAATCTTATATATATTAAACTATATATGAATTGTTGAACTACTAATTGTGGACTAGTAACTGTGGACTAATAACATTAGACAATTAAAAAGAATTAAAATATTGATTATAAAATATGAAACTAAACATTTCTTTAAGTTTGCCACTTGATTTCATCTTAAAACTTATTTGTATCTTGACGATTACAATCTGCGTTAAACCTTTCATGATTCTTGAAAACACCTAAATCGAGAGGATGAACCAACCGCACTTCATCTACGGAAGGAAATATTTATGCATATAGTTATGCACCTAAAAAACTCTCGGAAATTGAGTAAACATTTAACACGTAGTTGTGCTAATTCCTTTAGTGTACTAATACCGAAAATAACTTTGCAACTCCTGTTCGAGATAGCCAATTTTGTCACAGCTCCAGCAAGTCAACTTCGACTTTTCAGTCGGACTAGCCTTATTATAACCTTGATATATATGATTGCCTTATTCATCATCGTCACCGGAGAAACTGTTTATATCTCATCACATTAGCAGTAAACTTACCAGCAACTTCATTCCTTATTCGCTTAAGTCTTTTCGAAAAACCATTATATTTGTTCATTAAAATGTTATCATATAATCATCAACATCTGATAACGAGAATAGCCATACCAATTACTGAGAATTAGCAATCAGTATTTTGAATCTCGTAGCGTTTCTACATCAACATTTATATGTATACATATAACATTTATCTCTTAGAATTATGATCTTCCATTTTGAAATTCGGAAAAGCACCCAGTCTGCGAATCAGTTCTCGAAATTTTGAAAAATGCTGATAAAGCAGCAAAAACTGTAAACGACGTTAACAGCCAAAAGTTTGATGATAAAGAATGAAGTGTTGAAAACAATCAATGGAAAATTTGTACTCGAATATGGATTGAGCAAACCATGAAGGAGACTATAGACAAATCACAGAGACTAAACCTGCCTTCAAAGAATCCAAATTATTCAGTATCTGCTGAAGTCACTAACGAATGCCTCGCTTCTGACTCTAAACTTTTACGGACGAATCTTGTATATCATCCTTCAATATTAGAAATTCTAAGATATCATCATATCTTTCATTATAAATATCTTCGATATTTCTGAAGATATCTTCATAATTATTATTATCCGAAATTATTTATCTTTTTGCTCTATCTATGTTAAATCATAAAAGAAACTGTTTTAGTTTCTAAATTTTGAAGGAAAAAAAAATTCGAATTTAAAATATGAATGTTTTTGAAGAAGTGTTGGGAATTGAAGCATGAGTTAGTATAATATAATGACACTTGATCAATGTGATTGTATTACAGTAAGTCATGCTGAGTTTCTAATGGAAAGTGATGATTCACAGACCCTACCGTCATCATGTGCCATGTTACATGACTCTTACATTCTACTAAATCTCTAAACAAAATCAAGAATATATTTTCTTGATAATTCTATCTTTTCCAGTGACTTCTGATAATTTGGCAAATGTTTCAAAAATATGAATTGAAGTATAAAAGATGAGAGTTGTGGAAATAATGGGACGAAAGAAGTTCATTTATAGTGAAATATCCGACAGAGTAATCGAAACAGATTATTGCATTTAATCAAAGAAGATTCTAATTTCCTTAATTACCGGAGAACCAAATCTTAATATGAAGATTTCCTCTAAATCCCTTAAATTCCGGAAATCAACCATGACTACGTCACCGGTTAAGACAACCTTGCATTTACTCATTTCATTCTTTTGTGATAGCTTCACTCGTACTGTTCGTGTAGTTGAATCATCTTATCCTTATTACTCAACAGTAATAAAACTCTAATTATCAGCTCATATTCGTCAGGAAAATTTTTTATTGTTAGCCATGATGATCCCACTCAAATTTCGGGACGAAATTTCTTTAACGGGTATGTACTGTGATGACCCGGAAATTTTTGACCAAATTTAAACTTAATCTTTATATGGTTTCAACATGATAAGCAAAATCTATTAAATTGAATTTCAAAATTTTTGAACTATTTTATGAAATCATTTGACCTTCGATCAGTTCCGACGATTCACGAACAATTAATTGTAACTTGATATGTATATATATATATATATATATATATATATATATATATATATATATATATATATATATATATATAATTGGAAATATAATTTTAAATATTGTGTGTTGTTGCTACTAAAATTTATTTATGTAAAGTAAAATAAAAATAGAATATTATAATGATTATTATTTAAAAAGTATCTATATATATAAATAAAGTATATTGAATATATATATATATATATATATATATATATATATATATATATATATATATATATATATATATATAGTTTCGAATTTATTTGGAAAATGATAGTAACACTCAATTATCATCGATTGATAATAAACAAGTTATAAACAAACTTATGTGATTTTAAAATAAACGGTGATCCGAAAATGAGCTATATAAATTTTAGGCTTATTAAAAATATATTTAGAAGCTAATTAATAAATTTCAATATTTTTCATATTTTACCCAGAATCGAGAGGGACAGTTGATGTAATTTTTATTTATTAAATTAATAATTGAATTTTATACCATAACGATCAAAATAAATAAATATAGTTAATTGAAAAATATGAGATTTTTTTGAACACTATTATCCGCCACTGATTAACAACGGATCACTAATTGATACCCGTTAAAAGTATCGGTATTTTCATGTGACGACCCGGAAATTTTCGACCAAAAATTAAACTTAATCACTATATGATTCCGACACGATAAGCAAAGTCTGTAAGGTTGAGTCTCAAAAAGTTTGAACTGTTTCATATATTCAATTGACCTTCGACTGCTCTCGAGGATTCACGAACAATTAATTGTAAATAGATATGTATATATTTAAATTAATATATATATAATTTGAAATATAATTTATGATGTAATTGTTAGAAATTAATTATGTAAAAATAATAATTATTATTTAAAACATATTTATATACAAATAAAGTATATTAAAAATAAATATTAAACAATTGTAATACTCGTTGATGTTCTGATTAATATTAAGCAAGTTAAATTCAAACTTATATGATAAAGGGTGATCCGAAAATGAGTTCTAAAAATTTTAGGCTTATTAAAAGTTTATTTAGGAACTATTTGTTAAGTTTTAACACTTTTCATATTTTACCCATAATTGAGAGGGACAGTTGATATAATTTTTATTTAATAAATTAATGATCGAATTTTATACCATAATGACCAAAATAAATAAATATAGTTAATTTAAAAATTTGGAATTTTTCCGAAGACTTTTATCCGTCACTAATTTACCACGGAGTACGATATGGCAGTGCTTGCCAAAACCGTCGGTAGGAAGATAACAAAAGAGTGGCTGCTGTACTATTAAATATTGTGTCTACACATTTGAATTTATTTGATTACCGATTGTCTTTATTTTTTCCACTACCTAAGAGTCTTATATATTTATATATTGACCAAGCATGTTACATAATGAAAAACACATGCCACTTGTTTTTTATCTCTGCATCTTGTTATTACTTGAGTTATAAAACCGAACACCCCATATGCTCATACTTTGAATCACCATAAACGCCACCATCTCTTTATCCTCTCTCTCATCCTCTCTATATCTCTCTATTAAACTTGCTCGAAGTACAACCACAACCTCACCACAACTACAACCACAAGACCATCACACCACCTCATATTTATGTTTTCGGGTTCCAAACTATAAACCCACCCATGACTATTTTCAAGCATCGCCTTCAAACCACTAAACACCACTTTCAAGATTGTGTAAGTTTCCTATTTCTATTCAGTACAACACCATTTTGGCTCACCCACCATGATCACGACAACCACTCTCTTCATTTTGAACTACCACCAAACACCACCATGACTACAACCTCCTTCACGACACTCTACAGCCGCCAACTCCCATCAACACTTTCTTACTTGATCACTAAACCATCAAGCAAACACCACAATCGTAACCCATCATCACCTTCTTTACTACTACTTGTTACTATTGTGTTTGAACAATTACATGACAACCATCGTAAAACCCACTGATGCCATAGTTGGTCGAAAATGGCTACTACTATTCAGGTTAGTTTCTTATGTTCAAATGCAAACTGGACCGATACCTACACATAAATCACCATCTTCTTCTTCCTCTCTTTCTCTCTTCTTTTTCGCTAAACTACTAATGCAACCATGAAACCACTTGTGTAATTATGATACGGTTACTTTCGTTTTCCGATCACCACCTTTCTCTTTTTCCTCTCTTCTTGAACGTAAACCCAAATCAACACCACCCTCACCCAAATCACTAAACAGCTGCTATTCTACTGAAATTTCTATTTTATTAGCCAATTCACGATTTGGAAAACTTGATTAAAAAAAGGAAAGGTGATGACAAAAGGGGATCGGGTAATGATATTGAATGAGATAGGAATATAAAGTTGATTGCTTTTGTTTAAAGTATTAGTATGTATTCAAATGTGGCAGACAACTTTAACAAATGTTTACCCACTTAAATATTAAAAGTGTGAGAGAAATTGAATTTGGGTATAACACTTGTCATGTTGGTTATATTTTAATAAATCGAATACACGGTAACAGATAAATCAGTGAGGAAATCGGATTACTGGATCATCACTATTGGAATGATATACTTCGAATGTTAATCGGGCCAATATGTCTCATTTGGGCCGAGAGTTTTGGGGTTATTGAATCAAAACATTCTTGGGCCAAATAAATAACAAATATCATAGGTAAATTGAATGGCTAGTTAGATGCTATTAAGATGATGATTGATGATGTTGCTACTCGTGACTTTGTTTGCTAAAAACCGAAATGATATTGATAAGTGATAATCATGATTTCATGCGGAGGTGGCGTAATAATGGATTCAGAGGATAGATATTGATTAAGAAAAATAATGAAAATTGATGTTTGATGTTAACGGGTGTTGATTAATTAAGAAGAAGGAGAAGGACAATTGGTTAGATAGGTTAAATAGTTTTAATCTGAGGTTATATAAAAAAATAGGATGGTTCGGATGGTGAAGCGTGTTGTTGGATTAACGGGAAGTCTCGGGTTCGAGCCCGGTCTCGGGCATTTCTTTTTAGAAAAAGATCCTAAGGGTATACACTTTTATTTGTTCATTTCTCTAATTATTATTATTATTATTATTATTATTTTTGTTATTGTTATTAATATTGTTATCATTATTATTGTAACAATTTAATAATAATATTATCACTAATTATTATTATTGTAATTATTATTATTAATACAATAATTATAAGTAATATAACCATTATTATTATTATTATTATTATTATTATTATTATTAATTTTATTAATGTATTTATTATAAAGTTTGTCATTTAAGTATTAGTTATCATTTATCATTATTATTATTATTAAACATATAGTATTATTATTAATATGACTATTAAAATTTCTATTAGAATCATCATTTTATTAAAAGTACCATTAATATTTAAAATATTATTTTTATGAAAACTAACATTTTTATCTTATCATTATTATCTTTTCATTAAAATTATTATTATTACTAACATTACTTTTATTATTAGTATTATTATCAAAACTATTAATTGCAGTATCATTACTAAATCTAATTACTTTTAGTATTATTATTATTATCATAAAAAGATACAAATTTTTATTTTTTTTATTGTTGATATTATTTTAACAAATAAATAGTTATATAAGAATATATTTTAAACATATCGCATAAAAACATTAATATTTTCATAATAAATACTAATTATTTATCTAAAGTATATAAAATAAACATAGTTAATATAGTTACCAAAGAAACATACAATTTGCTGAAATAACAATTAATAATAATAATATCTGAACTTGATCGATTACAAGTATATGTTTTTAATAAATATATGAATAATATAGGTTCGTGAATCCGAGGTCAACCCTACACTTGTTCAATGACGTCATATGTATTTTTACTACAAAATACAGTATTGTGCGTTTCATTTGCTCCCTTTTTAAATGCTTTTGCAATATATATTTTTGGGACTGAGAATACATGCGCTGCTTTTATAAATATTTTACGAAATAGACACAAGTAATCGAAAACTACATTCTATGGCTGGATTATTAAACCGAATATGCCCCTTTTTAGTCTGGTAATCTAAAAATTAGGGAACAGACACCCTAATTGACACGAATCCTAAAGATAGATCTATTGAGCCCAACAAGCCCCATCCAAAGTACCGGATGCTTTAGTACTTCGAATTTATCATGTCCGAAGGGAGTCCCGAAATGATAGGGGATATTCTATATGCATCTTGTTAAGGTCGGTTACCAGGTGTTCATCATATGAATGATTTTTGTCTCTATGCATGGGACGTATAATTATGAGAACTGGAAATGAAATTCTTGTGGTCTATTAAAGTGATGAAAATGAATGATTATGATAAACTAATGAACTCACCAACCTTTTGGTTGACACTTTTGAAATGTCCCATTCTTATTGATTAAAAATGTTCCATATTAATTGATTTCGTTCCGAGGTTTTGACCTCTATATGAGACGTTTTTCAAAGACTGCATTCATTTTAAAACAAACCATAACCTTTATTTCATCAATAAAGGTTTAAAAAGCTTTACGTAGATTATCAAATAATGATAATCTAAAATATCCTGTTTACACACGACTATTACATAATGGTTTACAATACAAATATGTTACAATGAAATAAGTTTCTTGAATGCAGTTTTTACACAATATCATACAAGCATGGACTCCAAATCTTGTCCTTATTTAAGTATGCGACAGCGGAAGCTCTTAATAATCACCTGAGAATAAACATGCTTAAAACATCAACAAAAAAATGTTGGTGAGTTATAGGTTTAACCTATATATATCAAATCGTAACAATAGACCACAAGATTTCATATTTCAATATACATCCCATACATAGAGATAAAAATCATTCATATGGTGAACACCTGGTAACCGACATTAACAAGATGCATATATAAGAATATCCCCATCATTCCGGGACACCCTTCGGATATGATATAAATTTCGAAGTACGAAAGCATCCGGTACTTTGGATGGGGTTTGTTAGGCCCAATAGATCTATCTTTAGGATTCGCGTCAATTAGGGTGTCTGTTCCCTAATTCTTAGATTACCAGACTTAATAAAAAGGGGCATATTCAATTTTGAAAATTCAACCATAGAATGTAGTTTCACGTACTTGTGTCTATTTTGTAAATCATTTATAAAACCTGCATGTATTCTCATCCCAAAAATATTAGATTTTAAAAGTGGGACTATAACTCACTTTCACAGTTTTTTTACTCCGTCGGGAAGTAAGACTTGGCCACTGGTCAATTCACGAACCTATAACAAATATGTACATATATATCAAAGTATGTTCAAAATATATTTACAACACTTTTAATACATTTTGATGTTTTAAGTTTATTAAGTTAGCTCTCCTCGTTAGTAACCTACAACTAACTGTCCACAGTTAGATGTACAGAAAATAAATCGATATATATTATCTTGAATCAATCCACGACCCAGTGTATACATATCTCAGTATTGATCACAACTCAAACTATATATATTTTGGAATCAACCTCAACCCTGTATAGCTAACTCCAACATTCACATATAGAGTGTCTATGGTTGTTCCGAAATATATATAGATGTGTCGACATGATAGGTCGAAACATTGTATACGTGTCTATGGTATCTCAAGATTACATAATATACAATACAAGTTGATTAAGTTATGGTTGGAATAGATTTGTTACCAATTTTCACGTAGCTAAAATGAGTAGTTTTTACCAATTTTGTTTTGCTCGCCATTTCTTCGTTTCTAATCCGTTTTGAGTGATTTAAGTGGCCACGGTTTTGTATTGAACTTGAATTTATGAAACTAAACAGAAAAGGTATAGGTTTATAGTCAGAAATACAAGTTACAAGTTGTTTTTGAAAGAGGTAGTCATTTCCGTCGAAAGAACGACATCTTGATGACTGTTTTGAAAAACATACTTTCACTTTGAGTTTAACCATGATTTTTGGATATAGTTTCATGTTCATAAGAAAAATAATTTTCCCAGAACTATAGCTTTTAAATCAAAGTTTTTCGTAGTTTTTAATTATCCAAACCAAAACAGCCCCTGGTTGTAACTACGACGGCGTAAATCCGGTTTTATGGTGTTTATCGTGTTTTCGGGTTTTAAATCATTAAGTTAGCATATCATATAGATATAGATCATGTGTATAGTTGATTTTAAAAGTTTAGTTAGAAGGATTAACTTTATTTGCAAACAAGTTTAGAACTAACTAAACTATGTTCTAGTGATTACAAGTTTACCACTTCGAATATGATAGCTTTTTATGTACGAATTGAATGATGTTATGAACATCATTACTACCTTAAGTTCCTTGGATAAACCTACTTGAAAAAAGAAAAATGGATCTAGCTTCAACGGATTCTTGGATGGCTCGAAGTTCTTGAAGCAGAATTATGACACGAAAACAAGTTCAAGTAAGATCATCACTTGAAATAAGATTGTTATAGTTATAGAAATTGAACCAAAGTTTGAATATGACTATTAACTTGTATTAGAATGATAACCTACTATAAGAAACAAAGATTTCTTGAGGTTGAATGATCACCTTACAAGATTGAAAGTAAGCTAGCAAACTTAGAAGTATTCTTGATTTTATGTAACTAGAACTTGTAGAATTTATGAGGAACACTTAGAACTTGAAGATAGAACTTGAGAGAGATCAATTAGATGAAGAAAATTGAAGAATGAAAGTGTTTGTCGGTGTTTTTAGTCGTTGGTGTATGGATTAGATATAAAGGATATGTAATTTTGTTTTCATGTAAATAAGTCATGAATGATTACTCATATTTGTAATTTTATGAGATATTTCATGCTAGTTGCCAAATGATGGTTCCCACATATGTTAGGTGACTCACATGGGCTGCTAAGAGCTAATCATTGGAGTGTATATACCAATAGTACATACATCTAAAAGTTGTGTATTGTACAAGTATGAATAGGGGTGCATACAAGTAGAATTGTTGATGAAACTGAACGAGGATGTAATTGTAGCATTTTTGTTAAGTAGAAGTATTTTGATAAATGTCTTAAAGTCTTTCAAAAGTGTAGAATACATATTAAAACACTACATGTATATACATTTTAACTGAGTCGTTAAGTCATCGTTAGTCGTTACATGTAAGTGTTGTTTTGAAATCTTTAGGTTAACGATCTTGTTAAATGTTGTTAACCCAATGTTTATAATATCAAATGAGATTTTAAATTATTATATTATCATGATATTATGATGTACGAATATCTCTTAATATGATATATATACATTAAATGTCGTTACAACGATAATCGTTACATATATGTCTCGTTTCAAAATCATTAAGTTAGTAGTCTTGTTTTTACATATGTAGTTCATTATTAATATACTAAATGATATGTTTACTTATCATAATATCATGTTAACTATATATATAACCATATATATGTCATCATATAGTTTTTACAAGTTTTAACGTTCGTGAATCACCGGTCAACTTGGGTGGTCAATTGTCTATATGAAACCTATTTCAATTAATCAAGTCTTAACAAGTTTGATTGCTTAACATGTTGGAAACACTTAATCATATAAATATCAATTTCATTTAATATATATATATATAAACATGGAAAAGTTCGGGTCACTACAGTACCTACCCGTTAAATAAATTTCGTCCCTAAATTTTGAGCAGTTGGAGGTGTTGACGTATCTTCTGGAAATAAGTGCGGGTATTTCTTCTTCATCTGATCTTCTCATTCCCAGGTGAACTCAGGTCCTCTACAAGCATTCCATCGAACCTTAACAACTGGTATCTTGTTTTGTTTAAGTCTTTTAACCTCACGATCCATTATTTCTACGGGTTCTTTGATGAATTGAAGTTTTTCGTTGATTTGGATTTCATCTAACGGAATAGTGAGATCTTCTTTAGCAAAACATTTCTTCAAATTTAAGACGTGAAAAGTGTTATGTACAGCCGCGAGTTGTTGAGGTAACTCAAGTCGGTAAGCTACTGGTCCGACACGATCAATAATCTTGAATGGTCCGATATACCTTGGATTTAATTTCCCTCGTTTACCAAATCGAACAACACCTTTACAAGGTGCAACTTTAAGCATGACCATCTCTCCAATTTCAAATTCTATATCTTTTCTTTTAATGTCAGCGTAGCTCTTTTGTCGACTTTGGGCGTTTTTCAACCGTTGTTGAATTTGGATGATCTTCTCGGTAGTTTCTTGTATTATCTCCGGACCCGTAATCTGTCTATCCCCCACTTCACTCCAACAAATCAGAGACCTGCACTTTCTACCATAAAGTGCTTCAAACGACGCCATCTCAATGATTGAATGGTAGCTGTTGTTGTAGAAAAATTCTGCTAACGGTAGATGTCGATCCCAACTGTTTCCAAAATCAATAACACATGCTCGTAGCATATCTTCAAGCGTTTGTATCGTCCTTTCGCTTTGCCCATCAGTATGTGGACGATAGGCAGTACTCATGTCTAGATGAGTTCCTAATGCTTGCTGTAATGTCTGCCAGAATCTTGAAATAAATCTGCCATCCCTATCAGAGATAATAGAGATTGGTATTCCATGTCTGGAGACGACTTCCTTCAAATACAGTCGTGTTAACTTCTCCATCTTGTCATCTTCTCTTATTGGCAGGAAGTGTGCTGATTTGGTGAGACGATCAACTATTACCCAAATAGTATCAAAACCACTTGCAGTCCTTGGCAATTTAGTGATGAAATCCATGGTAATGTTTTCCCATTTCCATTTCGGGATTTCGGGTTGTTGAAGTAGACCTGATGGTTTCTGATGCTCAGCTTTGACCTTAGAACACGTCAAACATTCTCCTACGTATTTAGCAACATTGGCTTTCATACCCGGCCACCAAAAATGTTTCTTGAGATCCTTGTACATCTTCCCCGTTCCAGGATGTATTGAGTATCTGGTTTTATGAGCTTCTCTAAGTACCATTTCTTTCATATCTCCTAATTTTGGTACCCAAATCCTTTCAGCCCTATTCCGGGTTCCGTCTTCCCGAATATTAAGATGCTTCTCCGATCCTTTGGGTATTTCATCCTTTAAATTTCCCTCTTTTAAAACTCCTTGTTGCGCCTCCTTTATTTGAGTAGTAAGGTTATTGTGAATCATTATATTCATAGATTTTACTCGAATAGGTTCTCTGTCCTTCCTGCTCAAGGCGTCGGCTACCACATTTGCCTTCCCTAGGTGGTAACGAATCTCAAATTCGTAATCATTCAACAATTCAATCCACCTACGCTGTCTCATATTCAGTTGTTTCTGATTAAATATGTGTTGAAGACTTTTATGGTCGGTATATATAATACTTTTGACCCCATATAAGTAGTGCCTCCAAGTCTTTAATGCAAAAACAACCGCGCCTAATTCCAAATCATGCGTCGTATAATTTTGTTCGTGAATCTTCAATTGTCTAGACGCATAAGCAATCACCTTTGTTCGTTACATTAATACACACATGAGACCTTGCTTTGATGCGTCACAATAAATTACAAAATCATCATTCCCTTCAGGCAATGACAATATAGGTGCCGTAGTTAGCTTTTTCTTCAATAACTGAAACGCTTTCTCTTGTTCATTCTTCCATTCAAATTTCTTCCCTTTATGCGTTAATGCAATCAAGGGTTTTGCTATTCTGGAAAAGTCTTGGATGAACCTTCTGTAGTAACCAGCTAGTCCTAAAAACTGGCATATGTGTTTCAGAGTTTTCGGGGTTTCCCACTTTTCAACAGTTTCTATCTTTGCCGGATCCACCTTAATACCTTCTTTGTTCACTATGTGACCGAGGAATTGAACTTCTTCCAACCAAAATGCACACTTTGAAAACTTAGCGTACAGTTTTTCTTTCCTCAATACTTCTAGCACTTTTCTCAAATGTTCACCGTGTTCTTGGTCATTCTTTGAGTAAATAAGTATGTCGTCAATGAAAAAAATGACAAACTTGTCAAGATATGGTCCACACACTCGGTTCATAAGGTCCATGAACACAGCTGGTGCATTAGTTAAACCAAACAGCATGACCATAAACTCGTAATGACCGTAACGTGTTCTGAAAGCAGTCTTTGGAATATCATCTTCTTTCACCCGCATTTGATGATACCCAGAACGTAAGTCAATCTTTGAATAAATAGACGAGCCTTGTAGTTGATCAAATAAGTCATCGATTCTCGGTAGTGGGTAGCGGTTCTTGATGGTAAGTTTGTTCAACTCTCGGTAGTCAATACACAACCTGAATGTACCATCTTTCTTCTTGACAAACAAAACAGGAGCTCCCCATGGTGAAGTGCTTGGTCGAATGAAACCACGCTCTAAAAGTTCTTGTAATTGGCTTTGCAGTTCTTTCATCTCGCTGGGTGCGAGTCTGTAAGGAGCACAAGCTATTGGTGCAGCTCCTGGTACAAGATCTATTTGAAATTCAACGAATCGATGTAGGGGTAATCCCGGTAATTCTTTCAAAAATACATCGGGAAATTCTTTTGCGACGGGAACATCATTGATGCTCTTTTCTTCAGTTTGTACTTTTTCGACGTGTGCTAGAACAGCATAGCAACCTTTTCTTATTAGTTTTTGTGCCTTCAAATTACTAATAAGATGTAACTTCGTGTTGCCCTTTTCTCCGTACACCATTAAGGGTTTTCCTTTTTCTCGTATAATGAAAATTGCATTTTTGTAACAAACGATCTCTGCTTTCACTTCTTTCAACCAGTCCATACCGATTATCACATCAAAACTCCCTAACTCTACTGCTATCAAGTCAATCTTAAATGTTTCGCTAACCAGTTTAATTTCTCGATTCCGACATATATTATCTGCTGAAATTAATTTACCATTTGCTAATTCGAGTAAAAATTTACTATCCAAAGGCGTCAATGGACAACTTAATTTAGCACAAAAATCTCTACTCATATAGCTTTTATCCGCACCCGAATCAAATAAAACGTAAGCAGATTTATTGTCAATAAGAAACGTACCCGTAACAAGCTCCGGGTCTTCCTGTGCCTCTGCCGTATTAATATTGAAAACTCTTCCGCGGCCTTGTCCATTCGTGTTCTCCTGGTTCGGGCAATTTCTAATAATGTGGCCCGGTTTTCCACATTTATAACAAACTACATTGGCATAACTTGCTCCGACACTACTTGCTCCGCCATTACTCGTTCCGACACCATTTGTTCCTTTCGTTCTATTAACCCCTGGTCCGTAGACCTCACACTTCGCCGCGCTATGACCATTTCTTTTACACTTACTGCAAAATTTGGTGTAGAACCCCGAGTGATACTTTTCACACCTTTGGCATAGCTGCTTCTGATTGTTGTTGTTGTTGTTGTTGCGGTTGTTATTGTTGTTGAGATGATTGTTGTAGTTGCTGTTGTTGTTGTTGTTGTTGTTGTTGTTGTTGTTGGACCGTTTGTTGTAGTTGCGATTGATGTTGCGATTGTTGGGATAGTTTTTGCGATTATTGTTGTAATTGCTGTTGTTGTTGTATTGGTGATTCTTATCACCGTTTTCCTCCTACTTTCTTTTGACTTACTTCACATTGGCCTCTTCAGCAGTCTGTTCTTTAATTTTTTCTTCAATCTGGTTTACTAGTTTGTGAGCCATTCTACATGCCTGTTGTATGGAGGCGGGCTCGTGTGAACTTATATCTTCTTGGATTCTTTCCGGTAATCCTTTCACAAACGCGTCGATCTTCTCTTCCTCATCTTCGAACGCTCCCGGACACAATAGGCATAATTCTGTGAATCGTCTTTCGTACGTGGTAATATCAATTCCTTGGGTTCGTAACCCTCTAAGTTCTATCTTGAGCTTATTGACCTCGGTTCTGGGACGGTACTTCTCGTTCATCAAGTGCTTGAATGTTGTCCCACTTGCTCTAGATAGGTATTCCACCATGTTAACGCAGAACCTGTGAAGGTATGCATAGCGTACTTCACTTTGTCCTCTTCAGTACACTTACTTATGGCAAACACCGATTCGACCTTCTCGGTCCACCGTTTCAATCAGATCGGTCCTTCGGTTCCATCAAATTGCAAAGGTTTGCAGGCAGTGAATTCTTTGTAGGTGCATCCTACACGATTTCATGTACTGCTAGATCCAAGGTTATTGTTGGTATGTAGCGCAGCCTGTACTGCGGCTATGTTTGAAGCAAGAAAGGCACGAAATTCCTCTTCACTCATATTCAAGGTGTGTCGAGTAGTTGGTGCCATTTCCTTCAAAATAGTCAAATGAAACAAGTTAATCATACAGAATATTAAGAGTAGTCAATAGTATCTCGTAGCATAATATGAACTCATTTATAAAAGCTTTTTCTTCATATTAGCGTTTTATAAGTTTAAAGCCGGGTAGTACCTACCCATTAAGTTCATACTTAGTAGCTAATATACAATTCAACTACTACAATTCTATATGAAAAACTGATTATAATAATATTTCGCGTTCAAACTTTTACACAATATTTTTCAAACTTACAATACCGCTTATTTTACATATAGTATGAAATATAGCACACAATAAATTTGATACAAGATGGTTGTGAAGATAATTCTAGCTAGTACATAAGTCGTTCAACAAAGGCAATAAAGACACGTAATTCATACGTCCAGAAACAAGTCATGCATTCTGGTTTTACTAGGACTACTTCCCATCCTTGGTCTTGTGGAACATAACCGTTATGGCCGTTGATAAGACAGTGTGTTGTAACGTCGTCAAAGGGACGAGGGTTACGTAATGTCCAACAGTCCCGTAACAATCTAAAAACCTCATTTCTTACCCCAATTACCGACTCCGTCACTTGTGGGAACGTTTTGTTTAATAGTTGTAGCCCGATGTTCTTGTTCTCACTTTGGTGAGAAGCGAATATTACTAACCCGTAAGCATAACATGCTTCCTTATGTTGCATGTTAACCACTTTTTCTAAATCACGAAGTCCTATATTCGAATATATTGAGTCAAAATAATTTCTTAACCCGTTGCGTAAAATAGCATTTGGGTTCCCCGCAATATATGCGTCAAAGTAAACACATCGTAATTTATGGATTTCCCAATGTGATATCCCCCATCTTTCGAACGAAAGCCTTTTATAAATCAAGTCATTCTTGGAACGTTCTTCGAATGTCTTACAAACTGATCTCGCCTTAAATAGTTGTGCCGAGGAATTCTGACCGACTCTTGACAAGATTTGATCAATCATGTCTCCGGGTAGGTCTCTTAAAATATTGGGTTGTCTATCCATTTTGTGTTTTTATACTGTAAAATAGACAAGAGTTAGATTCATAAAAAAATACTTATTAATACAAGCAATTTTTACATGTATCATAAAGCATAAGCACACTATATTACATATATTACACCACACGAATACAACTATCTTATTCCGACTCGCTCGTTTCTTCTTCTTCGGTTTTGGTTCGTTTTGCCAACTTTCTAGGGATATATGATGTTCCCCTAATACGAGCCGTCGTTTTCCACATTGGTTTAGAAAAACCTGGTGGTTTAGAGGTTCCCGGGTTATTGTCACAACTTAAGAAATACGGGTGTTGATGATACATATAAAGTTCATCGGGTTTGGAATCAAATTTCTCTATTTTTATGCCCTTTCCCTTATTGTTCTCTTTTGCCTTATTAAATGGTGTTGGGGTAATTTCTATAACATCATCGGAATCCTTGTCGGGATCCGATTCATCGGAGAATTGTTAATCCTCCCAATACTTTGCTTCCTTGGCGGAAATACCGTTGACCATAATTAACTTTGGTCGGTTGGTTGAGGATTTTCTTCTACTTAACCGTTTTATTATTTCCCCCACTGGTTCTATTTCTTCTTCCGGTTCCGATTCTTCTTCCGGTTCTGACTCTTCTTCCGGTTCCTCTTCGGAAACTTGTGAATTAGTCCATGAATCATTCCAATTTACATTTGACTCTTCATTATTATTAGGTGAGTCAATGGGACTTGTTCTAGAGGTAGACATCTATCACATAATATCAAACGCGTTAAGAGATTAATATATCACATAATATTCACATGTTAAAAATATATAGTTTTCAACAAAATTTGTTAAGCAATCATTTTTCAAGTAAACACGGTCGAAGTCCAGACTCACTAATGTATCCTAACAAACTCGATAAGGCACACTAATGCAAGATTCTGGTTCTCTAAGACCAACGCTCGGATACCAACTAAAATGTCCCGTTCTTATTGATTAAAAACGTTCCATATTAATTGATTTCGTTGCGAGGTTTTGACCTCTATATGAGACGTTTTTCAAAGACTGCATTCATTTTAAAACAAACCATAACCTTTATTTCATCAATACAGGTTTAAAAAACTTTACGTAGATTATCAAATAATGATAATCTAAAATATCCTGTTTACACATGACTATTACATAATGGTTTACAATACAAATATGTTACAATGAAATAAGTTTCTTGTATGCAGTTTTTACACAATATCATACAAGCATGGACTTCAAATCTTGTCCTTATTTAAGTATGCGACAACGGAAGCTCTTAATAATCACCTGAGAATAAACATGCTTAAAACGTCAACAAAAAAATGTTGGTGAGTTATAGGTTTAACCTATATATATCAAATCGTAACAATAGACCACAAGATTTCATATTTCAATATACATCCCATACATAGAGATAAAAATCATTCATATGGTGAACACCTGGTAACTGACATTAACAAGATGCATATATAAGAATATCCCCATCATTCCGGGACACCCTTCGGATTTGATATAAATTTCGAAGTACTAAAGCATCCGGTACTTTGGATGGGGTTTGTTAGGCCCAATAGATCTATCTTTAGGATTCGCATCAATTAGGGTGTCTGTTCCCTAATTCTTAGATTACCAGACTTAATAAAAAGGGGCATATTC
The DNA here is from genome assembly GCF_046630445.1 of Rutidosis leptorrhynchoides. Taxonomy (NCBI): domain Eukaryota; kingdom Viridiplantae; phylum Streptophyta; class Magnoliopsida; order Asterales; family Asteraceae; genus Rutidosis; species Rutidosis leptorrhynchoides. The sequence continues at coordinate 186,509,201 of NC_092337.1, read as the reverse complement.
GATTTCGATAATTCAACCATAGAATGTAGTTTCACGTACTTGTGTCTATTTTGTAAATTATTTATAAAACCTGCATGTATTCTCATCCCAAAAATATTAGATTTTAAAAGTGAGACTATAACTCACTTTCACAGATTTTTACTTCGTCGGGAAGTAAGAATTGGCCACTGGTCGATTCACGAACCTATAAAAAATATGTACATATATATCAAAGTATGTTCAAAACATATTTACAACACTTTTAATACATTTTGATGTTTTAAGTTCATTAAGTCAGCTGTCCTGGTTAGTAACCTACAACTAGCTGTCCAAAGTTAGATGTACAAAAAAAATTGATATATATTATCTTGAATCAATCCACGACCCAGTGTATACACGTCTCAGGCTAGATCACAACTCAAAGTATATATATTTTTGAAATCAACCTCAACTCTGTATAGCTAACTCCAACATTCAAATATAGAGTGTCTATGGTTGTTCCAAAATATATATAAATGTGTCGACATGATAGGTCGAAACATTGTATACGTGTCTATTGTATCTCAAGATTACATAATATACAATACAAGTTGATTAAGTTATGGTTGGAATAGATTTGTTTCCAATTTTCACGTAGCTAAAATGAGTAGTTTTTACCAATTTTGTTTTGCTCGCCATTTCTTCGTTTCTAATCCGTTTTGAGTGATTTAAGCGGCCACAGTTTCGTATTGAACTTGAATTTATGAAACTAAACAGAAAAGGTATAGGTTTATAGTCGGAAATACAAGTTACAAGTTGTTTTTGAAAGAGGTAGTCATTTCTGTCGAAAGAACGACATCTTGATGACTGTTTTGAAAAACATACTTTCACTTTGAGTTTAACCATGATTTTTGGATATGGTTTCATGTTCATAAGAAAAATAATTTTCCCAGAACTATAGCTTTTAAATCAAAGTTTTTCGTAGTTTTTAATTATCCAAACCAAAACAGCCCCTGGTTGTAACTACGACGGCGTAAATCCGGTTTTATGGTGTTTATCGTGTTTTCGGGTTTTAAATCATTAAGTTAGCATATCATATAGATATAGATCATGTGTATAGTTGATTTTAAAAGTTTAGTTAGAAGGATTAACTTTATTTGCGAACAAGTTTAGAATTAACTAAACTATGTTCTAGTGATTACAAGTTTACCACTTCGAATATGATAGCTTTTTATGTACGAATTGAATGATGTTATGAATATCATTACTACCTTAAGTTCCTTGGATAAACCTACTTGAAAAGAGAAAAATGGATCTAGCTTCAATGGATTCTTGGATGGCTCGAAGTTCTTGAAACAGAATCATGACACGAAAACAAGTTCAAGTAAGATCATCACTTGAAATAAGATTGTTATAGTTATAGAAATTGAATCAAAGTTTGAATATGACTATTACCTTGTATTAGAATGATAACCTACTATAAGAAATAAAGATTTCTTGAGGTTGAATGATCACCTTACAAGATTGAAAGTAAGCTAGCAAACTTAGAAGTATTCTTGATTTTATGTAACTAGAACTTGTAGAATTTATGAAGAACACTTAGAACTTGAAGATAGAACTTGAGAGAGATCAATTAGATGAAGAAAATTGAAGAATGAAAGTGTTTGTAGGTGTTTTTGGTCGTTGGTGTATGGATTAGATATAAAGGATATGTAATTTTGTTTTCATGTAAATAGGTCATGAATGATTACTCATATTTGTAATATTATGAGATATTTCATGCTAGTTGCCAAATGATGGTTTCCACATATGTTAGGTGACTCACATGGGCTGCTAAGAGCTGATCATTGGAGTGTATATACCAATAGTACATACATCTAAAAGCTGTGTATTGTACTAGTACGAATACGGGTGCATACGAGTAGAATTGTTGATGAAACTGAACGAGGATGTAATTGTAAGCATTTTTGTTAAGTAGAAGTATTTTGATAAATGTCTTGAAGTCTTTCAAAAGTATATGAATACATATTAAAAAACTACATGTATAAACATTTTAACTGAGTCGTTAAGTCATCGTTAGTCGTTACATGTAAGTGTTGTTTTGAAATCTTTAGGTTAACGATCTTGTTAAATGTTGTTAACCCAATGTTTATAATATCAAATGAGATTTTAAATTATTATATTATCATGATATTATGATGTACAAATATGAAAGGACCCGTTCATATACATTATAAACGATTCACAATAGTTGATTACATCGCGAGGTATTTGACCTCTATATGAAACGTTTTACAAACATTGCATTCGTTTTTAAAAGACAAACTTTCTTTACATCAAAAATTGACGGCATGCATACCATTTCATATTACATCCAACTATAATTGACTTAATATTAATCTTGATGAACTCAACGACTCGAATGCAACGTCTTTCAAAGTATGTCATGAATGACTCCAGGTAATATCCTTAAAATGAGCTAATGCACAGCGGAAGATTTCTTTAATACCTGAGAATAAACATGCTTTAAAGTGTCAACCAAAAGGTTGGTGAGTTCATTAGTTTATCATAATCCATCATTTCCGTAATAGTAATAGACCACAAGATTTCAGTTTCTATAAATATCCGTACACTCGCGAGTGTATAAAAGTATTCTATAAGTTGTAGGCACCCGGTAACAAGCCTTAACGTTCATGTTTTACCCTCTGAAGTACACCAGATTAGGTGTGTTTAAAATAACCTCGAAGTACTAAAGCATCCCATAGTCAGGATGGGGTTTGTCAGGCCCAATAGATCTACCTTTAGGATTCGCGCCTACCGTACATAGACAAGTAGTTTAATATTACCAAGCTAAGGGTATATTTCTGGTTTAAACCCACATAGAATTAGTTTTAGTACTTGTGTCTATTTCGTAAAACATTTATAAAACAGCGCATGTATTCTCAGCCCAAAAAAATATATAAAAAGGGAGTAATGAAACTCACAATACTGTATTTCGTAGCAATTATGTATATGACGGCACTGAACAAGTGCAGGGTTTGTCTCGGATTCACGAACCTATATTAAGTATATATATTTATATGTTGGTCAATATCTGTCTAACAATTTAGGTCAAGTCGTAGTGTATCACAATCCTAATGCTCGAGACCGACATGCAAAAGTCAACAAAAGTCAACTTGACCCAAAATGACTTTCAAAATCTATACATGTTTATTATATAACTTATATATAGTAGTTCTATATATTTAAATATATTTATCAAATCTTATTATACTAAATAATACAAGTCATTTATTAATAAATAAAAATTTATATTAAAATTCATATATGATAAAAATATACTTTTATATATCTCAAGTAATAAAATTTATAAAATTCACTTAATATCATAAAAATATAGTGGTATGTATTATTAATGTAATTACATTACGTGTGGTAAAAATATCTTTGTACGCATATTTATTTGATAAAATAATATTGATAATAATAATAATGATAAAAATAATAAAATGACAGTTTCAATAAAAATATTAATTTTTAGTAATAAAGATAATTTTAGTAATAACATCAGCTGATAACAGTTATAATAATCGTTTTAATAATAATATTAAAATTAATGATAATTCAGTTGACCATATCTTTTAATCCGTTCATCGAAACCACACGATTTCTAAATGAAAAGTTATTAATTTTTTTCTTCAGCTTTTCAACGACATGCATATCATATAACTTATCTCAGTAGCATATGTATCAAATTCGTGATTTATCATAAACTATTTAATGACGAAACTAAGCATACAAACATGCATAATCATATATACTCGAGCACTAGTCAGGGATACACTATTAATATATAAAAGATAAGATATGAATGCTCACGTATCAATATTGTGATTCAATATTGCAGGAAAGTACGTAGACGCAACAAAAATGATAAACGTTAGGTTGACCTCACGAGCAATACCCTCGATCAATACCCATAACCTTCATAGCTATAACCCATAATTTCCTTGGCTATATCCCATTTGAAAACTTATTTTGAAATCGTCTGAATAAAACTCCGTCGTAGTATTTTATGTATACTAATAATATCTTGAAATAGTACTAAGTAAATATATATATATGTAATTCGATTGAGAGAGTTTAGAGAAATATATTTTCAAGTTTCTATGAAATAATGAAACCTATTGAATTCTATTTATAATAGATTTTTGAATTATTAAAGTGAATTATTAAAGTATGAATTATTAAAGTGAATTATTAAAGTATGAATTATTAAAGTGAATTATTAAAGTATGAATTATTAAAGTGAATTATTAAAGTGAATTATTAAAGTATTAATTATTAAAGTGAATTATTAAAGTATGAATTATTAAAGTGAATTATTAAAGTATGAATTATTAAAGTGAATTATTAAAATATGAATTATTAAAGTTAAAGTAAAGTAAAAGTAAAGTAAAGGTAAAGTTAAAGTATAGTAAAAGTATAAAACTATGTACGTATAATACGCGTATAAAAATATATAATATTAATTTAAATCGTTATATATATTTAATAAAATAAAATATAAATATCGTTATCTTTATCATACTGGTTAAGTAATGAGTTGTCAAAAAGAATAGATTTCTTAAATCACAGTGGACCTTATAACATAGGCCCGTAATCATATCATAATGTATCTGATAATTCAATCATTTGATATTATCTCTTAATTCTGTCGATAAATATATCGAAACAAATATGTTCATGTAAAGAATCATATATCTAATACTTTGTTAATGTTTTCAGTTAATATTATATATTATATATACATATCTATATACACATAATTGTTCGTGAATCGTCGAACACGGTCAAAGGGTAATTGATTACATGAATGTAGTTCCAAACTTTTTGAGATTCAACATTACAAATTCTGCTTATCGTGTCGGAAACATATAAAGGTTAAGTTTAAATTTGGTCGGAAATTTTCGGGTCGTCACAAAATATCTCTTAATATGATATATATACATTAAATGTCGTTACAATGATAATCGTTACATATATGTCTCGTTTCAAAATCATTAAGTTAGTAGTCTTGTTTTTACATATGTAGTTCATTATTAATATACTTAATGATATGTTTACTTATCATAATATCATGGTAACTATATATATAACCATATATATGTCATCATATAGTTTTTACAAGTTTTAACGTTCGTGAATCACCGGTCAACTTGGGTGGTCAATTGTCTATATGAAACCTATTTCAATTAATCAAGTCTTAACAAGTTTGATTGCTTAACATGTTGGAAACACTTAATCATATAAATATCAATTTCATTTAATATATATATATATATATATATATATATATATATATATATATATATATATATATATATATATATATATATATATATATATATATATATATATAAACATGGAAAAGTTCGGGTCACTACAACTTTAAAGCATGTTTATTCTCAGGATTGAAAGAAATCTTTCGCTATGCGTTTACTCATTTTTAAGATATTACTTGGAGTCTTTCATAGCATATTTCGAGAATGTTGCATTTGAGTCGTTGAGTTCAGTAAAGATTATTATTAAGTCAATTTATAATTGGATAGTGAATATTATGAAATGGTATGCATGCCTGTCAATTTTCGATGTAAAGAAAGTTTGTCTTTTAAAAATGAATGCAATGTTTGTAAAATGTATCATATAGAGGTCAAATACCTCGCGATGTAATCAACAATTGTGAATCGTTTATAATGTATATGAATGGGTCCTTTTAGTTGGTATCAGAGCGGTGGTCTTAGCGAACCAGACCTGCATTAGTGTGTCTGACTGATAAGTCGTTAGGATGCATTAGTGAGTCTAGACTTCGACCGTGTCTGCATGTCAAAAGTTTTGCTTATCATTTTTAGTCGGAAATTATCTGCTTATTATCCTTAGGAAATTACCTGCTTATCATTCCTAGTCTAGACACATCTTACTGCATTGATTGCATGAATAGTGTATAGACAAAATTCATATCTTAGCGTAGCTGTTATTGTTACCCTTGCCTGGCAGCTTCTAAAGATTCCTTCGTAACTTATGGGATTTTAGTATTATATATGCATATGTAAATTATGTATTGCATGGTACTAATCTACATCCTATAATCTATTTCTTATCGAAAATCCTTCATCTGATCGTACGAGATGAATCCCTCAACCAGTTCGAGTCCCTCAGATTTCGATAGCTATTCCGATAGTTATTCCGACAGCTATCCCGACATGGATATTCACCTAAGCTCCGGAAGCAGCGTCATCAGAATGAATCAACCAATCAGTAATCCCCAATTCATCTGATGGGTTCATAGTCGACTTAATCAATGGAGACGCGAAGAAGGCGATCCTTTCCACCAACTAAACTTTTCCCCCTTGGCAAACAACCTGAAGTAGTTACCGGCGAACCTGTTCGAGACACCATTTTCTCGCATATTTCTAGGGTAGCTCGTCACGATTATATTCTATTCACAATTCTAAACCTTATTCATCCACTCGTTCTGACCGACAATCATTCCAGAATAATGGAAGAAGTCAACAAGCTTCGCGCCCGAGTTGTAGCCTTGGAAAATATGGTGCAAAATGTACCAGCTTCAACAACATCACCGGCACCAATAGTACCACCAACATCAATACCAGTACCACCAACAACTCAAGTTTCTACAAAATACACCTCAACATCTCATTATGTACCTCGAGCATAATCATCGTTCTACGAATCGTTCTACATCATTTATCTTCGTTCGACATGACGATTATGTAATCTTCAATGTTTTAGAGATTATATATTCTTGTTCTGACAGTAAAGAAAATGAGATTAATATCATATTAACTCATTAAATCCATGATTACATCTGAAGAAAATATATATGTATATATATTTTCATAAAGATTGTAATACAAATTCTTTTGTACAAACTGGTAATGATGAAAATATTTTAACGGGTAGGTAATACCCATGGAATATTTAGATTTCACATTAATAAATTACACTGTACATCCTTCGAATCTAATTCAACAGTCATTTACTATCCTATTTACAACCACCGATATACGTATCCGTTCACCGCTGAATAACCCTTTTCATTCAATTTCATATTTAGATTTTGATCAATCAGAACCCAACAAGTGGCATAATGAAGAAAAACATTGGACAAATTAAAATTTATCAGAAACGGACAAAATTAACTATGAGAAATTTTGTTAAGAATCCACGCTAACTGTTCCTAGCTAACTGATTACATTTTATTTATCGCAATTTAATTATCTCAATTTATATTCTCGCATTTTTATTTATCGTCATTTAATTTTTGTTGTTTCTTTTACGCACTTTAAATATCGGGACACGTATAGAAGGTTTTGACATATCATATCGACGCATCTATATATATTATTTGGAATAACCATAGACACTCTATATGCAGTAATGCTTGAGTTAGCTATAAGGGTTGAGGTTGATTCTACAATAATATATATACTTTGAGTTGTGATCGAGTCTGAGGCATGTATATAACGGGTCACGATACGTATTAATTAATTCGAATATTAAATATTAAATTGTATATGAATTATTGGACTGTTAACTGTAGACTATCGACTGGGGACTAATAACATTGGACAATTAAAATGAATTAAAATATTGATTATAACATATGAAAATAAACATTTCTTCAAGTTTGCCACTTGATTTCATCTTAAACCTCGTTTGTATCTTGACAATTATAATCTACGTTCAAACCTTTCGTAATTATTGAAAACACCTCAATTGAGAGGATGAACCAACCGCACTTCAACTATGTAAGAAGAGATTGATGCATATAGTTATGCACTTAAAAACACTCGGAACCTGAGTAAACATTTAATACGTATCTGTGCTAGCTCCTTTGGCATTGTTATTATCGAAATTAACTTTGCAATCCCTTTCCAAAGTAGAAAATTGTGTCACATCTCCAGCAAGTCAACTTCGACTTTTCATTCGAAACAACCTTATTATCACCTTGATATATATGTATGTTCTTTTAATGTTATCGGAAAACCTTTTATATTCCACCATATTACCATCAGCGTTTAATCATCTAAAAACACAATTCTCTTGAAACCACCTCGGATTTATAACCGATGATTCAGATATGGTGGCATTAAATGCAGAGGAAACAGCAAAATCATAGATGGTCTAAACGGCCAAAAGTTAGATAATAAAAAATGGAATGTTGGGAACGCTCGATAGAAAATTTGGCACTGAAAAACAGATTGAGCTAACCATGAAGGAGACCAAGGACAAATACAAGTACCATACCATATATTCAACGAATCCAGGTAATTCTGGATCCGATGAAACCTTCAACGAATATCTTGCTCCGTACTCATGTTAAAATCTTGCGAAAAATCTTTCTTCATCAACTATCGAACTTAGAATTTCCAAAATATCATCATAGATATCTTCGATATTTCTGAAGATATTTTCAAAAATATTCTCGTCCGAAATTATTTATCTCTTCGTGCTATCTATATTACATCATAAAGGAAACTACTTTAGTTTTTAAATTTCTTCAAAATTCGAGTTTGAATTATGAATGATTTTGAAGTAGTGTTGGAAACTGATGCATGAGTTAGTATAATATAATGACACTTGATCAACGTGATTATATTAAAGTAAGTTATGCTGAGTTTCTAAATGGAACGTGATGATTCACAGACTATACCGTCATCATGTGCCATGGTACACGACTCTTACATTCTACCTAATCTTCAAACATATCAAGAACATATCTTATTGATAGTTCTATTTTTCTGGATATTCTGGTAATTTGACAAATCAAGATCGTGCCATTACAATTTCTTTCCTAGAACATTAACTATGTTCATTTCGAAATCCATACTTACAAATTCTGGACCATTATTCGCTTGACTTAAAGTCGGGAAGAGAAAACAAAAGTATGGAACTCCAAAATATAAAGGAAATGAAGAGAGAAATTTATAGTGGAAATATCAGACAGAGCAATGAAGACAGATGTTCGTATTTAATTATAGAGATCTAAATTTCCTTACTCGCCAAAGAATCAAATCTTTTAGATTCAAAGATTTTCTTTAATCCCTTGAATTCCGGAATTTAACCCTGATTATGTCAAAAGCTAAGGCGAATCTTATTTTCCTCATTTCAGTCTTTTGTGATAGCTTCATTCGTACTCTTTGAGTAATTGAATTATTTTATCCATAATACAGTATGGTAATAAAACTCTAATTATCAACTCTTATTTGTCATGAAAACATTCTTATTGTTAACCATGACAACCACACTCAAATTTCGGGACGAAATTTCTTTAACGGGTAGGTACTGTGACGACCCGGAAATTTCTGACCAAAATTTTAACTTAATCTCTATATGATTTCGACACGATAAGCAAAGTCTGTAAGGTTGAGTCTTAAAAATTTTGAACTGTTTCATATATTCAATTGACCTTCGACTGCTCTCGATGATTCACGAACAATTAATTGTAAATAGATATGTATATATTTAAATTAATATATATATAATTTGAAATATAATTTATGATGTAATTGTTAGAAATTAATTATGTAAAAATAATAATTATTATTTAAAACATATTTATGTACAAATAAATTATATTTAAAATAAATATTAAACAATTGTAATACTCGTTGATGTTCCGATTAATATTAAGCAAGTTAAATTCGAACTTATATGATAAAGGGTGATACGAAAATGAGTTCTATAAATTTTAGGCTTATTAAAAATGTATTTAGGAACTATTTGTTAAGTTTTAACACTTTTCATATTTTACCCATAATTGAGAGGGGCAGTTGATGTAATTTTTATTTAATAAATTAATGATCGAATTTTATACCATAATGACCAAAATAAATAAATATAGTTAATTTAAAAATTTGGAATTTTTCCGAAGACTTTTATCCGTCACTAATTTACAACGGAGTACGATATGGCAGTGCGTGCCAAAACCGTCGGTAGGAAGATAACAAAAGTGTGGCTGATGTACTATTAAATATTGTGTCTACACATTTGAATTTCTTTGATTACCGATTGTCTTTATGTTTTCCATTACCTAAGATTCTTATATATTTATATATTGACAAAGCATGTTACAAAATGAAAAACACATGCCACTTGGTATTTATCTCTGCATCTTGTTATTACTTGAGTTATAAAACCGAACACCCCATATGGTCATACTTTGAATCACCATAACCGCCACCATCTCTTTACCCTCTCTCTCATCCTCTCTATATCTCTCTATTAAACTAGCTCGAAGAATAACCACAACCTCACCACAACTACAACCACAAGACCATCACACCACCTCATATTTATGTTTTCGGGTTCCAAACTATAAACCCACCCATGACTATTTTCAAGCATCGCCTTCAAACCACTAAATGACCACTTTCAAGATTGTGTAAGTTTCCTATTTCTATTCGGTACAACACCATTTTGGCTCACCCACCATGATCACGACAACCACTCTCTTCATTTTGAACTACCACCAAACACCACCATGACTACAACCTCCTTCACGGCACTCTACAGCCGCCAACTCCCATCAACACTTTCTTACTTAATCACTAAACCATCAAGCAAACACCACAATCATAACCTATCATCACCTTCTTTACTACTACTTGTTACTATTGTGTTTGAACACTTACATGACAACCATCGTAAACCCTACTGATGCCATAGTTGATCGAAAATGGCGACTACTATTCAGGTTCATTTCTTTTCACTACTACATTTCGGCTCATTTAGAGCCCGTCATTTAGATGTGTTCACTATATAACACGTCTAATTTATCACACGGAACACGTCTAATTAAGATTTCTACCTAAAAAAACACGGGTCACGTCTAATTAAGATTCGCAACACGTCTAATTGGTTATCTTCAACAAGTCTAAATAAGTATATATATATATATATATATATATATATATATATATATATATATATATATATATATATATATATATATATAACACCTCTAATTGGTAACCACGTCTAATTACTTTTACCGGGAACACCTCTAATTGACAACACGTCTAAAAAGTATTCCAACTAACACGTCTAATTAACAACACGTCTAATTATGTCTACCAGGAACACATCTATATGAAACAACAACACGTCTAATTGACAACACGTCTAATTAGATTTGTCGGGAACACGTCTAAATGCTTAACACGTCTAATAAGTTTCAAAACACACGTCTAATTAGTTTGTAACTAACGCCTTTAACTGTGACATGTCTAAATAAGTTAACGTGATATATATGTTAACGATCTCCATTTAATCAACCTAACCCTTAAAGTTCTGTTAATTAGTCTACCTAAATTACCAAACACGTCTAATTAAACAAACAATGTAACGGGTTATTTAGGGTTCCATATTGACCGGGTTAATAAATAAGCACGTCTAATTAATAGGAAGTTAGTTAGTTACAGAAGAGTTAGGAAATAATTTGATAACTAGGAATGGATTTTGATAAGTATATATAATATAATTATAATATTATAAAATTTTATATACCTTAAATAAATAAGATTTATATTGAAGTTATAAATAATATAAAATATAAAAAATCTTTTCATAAATATAAAAACACACATTTTTTAGTTTTTTTTTCCGGCTTGCTCTTGTTTGCTTGTTTAGCTTCGTCGCAGGATTCAAAGATAATGGAGACTTCAAAATCATCAGAGGTAATTGAATATTGCTTTTACTTTATACACTTAGGCATTTGTTCTGAAAGTTTGTACAAATATATCACATGATTCACACATGTTTTAATCAGGCTTATAAAACAGGTTTATAACACATGTTTCATTGGATATATAGCACTAGAATTTGACTATATAATGCACCATGATTCACACGATTACCCAACACGATTGTAGACATGTAGTGCAGACCTGGAGCAGAACTGGACAAACAAACGACACACAACCATCTAACTGTTTTAACACGCCAGATTACACAACACGATTCTAAACATCATACAACACTATATTAACAACATATAAACTTTATTAACATCATATAAACACACTATATGTAACCTATAACATATAAACCCTTATTATGCAATGAAAGAAAGTTATACTATATAGTAACAATAGGCAAACACAACCTGATAGTAGTAGCAGAACCAACTGGGTCAGCTTAAACAAAACCTGGATAACAACTCAACGCTATGTTTGGTGAAGTAATAACAACTCAAAACCTGGATAACAAAACCTGGATAACCTGATTATTTACCTGCTGCACAATATGGAAACCAAAAGAAAACCCAACATATAAACCTATTCTAATATATATATGCCTAATTCAGAAACCAATTTAGAAAAAAACCCATGAGGTAGTATACATGTCATATCAGACCCATGAGTATTGAAAGAAATCTTCCGCTGTGCGTTTGCTCATTTTCAAGATATTACTTGGAGTCTTCCATAGCATATTTCGAGAACGTCACATTTGAGTCGTTGAGTTCAGTAAAGATTATTATTAAATCAATTTATAATTGGATAGTGAATATTATGAAATGGTATACATGCCTGTCAATTATCGATGTAAAGAAAGTTTGTCTTTTAAAAACGAATGCAATGTTTATAAAATGTATCATATAGAGGTCAAATACCTCGCGATGTAATCAACTATTATGACTCATTTATAATGTATATGAACGGGTCCTTTCATTTCAGACAAACTAAGTTCACATAATTCAATCAATTACTGTTTAAATCTTGAAATTCTCATATGATTATATTATATTATATTATATATGTATGCACACATTATATTATATATATATGTATGCACAAGTGTTAGTAAAACTATCTATCCCTTCTTCCTCATTTCATCGACACTTTACCAACTTCAACCATCGTTCACCACCATGGTGATCTCCACCACCTCACCTATATCAACAACCACCACCACCTCCGGTCACAGCCACCATCCACAATCCCACAATCGTAAGCCATCTCTATCCCTCTCTTCTATTTTTCTTTAACTTGCCATAACCATCAACCATATTGCTTTTCTATTACGATACAAACCACCACCAACTGAGAAACTTGCTGCTAAGCTGCAACTCCTACTGTCGAGCAGCAGCTATCATTGATACAGGTTTTTGGTTTACTATTCGGGTTCAAAACCTATGAAACCTACTTGTTTGTGTCCAGGAATTTACTGCTACTGCATTCATTATTTTTTTATTTCCGGTTTCCTGATCGAATAGCGGGTTATACTGCTCTCTCAAAAACCACCACATAATGCTACATAATTTTGTTTTAATTCGAACCCCAACAGGGTTTCCTGCTCACCTTCTTGCTCACTGTTTAATTACAGCTCAATCACCATTAAATCACCTTTCATCACTGAAATGCCCCGTTCATATTAACTATAAACGTTTCATATTAATTGGTTTCTTTGCGAGGTTTTGAATGTGACGACCCGGAAATTTCTGACCAAATTTAAACTTAACTCTTATTTGATTTCGACACGATAAGAAAAGTCTGTTAATTTGAGTCTCAAAGATTTTGAACTGTTTTCATATATGTAATTACCATTCGACTGTCTCGACGATTCACGAACGTATCACACTTGGGGCATATAGTTCTTTGCCTTTTGTTGTCGTTGTTGTTGTTGTTGTTGTTGTTGTTGTTGTTGTTGTTGTTAGGGTAATTGTTGTTGAGTGGTTTGTTGTTGTTATTGTTGTGATTGGGATTGTTGTTATTGTTATTATTATTGGGATGGTTGTTGCGGTTGTTGTTGCGATTATTGTTGTTGTTGGGGTAGTTGCGATTGTTGTTGTAGTTGTTGTTTTGATTGTTGTTGTTGTACTGGTGACCCTGATCACTGCTTTCCTCCCACTTTCTTTTTCCCTGTTTCATTATGGCCTCCTCGGCCGCTTCTTTCTTTATCCTTTCTGTAATTTGGCCTATCAATTTGTGGGCTATACGGCTCGCTTTCTGCATTATTGCAGGGTCGTTAGCACCTACATGCTCTTGGATTCGTTCCGGCAACCCTTTTATGAATGCTTCAATTTTTGCTTCTTCGTCCTCAAATGCTCCAGGACACATTAAAGCCAGTTCATTGAAACGTCGCTCGTAGGTAGTGACATCTAACCCTTGGGTTGTCAGTGCTTTAAGCTCTGCCTTGAGCTTGTTGATTTCGGTTCTGGGACGGTACTCTTCTGTCATCATGTGCTTGAAAGCGGACCATGGAAGTGCGTAGGTGGTATTCTGTCCTACATCATGTAGGTATTCCACCATGTCAAAGCAGTACCCCTGAAAGTATGTATGGCATACTTAACTTTATCCTCTTCTGCGCAGTTGCTGATTGCGAACACCGCTTCAACCTTCTCTGTCAGCCGCTTTAGTCCAACGGGTCCTTCAGTTCCTTCAAACTCATTGGGTTTGCAGGCCATAAAAGCTTTGTAGGAACATCCTACCCGGTTGCCATTGTTTCCTCCACTGCTGGAACCCGATTGGTTATTGTTGTTCATTGCATTCACCACTGCAGCCATATTTGCAGTGAAAGCTTGAAGTTCTTCTGTGTTCAATTGTTGTTGTCTAGTAGCTGCAGGAGCCATTTCCTTCAAAAATAGCCGACTGAGTTAATCATATAGAATTTTAGAAGTAGCCAAAAAGTATTTTGTAGCTTAATATGAACTTATTATTATAAATGCCTTTTCTTCATATTAGCGTTTTATAACTATAATAATGTTCATACTTAGCAGCTAACACACAAATTAACTACTAAAATTCTAATATGAAAAACTATGGTAAGTTATTACGTTACTACGTAATAATAAGTTGTAATAATAATAATAAACCTTCCATGCTTATTCTTATTATTATACAATCATAAGGAAAATTATATTGCGGATTTTCTTACAAACTTAAACACAAAATATAATACATATTATACAATGCATGGAATACAGGATAGCTGCCGATGGTTCAAGAACGGCGAGATTTCTTAGATGTTGATGTTATTTCTTTCTCGGCCAAACGTTTGGATTTTCGTTTGGGTAGTTCTTTTTCCAATTCCTCCCAATTGGTTCTTTCGGCTAATTGTTTGGGAGCAAAACCAACTGTCATTATACGAGCGGTCATTTTATAAACTTGTCTCTTAGGTGGTTCAGGTGGATGATCACAAACATTTTGGGTCATAATAGATTCATCGGGTTTGGGATCGGGTATAACAGCCAAAGATTTTCTCAAATCATGTTGTGGTTCGGTAATTTCCACAACTTCTTCAGGATCCTCTTCTTCGGGTTCCTCTTCGGGATCTTCTTCTGGATCCTCTTCTGGATCCTCTACTGGCAATTGTGAATCTTCCCAATTTTCCCAACAATTTTCCACTTTAATGGCAGCACCAAAAGTTAACTTTTTCGTTAGTTCATAAGTCGTATGCTTTGACTCAGCCTCCAAATCACTTGATAAGTAAATGAAATCTGAATCACTAGAGATGCTTATATGATCGGATGAAGTCATCTATCACATAATAACAGGCACGTTAAGAGAATGATATATCTTATAATATTTATATGTTAATAATCTTATGTTTCCAACAATTATATTAAGCAATCATTTTTAAAACAATTACGGTCGAAGTCCAGACTCACTAATGCATCAAAAATCAGTTAGACACACTAATGAAAAAATTTCCGATTCTCTAAGACCAACGCTCGGATACCAACTGAAATGTCCCGTTCATATTAATTATAAACGTTTCATATTAATTGGTTTCTTTGCGAGGTTTTGACCTCTATATGAGACGTTTTTCAAATCTTGCATTCGTTTTTAAAAATAACCATAACCTTTATTATTGAATAAAGGTCTTAATGACATAATTTAGATTGTCTATCAAAGACAATCTCCACAAATAAATAAGTTTTTACACAACCCATTACAATATGATCAAATATATTACAACAACTCTCCGAATGCAAGTTTAAACAATATAAACAATTATGCCGACTCCAAATCTTGACATTGGGTTGTCATACGACAGCGGAAGCGTTTTTAATATTCACCTGAGAATAAACATTCTTAAAACGTCAACAAAAAAAATGTTGGTGAGTCATAGGTTTAATTTCTATATAATAATCATAACATTTAATAAGCCACAAGATTTCATTTAATTAAATGCGCAGGATCATTACAACTGCAAAAATCATTTATACGATGACTCGCCTAATAACCGACCTTAACATAGAGCGCTTAAGATATCTGGCATCATACATTCCACTATTCAAATGTATGACAAGAACCCTTCGAAGTACTAAAGCATAACCACTATTCGAAAATAGGGGTGGTTGGTGCCCGTAGATCTACCTTTAGGATTCGCGTCAATTAGTGTTTTTCACTAATTCTTAGGTTACCAAGCATAATAATAATAAGTACAGATATCCGGTATAACAAAACAATCGTAGAATGTAGTTCCATGAACTTGTGCTTATTTTGTAAAACATTTATAAATTTTGCATGTATTCTCATCCCAAAATAATTTAGATAGTAAAAATGGGACTATAACTCACTTGTGATGATTTTCGAATAGATGGTGATAAGACTTGGCCTTTTGATAAATTCACGAACCTAATAATAAATTCACGAACCTAATTGTCCATTGTTAGTAGTCTAACGTTCGTAGTCCAATAGTCCAATAGTCCAACAGTATAAATATATATATATAAATATAAATGCGTATATTGTGTTAGAATTCACTAACACTATAATATATTGTCTTAATATAATAAGACACATAATATGTATATTTTCTGAAGCAATCCGCGACCCATTGTATACATGTCTCAGGCTCGATCACAACTCAAAGTATATAATATTTTGGAATCAACTTCGACCCACAGCTAACTCAAGATTACTACCAATGGTGTCTAATAGTTCGTTCCAATAATATATATAGAAGAAGTCAAAATGATATGTCAAAACTTTGTATACGAATCCACGGTGATCAAGTCATATATATATATGGTGCCTTACGATCTTTATTAAGACTATAATATATTGTCTTAGAACTTAATCACGACTATTATAAATTGTATTTCCATAAGTTCGGGAACAAGACATGTATAAATACATGTAGGATAAAAGGTAAGTTAGCTAGGATAAGGTTAGCATCCATTTTTATAAATCATGTCCGTAGATAAAAATTAAGAAAAATATCCAATTTTGTTTTACCCATAATTTCTTCATTACAAATCCGTTTTGAGTGATTCGAGTTGCCATGGTTTCGTATCGAACTCAAAATTATTAATCTTAACAGAAAAAGTATAGGTTTATAGTCGAAAATACAGGTTAGGTGTCAAATAAGAGAAGATAGTCATATCCATCGTAAGAACGACATCTTGATGACCCTTTTGAAAAACATACTTCCACTTAGAGTTTAACCATGGATTTTGGATATATTTCATATCCATATAAAATAAGATTTTTCATCAAAGGAAATCTTTTAATTCAAAGTTTAATATAGGTTTTTAAAATTAAACCCAAAACAGCCCCCGTTCGACTAAGACGACGTATATTCGATTTTAAGGTGTTCTTCGTGTTTACAAGTTTTATATCCTTATGTTAGAATGAAATACTGTCATAATACATGTGTTGAAGTATTTTAAAAGTCAAGTTAGAAGGATTAAGTTTATTTGCAAACAAGTTTAGAAATAATCTAAACTATGTTCTTGTTGTTATTAGTTATAACTCAAAATAAGATAGCTATGTGAATATGAATCGAATAAGATTATGAATAAGGCTACTATCTCAAATCAAATGAACAAAGTTGC
The DNA here is from genome assembly GCF_046630445.1 of Rutidosis leptorrhynchoides. Taxonomy (NCBI): domain Eukaryota; kingdom Viridiplantae; phylum Streptophyta; class Magnoliopsida; order Asterales; family Asteraceae; genus Rutidosis; species Rutidosis leptorrhynchoides. The sequence goes on along the minus strand of NC_092337.1, from coordinate 186,491,374 downwards.
TGGAAAAATAAGGAGAATATCTTGATTTCAAAGATACCCTTGATGGCTTGGAATTCTTGAAGTAAAATCATGAAATGAACAAAAGTTTGAATAAGAATTCTATCTTGAAATAAGATAGTTATAAGTATATGAATTGAACTAAAGCTTATATATAATTCTTACCTTGATTATAAGATGAAAATCTACTAGAAAGAAAGTAGAATTAGTGATCCTAAAGAGTTGTTGAGTTAGCTTGAAAGATTGGAAGTAAACTTCTTCATGTTGGAAGGTTATCTTGATATGTTCTTAAATGATTCTTGTTATGATGTTTTAAGCTTGTTATTGAAGTGGTTTATGAGATATATGATGAAAGGTTGCTGAATACTTTGAGTATGTGTTTAAGAGTGAGTTAAAATGAAGATGTAAATGAAATGAGATGTGTATATATACACATATGAATATAGATATAGATATATGATATGTATAGTTTTGTTTTGTTACAAATAAGTCATGGTTAATGACAAAGGATGGTTCCCACAAGTCTCCATCATATTTATACATGTCTAAAAACTGATTGAGGGCTGCTAAGATCAATGATTTGGTATGTATATACCAATAGTAAATACATTTAGAAGCTGGGTATGATACGGGTATAAATACCGAATAAATACGAGTAGAATTCTTGATAGAGTTGAATGAGATTATGAGTATAGCTATCTTTGTTGAGTATAATTATGTTGATATATGTATTTAAGTCTTTCAAAAGTGTATTAATACATCTTAATACAATACGTATACATTTAGTTTAAATTAGGGTTTAAGACGTCGAAAAACATTACATATATGTATATTGTTTCGAAGTCTTTAAGTTAGTAGTCTTATTTTATATATATAACCAATTGTTAATATACTTAATGAAATACTTAAATATCATTTTAACAATTTATAAATATATATATCCATATATATATTCCATTAAATAATTATTACACGTTATGACGTTCGTGAATCGTTAGACAAACTGGGTGGCCAAACGTTTGTATGAAATTCATTTCAAATAGACAAGTCTTAACAAGTTGGATTGCTTAACATGTTGGAAACATTTAATTATGTAAATATTAATCTTATATATATTAGCGGAAAAATTCGGGTCGTTACAATCACCTTCTTCACCCTTTCCTACTTGATCACTTAAACCCACCATTTTTTTTCTTTTCTTCAATCAACCATTTAAATACCCACCATTAAATCTTGCTACTGTTTTCCTGTTTTGAAATCGAACCCCAAAAAACACCACCATTTGATTAAACACCAAACCCGTTACCTACTATTAAACTGTTTCGAATTCACAACCAAAACCATCGAACCTGCAGCAGCTATTCTTGCTTCTGTTTATTGTTACAGCGACGTTGATGATGATGAATACGTGATTTGATGATGGGTAATATTGACCGATAAAGATTGATGGTGATGTACAGTGATGACGAGATGATTGATGAGATACGGTGATGTTATGATGATGATCATATGATGATGATCCGAGATAATGATGGTTTTAAAGACGAGAATTGACGTGATCGTGATGTGAAGATATGTGGTTATGATGAGGGTATACGATGGGGAAGATGATGATATTGATGATGATGAAGATCGAAGGGTGTCAGTGATGAGAATAATACGATGATGATGATGATGATAGAAGGACCGAAGATGCTCGCTGTTTGATCTGTTATTTATCCAGAAAACCCTCGAACCTATTGTAGGTTATAATGTCAATGGATTGGGTTATTGAGCGGGCCAAACAATTCATTTTACTTGGACTTCTATTTCGTTAATGGGTTAAATAGGTTTAGAAGATTAATTAAAACAGAAAATAAGAAACGGGGAAGCGGTTTGGTAGTTTGTTTGTAGAACGAGAGGTCGCAGGTTCGAGCCCGGGCTTGGGCATTATTTTCTTTAAAGGCCAATTCTTTGAGGTAGTTATTTTTATTATTATTATTATTAATATTATTATTAATATTATTATTATTATTATTATTATTATTATTATTATTATTATTATTATTATTATCATTATTATTATGAATATAAATATAAAGATTATAAATAAGGATATTAATATGAAAATGATAAAAATTACAATTAAGTTGAAATTTAAATGAATTAATAATATTATTATTGTAATCACTATGATTATTATTATTGTCATTAAAATTATCATTCTTATTAAAATTATCATTGTTGTTAAAATTATTCTTATTAAAAATATTATTTTTATTAAAATTATCATATTATTAAAATTAACATTAACATTATTATTATTGTTATTATTATTATTATTATTACTATCATTATTATTATTATTTTTTTATTAGAAGTATGGTTATTTTATCATTTTTTTAATATTAACATCATTATTAGTATTATTTTTAACATTTTAATTATTATCATGAATATTATCTTATCAAATAACTATTAAGTTATATAAAACTATATTTACTACATATAACATATATTAATATTTTTATAATAAGTATTAATATAAATAATTAAGTAGATTATTAATGAAACACATAATTAAAAAAACAATTAAACCACTAATAATATATAAATTTTTTTCGATTACCATTATATGTGTTAATATATATAAATGATATAGGTTCATGAATCCGAGGCCAACCCTGCACTTGTTCAGTACCATCATATGTATTTTTACTACAATACAGTATCGTGAGTTTCATTTGCTCCCTTTTTAAATGCTTTTGCAATATATGTTTTGGGACTGAGAATACATGCGTTGCTTTTATAACTGTTTTAGGAAATATACACAAGTACTTGAAACTACATTCTATGGCTGAATCATTATACCGGATATCACCCTTTTAGCTTGGTAGCCTAAGAATTTGGGAACAGACCCCCAAATTGACGCGAATCCTAAATTGATCTATTAGGCCTAACGAACCCCATCCAGGTTATGGATGCTTTAGTACTTAGATTTTATATACAGATGAGTGTACCTGTATATTTGGGGATATTTTAGATGCATTTGTTAATATCGGTTACCAGGTGTTCACCATATGAATGAATTTTAATTCGCAGGTTATGCGTACTATTTTGTACTCGGGTTACGTGTACAATTAAATATCTGAAATCTTGTGGTCTATTAAAATATTGAAATGATTGTTATGATAAACCTATGAACTCACCAACTTTTGTTGACACTTTTAAGCTTGTTTATTCTCAGGTATGAAAGAAATCTTCTGTTGTGCATTTGCTCATTTTAGCAATATTACTTGGAGTCATTCATGGCATATTTCAAAAGACGTTGCATTCAAGTCATTGAGTTCAAAAAGACTGTTATAAAAGATTAGTCATTCATATTAGGAGAATCATATATCATTTGTATCGAAAGGTTATATTTTGAAATGAGTTGTCTTTCAACGAATGCAATGTTTGTAAAACGTATCATATAGAGGTCAATACCTCGCAATGAAATCAATTGAGATGAATCGTTTATAATCGATATGAACGAGTCGTTAAATAGGTGCAGCACCGGGTGTGGATAATTTGAAAAGAAAAAATAATATAATATCTAGGGTTGATATTTTTAGTTGACAATATAGAGATAAGGAGTAGGTAACGGCTCACAATGGTCCCAAGGTTGATCAGATCTTATTTCCATCATGATCCATTAGGATTTCTGCATGACTTATCATAATATAACTACGTTGATCAGGCGCCATTATATTATACTAAATCATACTTTTATCACTCCATAAAGTTACTACTAATGTCATTTAGTCAATATTCATCTTCTTCGAGGTGAATGATTCAATGGAAAATGAAATAAAAGAAAATAACATCATTCATTCATTTAAAAGAAAAATAACAAGAGTATTACAAGAACTTAACGAAATCTTCCAAAATATAGAAGTACTGAATGATAACATAAAGAGCATAATGAGAAATTTAAATGACTCTTGTAGTTGTCAAAAACTCTTCATTGTGCCTCTTCCCCTTCTTCCTCATTATCCCAAGCTTCCTCGGTAGTCATCACAAACGCTCGGCCTCTAGCATTTCCCGTGGTATCCTTTTTCTTTGGACACTGGTTGCGAAAATGACCTTTTTCTCCACAGTCATAGCATGTAGGAACGGTTGCGTTGGCTTTTGTGGCAGGTGTACCAGTTGAAGGAACTGCAACCCTATAAGTCTTGGCTATATGACTAATCTTCTTGCACTTGGTGCACTCATCCTTGCACCACCCAGAATGGTGTCTTTCACAACGCTTACAATAAGGTCGTTTCCCAGAATAACCTCCTCCTGAATTTTATGCAACTTTTTTATTTGAACCTTGGTTTGATTCCTGAGTAGGCTCAAATTTCCTTTTGCCTTCACTAGTCTTAGCCTCGGCTTGTTTATTAACCGCGACCTTTCTCCTCTTAGCCATCATCAAGTTTTGAGCCATAAGTATCACTGCATCTAAGGTCTCTTTACTAGCAGCAATAACATTTCCTTGAATCTCGTCAGGAAGACCTTCTATGTATCGCTCAATCTTCTTTTGTTCAGTGGGCACCATGTCCGGGCACAACGAAACTAACTCTATAAACCTGTTGGTATATGCTTCAATATTGGTACCATTGACCTTCAATTCCCAAAACTCAACCTCTAGCTTTTGAATTTGGTTCCTTGGGCAGAACTTATCAGTCATCATTCTTTTCACAACAGCCCATGGAATAGCATTAGCATCATCTTGTAGTGACCCGAACTTTTCCATGTTTATATATATTAATTGAGATTGATATTTAAATGATTAAATGTTTCCAACATGTTAAGCAATCAAACTTGTTAAGACTTGATAAATTGAAATAGGTTCATCCAAGACTTTTCCAGAATAGCAAAACCCTTGACTGCATTAACGCATAAAGGGAAGAAATTCGAATAGAATGATGAACAAGAGAAAACGTTTCAGTTATTGAAGAAAAAGCTAACTACGGCACCTATATTGTCATTGCCTGAAGGGAATGATGATTTTGTGATTTATTGTGACGCATCAAAGCAAGGTCTCGGTTGTGTATTAATGCAACGAACGAAGGTGATTGCTTATGCGTCTAGACAATTGAAGATTCACGAACAAAATTATACGACGCATGATTTGGAATTAGGCGCGGTTGTTTTTGCATTAAAGACTTGGAGGCACTACTTATATGGGGTCAAAAGTATTATATATACCGACCACAAAAGTCTTCAACACATTCTTAATCAGAAACAACTGAATATGAGGCAGCGTAGGTGGATTGAATTATTGAATGATTACGACTTTGAGATTCGTTACCACCCGGGGAAGGCAAATGTGGTAGCTGATGCCTTGAGCAGGAAGGACAGAGAACCCATTCGAGTAAAATCTATGAATATAATGATTCATAATAACCTTACTACTCAAATAAAGGAGGCACAACAAGGAGTTTTAAAAGAGGGAAATTTAAAGGATGAAATACCCAAAGGATCGGAGAAGCATCTTAATATTCGGGAAGACGGAACCCGGTATAGGGCTGAAAGGATTTGGGTACCAAAATTTGGAGATATGAGAGAAATGGTACTTAGAGAAGCTCATAAAACCAGATACTCAATACATCCTGGAACGGGGAAGATGTACAAGGATCTCAAGAAACATTTTTGGTGGCCGGGTATGAAAGCCGATGTTGTTAAATACGTAGGAGAATGTTTGACGTGTTCTAAGGTCAAAGATGAGCATCAGAAACCATCAGGTCTACTTCAACAACTCGAAATCCCGGAATGGAAATGGAAAAACATTACCATGGATTTCATCACTAAATTGCCAAGGACTGCAAGTGGTTTTGATACTATTTGGGTAATAGTTGATCGTCTCACCAAATCAGCACACTTCCTGCCAATAACATAAGATGACAAGATGGAGAAGTTAGCACGACTGTATTTGAAGGAAGTCGTCTCCAGACATGGAATACCAATCTCTATTATCTCTTATAGGGATGGCAGATTTATTTCAAGATTCTGGCAGACATTATAGCAAGCATTAGGAACTCGTCTAGACATGAGTACTGCCTATCATCCATAAACTGATGGGCAGAGCGAAAGGATGATACAAACGCTTGAAGACATGCTACGAGCATGTGTTATTGATTTCGGAAACAGTTGGGATCGACATCTACCGTTAGCAGAATTTTCCTACAACAACAGCTACCATTCAAGCATTGAGATGGCGCCGTTTGAAGCACTTTATGGTAGAAAGTGCAGGTCTCCGATTTGTTGGAGTGAAGTGGGGGATAGACAGATTACGGGTCCGGAGATTATACAAGAAACTATCGAGAAGATCGTCCAAATTCAACAACGGTTGAAAACCGCCCAAAGTCGACAAAAGAGCTACGCTGACATTAAAAGAAAAGATATAGAATTTGAAATTGGAGAGATGGTCATGCTTAAAGTTGCACCTTGGAAAGGCGTTGTTCGATTTGGTAAACGAGGGAAATTAAATCCAAGGTATATTGGACCATTCAAGATTATTGATCGTGTCGGACCAGTAGCTTACCGACTTGAGTTACCTCAACAACTCGCGGCTGTACATAACACTTTCCACGTCTCGAATTTGAAGAAATGTTTTGCTAAAGAAGATCTCACTATTCCGTTAGATGAAATCCAAATCAACGAAAAATTTCAATTCATCGAAGAACCCGTCGAAATAATGGATCGTGAGGTTAAAAGACTTAAGCAAAACAAGATACCAATTGTTAAGGTTTGATGGAATGCTCGTAGAGGACCTGAGTTCACCTGGGAGCGTGAAGATCAGATGAAGAAGAAATACCCACATCTATTTCCAGAAGATTCGTCAACACCTTCAACAGCTTAAAATTTCGGGACGAAATTTATTTAACGGGTAGGTACTGTAGTGACCCCAACTTTTCCATGTTTATATATATTAATTGAGATTGATATTTACATGATTAAATGTTTCCAACATGTTAAGCAATCAAACTTGTTAAGACTTGATTAATTGAAATATGTTTCATATAGACAATTGACCACCCAAGTTGACCGGTGATTCACGAACGTTAAAACTTGTAAAAACTATATGATGACATATATATGGATATATATATAGTTAAAATGATACTATGATAAGTAAACATATCATTAAGTATATTAACAATGAACTACATATGTAAAAACAAGACTACTAACTTAATGATTTTTAAACGAGACATATATGTAACTATTATCGTTGTAAAGACATTTAATGTATATATATCATATTAAGAGATATTCATACATGATAATATCATGATAATATAATAATTTAAAATATCATTTGATATTATAAACATTGGGTTAACAACATTTGACAAGATCGTTAACCTAAAGGTTTCAAAACAACACTTACATGTAACGACTAACGATGACTTAACGACTCAGTTAAAATGTATATACATGTAGTGTTTTAATATGTATTTATACACTTTTTAAAGACTTTAATACACTTATCAAAATACTTCTACTTAACAAAAATGCTTACAATTACATCCTCATTCAGTTTCATCAACAATTCTACTCGTATGCACCCGTATTCGTACTCGTACAATACACAGCTTTTAGATGTATGTACTATTGGTATATACACTCCAATTATCAGCTCTTAGTAGCCCATGTGAGTCACCTAACACATGTGGGAACCATCATTTGGCAACTAGCATGAAATATCTCATAAAATTACAAAAATATGAGTAATCATTCATGACTTATTTACATGAAAACAAAATTACATATCCTTTATATCTAATCCATACACCAACGACCAAAAACACCTACAAAAACTTTCATTCTTCAATTTTCTTCATCTAATTGATCTCTCTCAAGTTCTATCTTCAAGTTCTAAGTGTTCTTCATATATTCTACAAGTTCTAGTTACATAAAATCAAGAATACTTTCAAGTTTGCTAGCTCACTTCCAATCTTGTAAGGTGATCATCCAACCTCAAGAAATCTTTGTTTCTTACAGTAGGTTATCATTCTAATACAAGGTAATAATCATATTCAAACTTTGGTTCAATTTCTATAACTATAACAATCTTATTTCAAGTGATGATCTTACTTGAACTTGTTTTCGTGTCATGATTCTGCTTCAAGAACTTCGAGCCATCCAAGGATCCGTTGAAGCTAGATCCATTTTTCTCTTTTCCAGTAGGTTTATCCAAGGAACTTAAGGTAGTAATGATGTTCATAACATCATTCGATTCATACATATAAAGCTATCTTATTCGAAGGTTTAAACTTGTAATCACTAGAACATAGTTTAGTTAATTCTAAACTTGTTCGCAAACAAAAGTTAATCCTTATAACTTGACTTTTAAAATCAACTAAACACATGTTCTATATCTATATGATATGCTAACTTAATGATTTAAAACCTGGAAACACGAAAAACAGCGTAAAACCGGATTTACTCCGTCGTAGTAACACCGCGGGCTGTTTTGGGTTAGTTAATTAAAAACTATGATAAAATTTGATTTAAAAGTTGTTATTCTGAGAAAATGATTTTTATTATGAACATGAAACTATATCCAAAAATTATGGTTAAACTCAAAGTGGAAGTATGTTTTCTGAAATGGTCATCTAGACGTCGTTCTTTCGACTGAAATGACTACCTTTACAAAAACGACTTGTAACTTATTTTTCCGACAATAAACCTATACTTTTTCTGTTTAGATTCATAAAATAGAGTTCAATATGAAACCAAAGCAATTTGATTCACTCAAAACGGATTTAAAATGAAGAAGTTATGGGTAAAACAAGATTGGATAATTTTTCTCATTTTAGCTACGTGAAAATTGGTAACAAATCTATTCCAACCATAACTTAATCAACTTGTATTGTATATTATGTAATCTTGAGATACCATAGACACGTATACAATGTTTTGACCTATCATGTCGACACATCTATATATATTTCGGAACAACCATAGACACTCTATATGTGAATGTTGGAGTTAGCTATACAGGGTTGAGGTTGATTCCAAATTATATATAGTTTGAGTTGTGATCAATACTGAGATACGTATACACTGGGTCGTGGATTGATTCAAGATAATATTTATCAATTTATTTCTGTACATCTAACTGTGGACAACTAGTTGTAGGTTACTAATGAGGACAGCTGACTTAATAAACTTAAAACATCAAAATATATTAAAAGTGTTGTAAATATATTTTGAACATACTTTGATATATATGTATATATTGTTATAGGTTCGTGAATCAACCAGTGGCCAAGTCTTACTTCCCGACGAAGTAAAAATCTGTGAAAGTGAGTTATAGTCCCACTTTTAAAATCTAATATTTTTGGGATGAGAATACATGCAGGTTTTATAAATGATTTACAAAATAGACACAAGTACGTGAAACTACATTCTATGGTTGAATTATCGAAATCGAATATGCCCCTTTTTATTAAGTCTGGTAATCTAAGATTTAGGGAACAGACACCCTAATTGACGCGAATCCTAAAGATAGATCTATTGGGCCTAACAAACCCCATCCAAAGTACCGGATGCTTTAGTACTTCGAAATTTATATCATATTCGAAGGGTGTCCCGGAATGATGGGGATATTCTTATATATGCATCTTGTTAATGTCGGTTACCAGGTGTTCACCATATGAATGATTTTTATCTCTATGTATGGGATGTGTATTGAAATATGAAATCTTGTGGTCTATTATTATGATTTGATATATATAGGTTAAACCTATAACTCACCAACATTTTTGTTGACGTTTTAAGCATGTTTATTCTCAGGTGATTATTAAGAGCTTCCGCTGTCGCATACTTAAATAAGGACTAGATTTGGAGTCCATGCTTGTATGATATTGTGTAAAAACTGCATTCAAGAAACTTATTTTGTTGTAACATATTTGTATTGTAAACCATTATGTAATGGTCGTGTGTAAACATGATATTTTAGATTATAATTATTTGATAATCTACGTAAAGCTTTTTAAACCTTTATTGATGAAATAAAGGTTATGGTTTGTTTTAAAATGAATGCAGTCTTTGAAAAACGTCTCATATAGAGGTCAAAACCTCGCAACGAAATCAATTAATATGGAACGTTTTTAATCAATAAGAACGGGACATTTCAGTTGGTATCCGAGCGTTGGTCTTAGAGAACCAGAATTTTGCATTAGATTGTCTTATCGAGTTTGTTAGGATGCATTAGTGAGTCTGGACTTCGACTGTGTTTACTTGAAAAATGATTGCTTAACAAATTTTGTTGGAAACTATATATTTTTAACATGTGAATATTATGTGATATATTAATCTCTTAATGCGTTTGATATTATGTGATAGATGTCTACCTCTAGAACAAGTCCCATTGACTCACCTAATAATAATGAAGAGTCAAATGTAAATTGGAATGATTCGTGGACTGATTCACAAGTTCCCGAAGAGGAACCGGAAGAAGAGTCGGAACCGGAAGAAGAGTCGGAACCGGAAGAAGAATCGGAACCAGATGAAGAAATAGAACCGGTGGGGGGAAATAATAAAACGGTTAAGTAAAAGAAAATCCTCAACCAACCGACCAAGGTTAATTATGGTCAATGGTGTTTCCGCCAAGGAAGCAAAATATTGGGAGGATTACCAATTCTCTGATGAATCGGATTCCGACGAGAATTCCGATGATGTTATAGAAATTACCCCAACTGAATTTAAAAAGGCAAAAAAAAATAATAAGGGAAAGGGCATAAAAATAAAGAAATCTAATTCCAACCCCGATGAACTTTATATGTATCGTCAACCCCCGAAGTCCTTAAGTTGTAACAATGACCCGGGAACCTCTAAACCACCAGGTTTTTCTAAACCAATGTGGAAAACGACGGCTCGTATTAGGGGAACATCAAATATCCCTAGAAACTTGGCAAAACGAACCAAAACCGAAGAAGAAGAAGAAACAAGCGAGTCAGAATAAGATAGTTGTATTTGTGTGGTGTAATATATGTAATATAGTGTGCTTATGCTTTATGATATATGTAAAAATTGCTTGTATTAATAAGTATTTTTTTTGTGAATTTAACTCTTGTCTATTTTACAGTATAAAAACACAAAATGGATAGACAACCCAAAATTTTAAGAGACCTACCCGGAGACATGATTGATGAAATCTTGTCTAGAGTCGGTCAGAATTCTTCGGCACAACTATTTAAGGCGAGATCAGTTTGTAAGACATTCGAAGAATGTTCCAAGAATGCCTTGGTTTATAAAAGGCTTTCGTTCGAAAAATGGGGGATATCACATTGGGAAATCCATAAGTTACGATGTGTTTACTTTGACGCATATATTGCGGGGAACCCAAATGCTATTTTATGCAATGGGTTAAGAAATTATTTTGACTCAAAATATCCGAATATTGGACTTCGTGATTTAGAAAAAGCGGCTAACATGCAACATAAAGAAGCATGTTATGCTTACGGATTAGTAATGTTCGCTTCTCACCAAAGTGAGAACAAGAACATCGGGCTACAACTATTAAACAAAACGTTCCCACAAGTGACGGAGTCGGTAATTGGGGTAAGAAATGAGGTTTTTAGATTGTTACGGGACTGTTGGACATTACGTAACCCTCGTCCCTTTGACGACGTTACAACACGCTGTCTTATCAACGGCCATAACGGTTATGTTCCACAAGACCAAGGATGGGAAGTAATCCTAGTAAAACCAGAATGCATGACTTGTTTCTGTGTAATGACCCGGAATTTTCCGACCAAATTATACTTATGAGATTAATATTTACATAAATTAAACCATACCAACATGATAAGCAATCCAAATTGTTGAGACTTGTGTTTTTGAAAAGAGTTTTACACAACGTTTGACCGTCCAATATGACCGATGATATCACGAACTATATAACATACGATAATTATACGTTTGTGTATATATATGTATTTATATATATTTAACATGATCTAAGGATGGTTTAACATCTCATTGTGTACTAATGACAATGAGTTATAAGTATATTTTGAAACTACTAACTTAAGTTTTCAAAACGATAACTATACGTAACATTCTTTGATATATATACTTATAATCTATAATGCTTATACATGTATCGTATATATAATGTATTTAATCACTTTTTAAGGACTTAAATACATAAAACAATATAAATATATTCACAAAAGATAGCTATATTTGAATTCTCGTTCCGTTTCCTCAAGATTTCTATACGTATATCTAGGGTATATGTACCCGTATCATACCCAGCTTCTATACATATTTACTATTGGTATATACACATCAAATAAAAATCCTAATCAACATTATTACTGCCCTAGATATGAGGTAACTAGAATTTGTCAAGTAGTATGAATTATTAGTAAGAAAACAAAATTAGGAATCCTTTTCTTTCTTTATAAACTAAAAACGTTTTTATAAATGAACACCATTTCTTCACTCCATTTTCTCATACCTACACCCTCATTTCTCTCTCAAAATACTCCTAACTTCATACTTGATCATCTCCAAGCATTTTCCCCATCATTTAGCTTCAATTACAAGCCTTAAACACCATAAGAAAACTCTTTCAAGAACATATCAAAATAACCACCCATTTGAAGAAGTTTACTTCCAACCTTTTGATATAACTCCACCACTCTTTGATTCCAAGATTATTTCTTATCTTTTGCAGTAACTTTGTCCAAGTAACTTGAGGTAGTAACCTTGTTCATAATCTTATTCAATTCATATTCATATAGCTATCTTATTTTGTGGTATAAAATTTTAACAACAAGAACATAGTTTGAATGATTTCAAACTTGTTTGCAAACTAAATAGATCCTTCTAACTTGACTTTTAAAACACTTCAAGACCTGTAATATATCATAATGATATGCAAACCTAACAAGATATAACTTGGTTTTACAAAGAACATCTTAAAAACTGAATCTACGTCGTCGGAGTGCAACCGGGGACTGTTTTGGGTTGGATAATTAAAAACCATCTTGAACTTTGAATTGGAAGATCATGTTCTGGAAAAATGATATTTCTTATGAATATGTTAACACATAAAAATTTCATGGTTTAACTCAAAGTGTAAGTATTTTTAGAAAAATGATCATTAAATATTGTTTTTATGATGGAAAACTATCACTTTCATAAGTTTCACCAAAGTTTGACCTATAACTTATGATTTCGAATACAAACTAAGGTATTTTCAGTTCATATTCTTAAAATTTGACTCGATCCAAGGAAGTGGCAAGTTGAACCAACAAAAACGGAGTTGTAATGAAGAAACTACGACTAAAATAAGATTGGGTATCCGAAACTAGTTTAGCTACGAAAATATTCGGAGAAAAAGTAAATTAATCATATCTTTTCTAATTAATATGATATTTTATATATAATTACTTATGATTTGATTTTATATATTTCAGGACCACCAGTAAACAACACGAGAAGATTAATCATAAGACCTCATGATTGTACGCAACACGTCATTTGACAACACGGTACTTTATGTACGCAACACGTCATTTGACAACATGGTACCATGGGTCGAGATTAATTCTGATCAATACGAATACGATGGGGTCTTTATTTATTTTATTTAAGCAACTAATTGTGGACCACTAACATCGGACTGCTAACTACGGACTAAGAAAATATTAAAAGTATATATATATGTAACGATTACTTAAAAAGAAAATATGTTGATATATTATATATATGGTTAGGTTCGTGATATCTATCTGAGACCAAGTCGAATTAAATACCTTCAAGGCAAAAGTGAGTTTCATTTGCTCCCTTTTTAATTGCTTTTGCAATATATATTTTTGGGCTGAGAATACATGCGCTGCTTTTATAAATGTTTACAAAATAGACACAAGTACTTAAAAATATATTCTACATTGAGTTGTACCATTGGCATATTTCCATGTAGCTTGGTAACTACTATTTACATGGGTATTGTAAACGCGAATCCTGTTGATAGATCTATCGGGCCTGACAACCCCAACCGGACTGGACGACCAGTATTCAACGGTTGCACAGTACTTCGTTTTGGTGACTACACTTGGTACGGTGTAGTGAGATTTCATAATAAAGGGAATATGCGACGTTGATTAAATGTTAAGTATGGTTACCAAGTGCTCAACCACTTAGAATGCTTTACATACACTTGCGAGTGTATTATGTTTATGATTATGAAATCTTGTGGTCTATTAATATATTGAAATGATTGTTATGATAAACCTATGAACTCACCAACCTTTTGGTTGAGACTTTAAAGCATGTTTATTCTCAGGTACGAATTAAGTCTTCCGCTGTGCATTTTCTCAATATAAGGACATTACTTGGAGCCGATCATCGTAATGGGACCAAAATTGATGACTTCGTCCAGGTAGATTAGGACGGGTCCTTTCAGTTGGTATCAGAGCGGTGGTCGTAGCGAACCAGGTCTTGCATTAGTGTGTCTAACTAGTAGTTGTTAGGATGCATTAATGAGTCTGGACTTCGACCGTGTCTACATGTCAAAAGTTTTGCTTATCATTTCCAGTCGGAAATCATCTGCTTATCATCCTTAGGAAATTACCTGCTTATCATTCATAAGTCTAGACACGTTTTACTGCATTTACTGCATTGATAGTGTATAGACGAATTCTTATCTTAGCATATCTGTTATTGCGAACTTTGACTGATATCTTTTCAAAGATTCTCCGTAATTTACGGGATTTTGGTATTATATATACATATGTAAATTATGTATTGAAGAGTACCAAATTTAACTCCTATAATCTATTCCATACCAAAAATTCATTTTCCCCATTATACAAGATGGATTCCGCATCTAGTTCGAATTCTACAGATTCCGACAGTTATGCCGATATGGATTTCCATTCGGGCTCCGAAAGCAGCGTCACCAGAATGGATCAACCAATTTCCCATAATCTATTCTGGATAAATTGGGGACGGGTTCATAATATACTAAATCACTGGAGACAAGAAGAAGGTGATCCATTCCATCCACCAAATTGCCCTCTTGGCGATGAACCTGAAGCACTTACCGGCGAACCTATTCGAAACACCATTTTCTCTCTCATTTCTAGAGTATCTCGTCACTATTATATACTATCCCATATTACAAATCTTGTTCATTCGCTCGCTCCAACCGCCAATCATCCCGGTGTACTAGCAGAAGTTAACGAACTTTGTGCTCGCGTGACGGCTTTGGAGAACATGGTGCGAAGGTTGCAAACACCAGCAGCAGCACCAGCAGCATAATCAGCACCACCATCAATAACATCAACAATACCATCATCACCACTAACAAACAACATCCGCATCACACGTCTCGACATCATAATCTGTCCCACAAACATCAACATTATACGCACCATAGATACCAAGGAGTACCAACAATAATGAACGATGAAGTATTGATCCATAACTTCATTGATATGCTGCGAAGAATATGTGGTTTCAAAAAGTTTTAGAGATTTCTTATTCTAGCTCAAACCGAAAAGCAAATGAGATTAATATCATATTAACTCATTAAATTCATGATTTCATCTGAAGAAAAGATATATGTATATATGTTTTCATAAAGATTGTAATTAAAAGTTCTTTTGTACAAAATATTGATGGCGAAATTTTTTTTTTAACAGGTAGGTAATACCCGAGGAATAATTAGATTTCATCTTAATACGTTACATTGTACATTCGTCGAAGCTGATTCAACAGTCATTTACTATCCTACTTACAACCACCGACATATGTATCCGTTCACCGCAGAATAACCATTTTCATTCAATTTCATATTTGGATTTTGACTTCCCAGAATCCAACAAGTAGCATATGAAGAAAACATATGACAAAATAAAATCTGTTAGAAACAAACAAATTAACTATGAAAAATTTTGTTAAGAATCCACGCTAACTGTTCCAGCTAACTGTTCCTAGCTAACTGATTACATTTTATTTATCGCAGTTTATTTATCGCAATTTAATTATCGCACTTTTATTTATCGTCATTTAATTTCTGTAATTATTTTACGCACTTTAAATATCGGGACACGTATACAATGTTTTGACATATCATATCGACGCATCTATATATATTATTTGGAATCACCATAGACACTCTATATGCAGTAATGATCGAGTTCTCTATACAGGGTTGAGCTTGATTCTACAATAATATATATAGTTTGAGTTGTGATCGAGTCTGAGAGGTATACGGGTCACGACACGTATTAATTAATTCGTATATTATATATTAAACTATATATAAATTATTGGACTGTTACTGTGGACTATCGACTGTGGACTAATGACATTGGACAATTAAAATGAATTAAAATATTGATTATAACATATGAAACTAAACATTTCTTCAAGATTGCCACTTGATTTCATCTTAAACTTCATTGTATCTCGACGATTACAATCAGCGTTCAAATCTATCATGATTCTTAAAAACACCTCAATCGAGAGGATAAACCAACCGCACTTCATCTACGGAAGAAAAGATTGATGCATATAGTTATGCACCTGAAAAACCCTCGGAAACTGAGTAAACGTTTGACACGTATCTGTTCTAGTTCCTTTGACATTGTTATTACCGAAGATCGTTTTGCAATCCCTTTCCAAAGTAGCTAATTTTGTCACAGCTCCAGCAAGTCAACTCCGACTTTTCATCCGAAACAACTTTATTATAACCGCGATATATATGCGTACTCTTTATTGTTACTGGGGAACCTTTTATATTCCACAATATTACCATCAGCGATTAATCATTCTAAAAACACAATTCTCCTGAAACTACCTCGGTTTGATAACCAATGACCCAGATCAGTTAACTTTGAAAATGCTGACGAAGCAGCATGTTGTAGATGATCTTACTGGCCAAAAGTTTGATGATAAAGAAAGGAGTGTTAGGAACGCTCGATAGAAAATTTAGTACCGAAAAGCGAATTATGTGAAACTATGAAGAAAGCCGTGGACAAATCATAAAGAATAAGTTTGCCTTCAAAGAATCCAAATGATTCTGTGCCTGCTGAAATCGTTAGAAAACATCTTATTTCTCATTCTAAACCTTCACAGACAAATCTTCTTCATCATCCATTGATATTAGAAATTCTAAGATATTCTCGTATGTTCTATTATAAATATCCTCCATATTTCTGGCGATATTTTCACAACTATTCTTATCTGAGATCATTTATCTCTCCGTAATATCTGCAACATAAAAGAAACTGTGTTAGTTTCTAAATTCTGAAACCTTCGAATTTAAAATATGAATGTTTTGAAGTAGTGTTGGGAACTGAAGCATGGATTAGTATAATATAATGACACTTGATCAACGTCATTATATTACAGTAAGTCATGATGAGTTTCTAATGAAGCATGATGATTCACAGTACCGTCATCATGTGCCATTTACACGACTCTTACATTCTATCTAATCTCTAAACATATCAAGAGAATATTTTTCTAGATGACTCGGTCTTCTCCAGGGTATTCTGGTAATTTAACAAATCAAAATCGTTCTATTACCATTTTATTCTTAGAGCATTAGCTATGTTCATTCTGAATTTCATATCTACGAATTCCGGACCATTACTCGCTTGACTCGAAGTCGGGAAGAGAAAACGAAAGCATGAAGCTCCAAAAAATAATGAAGAATATAAACTTCGATAATAACCCCAAAATTACAAACCGTGTATATCGATGCAGATAGCAATATAGAGACACGGGAGAATTAGAAACACTATAAACACAAGAGTATAGTAGAAGTAAATAGATTCTTCTAGTGGTAGATGAAAAAGAAGAATGACAAATATAAAAGTTAGGAGTATATCAAGAATCAGAACTGGATGGAGCATATTGATGAATGCTTTAAAGTAAGAATCAAGGGAGAAAGAATAGAAGGTGTAAGTCGTGGAAAATAAGGAAACGAAGGGATGAATTTATAGTGAAATATCCGACAGAGAAATCGAAACAGATTATTGCATATAATCAAAGAAGATCCTGATTTCCTTAATCACGAAAGAACCAAATCTTATTACGTAAGATTCTCTTTAAATCCCTTAAATCCCGGAAATCAATCATAACTACGTCATCGGTTAAGACGAATATATTTTACTCATCTCACTCTTTTACGATAGTCTCATTTATATTGTTCGCATAATCGAATCATTTTATCTACATTACTCAATGATGATAAAACTCCATTATCACCTTATATTTGTCATGAAAACCTTCTTATTGTTATCCATAACAACCTCTATCAAATTTCGGGGACGAAATTTCTTTAACGGATAGGTACTGTAATGACCCGGAATTTTCCGACCAAATTATACTTATGAGATTAATATTTACATAAATTAAACCATACAAACATGATAAGCAATCCAAATTGTTGAGACTTGTGTTTTTGAAAAGAGTTTTACACAACGTTTGACCGTCCAATATGACCGATGATATCACGAACTATATAACATACGATAATTATACGTTTGTGTATATATATGTATTTATATATATTTAACATGATCTAAGGATGGTTTAACATCTCATTGTGTACTAATGACAATGAGTTATAAGTATATTTTGAAACTACTAACTTAAGTTTTCAAAACGATAACTATACGTAACATTCTTTGATATATATACTTATAATCTATAATGCTTATACATGTATCGTATATATAATGTATTTAATCACTTTTTAAGGACTTAAATACATAAAACAATATAAATATATTCACAAAATATAGCTATATTTGAATTCTCGTTCCGTTTCCTCAAGATTTCTATACGTATATTTAGGGTATATGTACCCGTATCATACACAGCTTCTATACATATTTACTATTGGTATATACACATCAAATCAACATCCTAATCAACATTATTACTGCCCTAGATATGAGGTAACTAGAATTTGTCAAGTAGTATGAATTATTAGTACGAAAACAAAATTAGGAATCCTTTTCTTTCTTTATAAACTAAAAACGTTTTTATAAATGAACACCATTTCTTCACTCCATTTTCTCATACCTACACCCTAATTTCTCTCTCAAAATATTCCTAACTTCATACTTGATCATCTCCAAGCATTTTCCCCATCATTTAGCTTCAATTACAAGCCTTAAACACCATAAGAAAACTCTTTCAAGAACATATCAAAATAACCACCCATTTGAAGAAGTTTACTTCCAACCTTTTGATCTAACTCCACCACTCTTTGATTCCAAGATTATTTCTTATCTTTTGCAGTAACTTTGTCCAAGTAACTTGAGGTAGTAACCTTGTTCATAATCTTATTCAATTCATATTCATATAGCTATCTTATTTTGTGGTATAAAATTTTAACAACAAGAACATAGTTTGAATGATTTCAATCTTGTTTGCAAACTAAATAGATCCTTCTAACTTGACTTTTAAAACACTTCAAGACCTGTAATATATCATAATGATATGCAAACCTAACAAGATATAACTTGGTTTTACAAAGAACATCTTAAAAACTGAATCTACGTCGTCGGAGTGCAACCGGGGGCTGTTTTGGGTTGGATAATTAAAAACCATCTTGAACTTTGAATTGGAAGTTCATGTTCTGGAAAAATGATATTTCTTATGAATATGTTAACACATAAAAATTTCATGGTTTAATTCAAAGTGTAAGTATTTTTAGAAAAATGATCATTAAATATTGTTTTTATGATGGAAAATGATCACTTTCATAAGTTTCACCAAAGTTTGACCTATAACTTATGATTTCAAGTACAAACTAAGGTATTTTCAGTTCATATTCTTAAAATTTGACTCGATCCAAGGAAGTGGCAAGTTGAACCAACAAAAACGGAGTTGTAATGAAGAAACTACGACTAAAATAAGATTGGGTATCCGAAACTAGTTTAGCTACGAAAATATTTGGAGAAAAAGTAAATTAATCATATCTTTTCTAATTAATGTGATATTTTATATATAATTACTTATGATTTGATTTTATATATTTCAGGACCACCCGTAAACAACACGAGAAGATTAATCATAAGACCTCATGATTGTACGCAACACGTCATTTGACAACACGGTACTTTATGTACGCAACACGTCATTTGACAACATGGTACCATGGGTCGAGATTAATTCTGATCAATACGAATACGATGGGGTCTTTATTTATTTTATTTAAGCAACTAATTGTGGACCACTAACATCGGACTGCTAACTACGGACTAAAAAAATATTAAAAGTATATATATATATGTAACGATTACTTAAAAAGAAAATATGTTGATATATTATATATATGGTTAGGTTCGTGATATCTATCTGAGACCAAGTCGAATTAAATACCTTCAAGGCAAAAGTGAGTTTCATTTGCTCCCTTTTTAATTGCTTTTGCAATATATATTTTTGGGCTGAGAATACATGCGCTGCTTTTATAAATGTTTACAAAATAGACACAAGTACTTAAAAATATATTCTACGTTGAGTTGTACCATTGGCATATTTCCATGTAGCTTGGTAACTACTATTTACATGGGTATTGTAAACGCGAATCCTGTTGATAGATCTATCGGGCCTGACAACCCCAACCGGACTGGACGACCAGTATTCAACGGTTGCACAGTACTTCGTTTTGGTGACTACACTTGGTACGGTGTAGTGAGATTTCATAATAAAGGGAATATGCGACGTTGATTAAATGTTAAGTATGGTTACCAAGTGCTCAACCACTTAGAATGCTTTACATACACTTGCGAGTGTATTATGTTTATGATTATGAAATCTTGTGGTCTATTAATATATTGAAATGATTGTTATGATAAACCTATGAACTCACCAACCTTTTGGTTGAGACTTTAAAGCATGTTTATTCTCAGGTACGAATTAAGTCTTCCGCTGTGCATTTTCTCAATATAAGGACATTACTTGGAGCCGATCATCGTAATGGGACCAAATGTTGATGACTTCGTCCAGGTGGATTAGGACGGGTCCTTTCATTCTGGACGTATGAATTACGTGTCTTTATTGCCTTTGCTGAACGACTTGTGTACTAGCTAGAATTATCTTCACAACCATCTTGTAACAAATTTATTGTGTGCTATATTTCATGCTATATGTAAAATAAGCGGTATTGTAAGTTTGTAAAATATTGTGTAAAAGTTTGAACGCGAAATATTATTATAATCAGTTTTTCTTATAGAATTGTAGTAGTTGAATTGTATATTAGCTACTAAGTATGAACTTAACGGGTAGGTACTACCCGAATTTAAACTTATAAAACGCCAATATGAAGAAAAAGCTTTTATAAATGAGTTCATATTATGCTACGAAATACTATTAACTACTCTTAATATTCTGTATGATTAACTTGTTCCATTTGACTATTTTGAAGGAAATGGCACCGACTACTCGACACACCGTAAATATGAATGAAGAGGAATTCCGTACTTTTCTAGCTTCAAACATAGCCGCAGTACAGGCTGCGCTACATACCAACAATAACCTTGGATCTTGCAGTACAGGAAATCGTGTAGGATGCACCTACAAAGAATTCACTGCCTGCAAACCTTTGGGATTTGATGGAACCGAAGGACCGATCGGATTGAAATGGTAGACCGAGAAAGTCGAATCGGTGTTTGCCATAAGTAAGTGCACTGAAGAGGACAAAGTGATGTACGCTACGCATACCTTCACAGGTTCTGCGTTAACATGGTGGAATACCTATCTAGAGCAAGTGGGACAAGACGATGCGTACGCACTACCGTGGTCAGCATTCAAGCACTTGATGAACGAGAAGTACCGTCCCAGAACCGAGGTCAATAAGCTCAAGACAGAACTTAGAGGGTTACGAACCCAAGGATTTGATATTACCACGTACGAAAGACGATTCACAGAATTGTGCCTATTGTGTCCGGGAGCATTCGAAGATGAGGAAGAGAAGATCGACGTGTTTGTGAAAGGATTATCGGAAAGAATCCAAGAAGATATAAGTTCACACGAGCCCGCCTCCATACAACAGGCATGTAGAATGGCTCACAAACTAGTGAACTAGATTGAAGAAAGAATTAAAGAACAGACTGCTGAAGAGGCCAATGTGAAGCAAGTCAAAAGAAAGTGGGAGGAAAATGGTGATAAGAATCACCAATACAACAACAGCAGCAATTACAACAATAATCGCAACAATTATCCCAACAATCGCAACATCAATCGCAACTACAACAAACGGCCCAACAACAACAACAACAACAACAACAACAACAACAACAACAACAACAACAACAACAACAACAACAACAACAACAACAACAACAACAACAACAACAACAACAACAACAACAACTATAACAATCATCCCAACAACAATAATAACCGCAACAACAACAATAATCAGAAGCAGCTATGCCAAAGGTGAAAAGTATCACTCGGGGTTCTGCACCAAATTTTGCAACAAGTGTAAAAGAAATGGTCATAGCGCGGCGAAGTGTGAGGTCTACGGACCAGGGGTTAATAGAACTGAAAGGAACAAATGGTGTCGGAATGAGTAATGGCGGAGCAAGTAGTGTCGGAGCAAGTTATCCCAATGTAGTTTGTTATAAATGTGGAAAAATGGGCCACATTATTAGAAATTGCCCAAACCAGGAGAACACGAATGGAGAAGGTCGCGGAAGAGTTTTCAATATTAATGCGGCAGAGGCACAGGAAGACCCGGAGCTTGTTACGGGTACGTTTCTTATTGACAATAAATCTGCTTACGTTTTATTTGATTCGGGTGCGGATAGAAGCTATATGAGTAGAGATTTTTGTGCTAAATTAAGTTGTCCATTGACGCCTTTGGATAGTAAATTTTTACTCGAATTAGCAAATGGTAAATTAATTTCAGCAGATAATATATGTTGGAATCGAGAAATTAAACTGGTTAGCGAAACATTTAAGATTGATTTAATACCAGTAGAGTTAGGGAGTTTTGATGTGATAATCGGTATGGACTGGTTGAAAGAAGTGAAAGCAGAGATCGTTTGTTACAAAAATGCAATTCGCATTATACGAGAAAAAGGAAAACCCTTAATGCTGTACGGAGAAAAGGGCAACACGAAGCTACATCTTATTAGTAATTTGAAGGCACAAAAACTAATAAGAAAAGGTTGCTATGCTGTTCTAGCACACGTCGAGAAAGTACAAACTGAAGAAAAGAGCATCAATGATGTTCCCATTGCAAAAGAATTTCCCGATGTATTTCCGAAAGAATTACCGGGATTACCCCCACATCGATCCGTTGAATTTCAAATAGATCTTGTACCAGGAGCTGCACCAATAGCTCGTGCTCCTTACAAACTCGCACCCAGCGAGATGAAAGAACTGCAAAGCCAATTACAAGAACTTTTAGAGCGTGGTTTCATTCGACCAAGCACATCACCGTGGGGAGCTCCTGTTTTGTTTGTCAAGAAGAAAGATGGTACATTCAGGTTGTGTATCGACTACCGAGAGTTGACCAAACTTACCATCAAGAACCGCTACCCACTACCGAGAATCGACGACTTATTTGATCAACTACTAGGCTCGTCTGTTTATTCAAAGATTGACTTACGTTCCGGGTATCATCAAATGCGGGTGAAAGAAGATGATATTCCAAAGACTGCTTTCAGAACACGTTACGGTCATTACGAGTTTATGGTCATGCCGTTTGGTTTAACTAATGCACCAGCTGTGTTCATGGACCTTATGAACTGAGTGTGTGGACCATACCTTGACAAGTTTGTCATTGTTTTCATTGATGACATACTTATTTACTCAAAGAATGACCAAGAACATGGTGAACATTTGAGAAAGGTGTTAGAAGTATTGAGGAAGGAAGAATTGTACGCTAAGTTTTCAAGGTGTGCATTTTGGTTGGAAGAAGTTCAATTCCTCGGTCACATAGTGAACAAAGAAGGTATTAAGGTGGATCCGGCAAAGATAGAAACTGTTGAAAAGTGGGAAACCCCGAAAACTCCGAAACACATGCACCAGTTTTTAGGACTAGCTGGTTACTACAGAAGGTTCATCCAAGACTTTTCCAGAATAGCAAAACCCTTGACTGTATTAACGCATAAAGGGAAGAAATTCGAATGGAATGATGAACAAGAGAAAACGTTTCTGTTATTGAAGAAAAAGCTAACTAAGGCACCTATATTGTCATTGCCTGAAGGGAATGATGATTTTGTGATTTATTGTGACGCATCAAAGCAAGGTCTCGGTTGTGTATTAATGCAACGAACGAAGGTGATTGCTTATGCGTCTAGACAATTGAAGATTCACGAACAAAATTATACGACGCATGATTTGGAATTAGGCGCGGTTGTTTTTGCATTAAAGACTTGGAGGCACTACTTATATGGGGTCAAAAGTATTATATATACCGACCACAAAAGTCTTCAACACATATTTAATCAGAAACAACTGAATATGAGGCAGCGTAGGTGGATTGAATTATTGAATGATTACGACTTTGAGATTCGTTACCACCCGGGGAAGGCAAATGTGGTAGCTGATGCCTTGAGCAGGAAGGACAGAGAACCCATTCGAGTAAAATCTATGAATATAATGATTCATAATAACCTTACTACTCAAATAAAGGAGGCGCAACAAGGAGTTTTAAAAGAGGGAAATTTAAAGGATGAAATACCCAAAGGATCGGAGAAGCATTTTAATATTCGGGAAGACGGAACCCGGTATAGGGCTGAAAGGATTTGGGTACCAAAATTTGGAGATATGAGAGAAATGGTACTTAGAGAAGCTCATAAAACCAGATACTCAATACATCCTGGAACGGGGAAGATGTACAAGGATCTCAAGAAACATTTTTGGTGGCCGGGTATGAAAGCCGATGTTGCTAAATACGTAGGAGAATGTTTGACGTGTTCTAAGGTCAAAGATGAGCATCAGAAACCATCAGGTCTATTTCAACAACCCGAAATCCCGGAATGGAAATGGGAAAACATTACCATGGATTTCATCACTAAATTGCCAAGGACTGCAAGTGGTTTTGATACTATTTGGGTAATAGTTGATCGTCTCACCAAATCAGCACACTTCCTGCCAATAAGAGAAGATGACAAGATGGAGAAGTTAGCACGACTGTATTTGAAGGAAGTCGTCTCCAGACATGGAATACCAATCTCTATTATCTCTTATAGGGATGGCAGATTTATTTCAAGATTCTGGCAGACATTACAGCAAGCATTAGGAACTCGTCTAGACATGAGTACTGCCTATCATCCACAAACTGATGGGCAGAGCGAAAGGACGATACAAACGCTTGAAGACATGCTACGAGCATGTGTTATTGATTTCGGAAACAGTTGGGATCGACATCTACAGTTAGCAGAATTTTCCTACAACAACAGCTACCATTCAAGCATTGAGATGGCGCCGTTTGAAGCACTTTATGGTAGAAAGTGCAGGTCTCCGATTTGTTGGAGTGAAGTGGGGGATAGACAGATTACAGGTCCAGAGATTATACAAGAAACTACCGAGAAGATCATCCAAATTCAACAACGGTTGAAAACCGCCCAAAGTCGACAAAAGAGCTACGCTGACATTAAAAGAAAAGATATAGAATTTGAAATTGGAGAGATGGTCATGCTTAAAGTTGCACCTTGGAAAGGCGTTGTTCGATTTGGTAAACGAGGGAAATTAAATCCAAGGTATATTGGACCATTCAAGATTATTGATCGTGTCGGACCAGTAGCTTACCGACTTGAGTTACCTCAACAACTCGCGACTGTACATAAAACTTTCCACGTCTCGAATTTGAAGAAATGTTTTGCTAAAGAAGATCTCACTATTCCGTTAGATGAAATCCAAATCAACGAAAAACTTCAATTCATCGAAGAACCCGTCGAAATAATGGATCGTGAGGTTAAAAGACTTAAGCAAAACAAGATACCAATTGTTAAGGTTCGAGTTCACCTGGGAGCGTAAAGATCAGATGAAGAAGAAATACCCACATCTATTTCCAGAAGATTCGTCAACACCTTCAACAGCTTAAAATTTCGGGACGAAATTTATTTAACGGGTAGGTACTGTAGTGACCCGAACTTTTCCATGTTTATATATATTAATTGAGATTGATATTTACATGATTAAATGTTTCCAACATGTTAAGCAATCAAACTTGTTAAGACTTGATTAATTGAAATATGTTTCATATAGACAATTGACCACCCAAGTTGACCGGTGATTCACGAACGTTAAAACTTGTAAAAACTATATGATGACATATATATGGATATATATATAGTTAACATGATACTATGATAAGTAAACATATCATTAAGTATATTAAAAATGAACTACATATGTAAAAACAAGACTACTAACTTAATGATTTTTAAACGAGACATATATGTAACGATTATCGTTGTAAAGACATTTAATGTATATATATCATATTAAGAGATATTCATACATGATAATATCATGATAATATATTAATTTAAAATCTCATTTGAAATTATAAACATTGGGTTAACAACATTTGACAAGATCGTTAACCTAAAGGTTTCAAAACAACACTTACATGTAACGACTAACGATGACTTAACGACTCAGTTAAAATGTATATACATGTAGTGTTTTAATATGTATTTATACACTTTTGAAAGACTTCAATACACTTATCAAAATACTTCTACTTAACAAAAATGCTTACAATTACATCCTCGTTCAGTTTCATCAACAATTCTACTCGTATGCACCCGTATTCGTACTCGTACAATACACAGCTTTTAGATGTATGTAATATTGGTATATACACTCCAATGATCAGCTCTTAGCAGCCCATGTGAGTCACCTAACACATGTGGGAACCATCATTTGGCAACTAGCATGAAATATCTCATAAAATTACAAAAATATGAGTAATCATTCATGACTTATTTACATGAAAACAAAATTACATACCCTTTATATCTAATCCATACACCAACGACCAAAAACACCTACAAATACTTTCATTCTTCAATTTTTTTCATCTAATTGATCTCTCTCAAGTTCTATCTTCAAGTTCTAAGTGTTCTTCATATATTCTACAAGTTCTAGTTACATAAAATCAAGAATACTTTCAAGTTTGCTAGCTCACTTCCAATCTTGTAAGGTGATCATCCAACCTCAAGAAATCTTTGTTTCTTACAGTAGGTTATCATTCTAATACAAGGTAATAATCATATTCAAACTTTGGTTCAATTTCTATAACTATAACAATCTTATTTCAAGTGATGATCTTACTTGAACTTGTTTTCGTGTCATGATTCTGCTTCAAGAACTTCGAGCCATCCAAGGATCCGTTGAAGCTAGATCAATTTTTCTCTTTTCCAGTAGGTTTATCTAAGGAACTTAAGGTAGTAATGATGTTCATAACATCATTCGATTCATACATATAAAGCTATCTTATTCGAAGGTTTAAACTTGTAATCACTAGAACATAGTTTAGTTAATTCTAAACTTGTTCGCAAACAAAAGTTAATCCGTCTAACTTGACTTTTAAAATCAACTAAACACATGTTCTATATCTATATGATATGCTAACTTAATGATTTAAAACCTGGAAACACAAAAAACACCGTAAACCGGATTTACGCCGTCGTAGTAACACCGCGGGCTGTTTTGGGTTAGTTAATTAAAAACTATGATAAACTTTGATTTAAAAGTTGTTATTCTGAGAAAATGATTTTTATTATGAACATAAACTATATCCAAAAATTATGGTTAAACTCAAAGTGGAAGTATGTTTTCTAAAATGGTCATCTAGACGTCGTTCTTTCGACTGAAATGACTACCTTTACAAAAATAACTTGTAACTTATTTTTCCGACTATAAACCTATACTTTTTCTGTTTAGATTCATAAAATAGAGTTCAATATGAAACTAAAGCAATTTGATTCACTCAAAACGGATTTAAAATGAAGAAGTTATGGGTAAAACAAGATTGGATAATTTTTCTCATTTTAGCTACGTGAAAATTGGTAATAAATCTATTCCAACCATAACTTAATCAACTTGTATTGTATATTATGTAATCTTGAGATACCATAGACACGTATACAATGTTTCGACCTATCATGTCGACACATCTATATATATTTCGGAACAACCATAGACACTCTATATGTGAATGTTGGAGTTAGCTATACAGGGTTGAGGTTGATTCCAAAATATATATAGTTTAAGTTGTGATCAATACTGAGATACGTATACACTGGGTCGTGGATTGATTCAAGATAATATTTATCGATTTATTTGTGTACATCTAACTGTGGACAACTAGTTGTAGGTTACTAACGAGGACAGCTGACTTAATAAACTTAAAACATCAAAATATATTAAAAGTGTTGTAAATATATTTTGAACATACTTTGATATATATGTATATATCGTTATAGGTTCGTGAATCAATCAGTGGCCAAGTCTTACTTCTCGACGAAGTAAAAATCTATGAAAGTGAGTTATAGTCCCACTTTTAAAATCTAATATTTTTGGGATGAGAATACATGCAGGTTTTATAAATGATTTACAAAATAGACACAAGTACGTGAAACTACATTCTATGGTTGAATTATCGAAATCGAATATGCCCCTTTTTATTAAGTCTGGTAATCTAAGAATTAGGGAACAGACACCCTAATTGACGCGAATCCTAAAGATAGATCTATTGGGCCTAACAAACCCCATCCAAAGTACCGGATGCTTTAGTACTTCGAAATTTATATCATATCCGAAGGGTGTCCCGGAATGATGGGGATATTCTTATATATGCATCTTGTTAATGTCGGTTACCAGGTGTTCACCATATGAATGATTTTTATCTCTATGTATGGGATGTGTATTGAAATATGAAATCTTGTGGTCTATTATTATGATTTGATATATATAGGTTAAACCTATAACTCACCAACATTTTTGTTGACGTTTTAAGCATGTTTATTCTCAGGTGATTATTAAGAGCTTCCGCTGTCGCATACTTAAATAAGGATGAGATTTGGAGTCCATGCTTGTATGATATTGTGTAAAAACTGCATTCAAGAAACTTATTTTGTTGTAACATATTTGTATTGTAAACCATTATGTAATGGTCGTGTGTAAACAGGATATTTTAGATTATCATTATTTGATAATCTACGTAAAGCTTTTTAAACCTTTATTGATGAAATAAAGGTTATGGTTTGTTTTAAAATGAATGCAGTCTTTGAAAAACGTCTCATATAGAGGTCAAAACCTCGCAACGAAATCAATTAATATGGAACGTTTTTAATCAATAAGAACGGGACATTTCACATCTAGCCCTACAGCTTGGGCATAAGCGTTCCACCAAGTCAAAGCAAGACCACTTAGTGTATGGGTGGCATACTTCACTCGGTCGACCTCCCCACAGTTGCAGATGCGAAAGATTGATTCAATTTTTTCAAACCAACGAGTCAATTCAACTGCTTCCTCATTTCCATTGAAGGATGGAGGCTTACAGTTCATAAACTCCTTGTAGGTGCACAATGTAGGTGGGTTTCCTTGGTTGTTCCATTGATTATTGTTGCCTTGAGCGGCAGCAAGTAGTTGTTGAAATAGTGCGGGAGTCAAAGTAACATTTAGAAGAGCGTTAGCGCCACGAGTTGCCATTGATCTTCAGTACACGAAAAGAGTTATGGTGCACTAGGTAGCAACACCAATGGGTAAGAAAAGGTAGTATGGCTTAGTTAGTGATAATGATGATGAAGCAAATGAGTAATTGGGTGTGCGGATAGATCCTTCAATGTCGGATCCTTCGGTATCCAAAGCGATGATTAGGTGATGACTAGACATCCTAGAGAAGTAATATTAAGTAGATTCTAAGGCACGGTATGATGGCAAAGATATAAGGAGAGCATAGTAAGGCAAGCATAGAAATGAGGATCACATTTTAAACTAAGGCAAGAACATAGACAAATAAGTAAGGTGCTTAAACTAAGGCAGGAAAGGTTATAGTCCTATAGATTGCTAAGGCACCCTAACTAACACATAAGGCACACATAAAATGCAATCCTGGTTCTCTATAAAAAACCTGGCTCTAATACCACTCTGTCATACCCCCAAATAGGGCCGGAGAAATATGACTTCACAATATCACAACACAAGTATGTATAAACGAGAACGACTCTAAATGAGACATTTCATAACAAAATTTGAATTTGCAGCGGAAACGTAATAATGTTTTACATAATGAAATTCAAATAATAAGTCTAATATGTGGAATCCAATGCAACAGCTAACTAAGCATCATAGGGCAGCGCACAAGCTAATCTTCACCTGATACAAACATGCTTAAAGTGTCAACACAAAGGTTGAGTGAACATCATAGGTTTAACAATTATAATAAGTTTTAGACCACAAGATTTAATTCAAAATATCAAATATTCAATATGCCATGAGTTATAATATCGAACTAAACATTAACCCCTGACACTTTACGGGTGTCGGCAATCATTATTATGTACCCCCTTGACGATCACGCCAATGGGTAGAGTAGTCACTCTCAATAGGCCTACTCACAATAATTAAGCTTGCAAAATTCCAATTCTAGCAATTAATGATATTATGGCGGGGGTTTGCTTGTAACAATAAATACATGTTTAACAAAAGTCTCACGAAATTGCATATCAAATAGTTTAGGCACTTGTGTCTAAATTGTAAATCATTTAAAAGCAAGCATGTGTCTCACCCCAAAAGTTGTAAAACAGTTAATAAATAGTAAAAAGTAGGGCTATGAAGGTCACCTTAGTAGCAAGTAAGTAATTCCATGCAAGAAGTATGAACGGAGTATGTAATCGAAGATCTCAACCTAGAGATATAATCTTTGATTAGTTAATGTCTAACAGACATAAAGTTTATTTATTAATATAATGATTATATTAACAGTGATCGTTATTGTCAACAGACAGAGTGTGTTCATTAATACAGTAACTATATTAACAGTGGTTCTCGAGAAAAGTTCCTATTTCTCAAAAGTTTCTATTTTTTGAAACCTACTATTTATGGAAAGCTTCCACTTATATTAAGCTTCTAGTTTAAGAAGTTCGGGTTATAATTCTTAAGAAATATGTTGTACAATCTCACTCAAACTTCGTTGCTAACATGCAAGTCACTCGAATGATCTGTTGTTACCAGGCGCCTAGGACTCTTGACCAGAATCTAAGTCTTGGCATTCGAGATCCACAAGCGTGTCCTATAATGGCAATAAGGATTACCCTAGGCCACAAGTAGCGGTGATGTTTGTAGTCTTTGTACGCTATCTTTAATTATAACCTTCACACGTTAGGTGTATACATATAACAAGTTATTAACGTACTTATTTTATATATATATATATATATATATATATATATATATATATATATATATATATATATATATATATATATATATATATATATATATATATATATATATATATATATATATATATATATATATAGGTGATAATATACTTAGTGTAATTACGTGTTACTATATAGATATGTGAATAAGTTATAATAATAGTAGTATTATTCTTTAATTAATTAAATATTATGAAATCTTATCATTACATGTTATTTATACATAAGTATTAGTTTACAATATATTTTCTATTGTACACAATTACTTAATTAGTATTAACCTTATATTATCCATAAATATCCTAATAATTAATTAAATACCTAAAAATCATATACATAATTTTTATAAACTTAATTAATCATATAAATCAGTATAAAAATATTGAAAATCGTTTTTATCAAAATTTTGTATTTATTTTTGTTTTTCCCCTTTATTTAGTCATAAAAATCAAGTTAAATTCCACATAATTATTAAATAAACTTATATAATTACTTTTAATATTTTTATAATTTTATCTCATCTTAAAAATCTGTAGAAATATATATATATTATATTATTTTTATATACTTTCCTTATTTATCCTTTAATTACATTATAATAGTGTTTTAAATATTTAATAAATACTAATTTGACTCCAATATTAATTTTTATAATTTTTAAAGACTTCTTAATATTTATTAACCTCAGAAAAATTATATATATATTTTTATTATTATTATATATTTTTATTACGAATTTTGCATTTTTTTATACTTAAATACTACATAATTAGTTTTTAACTACAAATAAAATTCCAAAAACTACTATAATTATTTTCAAATGATCTAACACTATTCTAAATACTTTTTATATAAATATTACTGATATCCATATTTTATATATATTAAATTCATTTTTATCTATTAAAATCATACAATAATACTATTAATTATAGAATAATTGTATATAATGGTATATAAATTAATTTTTCTCATCCAACAACTTTTATAAACATAAAAACCTCTGTAAAAATTATCATAACCAATTTTATGTATTTAGAACAATTAAAACCAATTTATCCTTATATATACCCATCGATTTACATATATTTTTATATAAAATAGTTTCTTTGCTTTTTTAACCAAAATCTTACGTACAATACTTCATAATATATACTTAGATACATATATATCATGTTTTTATACATATATAACGTATGCATGCATACATGCACATGTATACACATACATATATAATTTTTTTTATAAAACTCGCGTGTAAACGAAAACCTGAGTAAGTAAGGATCTAGGGTTACCTTTGGGATGTTAAGAGCAAGATTAGGAGCAGGATGTTGATGGAGATCGAACAGACCAGCAGCAGCAATGAATGGAAGCAAGAAATTGGCAATATGGATTAGTTTTGGTGGGGTTTTGGGTCACGATCACAACAGCAACAACAAGGGCTATTTTCGTGGGCTTTTGCAGCAACAAAAGAGGTGAAATCATGGTGGTAGTAGGCTCCAATGATGGCAGCAGGTGGCGGTGTGGTTTGGTTGTTGAAACCGATGGTGGGAGGGTGGTGGAGGTCTGTTCTTGCGACGCCAACAAGGAGAAGAAAGGAGGTGGGTTTTGATTGATTTTGTGAATGAAGAGAATGAGCCTAGATGGGTGTTTATATAGGCTAGCAAGTTGAATTACATTAGGAGTTCTAAAGCTTGGATGAAAGCCATTAGAAATTTGATTTAGATTAGGATTAGGTTTAACTTGCTTAGGATTAATTACTTGGCAATTAAATTTGCTTATTTTTTTTATTTCCCTAAACCGTCCCATATATAGGATTATTATTTATTTATTTATTTATTTTTTTATATTCGGTATTTCCTATTTAATTTATATATTTTATATATATTGTTTTATTAAAGTTACATCTTATTTAAAATACATTTTATTTAATCATAATAATAACATTAATAATAATTATAGTTATTAGGGTTTGGGTTTAATTTTTAACATTAGGGTTTAAGTATTAATTACTATATTTATTATATCCGGATAACAACCCTAGTGATAATACACAGAATATGACAGTGAAACCCTAAGGGCAATTTGGTAAATTTAGAATGGAAATGTGAGGGTTGTTATAAGGTGTGTGATGTCTAGGCTACTAGTGCTGGTGGTACTGTTGGTGCAGGTGATGCTACCGGTGCTTGTAAGTTGTGCACTCTATGTGACAACCCGGAAATTTCCGATCAAATTTAAACTTAATCTTTATATGTTTTCCAACACGATAAGCAAAGTCTGTAATATTAAGTCTCGAAAACTTTGGAACAGCTTACATGAATGCATTTACCCTTTTGACCATTCCTGACAATTCACGAACAATTGTTTGTAAATAAATAAATAAATATATATATATATATATATATATATATATATATATGTATATATATATATATATATATATGTATATATATATATATATATATATGTATATATATATATATATGTATATATATATATATATATATATATATATATATGTATATATATATATATATATGTATATATATATATATATATATATATATAAGGTATATTGAATGTATATTTACATGGTTTTGAATTTATTTAGTAAACGATAACAGCACTCGTTTGTCAGTTGATCGCTATTATGCAAGTTAAATACAAAATTATGTGATTTTAAAATAAACGGTGATCCGAAAATGAGTTTTATAAATTATAGGCTTAGTAAAAATGTATTTAGGAGCTACTTATTAAATTGGATGAGGTTAGATGATGTTAAATAATGAATGAGGTGATGATATAATAAGCCGTACTGTACTGCTTTCTGTTTTAATTCTTGTGGTGGGCCGAAACAAACACCACTTGATTTTTTTATTATGTTCTGTGATGATAAAGATAGTACACGAGGATGTAAAGTAGATGATTAATTTAACGAAACGGTACATGCCTAATAGATTTCTCAGTTGGGCCAACTTTGGATTTGGATTGTTATCGGACTTGTTAATTATTTTTCATGGGCTTAGATAACTAATAGGCTTATATTTGTTGGGCCTGTCCACTAGCAAAACCTCATGAGAAACCGCTACTATTGTCACATTCCTGCTTCCATCTCTTTCGATGATTAAAATACGATTATAGGTGATGATGTTGTTATACGAGGTAATATAGATGATAATGATAACTGTTATGATGATGGTATATTGATAACCGAATAGATGGTTATGATGATGGTATATTGATAACCGAATAGATGGTTATGATGATGCTCGGTTATATTGATGATGACGTGATGATACATGGATGATATGGTGATATTCATCGATATGATTTTGATGATAATGTTAGATGATGTTAATGATAGATATGATGTATGATGGTGAGATGATGATAATACACGATAGTGTTAAGATGATGAGAGTTACGATTATGATGAAATCACAAAAAGGTGATTAGGATATTGATTATGATAATGATGTTTGATGGGGAAGATTGTAGTGACCCGAACTTTTCCATGTTTATATATATTATATAAAATTGATATTTATATGATTAAGTGTTTCCAATATATTAAGCAATCAAACTTGTTAAGAGGTGATTAATTGAAATAGGTTTCATATAGACAACTGACCACCCAAGTTGACCGGTGATTCACGAACGTTAAAACTTGTAAAAAGTATATGATGTCATATATATGGATATATATATATATATATATATATATATATATATATATATATATATATATATATATATATATATATATATATATATATATATAGTTAACATGTTAAATGATAAGTAAATATATCATTAAGTGTATTAACAATGAACTACATATGTAAAAATAAGACTACTGACTTAATGATTTCGAAACGAGACATATATGTAACGATTATCGTTGTAACGACATCTAACTGTATATATATCATACTAAGATATATTATATATCATAATATCATGATAATGTAACAATTTAACATCTCATTTGATATATTAAACAATGGGTTAACAACATTTAACAAGATCGTTAACCTAAATGTTTCAAAACAACATTTACATGTAACGACTAACGATGACTTAACGACTCAATTAAAATGTATATACATGTAGTTTTTTAATATGTATTCATACACTTTTAAAAGACTTCAAGACACTTATCAAAATACTTCTACTAAACAAAAATGCTTACAATTACATCCTCGTTCAGTTTCATCAACAATTCTACTCGTATGCACCCGTATTCGTACTCGTACAATACACAACTTTTAGATGTATGTACTATTGATATATACACTCCAATGATCAGCTCTTAGCAGCCCATGTGAGTCACCTAACACATGTGGGAACCATCATTTGGAAACTAGCATGAAATATCTCATAAAATTACAAAAATATGAGTAATCATTCATGACTTATTTACATGAAAACAAAATTACATATCCTTTATATCTAATCCATATACCAACGACTAAAAACACCTACAAAGACTTTCATTCTTCAATTTTCTTCATCTAATTAATCTCTCTCAAGTTTCATCTTCAAGTTCTAAGTGTTCTTCATAAATTCCATAAGTATAGTTTCATAAAAATCAAGAATACTTCCAAGTTTGCAAGTCTACTTCCAAGCTTTCTAATCCATTCCAGGTAATCATCCAAGATCAAGGAACCTTTGTTATTTACAGTAGGTTATCTTTCTAATTCAAGGTAATATTCATATTCAAACTTTGATTCAATTTCTACAACTATAACAATCTTATTTCGAGTGAAAATCTTACTTGAACTGTTTTCGTGTCATGATTATGTTTCAAGAACTTTCAAGCCATACAAGGATCCTTTAAAGCTAGATCCATTTTTCTCATTTCCAGTAGTTTTATCCAGAAAACTTGAGGTAGTAATGATGTTCATAACATCATTCGATTCATACATATAAAGATATCTTATTCGAAGGTTTAAACTTGTAATCACTAGAACATAGTTTAGTTAATTCTAAACTTGTTCGCAAACAAAAGTTAATCCTTCTAACTTGACTTTTAAAATCAACTAAACACATGTTCTATATCTATATGATATGCTAACTTAATGATTTAAAACCTGGAAACACGATGAACACCATAAAATCGGATATACGCCGTCGTAGTGAAACCGGGGGCTGTTTTGATTTGGATAATTAAAAACTATGATAAACTTTGATTTAAAAGTTGTTCTTCTGGGAAAATGATTTTTCATATGAACATGAAACTATATCCAAAAATCAAGGTTAAAATCAAAGTGGAAGTATGTTTTCTAAAATGGTCATCTAGACGTCGTTCTTTCGACTGAAATGACTACCTTTACAAAAATGACTTGTAACTTATATTTATAACTATAAACTTATACTTTTTCTATTTATATTCATAAAATAGAGTTCAATATGAAATCATATCAATTTGATTCACTCAAAACGGATTTAAAATGAAGAAGTTATGGGTAAAACAAGATTGGATATTTTTGATCTTTTTAGCTACGGAAAATGTTTAACAAATCTATACAAATCATATCCTAGCTAACTTATATTGTATTATACATGTATTCTAATATATTATGTAATCTTGGGATACCATAGACACGTATGCAAATGTTTTGACATATCATATCGACCCATGTATATATATTATTTGGAACAACCATAGACACTCTATACGCAGTAATGTTGGAGTTAGCTATACAGGGTTGAGGTTGATTCCAAAAATATATATACTTTGAGTTGTGATCTAGCTTGAGATGTTTATACACTGGGTCGTGGATTGATTCAAGATAATATATATCGATTTATTTCTGTACATGTAACTGTGGACAATTAGTTGTAGGTTACTAACAAGGACAGCTGACTTAATACACTAAGATCTTTAAAACATAATAAAAATGGTTGTAATTATATTTTGATCATACTTTGATATATATGTACATATTTGTATAGGTTCGTGAATCGATCCGTGGCCAAGTCTTATTTCCGAGGAAGGAAATATCTGTGAAAGTGAGTTATAGTCCCACTTTTAAAATCTAATATTTTTGGGATGAGAATACATGCAGGTTTTATAAATGATTTACAAAATAGACACAAGTACGTGAAACTACATTCTATGGTTGAATTATCGAAATTGAATATACCCCTTTTTTTAAGTCTGGTAATCTAAGAATTAGGGAACAGACACCCTAATTGACGCGAATCCTAAAGATAGATCTATTGGGCCTAACAAACCCCATCCAAAGTATCAGATGCTTTAGTACTTCGAAATTTATATCATATCCGAAGAGTGTCCCGAAATGATGGGGATATTCTTATATATGCATCTTGTTAATGTCGGTTACCAGGTGTTCACCATATGAATGATTTTTATCTCTATGTATGGGATGTGTATTGAAATATGAAATCTTGTGGTCTATTGTTACGATTTGATATATATAGGTTAAACCTATAACTCACCAACATTTTTTTTTTGACGTTTAAAGCATGTTTATTCTCAGGTGAATACTAAGAGCTTCCGCTGTTGCATACTAAAATAAGGACAAGATTTGGAGTCCATGTTTGTATGATATTGTGTAAAAACTGCATTCAAGAAACATATGTCGATGTAATATATTTCTATTGTAAACCATTATGTAATGGTCATGTGTAAACAGTATATTTTAGATTATCATTATTTGATAATCTACGTAATGTTTTTAAAACCTTTATTGATAAAATAAAGGTTATGTTGTTTTAAAAATGAATGCAGTCTTTGAAAAACGTCTCATATAGAGGTCAAAACCTCGTAATGAAATCAATTAATATGGAACGTTTATAATCAATATGAACGGGACATTTCAATGTGAGTCACCTAACCCATGTGAGAACCATCATTTGGCAACTAGCATGAAATATCTCATAAAATTACAAAAATATTAGTAATTATTCATGACTTATTTACATGTAAACAAAATTACACATCCTTTATATCTAATCCATATACCAATGACCAAAAACACCTACAAACACTTTCATTCTTCATTTTTCTTCATCTAATTGATCTCTCTCAAGTTCTATCTTCAAGTTCTAAGTGTTCTTCATAAATTCTATAAGTTCTAGTTTCATAAAATCAAGAATACTTCCAAGTTTGCTAGCTTACTTCCAATCGTGTAAAGTGATCATTCAACCTCAAGAAATATTTCTTATTTACAGTAAGATATTTTTCTAATATAAGGTAATACTCATATTCAAACTTTGTTTCAATTTCTATAACTTTAACAATCTTATTTCGAGTGAAAATCTTACTTGAACTTGTTTTCGTGTCATGATTCTGCTTCAAGAACTTTCAAGCCATCCAAGGATCCTTTGAAGCTAGATCCATTTTTCTCATTTCCAGTAGGTTTATCCAGAAAACTTGAGGTAGTAATGATGTTCATAACATCATTCGATTCATACATATAAAGCTATCTTATTCGAAGGTTTAAACTTGTAATCACTAGAACATAGTTTAGTTAATTCTAAACTTGTTCGCAAACAAAAGTTAATCCTTCTAACTTGACTTTTAAAATCAACTTAACACATGTTCTATATCTATATGATATGCTAACTTAATGATTTAAAACCGGAAAACACGAAAAACACCGTAAAACTGGATATACGCCGTCGTAGTAACACCGCGGGCTGTTTTTGGTTAGTTAATTAATAACTATGATAAACTTTGATTTAAAAGTTGTTCTTCTGGGAAAATTATTTTTCTTATGAACATGAAACTATATCCAAAAGTCATGGTTAAACTCAAAGTGGAAGTATGTTTTTCAAAATGGTCATCAAGACGTCGTTCTTTCGACTGAAATGACTACTTCTTACAAAAATGACTTGTAACTTAGATTTTCAACAATAAATCTATACATTTTCTATTTAGATTCATAAAATAGAGTTCAATATGAAACCGTAGCAGTTTGATTCACTCAAAATGGATTTAAAATGAAGAAGTTATGGGTAAAACAAGATTGGATATTTTTTTGATTGTTGTAGCTACGGGAAATATTGTAACAATTATATACAAATCATATCCTAGCTAACTTATATTGTATTATACATGTATTTTAATATATTATGTAATCTTGTGATACCATAGACACGTATACAAATGTTTTGACATATCATATCGACCCATGTATATATATTATTTGGAACAACCATAGAGACTCTATATGCAGTAATGTTAGAGTTAGCTATACAGGGTTGAGTTTGATTCCAAAAATATATATACTTTGAGTTGTGATCTAGCATGAGATGTGTATACACTGGGTCGTGGATTGATTCAAGATAATATATATCGATTTATTTTTGTACATCTAATTGTGAACAACTAGTTGTAGGTTACTAACGAGGACAGCTGACTTAAAAAACTTAAAACATTAAAACGTATTAAAAAATTTGTAAATATATTTTGAATATACTTTGATATATATGTACATATTTGTTATAGGTTCGTGATTCGACATGTGGCCAAGTCTTACTTCCCGACGAAGTAAAAATCTGTGAAAGTGAGTTATAGTCCCACTTTTAAAATCTAATATTTTGGGATGAGAATAATGCAAATTTATAAATGTTTTACGAAATAGACACAAGTAAATGAAACTACTTTATATGGGTGAATGATCGAAGCTGAATATGCCCCTTTTTAGCTTGGTAGCCTAAGAATTTGGGAACAGACCCCCAAATTGACGCGAATCCTAAAGATAGATCTATCGGGCCCAACAAGCCCCATTCTGGAATTTGGAATGCTTTAGTACTTCGAAATTATCATGTCCGATGGGTGTCCCGAAATGATGGGGATATTCTATATGCATGTTGTTAATATCGGTTACCAGGT
Organism: Rutidosis leptorrhynchoides; assembly: GCF_046630445.1. Classification (NCBI taxonomy): domain Eukaryota; kingdom Viridiplantae; phylum Streptophyta; class Magnoliopsida; order Asterales; family Asteraceae; genus Rutidosis; species Rutidosis leptorrhynchoides. Next base: position 186,451,102 of record NC_092337.1, on the reverse strand, counting down.
GTTCACCGTATGAATGATTTTTATCTCTATGTATGGGATGTATTGAAATATGAAATCTTGTGGTCTATTATTATGATTTGATAATATATAGGTTAAACCTATAACTCACCAACATTTTTGTTGACGTTTTAAGCATGTTTATTCTCAGGTGATTATTAAGAGCTTCCGCTGTTGCATACTAAAATATGGACAAGATTTGGAGTCCATGCTTGTATGATATTATGTAAAAACTGCATTCAAGAAACTTATTTTTGATGTAATATATTCTTATTGTAAACCATTATGTAATGGTCGTGTGTAAACGGTATATTTTAGATTATCATTATTTGATAATCTACGTAATGCTTTTTAAACCTTTATCGATAAAATAAAGGTCATGGTTGTTTTAAAAATGAATGCAGTCTTTGAAAAACATCTCATATAGAGGTTAAAACCTCGCGACGAAATCAATTAATATAGAACGTTTATAATCAATATGAACGGGACATTTCAGTTGGTATCCGAGCGTTAGTCTTAGAGAACTAAAAATTTGCATTAGTGTGTCTTATCGAGTTTGTTAGGATACATTAGTGAGTCTAGACTTCGACCGTGTTTTCTTTAAAAACGATTGCTTACACTTTTGTTGGAAACTATATATTATTAACATGTAAATATTATGTGATATATTAACCTCTTAATGTGTTTGATATTGTGTGATAGATGTCTACCACTAGTACAAATCCCATCGACTCACCTAATAATAATAAAGAGTCGAATATAATTTAGGAAGATTCACAAATTCCCGAAGAGGAACCGAAAAAAGAGGAACCGGAAGAAGAGGAACCGGAAGAAGAGGAATCAGAAGAGGTGGAACCGGAAGAGGAGGAACCAGAAGAAGAAGAGGTTCCGGAGGAAGAAATATTGATACCTACAGTAAATCGATTAAATAAAAGAAAATCATCAACCAATGGACCAAAGTTAAAAATGGTCAATGGTGTTTCCGCCAAGGAAGCAAAATATTGGGAAGATTACCAATTTTCCGATGAATCGGATCCCGATGAGGATTTCGATGATGTTATAAAAATTACCTCGACCCAATTTAATATGGAAAAAGAAAATAATAAGGGAAAAGGTATAAAAATAGAGAAACCTGATTCCAACCCCGATGAACTTTATATATATCGGCAACGTCCGTATTTCCTAAATTGTAAAAATAACCCGGGAACCTCTAAACCACCAGATTTTTCTAAACCATTGTGGATAATGACGGCTCGTATTAGAGGAACATCATATATCAATAGAAAATTAGGAAAACGAACCAAGTTCGAAGAAGAAGAAACCAGTGATTCAGATTAGAGGGTTGTAATCATGTTGTGTATTATATGTATTGTAGTGTGCTTGCACTTTTATGTTCTATGTAAAAATTGCTTGTATTATTTGTTAATTATCTTTTACGAATCTAATCCTTGTCTATTTTACAGTATAAAAACACAAAATGGACGTTAAGGATAGACAACCAAAAATTTTAGAAGACCTACCAGGATATATGATTGATGAAATCTTGTCTAGAGTCGGGCAGAATTCATCAGCACAATTAGTTACGGCAAAATTAGTTTGTCAAACGTTTGAAAGACATTCCAGGCATGCCTTGTAGCGACCCCGACAAATCGTCAAGTGACGGCGTCATCTACATATGGTCCCATTTCATGGTCATAAGCATTTATAACAAAGTTTGACCTAAAATATGTCGCATTCATTTCATAAAAGGATGTTTCAATGTTTACAAAAGTAATTCCCAAGACAAGTACATATCAAAAGTTATAGTCCATATGAAACACGTGCGACATAGTTTAAAGTAGCCAAAAAGACGCTCCACGTATGCAAGTATACTCGACATCCAATGCAAGTATCAAAAGTATGAGCGGAAGCATGTATCACTTAAGTTCAAGGACCTGAGAAAAACATAGAGAATCTGTCAACGAAAACGTTGGTGAAATCATAGGTTTAGTAAGTAAGTAAATGAGTGAGTAAGTTGAACCACAAGTGTTGTCACGTTGAAATAATAATAAACCATTCTAAAAGTTGATATCACGAGCACCCAATTATCAAGGCTTAACTATCACAAAACCCCATTAATATAGTGTCAAAACATACACTTATCCCCGAAAATATATTTCATCCGATTAACGGTAGCGAACCGTCCGAATGAGGGTTTGTCAAACCCGTATGGCCACACAACATAAGTTCTCGCTTACACCCTGCAAGTGTAACTAATGATAATTGAATTGAGGCTTTTTGTTCTAACTCGTACGTAGAATGTTTGTTTTCGCACTTGTGTTCACTTTGTAAAATGAAACGTTTATGTTTTCTCATCCCAAATATAAGTATAAAAGAGCAAAAGTGGGACTATGATCTCACCTTTGATTGCAAGAGCAAATAAGTACTTCAACAAGTAATGTGCGCTAAGGACAACGCTAGTCTCGACATAAACAAATAGGTTGTGTCAATAACGATAGTCACGGAGGGTCAAAGTTGTTCAATTAGTCCTATGGCTCAATACGACTCGATTATGAAGCATGTGAAGCAAATAGTCAAGTTTCATGCAAGATACATGTATAGAAACAAGTTAGAAAGATTGCATAATCAATTGGTTAAGTTTGACAAAAAGTCAAACTTTGGTCGGTCAAAGTCAACGAAAAAGTCAACATGTTCGGGTCGGGTCCCGAACAAATTTTCTATGCTAATTATTCATATATAAGCATGTTAGAACAAATTGCATGTGAATTGGAGGTCTAGAACGTGCCAAACATTTTTCACATTTGGGACAAGGAGGTCAGAACCTGGCCCCCTTATATGTCGCGCCGCGACAGGAAGGGGCCGCGCCGCGGCAAAGGCCGGGTGCTGGTGCCTGGCCAGTCCCAAATGTTCAAGTCTCAATCCAAAACCTTTTTGTGCATAAAACACAAACCGCTAACACTTAGGACTCGCACCTTATATCGTTGGAAAGCTCTTTTGACGTAGAATGCAACTAAACAAAATTCATCAATCAAAAACCTCATTTGTAACAACCGAGTTTTCAAACCAAGTGATCATTCAATGCACACATTAATGCTTCAAACTCACCAATGCACATTTAATGATTCGGGCATTCAATGCATACATATGACATGCCATTTTGTAGGTAATTGAGCATACAATACAACTAACAACTTACTAACAACAAATCATGGCAATCGATGCATCAAATAATCATTTCAAGTTCATTAAACCCTAGCTTAATTCCACCAAAAATCACTAAACAAGTTCTTAGAGTTTTCTCATGCAACCTATACATCAAAATGAAGCTAGTAACACTAGGAACACATTTAATACATGCATTTATAACATTTAACAACATTTAATCATCTAAAACTCAAGATTAAACACACCCATTTTGCTAGTTCATGCAAGTTACTTCCAAACAACAAATCAAGCAATTCAAACACATAATCTTGTTAGACTAGAGCCATAGACACTAATTAACAACCTTGTAACTCAAAAATCTCAAGAACACAAAAATTAGTGATTTTAGAAAGTTACCCAAATGCAATGAGATTGGTATGGAATCGAAGAGGAGATCACGAGGAGTTCAAATATGTAATTTGTTTGGCTCGAAGCTTGATCGATTTATTATGGATGATGATTTGCTTTATGGAGAATTTAGAGAAAATATGTAAGTAGTGAAAGAAAAGAAGAAAGAAATGAAAAGGAAGAAGATAAGGAGGTTGACTTAGTCAAAGCTAGTCACCTCTTTGTCTTGTTGGCGAAACTAGTCCCTCAAGTTATAATCGGGTGCGTTAAATTACCTAAACAAGATAATTTGAAACGCGTGTTAACGGGAGATGTTATAAACATATAACGGAGTTTAAAGTAGTATAACGGAAAAGTAAACGGAAATAGGCGGGATGTTACATTACCTACTCCTTAAAAGAAATTTCGTCCCGAAATTTAAGAAGGCGTAGTAATCGTTGTTTCTCTCTCGGAATCCGACGATTCCGGAACCGGGAATAGATGAGGGTGTTTCTTTCGCATTTGATCTTCTCTTTCCCAAGTAAACTCGGGTCCCCTTTTGGCGTTCCAACGGACCTTAACAATCGGGATCCGGCTTTGTTTTAATTCCTTCTCGACGTAGTCCACAATTTCAACCGGTTCCTCCACAAAATGGAGTTTGTCATTAATAGTAAGTTCCTCGAGAGGGACGACAATATCGGGCTCGGCAAGACATTTCTTCAAGTTAGATGCATGAAATGTAGGATGGACGGAGCTTAGTTGAGGCGGGAGATCTAAACGATACGCGACGGTTCCAACACGCTCTAAGATCTCGAAAGGACCAACATACCGCGGATTCAGTTTCCCACGTTTCCCAAAACGAATGACACCCTTCCAAGGTGCGACTTTTAACATGACGCGGTCACCGACTTGAAATTCGAGGTCTTTGCGTCTTTTGTCGGTATAGCATTTTTGACGACTCCGGGCCGTCCGAAGCCTATCTCGGATTTGAAGGATCTTCTCGGTGGTTTCGTGAATGAGTTCGGGCCCAGAAATTTGCACGTCACCCACTTCGGCCCAACAAAGAGGAGAGCGACATTTTCGACTATATAACGCTTCAAAGGGTGCGGCCTTTATACTCGCGTGATAACTATTGTTATAAGAGAACTCGGCGAGAGGTAAGTGCTTGTCCCAAGCTTTTCCAAAATCAACGACGCAAGCTCGTAACATATCCTCTAAGGTTTGTATGGTACGTTCACTTTGCCCATCGGTTTGGGGATGATATGCGGTACTCATGTCTAAACGCGTTCCCAACGCTTCTTGTAACGTACGCCAAAATCTAGAAACGAAACGGCCATCTCGGTCAGAGATAATCGATAAAGGTACACCGTGTCGGGCTACAATCTCCTTAATGTAAAGTCGTGCAAGTCTCTCCATTTTGTCGGTCTCTTTCATGGCGAGAAAGTGCGCGGATTTGGTGAGGCGATCGACAATGACCCAAATAGTATCATAACCGCCCGACATTTTTGGTAGCTTGGTGATAAAATCCATCGTGATCCTTTCCCACTTCCATTGTGGGATCTCGGGTTGTTGAAGTAACCCGGACGGTCTTTGGTGTTCGGCTTTGACTTTAGCGCAAGTCAAACATTTGGCAACGTATCTAGCAACTTCCTTTTTGATGTTCGGCCACCAATATTGTTCTTTAAGGTCATGGTACATCTTATTGGCACCGGGGTGAATCGAGTATCGTGATTTGTGGGCTTCGTCTAAGATGAGGTTTCGTAAGTCGCCATATCTAGGCACCCAAATTCTTCCGGCGTAATATCGAAGTCCGTTTTCCTTAACTTCGAATCGGGAGACGAGGATGTTTAAAAGTTCACGTCCGATGTGGTTGTCCTTAAGAGCCTCCTCTTGAGCTGCACGAATTTAGCTATTAAGGTTGGAGTGGATGGTGATGTTTAGTGCTCGGACGCGAAGAGGTACCGTTCTTTCCTCTCGACTTAAGGCATCGGCCACTACATTTGCCTTTCCGGGATGGTAACGAAGCTCACAATTGTAATCGTTCAAGGTTTCAATCCACCGTCGTTGTCTCATGTTTAGTTGCTTTTGATCGAAGATATGTTGGAGACTTTTGTGATCGGTAAAGATAGTACTCTTGGTGCCAAGAAGATGATGTCTCCATAACTTAAGTGCAAAGATGACGGCTCCGAGTTCAAGATCATGTGTCGTGTAGTTTTGTTAGTAAACCTTGAGTTGTCGAGAGGCATAAGCAATGAATTTCTTTCGTTGCATTAATACGCACCCATAACCGTTCTTCGAGGCATCGCAATATACAACAAAATCATCATTGCCTTCGGGAAGTGACAAGATAGGAGCGGTGGTTAGCTTAGTTTTCAAGATTTGGAAAGCGGTTTCTTGTTTGGATGACCAAATGAACTTTCGTTCCTTGTGAGTTAACGCGGTTAGAGGGCGAGCGATTAAGGAGAAATCCTTGATGAATTTACGATAGTATCCGGCGAGACCTAAGAATTGACGAATTTGAGTAGGAGTAGTAGGAGTCTCCCATTTACTAATGGCTTCGATTTTTGCGGGATCGACTTTAATGCCTTGATCACTTACAACGTGACCGAGGAATTGAACTTCCTTCAACGAAAATTCAAACTTGGAGAACTTGGCATAGAGTTGTTCTTTTCTCAAGAGTTCAAGCACGAGTCGGAGATGTTCTTTGTGTTCCTCTTCGTTTTTAGAATAGATCAAAATATCATCGATGAACACGATAACGAATTTGTCGAGGTAAGGTTTGCACACGCGGTTCATGAGATCCATGGACACCGCCGGTGCGTTAGTGAGACCGAAAGGCATGACAAGGAACTCATAACTACCATAACGAGTCCGGAAGGAGGTTTTGGAGACATCTTCCCCTTTAACCCTTAGTTGATGATAACCCGAACGGAGATCGATTTTTGAATATACACGAGATCCTTGTAGTTGATCAAAGAGGTCATCAATGCGCGGAAGAGGATATCGGTTTTTAATCGTCAATTTGTTTAGTTCACAATAATCAATGCACATTCGTAGGGATCCGTCTTTCTTCTTAACGAACAAAATCGGAGCGCCCCATGGTGAATGGCTAGGTTGAATGAAACCACGGTCAAGTAACTCTTGGATTTGACTTTGCAATTCTTGCAATTCGGATGGAGCGAGTCTATATGGTGCACGCGCTACGGGTGCGGCTCCCGGAATAAGATCGATTTGAAATTCAACCGGTCGATGAGGTGGAAGACCCGGTAATTCGTCAGGGAATACATCGGAAAAGTCACTAACAATCGGCACATCATCAATGCGCTTCTCGTCGGCCTCGACTTTCTTAACGTGAGCAAGAATCGCGAAACAACCCTTGCGAAGTAGCTTTCGAACTTTAAGGCACGAAACGAGATTGAGTCCGGTGCAATTCTTGTCGCCATAGACAATCAATGGTTCACCATTCTCGATAGGAATTCGGATTGCATGAAGATCGCAAAGAATGTGAGATTTATTTTTGACCATCCAATTCATACCGATTATTACATCAAAACTCCCTAGTTCCATGGGTATCAAGTCAATTTCAAATTCATTACCTAAAATATTTAAAGTACACCCCCGGTAATATGTGTCGGCACTTAAGAGTTTTCCATCGGCCACCTCGATGGAGTAAGTAGTATCTAAAGGGTGTGGTGGATCAGAAAGAGTAGGAGCCAAAGTCTTAGACACAAAACATTTATCGGCACCCGAATCAAATAAGCAAGTAACATAAGTGTTGTTGAGAAGAAACGTACCCGTGACTAGTTCATTGTCATCTCGGGCTTCCTCGGTGTTGATGTTAAAGGCTCGGCCTCGGTGGTTGGGGTTGGCTTTATTTTTCGGGCATTCGTTCTTATAATGGCCCGTTTGGCCACATTCATAACAAGTGACCGTCCTTGGAGGATTGGGCCCCTTTCGAGCGACGGGGGCGGCACTTCTACAATCACACATGACCATTCTTTTGGCACCGGTGACAAAATAAATTGCCACATTCCCCGTAATGATGTTTGTGACATTTGTTGCAAAAGGGTTTATTTCCACCATAACTTTTCTTGCCGTCATTGTTGAAAGGCTTTTTGGTGAAGGTGTTGTTGTTGTAATTGGTTGATGGAGTGGCTTCCCATTTCCTTTTGTTGCCACCCGACTTGTCCTCGGCCTTAGGAGCCGGCACTACAATTTTGTCAACCGTCTCAATTAATTGGCGGGCCATGTTCATAGCGGCTTGATGAGTGGTGGGTTTGGATGACATCACCCCTTGTTTGATGCTTTATGGAAGACCGTGCATGTAGAGCTCAATCCTTTGAGACTCGGGGCTAACGAGATTGGGACACATCAAAGATAGTTCGGCGAAGCGTAGATTGTAAGCCTTGAGGTCGTTCCCGACCGCCTTCAAAGCTCTTAACTCTTGCTCAAGCTTGCGGGTTTCTTCGCGCGGAAAATATTCAACAATCATCTTTTCCTTCAAATCGGCCCAAGAAAGGGCATGAGCTTCATCGGTACCCACCGATTGAACATAGGTGTTCCACCACGTGAGGGCGACGCCGGAGAAAGTGTGAGTGGAGTATTTAACCTTGTCTTGATCCCGACAACCGCTTATGCCAAAGACGGCCTCGGTTTGTTCAAACCAACGAGTAAGCACAACCGGTCCCCCAGTTCCATCATAAGTGTGAGGTTTGCACCCCGTGAAAACTTTGTAGGAGCACCCTTCGCTAGAGTTACCGGCTCCTTGGTTGTTATTGTTGTGGTTGTTGTTATTGTTGTTGTTGGATGAGTGACCGGCCATGGCTGCATCCACGGCGGTGGCTATCATGCGTTGCAAGGCTTGTTCGGGAGTTTCACGACGTGGCGCACGACGAGGAGGCATTGTTCCTTCAAAACAAAAGAATACCGTTGGTTAGTATTCTAAATGATACTAATCGTGATATGGAATAAAGATAGAGAGAAAATTATCCTTGACTCGCCTTAAATTCTTTATGTCATAATGTCGGCATGTTCATATGAGTCACCGTAATATAATCCTGGAAATTATATTACCCTAATTCATATGTGCATTCGACATTACCACATATAGTCAAGGTGGCGTGTCAATTAAATTATACAACGCAAGATTTAGATAGAATAAGAGTAGATATGAGTAAGAGAGCTCGAGTATAAATGCACATGTAGTCAAGTAATTCCTATGTCAAGTCTATATGCCGGTTGTAGTCTAGACCCTCCAATGTACCCTATGACTCGGGGTTGACACCAATGAACTCTAAATCCCTACAACCAAGGCTCTGATACCACTTGTAGCGACCCCGAAAAATCGTCAAGTGACGGCGTCATCTACGTATGGTCCCATTTCATGGTCATAAGCATTTATAACAAAGTTTGACCGAAAATATGTCGCATTCATTTCATAAAAGGATGTTTCAATGTTTACAAAAGTAATTCCCAAGACAAGTACATATCAAAAGTTATAGTCCATATGAAACACGTGCGACATAGTTTAAAGTAGCCAAAAAGACGCTCCACGTATGCAAGTATACTCGACATCCAATGCAAGTATCAAAAGTATGAGCGGAAGCATGTATCACTTAAGTTCAAGGACCTGAGAAAAACATAGAGAATCTGTCAACGAAAACGTTGGTGAAATTATAGGTTTAGTAAGTAAGTAAATGAGTGAGTAAGTTGAACCACAAGTGTTGTCACGTTGAAATAATAATAAACCATTCTAAAAGTTGATATCAGGAGCACCCAATTATCAAGGCTTAACTATCACGAAACCCCATTAATATAGTGTCAGAACATACACTTATCCCCGAAAATATATTTCATCCGATTAACGGTAGCGAACCGTCCGAATGAGGGTTTGTCAAACCCGTATGGCCACACAACATAAGTTCTCGCTTACACCCTGCAAGTGTAACTAATGATAATTGAATTGAGGCTTTTTGTTCTAACTCGTACGTAGAATGTTTGTTTTCGCACTTGTGTTCACTTTGTAAAATGAAACGTTTATGTTTTCTCATCCCAAATATAAGTATAAAAGAGTAAAAGTGGGACTATGATCTCACCTTTGATTGCAAGAGCAAATAAGTACTTCAACAAGTAATGTGCGCTAAGGACAACGCTAGTCTCGACCTAAACAAATAGGTTGTGTCAATAACGATAGTCACGGAGGGTCAAAGGTGTTCAATTAGTCCTATGGCTCAATACGACTCGATTATGAAGCATGTGAAGCAAATAGTCAAGTTTCATGCAAGATACATGTATAGAAACAAGTTAGAAAGATTGCATAATCAATTGGTTAAGTTTGACAAAAAGTCAAACTTTGGTCGGTCAAAGTCAACGAAAAAGTCAACATGTTCGGGTCGGGTCCCGAACAAATTTTCTATGCTAATTATTCATATATAAGCATGTTAGAACAAATTGCATGTGAATTGGAGGTCTAGAACGTGCCAAACATTTTTCACATTTGGGACAAGGAGGTCAGAACCTGGCCCCCTTATATGTCGCGCCGCGACAGGAAGGGGCCGCGCCGCGGCAAAGGCCGGGTGCTGGTGCCTGGCCAGTCCCAAATGTTCAAGTCTCAATCCAAAACCTTTTTGTGCATAAAACACAAACCGCTAACACTTAGGACTCGCACCTTATATCGTTGGAAAGCTCTTTTGACGTAGAATGCAACTAAACACAATTCATCAATCAAAAACCTCATTTGTAACAACCGAGTTTTCAAACCAAGTGATCATTCAATGCACACATTAATGCTTCAAACTCACCAATTCACATTTAATGATTCGGGCATTCAATGCATACATATGACATGCCATTTTGTAGGTAATTGAGCATACAATACAACTAACAACTTACTAACAACAAATCATGGCAATCAATGCATCAAATAATCATTTCAAGTTCATTAAACCCTAGCTCAATTCCACCAAAAATCACTAAACAAGTTCTTAGAGTTTTCTCATGCAACCTATACATCAAAATGAAGCTAGTAACACTAGGAACACATTTAATACATGCATTTATAACATTTAACAACATTTAATCATCTAAAACTCAAGATTAAACACACCCATTTTGCTAGTTCATGCAAGTTACTTCCAAACAACAAATCAAGCAATTCAAACACATAATCTTGTTAGACTAGAGCCATAGACACTAATTAACAACCTTGTAACTCAAAAATCTCAAGAACACAAAAATTAGTGATTTTAGAAAGTTACCCAAATGCAATGAGATTGGTATGGAATCGAAGAGGAGATCACGAGGAGTTCAAATATGTAATTTGTTTGGCTCGAAGCTTGATCGATTTATTATGGATGATGATTTGCTTTATGGAGAATTTAGAGAAAATATGTAAGTAGTGAAAGAAAAGAAGAAAGAAATGAAAAGGAAGAAGATAAGGAGGTTGACTTAGTCAAAGCTAGTCACCTCTTTGTCTTGTTGGCGAAACTAGTCCCTCAAGTTATAATCGGGTGCGTTAAATTACCTAAACAAGATAATTTGAAACGCGTGTTAACGGGAGATGTTATAAACATATAACGGAGTTTAAAATAGTATAACGGAAAAGTAAACGGAAATAGGCGGGATGTTACATGCCTTAGTATATAAAAGGCTTTCCTTTGAAAGATGGGGTATATCACATTGGGGAGACTTTAAGTTACGCCAAGTTTTCTTTAAAGCATTTAGTGCGGGAAACCCAGATGCAATTTTACGCTACAGGTTACGAACCTATTTTGACTCAACATATCCCAATATAGGATTTCGTGAGTTAGAAAGAGCTTCTAACATGCAACATAAAGAAGCATGTTATGCTTACGGGTTAGTGATGTTTGCTTCTTACCAAAGTGAGAAAAAGAATATCGGATTGCAACTTTTAAATAAAACATTCCCACAAGTGACGGATTCAGTAGTTGGGGTGAGAAACAAGGTTTTTAGATTATTACGGGGATGTTGGATATTACGAAACCCTCATCCTTTTGACGACATTACAACATGCTGCCTAGCCAATGGTCATAACGGTTATTTTCCACAAGACCAAGGATGGGAAGTCGTCTTAGTAAAACCAGAATGCATGACTTGTTTCCGGACTTATGAATTACGTGTCTTTATTTCCTTTGCTGAACAACTTACGTATTAACTAGATTTTTCATCAAAACTATCCTGTATCAAAGTGTACTATATTTCATGTTATATGTAGTATAGCGAAGTTGTAAGTTTGAAGAATATTTGTATGTGATATATTATTATAATCAGTTTTTCATATGAAATTGTAGTAGTTGAATTGTATATTAGCTACTAAGTATGAACTTAACGGGTAGGTAGTGTAGTGACCCGAACTTTTCCATATTTATATATATATTAAATGAAATTGTTATTTACATGATTAAGTTTTTCCAACACGTTAAGCAATCAAACTTGTTAAGACTTGATTAATTGAAATAGGTTTCATATAGACAATTGACCACCCAAGTTGACCGGTGATTCACGAACGTTAAAACTTGTAAAAACTATATGATGACATATATATGGATATATATATAGTTAACATGATATTATGATAAGTAAACATATCATTAAGTATATTAACAATGAACTACATATGTAAAAACAAGACTACTAACTTAATGATTTTGAAACGAGACAAATATGTAGCGATTATCGTTGTAACCACATTTAATGTATATATATCATATTAAGAGATATTTATACATCATAATATCATGATAATATAATAATTTAAAATCTCATTTTATATTTTAAACATTGGGTTAACAACACTTAACAAGATCTATAACCTAAAGGTTTCAAAACAACACTTACATGTAACGACTAACGATGACTTAACGACTCAGTTAAAATGTATATACATGTAGTGTTTTAATATGTATTCATACACTTTTGAAAGACTTCAAGACACTTATCAAAATACTTCTACTTAACAAAAATGCTTACAATTACATCCTCGTTCAGTTTCATCAACAATTCTACTCGTATGCACCCGTATTCGTACTCGTACAATACACAACTTTTAGATGTTTGTACTATTGGTATATACACTCCAATGATCAGCTCTTAGTAGCCCATGTGAGTCACCTAACACATGTGGGAACCATCATTTTGCAACTAGCATGAAATATCTCATAAAATTACAAAAATATGAGTAATCATTCATGACTTATTTACATGAAAACAAAATTACATATCCTTTATATCTAATCCATACACCAACGACCAAAAGCACCTACAAACACTTTCATTCTTCAATTTTATTCATCTAATTGATCTCTCTCAAGTTATATCTTCAAGTTCTAAGTGTTCTTCATAAATTCCAAAAGTTCTAGTTTCATAAAATCAAGAATACTTCCAAGATTGCAAGTTTACTTCCAAGTTTTCTAAATCCATTCCAATTAATCATCCAATATCAAGAAACCTTTGTTACTTGTAGTAGGTTATCTTTCTAATAAAAGGTAATAATCATATTCAAACTTTAATTCAATTTCTATAACTATAACAATCTTATTTCGAGTGGAAATCTTACTTGAAATTGTTTTCGTGTCATGATTCTGCTTCAAGAACTTTCAAGCCATCCAAGGATCCTTTGAAGCTAGATCCATTTTTCTCATTTCCAGTAGATTTATCCAAGGAACTTGAGGTAGTAATGATGTTCATAACATCATTCAATTCATACATAAAAAGCTGTCATATTCAACGTTATAAACTTGTAATCACTAGAACATAGTTTAGTTAATTCTAAACTTGTTCGCAAATAAAGTTAATCCTTCTAACTAGACTTTTAAAATCAACTAAACACATTTTATATATCTATATGATATGCTAACTTAATGATTTAAAACCCGGAAACACGATAAACACCATAAAACTAAATATACGCCGTCGTAGTAAAACCGGGGGCTGTTTTGATTGGGATAATTAAAATCTAAGAAGAACTTTGATTTAATAGCTATACTTCTGTAAAAATGATTTTTCTTATGAACATGAACCTATATCCAAAAATCATGGTTAAACTCAAAGTGAAAGTATGTTTTTCAAAATGGTCATCAAGATGTCGTTCTTTCGACGGAAATGACTACCTCTTTCAAAAATGACTTGTAACTTATATTTCTGACTATAAACTTATACTTTTTCTATTTTGATTCATAAAGTTAACTTCAATATGAAACCGTGGCCACTGGAATCACTCAAAACGGATTAGAAACGAAGAAATGGGGAGTAAAACAAGATTGATAAAAACTACTCATTTTACCTACATGAAAGTTAGTAATAAATCTATTCCAACCATAACCTAATCAACTTATATTGTATATTATGTAATCTTGAGATACCATAGACACGTATACAATGTTTCGACCTATCATGTCGACCCATCTATATATATATATTGCGGAACAACCATAGACACTCTTTATGTGAATGTTGGAGTTAGCTATACAGGGTTGAGGTTGATTCCAAAATATATATATAGTTTGAGTTGTGATCAATACTGAGATACGTATACACTGGGTCATGGATTGATTCAAGATAATATTTATCGATTTATTTCTATACATCTAACTGTGGACAACTAGTTGTAGGTTACTAACGAGGACAGCTGACTTAATAAACTTAAAACATCAAAATGTATTAAAGGTATTGTAAATATATTTTGAACATACTTTGATATATATGTATATATTGTTATAGGTTCGTGAATCAACCAGTGGCCAAGTCTTACTTCCCGACGAAGTAAAAATCTGTGAAAGTGAGTTATAGTCCCACTTTTAAAATCTAATATTTTTGGGATGAGAATACATGCAGGTTTTATAAATGATTTACAAAATAGACACAAGTACGTGAAACTACATTCTATGGTTGAATTATCGAAATCGAATATGCCCCTTTTTATTAAGTCTGGTAATCTAAGAATTAGGGAACAGACACCCTAATTGACGCGAATCCTAAAGATAGATCTATTGGGCCTAACAAACCCCATCCAAAGTACCAGATGCTTTAGTACTTCGAAATTTATATCATATCCGAAGGGTGTCCCGGAATGATGGGGATATTCTTATATATGCATCTTGTTAATGTCGGTTATCAGGTGTTCAACACATGAATGATTTTTAACTCTATGTATGGGATGTGTATTGAAATATGAAATCTTGTGGTCTATTGTTACGATTTGATATATATAGGTTAAACCTATAACTCACCAACATTTTTGTTGACGTTTAAAGCATGTTTATTCTCAGGTGAATACTAAGAGCTTTTGCTATTGCATACTAAAATAAGGACAAGATTTGGAGTCCATGTTTGTATGATATTGTGTAAAAATTGCATTCAAGAAACTGATTTCGATGTAACATATTTGTATTGTAAATCATTATGTAATGGTCGTGTGTAAACAGGATATTTTAGATTATCATTATTTGATAATCTACGTAAAGCTTTTTAAACCTTTATTTATGAAATAAAGGTTATGGTTTGTTTTAAAATGAATGCAGTCTTTGAAAAACGTCTCATATAGAGGTCAAAACCTCGCAACGAAATCAATTAATATGGAACGTTTTTAATCAATAAGAACGGTACATTTCAGTTGGTATCCGAGCGTCGGTCTTAGAGAACCAGAAAATTTGCATTAGTCTGTCTTATCGAGTTTGTTAGGATGCATTAGTGAGTCTGGACTTCGACCGTGTTTTCTTTAAAAATGATTGCTTAACATTTTTGTTGGAAACTATATATTATTAACATGTATATATTATGTGATATATTAATCTCTTAACATGTTTGATATTGTGTGATAGATGTCTACCTCTAGCACAAATCCCATTGACTCACCTAATAATAACGAAGAGTCGAATATATATTGGACTGATTCACAAGTTCCCGAAGAGGAACCGGAAGAAGAATCAGAACCGGAAGAAGAATCAGAACTGGAAGAAGAATCAGAACCGGAAGAGGAGGAACCAGAGGAGGAAATAGAACCGGTGGGGGAAATAATAAAACGGTTAAGTAAAAGAAAATCCTCAACCAACCGACCAAGGTTAATTATGGTCAATGGTGTTTCCGCCAAGGAAGCAAAATATTGGGAGGATTACGAATTCTTCGATGAATCGGATTCCGACGAGAATTCTGATGATGTTATAGAAATTACCCCAACTGAATTTAAAAAGGCAAAAGGAAATAATAAGGGAAAGGGCATAAAATAGAGAAATCTAATTCCAACCCCGATGAACTTTATATGTATCGTCAACCCCCGAAGTCCTTAAGTTGTAACAATGACCTGGGAACCTCTAAACCACCAGGTTTTTCTAAACCGTTGTGGAAAACGATAGCTAGTATTAGGGGAACATCATATATCCCTAGAAACTTAGCAAAACGAACCAAAACCGAAGAAGAAGAAACGAGCGAGTTGGAATAAGATAGTTGTATTCGTATGGTGTAATATATGTAATATAGTGTGCTTATGCTTTATGATATATGTAAAAATTGCTTGTATTAATAAGTATTTTTTTTTTATGAATCTAACTCTTGTCTATTTTACAGTATAAAAACACAAAATGGGTAGACAACCCAATATTATAAGAGACCTACCCAGAGACATGATTGATGAAATCTTGTTTAGAGTCGGTCAGAATTCTTCGGCACAACTATTTACGGCGAAATCAGTTTGTAAGACATTCGAAGAACGTTCCAAGAATGCCTTGGTTTATAAGAGACTTTTGTTTGAAAGATGGGGGATATCACATTGGGAAACTCATAAGTTACAATGTGTTTACTTTGACGCATATATTGCGGGGAACCCAAGTGCTATTTTACGCAACGGGTTAAGAAATTATTTTGACTCAATGTATCCGAACATAGGACTTAATGATTTAGAAAAAGCGGCAAACATGCAACATAAAGAAGCATGTTATGCTTACGGGTTAGTAATGTTCGCTTCTCACCAAAGTGAGAACAAGAACATCGGGTTACAACTATTAAACAAAACATTTCCACAAGTAACGGACTCAGTAGTTGGAGTGAGAAACAAGGTTTTTAGATTGTTACGGGACTGTTGGACATTACGTAACCCTCGTCCCTTTGACGACGTTACAACACGCTGTCTTATCAACGGCAATAAAGGTTATGTTCCACAAGACCAAGGATGGGAAGTAGTCCTAGTAAAACCAGAATGCATGACTTGTTTCTGGACGTATGAATTACGTGTCTTTATTGCCTTTGCTGAACGACTTGTGTACTAGCTAGAATTATCTTCACAACTATCTTGTATCAAAGTTATTGTGTGCTATATTTCATGCTTTATGTAAAATAAGCAGTATTGTAAGTTTGTAAAATATTGTATAAAAGTTTGAACGCGAAATTTTATTAATATCAGTTTTTCATATAGAATTGTAGTAGTTGAATTGTATATTAGCTACTAAGTATGAACTTAACGGGTAGGTACTACCCGAATTTAAACTTATAAAACGCTAATATGAAGAAAAAGCTTTTATAAATGAGTTCAAATTATGCTACGAAATACTATTAACTACTCTTAATATTCTGTATGATTAACTTGTTCCATTTGACTATTTTGAAGGAAATGGCACCGACTACTCAACACACCGTGAATATGACTGAAGAGGAATTCCGTACTTTTCTAGCTTCAAACATAGCCGCAGTACAGGCTGCGCTACATACCAACAATAACCTTGGATCTAGCAGTACAGGAAATCGTGTAGGATGTACCTACAAAGAATTCACTGCCTGCAAACCTTTGGAATTTGATGGAACCGAAGGACCGATCGGATTGAAACGGTGGACCGAGAAGGTTGAATCGGTGTTTGCCATAATTAAGTGTACTGAAGAGGACAAAGTGAAGTACGCTACGCATACCTTCACAGGTTCTGCGTTAACATGGTGGAATACCTATCTAGAGCAAGTGGGACAAGATGATGCTTACGCACTACCGTGGTCAGCATTCAAGCACTTGATGAACGAGAAGTACCGTCCCAAAACCGAGGTAAATAAGCTCAAGACAGAACTTAAAGGGTTACGAACCCAAGGATTTGATATTACCACGTACGAAAGACGATTCACAGAATTATGCCTATTATGTCCGGGAGCGTTCGAAGATGAGGAAGAGAAGATCGACGCGTTTGTGAAAGGATTACCGGAAAGAATCCAAGAAGATATAAGTTCACACGAGCCCGCCTCCATACAACAGGCATGTAGAATGGTTCACAAACTAGTGAACCAGATTGAAGAAAGAATTAAAGAACAGACTGCTGAAGAGGCCAATGTGAAGCAAGTCAAAAGAAAGTGGGAGGAAAACGGTGATAAGAATCACCAATACAACAACAACAGCAATTACAACAATAATCGCAATAATTATCCCAACAATCGCAACATCAATCGCAACTACAACAAACGGCCCAACAACAACAACAACAACAACAACAGCAACTACAACAATCATCCCAACAATAATAACAACCGCAATAACAACAACAATCAGAAGCAGCTATGCCAAAGGTGTGAAAAGTATCACTCGGGGTTCTGCACCAAATTTTGCAACAAGTGTAAAAGAAATGGTCATAGCGCGGCGAAGTGTGAGGTCTACGGACCAGGGGTTAACAGAACGAAAGGAACAAATGGTGTCGGAACGAGTAATGGCGGAGCAAGTAGTGTCGGAGCAAGTTATGCCAATGTAGTTTGTTATAAATGTGGAAAACCGGGCCACATTATTAGAAATTGCCCGAACCAGGAGAACACGAATGGACAAGGCCGCGGAAGAGTTTTCAATATTAATGCGGCAGAGGCACAGGAAGACCCGGAGCTTGTTACGGGTACGTTTCTTATTGACAATAAATCTGCTTACGTTTTATTTGATTCGGGTGCGGATAGAAGCTATATGAGTAGAGATTTTTGTGCTAAATTAAGTTGTCCATTGACGCCGTTGGATAGTAAATTTTTACACGAATTAGCAAACGGTAAATTAATTTCAGCAGATAATATATGCCGGAATCGAGAAATTAAACTGGGTAGTGAAATATTTAAGATTGACTTAATACCAGTAGAGTTAGGGAGTTTTGATGTGATAATCGGTATGGACTGGTTGAAAGAAGTAAAAGCAGAGATCGTTTGTTACAAAAATGCAATTCGCATTATACGAAAAAAAGGAAAACCCTTAATGGTGTACGGAGAAAAGGTCAACACGAAGCTACATCTTATTAGTAATTTGAAGGCACAAAAACTAATAAGAAAAGGTTGCTATGCTGTTCTAGCACACGTCGAGAAAGTACAAACTGAAGAAAAGCGCATCAATGATGTTCCCGTCGCAAAAGAATTTCCCGATGTATTTCCGAAAGAATTACCGGGATTACCCCCACATCGATCCGTTGAATTTCAAATAGATCTTTTACCAGGAGCTGCACCAATAGCTCGTGCTCCTTGCAGACTCGCACTCAGCGAGATGAAAGAACTGCAAAGCCAATTACAAGAACTTTTAGAGCGTGGTTTCATTCGACCAAGCACATCACCGTGGGGAGCTCCTGTTTTGTTTGTCAAGAAGAAAGATGGTACATTCAGGTTGTGTATCGACTACCGAGAGTTGAACAAACTTACCATCAAGAACCGCTACCCACTACCGAGAATCGACGACTTATTTGATCAACTACAAGGCTCGTCTATTTATTCGAAGATCGATTTACG
Source organism: Rutidosis leptorrhynchoides (assembly GCF_046630445.1). Classification (NCBI taxonomy): domain Eukaryota; kingdom Viridiplantae; phylum Streptophyta; class Magnoliopsida; order Asterales; family Asteraceae; genus Rutidosis; species Rutidosis leptorrhynchoides. The sequence goes on along the minus strand of NC_092337.1, from coordinate 186,431,845 downwards.
TTCTGGATATCATCAAATGCGGGTGAAGGAGGATAATATTCCAAAGACTGCTTTCAGAACACGTTACGGTCATTACGAGTTTATGGTCATGCCGTTTGGTTTAACTAATGCACCAGCTGTGTTCATGGACCTTATGAACCGAGTGTGTGGACCATACCTTGACAAGTTTGTCATTGTTTTCATTGATGACATATTTATTTACTCAAAGAATGACCAAGAACACGGTGAACATTTGAGAAAGGTGTTAGAAGTATTGAGGAAGGAAGAATTGTACGCTAAATTTTCAAAGTATGCATTTTGGTTGAAAGAAGTTCAATTCCTCGGTCACATAGTGAACAAAGAAGGTATTAAGGTGGATCCGGCAAAGATAGAAACTGTTGAAAAGTGGAAAACCCCGAAAACTCCGAAACACATACGCCAGTTTTTAGGACTAGCTGGTTACTACAGAAGGTTCATCCAAGACTTTTCCAGAATAGCAAAACCCTTGACTGCATTAACGCATAAAGGGAAGAAATTTGAATGGAAGGATGAACAAGAGAAAGCGTTTCAGTTATTGAAGAAAAAGCTAACTACGGCACCTATATTGTCATTGCCTGAAGGGAATGATGATTTTGTGATTTATTGTGACGCATCAAAGCAAGGTCTCGGTTGTGTATTAATGCAACGAACGAAGGTGATTGCTTATGCGTCTAGACAATTGAAGATTCACGAACAAAATTATACGACGCATGATTTGGAATTAGGCGCGGTTGTTTTTGCATTAAAGACTTGGAGGCACTACTTATATGGGGTCAAAAGTATTATATATACCGACCACAAAAGTCTTCAGCACATATTTAATCAGAAACAACTGAATATGAGGCAGCGTAGGTGGATTGAATTGTTGAATGATTACGACTTTGAGATTCGTTACCACCCGGGGAAGGCAAATGTGGTAGCCGACGCCTTGAGCATGAAGGACAGAGAACCCATTCGAGTAAAATCTATGAATATAATGATTCATAATAACCTTACTACTCAAATAAAGGAGGCGCAACAAGGAGTTTTAAAAGAGGGAAATTTAAAGGATGAAATACCCAAAGGATCGGAGAAGCATCTTAATATTCGGGAAGACGGAACCCGGTATAGGGCTGAAAGGATTTGGGTACCAAAATTTGGAGATATGAGAGAAATGGTACTTAGAGAAGCTCATAAAACTAGATACTCAATACATCCTGGAACGGGGAAGATGTACAAGGATCTCAAGAAACATTTTTGGTGGCCGGGTATGAAAGCCGATGTTGCTAAATACGTAGGAGAATGTTTGACGTGTTCTAAGGTCATAGCTGAGCATCAGAAACCATCAGGTCTACTTCAACAACCCGAAATCCCGGAATGGAAATGGGAAAACATTACCATGGATTTCATCACTAAATTGCCAAGGACTGCAAGTGGTTTTGATACTATTTGGGTAATAGTTGATCGTCTCACCAAATCAGTACACTTCCTGTCAATAAGAGAAGATGACAAAATGGAGAAGTTAGCACGACTGTATTTGAAGGAAGTCGTCTCAAGACATGGAATACCAATCTCTATTATCTCTGATAGGGATGGTAGATTTATTTCAAGATTTTGGCAGACATTACAGGAAGCATTAGGAACTCGTCTAGATATGAGTACTGCCTATCATCCACAAACTGATGGGCAGAGTGAAAGGACGATACAAACGCTTGAAGACATGCTACGAGCATGTGTTATTGATTTTGGAAACAGTTGGGATCGACATCTACCGTTAGCAGAATTTTCCTACAACAACAGCTACCATTCAAGCATTGAGATGGCGCCGTTTGAAGCACTTTATGGTAGAAAGTGCAGGTCTCCGATTTGTTGGAGTGAAGTGGGGGATATACAGATTACGGGTCCGGAGATAATACAAGAAAATACCGAGAAGATCATCCAAATTCAACAACGGTTGAAAACCGCCCAAAGTCAACAAAAGAGTTACGCTGACATTAAAAGAAAAGATATAGAATTTGAAATTAGAGAGATGGTCATGCTTAAAGTTGCACCTTGGAAAGGCGTTGTTCGATTTGGTAAATGAGGGAAATTAAATCCAAGGTATATTGGACCATTCAAGATTATTGATCGTGTCGGACCAGTAGCTTACCGACTTGAATTACCTCAACAACTCGTGGCTGTACATAACACTTTTCACGTCTCGAATTTGAAGAAATGTTTTGCTAAAGAAGATCTCACTATTCCATTAGATGAAATCCAAATCAATGAAAAACTTCAATTCATCGAAGAACCCGTCGAAATAATGGATCGTGAGGTTAAAAGACTTAAGCAAAACAAGATACCAATTGTTAAGGTTCGATGGAATGCTCGTAGAGGACCCGAGTTCACCTGGGAATGAGAAGATCAGATGAAGAAGAAATACCCGCATTTATTTCCAGAAGATACGTCAACACCTCCATCTGCTTAAAATTTCGGGACGAAATTTATTTAACGGGTAGGTACTGTAGTGACCCGAACTTTTCCATGTTTATATATATATATTAAATGAAATTGTTATTTACTTGATTAAGTGTTTCCAACATGTTAAGCAATCAAACTTGTTAAGACTTGATTAATTGAAATAGGTTTCATATAGACAATTGACCACCCAAGTTGACCGGTAATTCACGAACGTTAAAACTTGTAAAAACTATATGATGACATATATATATATATGTATATATATATATATATATATATATATATATATATATATATATATATATATATATATATATATATATATATATATATATATATATATATATATATATATATATATATATATATATATATATATATATAGTTAACATGATATTATGATAATTAAAAATATCATTACGTATATTAACAATGAACTACATATGTAAAAACAAGACTACTAACTTAATGATTTCGAAACGAGGCATATATGTAACGATTATCGTTGTAACGACATTTAATTGTATATATATCATATTAAGATATATTAATACATCATAATATCATGATAATGTAATAATTTAACATCTCTTTAGATATAATAAACAATGGGTTAACAACATTTAACATGATCGTTAACCTAAAGGTTTCAAAACAACACTCACATGTAACGACTAACGATGACTTAACGACTCAGTTAAAATATATATATATATATGTAGTGTTTTAATATGTATTCATAAACTTTTGAAAGACTTCAAGACACTTATCAAAATCCTTCTACTTAACAAAAATGCTTACAATTACATCCTCGTTCAGTTTCATTAACAATTCTACTCGTATGCACCCGTATTCGTACTCGTACAATACACGACTTTTAGATGTATGTACTATTAGTATATACACTCCAATGATCAGCTCTTAGCAGCCCATATGAGTCACCTAACACATGTGGGAACCATCATTTGGAAACTAGCATGAAATATCTCATAAAATTACAAAAATATTAGTAATTATTCATGACTTATTTACATGTAAACAAAATTACACATCCTTGATATCTAATCCATATACCAACGACCAAAAACACCTACAAACACTTTCATTCTTCAATTTTCTTCATCTAATTGATCTCTCTCAAGTTCTATCTTCAAGTTCTAAGTGTTCTTCATAAATTCTATAAGTTCTAGTTTCATAAAATCAAGAATACTTCTAAGTTTGCTAGCTTACTTCCAATCTTGTAAAGTGATCATCCAACCTCAAGAAATCTTTCTTATTTACAGTAAGATATCTTTCTAATATAAGGTAATACTCATATTCAAACTTTGTTTCAATTTCTATAACTCTAACAATCTTATTTCGAGTGGAAATCTTACTTGAACTTGTTTTCGTGTAATGATTTTGCTTCAAGAACTTTTAAGCCATCCAAGGATCCTTTGAAGCTAGATCTACTTTTCTCATTTCCAGTAGGTTTAACCAAAAAATCTGAGGCAGTAATGATGTTCATAACATCATTCGATTCATATATATAAAACTACCTTATTCGAAGGTTTAAACTTGAAATCACTAGAACATAGTTTAGTTAATTCTAAACTTGTTCGCAAACAAAGGTTAATCTTTCTAACTTGACTTTTAAAATCAACTAAACACATGTTCTATATCTATATGATATGCTAACTTAATGATTTAAAATCGAAAAACACGAAAAACACCGTAAAACCGGATATACGCCGTCGTAGTAACAACGCGGGCTGTTTTGGGTTAGTTAATTAAAAACTATGATAAACTTTGATTTAAAAGTTGTTCTTCTGGGAAAATGATTTTTCTTATGAACATGAAACTATATCCAAAAATTATGGTTAAACTCAAAGTGGAAGTATGTTTTTTCAAAATGGTCATCAAGACGTCGTTCTTTCGACTGAAATGACTACCTCTTACAAAAATGACTTGTAACTTAGATTCCCGACTATAAACCTATACTTTTTCTGTTTAGATTCATAAAATAGAGTTCAATATGAAATCATAGCAATTTGATTCACTCAAAACGGATTTAAAACGTAAAACAAGATTGGATATTTTTTTGATTGTTGTAGCTACGGGAAATATTGTACCAATTCTATACAAATCATATCCTAGCTAACTTATATTATATTATACATGTATTCTAATATATTATGTAATCTTGGGATACCATAGACACGTATGCAAATGTTTTGACATATCATATCTACCCATGTATATATATTATTTGGAACAACCATAGACACTCTATATGCAGTAATGTTAGAGTTAGCTATACAGGGTTGAGGTTGATTCCAAAAATATATATACTTTGAGTTGTGATCTAGCCTGAGATGTGTATACACTGGGTCATGGATTGATTCAAGATAATATATATCGATTTATTTCTGTACATCTAATTGTGGACAACTAGTTGTAGGTTACTAACGAGGACAGCTGACTTAATAAACTTAAAACATTAAAACATATTAAAAAATTTGTAAATATATTTTGAACATACTTTGATATATATGTACATATTTGTTATAGGTTCGTGAATCGACCTGTGGCCAAGTCTTACTTCCCGATGAAGTAAAAATCTGTGAAAGTGAGTTATAGTCCCCTTTTAAAATCTAATATTTTGGGATGTGAATAATGCAAATTTATAAATGTTTTAAGAAATAGACACAAGTAAATAAAACTACTTTATATGGGTGAATGATCGAAGCCGAATATGCCCCTTTTTAGCTTGGTAGCCTAAGAATTTGGGAACAGACCCCCAAATTGATGTGAATCCTAAAGATAGATCTATCAGGCCCAACAAGCCCCATTTTGGAATTTGGAATGCTTTAGTACTTCGAAATTATCATGTCCGATGGGTTTCCCGAAATGATGGGGATATTCTATATGCATCTTGTTAATATCGGTTACCAGGTGTTCATCGTATGAATGATTTTTATCTCTATGTATGGGATGTATTGAAATATGAAATCTTGTGGTCTATTATTATGATTTGATAATATATAGGTTAAACCTATAACTCACCAACATTTTTGTTGACGTTTTAAGCATGTTTATTCTCAGGTGATTATTAAGAGCTTCCGCTGTTGCATACTAAAATAAGGACAAGATTTGGAGTCCATGCTTGTATGATATTATGTAAAAACTGCATTCAAGAAACTTATTTTTGATGTAATATATTCTTATTGTAAACCATTATGTAATGGTCGTGTGTAAACGGTATATTTTAGATTATCATTATTTGATAATATACGTAATGCTTTTTAAACCTTTATCGATAAAATAAAGGTCATGGTTGTTTTAAAAATGAATGCAGTCTTTGAAAAACGTCTCATATAGAGGTCAAAACCTCGCGACAAAATCAATTAATATGGAACGTTTATAATCAATATGAACGAGACGTTTCAAAGATGAGAATGATTGTCTATTAGTTTGTAGAAGAAATAAGAAATAGAAAATAACAGGTGTTATTAGATTAACGGGACGTCGCGAGTTCAAACTCGGAATTGGGCATTTTTTTAAGGGCTACTCCTAAGAGGTAGCTATTACTAATACTCTTATTATTATTATTTCATTATTATTATTTTTTTGTTATTATTATTATTATTATTATTATTATTATTATTATTTATTGTTATTAAGTAATTATTATAATTACCAAATACCAATATTAGAAATAAAAATTATTAGTATAATTAATAATATTATCATTATTATTATTATTAAAATATATAGTATTATTATTAATATGACTATTAAAGTTTCTATTAGAATCATCATTTTTATTAAAAGTACTATTATTATTTAAAAATATTATTTTTATGAAAACTAACATTTTTATCTTATTATTATTATCTTTTCATTAAAACTATTATTATTACTAACATTACTTTTATTATTAATATTACCATCAAAACTATTAATAGCAGTATCATTACTAAATCTAATTACTTTTAGTATTATTTGTAAAGACCCGTCCTAATCCATCTAGACGAAGTCCATATCGATTATAAACGATTCACAACGGTTGATTTCATCGCGAGGTACTTGACCTCTATATGATAAATTTTACAAACATTGCATTCGTTTTTGAAAAGACAATTTTTCTTTACATCGAAAGTTGATAACATGCATACCATTTTGTAATATATCTTACTATAATTGACTTAATAATAATCTTGATGTACTCAACGACTCGAATGCAACGTCTTTTGAAATATGTCATGAATGACTCCAAATAATATCTCTAAGATGAGCAAATGCATAGCGGAAGATTTCTTTCGTACCTGAGAATAAACATGCTTTAAAGTGTCAACCAAAAGGTTGCTGAGTTCATTAGTTTAACATAAATAATCATTTCATAATTTTAATAGACCACAAGATTTCATATTTCCATTTCTTATAAACATACGTCCCATACATAGAGACAAAAATATCATTCATATGGATTGAACACCTGGTAACCGACATTCACAATATGCATATAAGAATATCCCCATCATTCCGGGATCCTCCTTCGGACATGATATAAATTTCGAAGTACTAAAGAATCCGGTACTTTGGATGGGGGTTGTTGGGCCCGATAGATCTATCTTTAGAGTTCGCGTCAATTAGGATGTCTGTTCCCTAATTCTTAGATTACTAGACTTAATAAAAAGTGCATATTCGATTAGATAATCCAACCATAGAATGTAGTTTCAATTACTTGTGTCTATTTCATAAAACAGTTATAAAAGCAGCGCATGTATTCTCAGTCCCAAAAATATATATTGCAAAAGCATTTAAAAAGGGAGTAATGAAATTCACCTAATGTATTTTGTAGTAAAAATACATAGAACGACGTTGAACAAGTATAGGGTTGGCCTCGGATTCACGAACCTATATCATTTGTATATTTATTAATATTCATAGTTGTAATTGAACACACACATATATATAAATGTATTAGTTATATCATTTCTATGTTAATAATTTATATATATACCTTATATGTTCATTTTGTATATAAAAATATTAAATTTTATTATGTTATATGTGTTAGATATCTATATTTATGTATGTATTTCATTTGTTTATCAAAACAGTAGTTCAAATTATACTAAGTTAATATTAGTACAAATAATGATAGTAATATTAATAATATATTTATGTTAATAATAATTCTTTTAAATAATAACAATGATATTAATAATAATACTTGTGAAAATATAAATTTTATGGTTAGTGATAATTATGATATCGATTTTTGTACTTACATAATAATAATACTCGTGATAATATAATTAATAATATTTATGTTAATATTAACAATTCTAATATTTGTAAAAAGATACTAATACTAGTATTTGCGAAAATAATTATAATTTGTATTATTTTCATAATAATAATCCTAATAATTCTAATCACAATTATAATCATAATAAAATACAACTATTTGCGATATATAATAGAAATATTCATACTTGTATTTATAATCATAATTATATCATAAAGCTTATATTTGTAAAGGTAATAATAATTTTGTTACTAATAATAACAATATTGATAATCATATTAATGATGATCTTAAAAATAATAATACTAATAACAATAATAATAATAATACTAATAACAATAACAAGAATAATTAGTAATATAATAATAACAATAAATATTAATAATAACAATAAATAATAATAATAATAATAATAATAATAATAATAATAATAATAATAATAATAATAATAATAATAATAATAATAATAATTCTATACCTAATAAAAAGGAGATCGGTGTTGGCATCCACAAACAGATCGAGAAGGCTGAGAGCACAACATCAAAATTCATAGAACCCTCGACTCATTAATCGATTAATCGATCCACCGCTACTCGAAATATACTCGTCAATCAATTCATCATCATCATCATCAGTTTTCATCATTGAATCATCATCGATCATCATCAGTTTTCATCATCATCGATCAAGGAATCGATTCTGGAGTTAAAAGGTAATTGATTCATTAAATTTTCTAAATTTCTTTATCTCCATATATAATTACTCTGTATTTTTAAAGTATCAATCGTGAATGATAATAAATGGTGTTCTTGATGGATTTTGTTTTGGGTACCTGATGGAAAATCGATAAATAATGAATTTGTTTGATCAAGTGAAGAACCTAGTTACAAGAACATGATCCGTGAAGATCACAACCTTCATCATCAACTAATCAAGTAATCGGTTCATGGATCAATCCAGTAGGTAATCGATTCTTTGGATATTCTATTAATTTCTATTATCCCTCTATCTATTTTCTGAACTTTTTAAATGAATTAAATACGAATAGTAATAACAAGGATTCTTGAAGAGTTTACTTGAATCGTGAATAGAATAGGAATAGATATAAGAAGTAGTGATCTTTGAATTTAAAAGATTTGTGCTTGTGCTTGAGAATTCGAATGGCTGAAACAAATAATTCATTATGGTGTTATTATAATGATTGTGTGCTTTTGATTGTTCGAAATAGGAATAGGAACATAAAAAAAAGTTGGTTGATGATGGTTTATGATCAATAGCAGCAAGAATATAACAATGAAGGTGGTTTAGGTTATTCGAACCGTTTATTAAGATAGAAGCTAAGTTGCAGAAAAAAAAATAGAAGTTATAACCTAAAAATAGAAGTTATAACCTTGGTGGTTTATGGTAGTAGTATGCATTTAAATTGATAGCATATATCAATGGTTTGATAAAGTTTGCAGGTGATGGAAGAAGGGTGATGCAGGTGATCTTTGAGTGACCTGTGCGAGCAGCAACAATTCAGTTTGCAGGTGGTTGATTTATGACGGTTGTAGTGGTGGGTGTGTGTTTGGGTGGTTGTTTAAGGTGACGGTTGTGATTGATCACAACAACAACAACTAAAAAAAAATGAAACAGTTTTAAAGGTTGTAGGGATGATGATGGTGGTTTGAAGGTGCGAATGAAACAGAAAGACAGAAACATAGCAGGTGGTTCTCGGTTAAGGTTGTTGTGGGTTTGGTTTTGGACAGGAATGGAAGCATTCAAGCAGCAGTTTTGAGTGGTGGCTGTTAATAGAAGAAGGAAACCGATCAGCAAAAAAACACGAAAGCCTTGCAGCAGTTTTAAAGTGGTTTCATGATGGGTTGCAGTATAATAGATTATTTATTTGACTAAGTTTAGTGTTAATTTGGGTACCAATATATATATATAGGCTTGATTAGTTGATTGATATATATATATATATATATATATATATATATATATATATATATATATATATATATATATATATATATATATATATATATATATATATATATATATATATATATATAGAATGTAATAGCTTATGATGTTTAATTAGCCGTCCGTGACTCGACAGATGAGTTGGTCCCATGTCCCATTAATTGATTAGTGATAATGAGGTATTTCTTGTGGATTTTATCAACATAGACAACTAAATAAATAAAAAAGTAAGATAACCATCGATGATTTTTCTTAAGGTGGGGTTTGGGTGATAAACAAAGTCAAAAGAAGGAAAACAAAAGTTTGGATGATTGACCTATAGTTCACAATGGAATATAAAAAGAGAGAGATGAGATATGGAGAGGGAGATGGTGGTATCCATTCTCTTTTTGGTCATAATTTAATATACATATACAATTATGATTGAAATTAGTTGATAGTGGAAAGAAATAAACAAACACAGTAAATCATAATAATTAATTGGATTCACGGGTTTGATTAACTAATTGAAAACAATATAATATAATAATATTAATATTAATATTAATATTTATAATATAAACTAGTGAGTGTAACGAAAACAGTTGGGTATTAAATAACAAAGAAGAATACATCATCTATCCATTTGTCCAATTCGATTAGTGAATGGCAATTCAAAGAAACAGAATTTAATAAAGACATATATCCCATGTGCACACATCATAAAATAATAAAATATATGTTAGCAACCATAGATATTTAGTTTCGACATATATTAAGATCTCATTTCGTTTCTTATTGTTAATAATGATATTAATAAAAATAATAATATTATTATATCAAATTAATATTAATACACAGTTATTTAAAATGAGTTATTTTAAATTTATATATTTCAATCTTAATCCTTATAAATCTATTTATAAAAAGTTTGTCACTTTCTTGTTCTTAGTCCCAAATATGATATACTTTATTTAATATATTTAATTATTATTTATATATCTATATATATATATACATATTTATTTACAAATAATTGTTCGTGAATCGTTGGGATTGGTCAAAGGGTAATTGAATATATAAACACAGTTCAACATTGTTAAGACTTTAACGTATCAGACTTTGCTTATTGTGTCGAAACTATAATAAGACTAAGTTTAAATTTGGCCAGAAATTGACGGGTCGTCACAGTACCTACCCGTTAAAGAAATTTCGTCTCGAAATTTGAGTGAGGTGGTCATGGTTAACAATAAAAATGTTTTCATGACGAATATGAGTTGATAATTAGAGTTTTATCATCATTGAGTAATATGGATAAAACAATTTGATTATTCGAAGAGCACGAATGAAGCTATTACAAAAGAGTGAAATGTGTATATGCAGGTTTGTCCTAACCGGTGACGTAGTCACGGTTGAACTTATAGAACAAGGTGCGTCTTAACTTTTGACGTGGAGGGTTGAATTTTCGGAATTCCAGGGATTTAAGAAAATCTTCAAAATCTAAAAGATTTGGATTCTTCGGCGAATAATAAAATTAAGATCTCTTTAATTAAATGCGGAGATATGCCTTGATTTCTCTATCCACATTTTTCTATAATTTAACTTCTTCCGTTCCATTACTTTTATCATTTCTATACTAAATTCTCAATTTCAAGAGATTATGAAAATGCTTAATCCAGTTCTAATCCTTGATACTTTTCTAACCTACATATCTGTCATTCTTCTTTTCAATCTTTCACCAGAAGATTTGTTTACTTCTACCATTACCTTGGGGTGATACTATTCTTAATTATATTATGTCTTTATATTGTTATTCGTATTAATATCCCCGGTTTGTAACCTCCTTGTTGTTATTAGGATTTATATTTTCTCTTATATTTCGAAGTCCCTGCTTCTGTCTCCTATAATCATTGTCATCCACAGTTAATGCTCTCTCTTATTTGCTGTGATTTATACCCCCTTTCTATTTCGAAGCTTCATGCTTTTGTTCTCTTTTCGCAAGTAATGGTCCAAAATTCGTAGGTATGAATTTTCGAATGAACAGGACTAACGTTCTAAGAGATAAATTGTAATAGCACGATCTTGATTGGTTAAATTACCAGAATTTAAAGGAAAAGATAGAACTATCAAGAAAATATGTTCTTGATATGTTTAGGGATTAGGTAGAATGTAAGAGTCATGTAATATGGCACATGATGATGTTATGATCTGTGAATCATCACGTCCCATTAGAAACTCAGCATGACTTACTGTAATATAATCACGTTGATCAAGTGTCATTATATTATACTAACTCATGCATCAGTTCCCAACATTACTTCAATAACATTCGTATTTTAAACTCGAAAGTTTATAGAATATAGAAACTAACAGTTTCTATATGATGTAATACTGATAGCACGAAGAGATTAATAATTTCAGATAAGAATAGTTATGTAAACATCTTCAGAAATATGGAGCATATTTAAAATGAAAGGTACGATAATATCTTTGAATATCTAAGATCAGAGGATGATGGAAACTATTGTCCGCAAGGGTTTAGAGTAAGGAGCAAGATATTCGCTAGAGACTTTAGCAGGAATTGAATCATTTGGATTCTTTGAAGTCAAACATATTCTTTGTGATTTGTCCACAGCTTCTTTCATAGTTTCGCATAATCCGATTTTCGGTACTAAATTTTTTATCGAGCGTTCCTAACACTCCATTCTTTATCATCAAACTTTTGATGGTTAAGGTCATTTACGGTTGTCTACAGTTTCTGCTGCTTCATTCAGCTTTTTCAACATTCAGAGTATTGATTTGTAGACTGGGTGCTTTTCAGAATTTCAGAATGAGAGATCATAATTATAAGAGATAAATGTCATACTTATAACTGTTGATGTAGATATGCTGTGAGTTTTCAAAGTACTGATTGCTGATTCCCGGTAATTGGTATGGCAGTTCTCGTTACAAGATGCGGATGACTATATGATAGGGTTTCAATGAATAAATATAATGATTTATCAGAGAGATTTAAGCCAAAAAGCAACGATGTTGCTGGTACATCTGCTGGAAATATGGTAGAATGTAAAAGAATTCTCCGATATCAAAAGGGTAATCGTATATATCAGGATTATAGTAAGGCTACTTCGAATGAAAAGTCGAAGTTGACTTGCTGGAGCTGTGACAAAATTGGCTACTTTGAAAAGGGATTGCAAAAATTATTTTTGCTAATAAATGCCAAAGGATCTAACGCGGCTACGTGTTAAACTGTTACTCGGTTGTCGAGAGTTTCTCAGGTGCATAACTATATGTATAAATCTTTCCTTCCGTGGATGAAGTGCGGTTGATTCATCCTATCGATTGAGGCGTTTTCAAGAATCATGAAAGGTTTGAACGCAGATTCTAATAGTCAAAATACAAATGAGGTTTAAGGTGAACTCAAGTGGCAAACTTGAAGAATTGTTTAGTTTCATATGTTATAGTCAATATTTTAATTCATTTTTAATTGTCCAATGTTGATAGTTCTTAGTTGATAGTCTACAGTTAGCAGTTCAATAATTTAATACATAATATTTGAATTAATTAATACATATCGTGACCCGTGTACAGGTCTCAGACTCGATCACAACTCAAATTATATATATTATTTGAGAATCAACCTCAACTCTGTATAGAGAACTCGATCATTATTGCATATAGAGTGTCTATGGTGATTCCAAATAATATATATAGATGCGTCGATATGATATGTCAAAACCTTGTATACGTGTCTCGATATTTAAAGTGCATAAAATAAATAACAGAATTTAAATGACTATAAATTAAATGCGTAAAGTAAATAACAGAAATTAAATGACGATAAATAAAATTGCGAGAATGTAAATTGCGATAATTAAATTGCGATAAATAAAATGTAATACGAAATTAACAGTTAGCTAGGAATAGTTAGCTAGGATTCTATTAGCATGGTTTCTTAATAAAAGTTCATATTGTCAAATAGTCTGTTTCTAATCAATTTTTATTATGTCCATTATTTCTTCATTATGCCACTTGTTGGATTCTGATAAATCAAAATCCAATTATGAAATTGGATGAATATGGTTATTCTGTGGTGAATAGATTTGTATGTCAGTGGATGTAAGTAGGATAGTAAACGACTGTTGAATCAGCTTCGAAGAATGTACAATGTAACTTATTAATGTGAAATCTAAATATTCCTCGGGTATTACCTACCCGTTAAAATATTTTCACAATTAACACTTTGTATGAAAGAATTTTTAATTTCAATCTTTATGAAACATATATACATATATATTTTCTTCAGATGTAATCTTGGATTCATTGAGTTAATATGATATTAAACTCATTTGATTTACCGTTAGAACTAGAATACACAATCTCTAAAACATTTAGAGATTACTTAATCGTCATGAAGAACGAAGATAATCGATGTAGAATAATACGTAGAACGATGATTATACTCGAGGTACAGAATAAGATGTTGAGGCATGGGTTGTTGATGGTACTAGTGCTGTTACTGATGGTACTGTTAGTGCCGATGATGTTGCTGAAGCTGGTACATTTTGCACTACATTTTCCTAATTGATTACTCGAGCGCGAAGCTCGTTGACTTCTTTTATGGTTCCGGGATGATTGTCGGTCAGAACGAGTGGATGAATAAGGTTTAGAATTGTGGATAGAATATAATCGTTTCGAGATACTCTGGAAATGAGGCTGAAAATGGTGTTTCGAATAGGTTCGCCGGTAAGTGTTTCAGGTTCTTCGCCAAGAGGTGAATTCGGCTGACGGAAAGGATCACCTTCTTCTTGTTTCCAATGATTAAATAGACTACGAACCGATCAAATGAATTGGTTGATTCATTCTGGTGACTCTGCTTTCGGAGCTTAGTTGAAACTCCATATCGGAATAGCTGTCGGAATCCAAGGAATTCGAATTGGTTGAGGGATTCATCTCGTACGATCAGATGAAGGATTTTTGATAAGAAATAGATTATAGAATGTAGATTAGTACCCTGTAATGCATAATTTACATATGCATGTATAATACTAAAATCCCATAAGTTACGGAGGAATCTACGGAAGCTGTCAGGCAAAGGTAACAATAACAGGTACGCTAAAATATGAATTGTCGGATACGCTAAGATATGAATTGTCTATACACTATTCATGCAGTCAATGCAGTAAAACGTGTCTAGACTAAGAATAATGAGCAGGTAATTTTCTAAGGAAGATAAGCCGATGATTTTCGACAAAAATGATAAGCAAAATTTTAGACATGCAGACACGGTTGAAGTCCAGACTCACTAATGCATCCTAACGACTATCAGTTAGACACACTAATGCAAGACCTGGTTCGCTAAGACCTCCGCTCTGATACCAACTGTAAAGACCCTTCCTAATCCATCCAGACGAAATCCATATCGATTATAAATGATTCACAACAGTTGATTTCATCGCGAGGTACTTGACCTCTATATGATACATTTTACAAACATTGCATTCGTTTTTGAAAAGACAATTTTTCTTTACATCGAAAGTTGATAACATGCATACCATTTTGTAATATATCTTACTATAATTGACTTAATAATAATCTTGATGTACTCAACGACTCGAATGCAACGTCTTTTGAAATATGTCATGAATGACTCCAAATAATATCTCTAAGATGAGCAAATGCATAGCGGAAGATTTCTTTCGTACCTGAGAATAAACATGCTTTAAAATGTCAACCAAAAGGTTGGTGAGTTCATTAGTTTAACATAAATAATCATTTCATTATTTTAATAGACCACAAGATTTCATATTTCTATTTCTTATAAACATACGTCCCATACATAGAGATAAAAATATCATTCATATGGATTGAACACCTGGTAACCGACATTCACAATATGCATATAAGAATATCCCCATCATTCCGGGATCCTCCTTCGGACATGATATAAATTTCGAAGTACTAAAGAATCCGGTACTTTGGATTGGGCTTGTTGGGCCCGATAGATCTATCTTTAGAGTTCGCGTCAATTAGGATGTCTGTTCCCTAATTCTTAGATTACCAGACTTAATAAAAAGGGCATATTCGATTAGATAATCCAACCATAGAATGTAGTTTCGATTACTTGTGTCTATTTCGTAAAACAGTTATAAAAGCAGCGCATGTATTCTCAGTCCCAAAAATATATATTGCAAAAGCATTTAAAAAGGGAGTAATGAAACTCACCTAATGTATTTTGTAGTAAAAATACATAGAACGACGTTGAACAAGTATAGGGTTGGCCTCGGATTCACGAACCTATATCATTTGTATATTTATTAATATTCATAGTTGTAATTGAACACACACATATATTTAAATGTATTAGTTATATCATTTCTATGTTAATAATTTATATATATACCTTATATGTTCATTTTGTATATAAAAATATTAAATTTTATTATGTTATATGTGTTAGATATCTATATTTATGTATGTATTTCATTTGTTTATCGAAACAGTAGTTCAAATTATACTAATTTAATATTAGTACAAATAATGATAGTAATATTAATAATATATTTATGTTAATAATAATTCTTTTAAATAATAACAATGATATTAATAATAATACTTGTGAAAATATAAATTTTATGGTTAGTGATAATTATGATATCGATTTTTGTACTTATATAATAATAATACTCATGATAATATAATTAATAATATTTATGTTAATATTAACAATTCTAATATTTGTAAAAAGATACTAATACTAGTATTTACGAAAATAATTATAATTTGTATTATTTTCAAAATAATAATCCTAATAATTCTAATCACAATTATAATCATAATAAAATACAACTATTTGTGATATATAATAGAAATATTCATACTTGTATTTATAATCATAATTATATCATAAAGCTTATATTTGTAAAGGTAATAATAATTTTGTTACTAATAATAACAATATTGATAATCATATTAATGATGATCTTAAAAATAATAATACTAATAACAATAATAATAATAATACTAATAACAATAACAAGAATAATTATTAATATAATAATAACAATAAATAATAATAATAATAATAATAATAATAATAATAATAATAATAATAATAATAATAATAATAATAATAATAATAATAATAATAATAATAATAATAATAATAATAATAATAATAATAATAATAATAATTCTATACCTAATAAAAAGGGGATCGGTGTTGGCATCCACAAAAAGATCGAGAAGGCAGAGAGCACAACATCAAAATTCATAGAACCCTCGACTCATTAATCGATTAATCGATCCACCAATACTCGAGATATACTCGTCAATCAATTCATCATCATCATCAGTTTTCATCATTGAATCATTATCGATCATCATCAGTTTTCATCATCATCGATCATGGAATCGATTCTGGAGTTAAAAGGTAATTGATTCATTAAATTTTCTAAATTTCTTTATCTCCATATATAATTACTCTGTATTTTTAGAGTATCAATCGTGAATGATAATAAATGGTGTTCTTGATGGATTTTGTTTTGGGTACCTGATGGAATATCGATAAATAATGAATTTGTTTGATCAAGTGAAGAACCTAGTTACAAGAACATGATCCGTGAAGATCACAACCTTCATCATCAACTAATCAAGTAATCGGTTCATGGATCAATCCAATAGGTAATCGATTCTTTGGATATTCTATTAATTTTTATTATCCCTCTATATATTTTCTGAACTTTTTAAATGAATTAAATACGAATAGTAATAACAAGGATTCTTGAAGAGTTTACTTGAATTGTGAATAGAATAGCAACAGATATAAGTAGCAGTGATCTTTGAATTTAAAAGATTTGTGCTTGTGCTTGAGAATTCGAATGGCTGAAACAAATAATTCATTATGGTGTTATTATGATGATTGTGTGATTTTGATTGTTCGAAATAGGAATAGGAACATAAAAAAAATGTTAGTTGATGATGGTTTATGATCAATAGCAGCAAGAATATAACAATGAAGGTGGTTTAGGTTGTTCGAACCGTTTATTAAGATAGAAGCTAAGTTGCAGTAAAAAAAAAAATAGAAGTTATAACCTAAAAATAGAAGTTATAACCTTGGTGGTTTATGGTAGTGGTATGCATTTAAATTGATAGCATATATCAATGGTTTGATAAAGTTTGCAGGTGATGGAAGAAGGGTGATGCAGGTGATCTTTGAGTGACCTGTGCGAGCAGCAACAATTCAGTTTGCAGGTGGTTGATTTATGAAGGTTGTAGTGGTGGGTGTGTGTTTGGGTGGTTGTTTAAGGTGACGGTTGTGATTGATCACAACAACAACAACTAAAAAAAATGAAACAATTTTAAAGGTTGTAGGGATGATGATGGTGGTTTGAAGGTGCGAATGAAACAGAAAGACAGAAACATAGCAGGTGGTTCTCGGTTAAGGTTGTTGTGGGTTTGGTTTTGGACAGGAATGGAAGCATTCAAGCAACAGTTTTGAGTGGTGGCTGTTAACAGAAGAAGGAAACCGATCAGCAAAAAAACACGAAAGCCTTGCAGCAGTTTTAAAGTGGTTTCACGATGGGTTGCAGTATAATAGCTTATTTATTTGACTAAGTTTAGTGTAAATTTGGGTACCAATATATATATAGGCTTGATTAGTTGATTGATATATATATATATATATATATATATATATATATATATATATATATATATATATATATATATATATATATATATATATATATATATATATATATATATATATAGCTTATGATGTTTAACTAGCCGTCCGTGACTCGACAGATGAGTTGGTCCCATGTCCCATTAATTGATTAGTGATAATGAGGTCTTTCTTGTGGATTTTATCAACATAGACAACTAAATAAAAAAAAGTAAGATAACCATCGATGATTTTTCTTAAGGTGGGGTTTGGGTGATAAACAAAGTCAAAAGAAGGAAAACAAAAGTTTGGATGATTGACCTATAGTTCACAATGGAATATAGAAAGAGAGAGATGAGATATGGAGAGGGAGATGGTGGTATCCATTCTCTTTTTGGTCATAATTTAATATACATATACAATTATGATTGAAATTAGTTGATAGTGGAAAGAAATAAACAAACACAGTAAATCATAATAATTAATTGGATTCACGGGTTTGATCAACTAATTGAAAACAATATAATATAATAATATTAATATTAATATTTATAATATAAACTAGTGAGTGTAACGAAAACAGTTGGGTATTAAATAACAAAGAAGAATACTTCATCTATCCATTTGTCCAATTCGATTAGTGAATGGCAATTCAAAGAAACAGAATTTAATAAAGACATATATCCCATGTGAACACATCATAAAATAATAAAATATATGTTAGCAACCATAGATATTTAGTTTCGACATATATTAAGATCTCATTTCATTTCTTATTGTTAATAATGATATTAATAAAAATAATAATATTATTATATCAAATTAATATTAATACATAGTTATTTAAAATGAGTTATTTTAAATTTATATATTTCAATCTTAATCCTTATAAATCTATTTATAAAAAGTTTGTCACTTTCTTGTTCTTAGTCCCAAATATGATATACTTTATTTAATATATTTAATTATTATTTTTATATCTATATATATACATATTTATTTACAAATAATTGTTCGTGAATCGTTGGATTTGTCAAAGGGTAATTGAAGATATAAACACAGTCCAACATTGTTAAGACTTTAACATATCAGCCTTTGCTTATTGTGTCGAAACTATAATAATATTAAGTTTAAATTTGGCCAGAAATTGACGGGTCGTCATATTATTATTATTATTATTATTATCATAAAAAGATACAAATTTTTATTTATTATTATTGATATTATTTTACCAAATAAATAGCTATATAAGAATATATTTAAAACATATCGCATAACAACATTAATAATTTCATAATAAATACTAATTATTTAACTAAAGTATATAAAATAAATATAGTTAATTTAGTTACCAAAGAAACATACAAGTTACTGAAATAACAATTAATAATAATATCTAAACTTGTTCGATTACAAGTATAGCTTTTAATAAATATATGAATGATTATTTTTGTCTCTATGCATGGGACGTATATTTATGAGAAATGGAAATTTTGTGGTCTATTAAAATGATGAAAATGAATGTTTATGATTAACTAATGAACTCACCAACCTTTTGGTTGACACTTGAAAGCATGTTTATTCTCAGGTATTAAAGAAATATTCCGCTGTGCATTAGCTCATTTTAAAGATATTACTTAGAATCATTCATGGCGTATATCAAAAGACATTGCATTCAAGTCGTTGAGTTCAGTAAAGATTATGATTAAGTAAATGACAGATTAGATCATTTATAGGTGGATATTACGAAATAGTATGCATGCCTGTCAACTTTCGATGTAATGAAAGATTGTCTTTTAAAACGAATGCAATGTTTGTAAAATGTAATATATAGAGGTCAAATACATCGCGATGTAATCATATGTTATTGTATTCGTTCTTATAGATTTGGACGGGTCTTTACATGTGGCATCAGAGCTGGTTTAACGCCGTTGGTACGGGTTAGTCGTAAAGGAGGTTCTCACAGTGTTACCTATGACGAAGCATTGGCTCTTACTCCTTGCGATCCCTTACGAGGGTTGGCAATTGCCGAGAGGCAGGCCTAAAAATCAGTATCTGAGGTACACTCAGTGTTCACCAGGCGGTTAGCTGGGAAGGCACTGGGTGGGACGGTGGTTGTCCCCACTGTATTTACATGTGGTATCAGAGCGGTGGTCTTAGCGAACCAGGTCTTGCATTAGTGTGTCTAATTGATAGTCGTTAGGATGCATTAGTGAGTCTGGACTTCGACCGTGTCTGCATGTCAAAAGTTTTTCTTATCATTTTTGTCGGAAATCATCTGCTTATCATCCTTAGAAAATTACCTGCTCATTATTCTTAGTCTAGACACGTTTTACTGCATTGACTGCATGAATAGTGTATAGACAAAATTCATATCTTAGCGTATCTGATAATTCATATCTTAACGTATCTGTTACTGTAGACATTTCCTGATATCTCTCGTAAATTTCTCCATAATTTAAGGGATCCTGGTACTATATATATCTATGCATATTATGCATTGAGTATACATACAACTATCAATTGTTGTTACTAAACTCTTCATACCAAAAATCTTTTCTGTGATCGCGTAAGATGGCCTCTACAAATCGACCACGTTCCTCTGACTCCGAAGACAGCGTGACAGGAGCACACCAACCAATTAACTACCGTGATTACTGGATAAAATGGGGGTGGGTTCGCGACATACTCACCCTATGAAGAAGGGAAAAAGGTACTCCATATCATGAACCGAATCTACCACCTAAACTTGGAGTACTAGACCCGCTCACCGTCGAACCTGTTCACAACACCGTTTATACCCTTTTTGCAAGAACTTTTCATCTTGAGGCTACCATCAACGAAACTAGAGAAGATATCCGACCTCTACCTCACACTGATAACCAACCAGGGTTAGTAAAAGAAGTTAAAGAACTCTAAGCTCGAGTGTTAACTTTAGAGAGCACGGTACACAATTTGCAAGCACCAGCATTATCACCAACACCAGTAACATCACCAGCCTCAGCACCAACAACACTAGTACCACTAACAACAACATCCGCATCACCAGCTTCGACATCACATTCTGTACCTCGAGTATAATCATCATTCTACATGACGTTCTACATCATTTATCTTCGTTCGACATAGCGATTATGTAATCTCTAATGTTTTAGACATTATATATTCTTGTTCTAACGATAAATCAAATGAGTTTAATATCATATTGACTCATTAAATCCATGATTACATCTGAAGAAAATATATAAGTATATATATTTTTTCATAAAGATTGTAATTAAAAATTCTTTCGTACAAACTGTTAATGGTGAAAATATTTTAACGGGTAGGTAATACTCGAGGAATATTTAGATTTCACATTAATAAGTACACTGTACATTCTTTCAAATCTAATTCAACAGTTATTTACTATCCTATTTACAACCACCAATATACGTATCCGTTCACCGCAGAATAACCCTTTTCATTCAATTTCACATTTGGATTTTGATCTATCAGAATCCAACAAGTGGCATAATGAAGAAAACATTGGACAAAAATAAAATTTGTTAGAAACAAACAAATTAACCATGAGAAAATTTTGTTAAGAATCCACGCTAACAAAATCCTAGCTAACTGTTCCTAGCTAACTGATTACATTTTATTTATCGCAATTTATTAATCGTAATTTATATTCTCGCAATTTTATTTATCGTCAATTAATTTCTATTATTTATTTTATGCACTTTATTTATCGTCATTTAAATACTGTTATTTAAGCATTTTAAATATCGGGACACGTATACAATGTTTTGACATATCATATCGACGCATCTATATATATTATTTGGAATAACCATAGACACTCTATATGCAGTAATGATCGAGTTAGCTATACAGGGTTGAGGTTGATTCTATAATAATATATATACTTTGAGTTGTGATCAAGTCTGATACATGTACACGGGTCACGATACGTATTAATTAATTCGAATATTATATATTAAACTATATATGAATTATTGGACTGTTAACTATGGACTATCGATTGTGGACTAATAACATTGGAAAATTAAAATGAATTAAAATATTGATGATAACATATGAAACTAAATATTTCTTCAAGTTTGCCACTTGAGTTCATCTTAAACCTCATTTGTATCTTGACGATTACAATCTGCGTTCAAACCTTTAATGATTCTTGAAAAACACCTCAATCGAGAGGATGAACCAACCGCACTGCATCTACGAAAGAAAAGATTTATGCATATAGTTATGCACCTGAAAACACTCGGAACCTGTGTAAACGTTTAACACGTAGCTGTGCAAATTCCTTTAGCGTTATTATTACCGAAAATAACTTTGCAACTCCCGTTCGAGATAGCCAGTTTTGTCACAACTCCTGCAAGTCAACTTTGACTTTTCGTTCGAAACTACCTTATTATAACCTTGATATATATGCGTGCTCTTTTAATATTACTGGGGAATCTTTTATATTCCACTAAATTACCAGCAGACGTACCAGTAACCTCGTTGCTCCTTGGATTAAATATCTACGATAAATCAATATATTTATCTATTGAAGTCTTATCATGAACTCATCGGTATCTCGTAACGATAATTACCATATCAAGTACCGGAAGGCATCAATCGATAATCTCAAAATTCTCAGCGATTCTACGACAACATTTTATATATATATATATATATATATATATATATATATATATATATATATATATATATATATATATAACTTCTATCTCCTGGATTTACGAATTTCAATTCTGAATTTCTGAAAAGCGCTTTAGCTTATGAATCAGTTTCCTGAGTTTTGAAAAAGCTGATGAAGCAGTGAAAACTTAAGACTACCTTAACAGTTAAAAGTTTGATGATAAAGAATGGAGTGTTGGAAAAGCTCAAAGATTTTGATACTGAAAAATGAATTGAGCAAATCATGAAAGAGACTCTGAACAAGGACTAAACTTGTACATAAAAGAATCCTAATGATTCTGTTTCTGATGAAATCTTTCACGAATACTGTAGTGACCCGAACTTTTCCATGTTTATATATATTAATTGAGATTGATATTTACATGATTAAATGTTTCCAACATGTTAAGCAATCAAACTTGTTAAGACTTGATTAATTGAAATATGTTTCATATAGACAATAGACCACCCAAGTTGACCGGCGATTCACGAACGTTAAAACTTGTAAAAATGACATGACGATATATATATGGATATACATATGGTTAACATGAGATTATGATAAGTAAGTATCTCCATAATTATATTAACAATGAGTTATATACATATAAACAAGACTACTAACTTAAGGATTTCGAAACGAGACATATATGTAACGATTATCGTTGTAACGACATTTAAATGTATATATATCATATTAAGATATATTAATATATCATAATATCATGATAATATAATAATTTAACATCTCATTAGATATAATAAACAATGGGTTAACAACATTAATTGAGATTGTTAACTTAAAGGTTTCAAAACAACACTTACATGTAACGACTCAGTTAAAATGTATATAGATGTAGTGTATTTAGATGTATTAAAATACTTTTAGAAGACTTCAAGACATATATCAAAACACTCATACTTAACGAAAATGGTTACAGTTACTTTCCCATTCTTTTCTTTCATCAAGAATTCTAGTCGTATTTTTACCCGTATTATACACAGCTTCAAAACGTACTTACTATGGGTATATACCAATAGGAACTAGCATGGGATTCCACTCTTGATTATGTCATGTATGACTAATCAATTTTAACTTCTACCATGAGCTAGTCAACTAACTAGAACTCCTTTTAACCCCACTCACCACTCACCAATTACCACTCATTATTCACTCCATTTCACTTCCAATTCTCTTTCTAATTCTCTCTCAACACACCCACACTATTATGAATGTATTTTTCCAGTAGTTAATCATCATCTTCATCAAAAATCACTTCAAGAATCAAGCTATAATCTTCATAGGAAGAACACTTCAAGAACACTTCAAAAATCCCTTCAAGTTTACTAATTTACTTCCAAGCTTTCTAATCCATTCCAAGTAATCATCTAAGATCAAGAAACCTTTGTTATATATAGTAGGTTATCTTTCTTATTCAAGGTAATATTCATATTCAAACTTTGATTCAATTTCTATAACTATAAACTATCTTAATTCGAGTAAAAATCTTACTTGAACTTGTTTTTGTGTCATGATCCTACTTCAAGAACTTTCAAGCCATCCAAGATCCTTTGAAGCTAGATCATTTCTTGTCACTTCCAGTAGGTTTACCTACTAAACTTGAGGTAGTAATGATGTTCATAACATCATTCGATTCATATATATAAAACTATCTTATTCGAAGGTTTAAACTCGTAATCACTATAACATAGTTTAGTTAATTCTAAACTTGTTCGCAAACAAAAGTTAATCCTTCTAACTTGACTTTTAAAATTAACTAAACACATGTTCTATATCTATATGATATGCTAACTTAATGATTTAAAACCTGGAAACACGAAAAACACCGTAAAACCGGATTTACGCCGTCGCAGTAACACCGCGGGCTGTTTTGGGTTAGTTAATTAAAAACTATGATAAACTTTGATTTAAAAGTTGTTATTCTGAGAAAATGATTTTTATTATGAACATGAAACTATATCCAAAAATTATGGTTAAACTCAAAGTGGAAGTATGTTTTCAAAAATGGTCATCTAGACGTCGTTCTTTCAACTGAAATGACTACCTTTACAAAAACGACTTGTAACTTATTTTTTCGACTATAACCTATAATTTTTCTGTTTAGATTCATAAAATAGAGTTCAATATGAAACCATAGCAATTTGATTCACTCAAAACGGATTTAAAATGAAGAAATTATGGGTAAAACAAGATTGGATAATTTTTCTCATTTTAGCTACGTGAAAATTGGTAACAAATCTATTCCAACCATAACTTAATCAACTTGTATTGTATATTATGTAATCTTGAGATACCATAGACACGTATACAATGTTTCGACCTATCATGTCGACACATCTATATATATTTCGGAACAACCATAGACACTCTATATGTGAATGTTGGAGTTAGCTATACAGGGTTGAGGTTGATTCCAAAATATATATAGTTTGAGTTGTGATCAATACTGAGATACGTATACACTGGGTCGTGGATTGATTCAAGATAATATTTATCGATTTATTTCTGTACATCTAACTGTGGACAACTAGTTGTAGGTTACTAACGAGGACAGCTGACTTAATAAACTTAAAACATCAAAATATATTAAAAGTGTTGTAAATATATTTTAAACATACTTTAATATATATGCATATGTATATATTGTTATAGGTTCGTGAATCAACAGTGGCCAAGTCTTACTTCTCGACGAAGTAAAAATCTGTGAAAGTGAGTTATAGTCCCACTTTTAGATTCTAATATTTTTGGGATGAGAATACATGCAGGTTTTATAAATGATTTACAAAATAGACACAAGTACGTGAAACTACATTCTATGGTTGAATTATCGAAATCGAATATGCCCATTTTTATTAAGTCTGGTAATCTAAGAATTAGGGAACAGACTCCCTAATTGACGCGAATCCTAAAGATAGATCTATTGGGCCTAACAAACCCCATCCAAAGTACCGAATGCTTTAGTACTTCGAAATTTATATCATATCCGAAGGGTGTCCCGGAATGATGGGGATATTCTTATATATGCATCTTGTTAATGTCGGTTACCAGGTGTTCACCATATGAATGATTTTTATCTCTATGTATGGGATGTGTATTGAAATATGAAATCTTGTGGTCTATTGTTACGATTTGATATATATAGGTTAAACCTATAACTCACCAACATTTTTGTTGACGTTTAAAGCATGTTTATTCTCAGGTGAATATTAAGAGCTTCCGCTGTTGCATACTAAAATAAGGACAAGATTTGGAGTCCATGTTTGTATGATATTGTGTAAAAACTGCATTCAAGAAACTGATTTCGATGTAACATATTTGTATTGCAAACCATTATGTAATGGTCGTGTGTAAACAGGATATTTTAGATTATCATTATTTGATAATCTACGTAAAGCTTTTTAAACCTTCATTTATAAAATAAAGGTTATGGTTTGTTTTAAAAATGAATGCAGTCTTTGAAAAACGTCTCATATAGAGGTCAAAACCTCGCAACGAAATCAATTAATATGGAACGTTTTTAATCAATAAGAACGGGACATTTCAGTTGGTATCCGAGCGTTGGTCTTAGAGAACCATAATTTTGCATTAGTGTGTCTTATCGAGTTTGTTAGGATGCATTAGTGAGTCTGGACTTCGACCGTGTTTACTTGAAAAATGATTGTTTAACAAATTTTGTTGGAAACTATATATTTTTAACATGTGAATATTATGTGATATATTAATCTCTTAACGCGTTTGATATTATGTGATAGATGTCTACCTCTAGAACAAGTCCCATTGACTCACCTAATAATAATGAAGAGTCAAATGTAAATTGGAATGATTCGTGGACTGATTCACAAGTTCCCGAAGAGGAACCGGAAGAAGAGTCGGAACCGGAAGAAGAATCAGAACCGGAAGAGGAGGAACCGGATGAAGAAATAGAACCGGTGGGGGAAATAATAAAACGGTTAAGTAAAAGAAAATCCTCAACCAACCGACCAAGGTTAATTATGGTCAATGGTGTTTCCGCCAAGGAAGCAAAATATTGGGAGGATTACCAATTCTCCGATGAATCGGATTCCGACGAGAATTCCGATGATGTTATAGAAATTACCCCAACTGAATTTAAAAAGGCAAAAGAAAATAATAAGGGAAAGGGCATAAAAATAGAGAAATCTAATTCCAACCCCGATGAACTTTATATGTATCGTCAACCCCCGAAGTCCTTAAGTTGTAACAATGACCCGGGAACCTCTAAACCACCAGGTTTTTCTAAACCAATGTGGAAAATTACGGCTCGTATTAGGGGAACATCATATATCCCTAGAAACTTGGCAAAATGAACCAAAACCGAAGAAGAAGAAACAAGCGAGTCGGAATAAGATAGTTGTATTCGTGTGGTGTAATATATGTAATATAGTGTGCTTATGCTTTATGATATATGTAAAAATTGCTTGTATTAATAAGTATTTTTTTTATGAATCTAACTCTTGTCTATTTTACAGTATAAAAATACAAAATGGATAGACAACCCAATATTTTAAGAGACCTACCCGGAGACATGATTGATGAAATCTTGTCTAGAGTCGGTCAGCATTCTTCGGCACAACTATTTAAGGCGAGATCAGTTTGTAAGACATTCGAAGAACGTTCCAAGAATGCCTTGGTTTATAAAAGGCTTTCGTTCGAAAGATGGGGGATATCACATTGGGAAATCCATAAGTTACGATGTGTTTACTTTGACGCATATATTGCGGGGAACCCAAATGCTATTTTACGCAATGGGTTAAGAAATTATTTTGACTCAATATATCCGAATATTGGACTTCGTGATTTAGAAAAAGCGGCTAACATGCAACATAAAGAAGCATGTTATGCTTACGGATTAGTAATGTTCGCTTCTCACCAAAGTGAGAACAAGAACATCGGCCTACAACTATTAAACAAAATGTTCCCACAAGTGACGGAGTCGGTTATTGGGGTAAGAAATGAGGCTTTTAGATTGTTACGGGACTGTTGGACATTACGTAACCCTCGTCCCTTTGACGACGTTACAACACGCTGTCTTATCAACGGCCATAACGGTTATGTTCCACAAGACCAAGGATGGGAAGTAGTCCTAGTAAAACCAGAATGCATGACTTGTTTCTGGACGTATGAATTACGTGTCTTTATTGCCTTTGCTGAACGACTTGTGTACTAGCTAGAATTATCTTCACAACTATCTGGTATCAAAGTTATTGTGTGCTATATTTCATGCTTTATGTAAAATAAGCGGTATTGTAAGTTTGTAAAATATTGTATAAAAGTTTGAACGCGAAATATTATTATAATCAGTTTTTCATATAGAATTGTAGTAGTTGAATTGTATATTAGCTACTAAGTATGAACTTAACGGGTAGGTACTACCCGAATTTAAACTTATAAAACGCTAATATGAAGAAAAAGCTTTTATAAATGAGTTCATATTATGCTACAAAATACTATTAACTACTCTTAATATTCTATATGATTAACTTGTTCCATTTGACTATTTTGAAGGAAATGGCACCGACTACTCGACACACCGTGAATATGAATGAAGAGGAATTCCGTACTTTTCTAGCTTCAAACATAGCCGCAGTACAGGCTGCGCTACATACCCACAATAACCTTGGATCTAGCAGTACAGGAAATCGTGTAGGATGCACCTACAAAGAATTCACTGCCTGCAAACCTTTGGAATTTGATGGAACCGAAGGACCGATCGGATTGAAACGGTGGACCGAGAAGGTCGAATCGGTGTTTGCCATAAGTAAGTGTACTGAAGAGGATAAATTAAAGTACGCTACGCATACCTTCACAGGTTCTGCGTTAACATGGTGGAATACCTATCTAGAGCAAGTGGGACAAGACGATGCGTACGCACTACCGTGGTCAGCATTCAAGCACTTGATGAACGAGAAGTACCGTCCCAGAACCGAGGTCAATAAGCTCAAGACAGAACTTAGAGGGTTACAAACCCAAGGATTTGATATTACCACGTACGAAAGACGATTCACAGAATTGTGCCTATTGTGTCCGGGAGCATTCGAAGATGAGGAAGAGAAGATCGACGCGTTTGTGAAAGGATTACCGGAAAGAATCCAAGAAGATATAAGTTCACACGAGCCCGCCTCCATACAACAGGCATGTAGAATGGCTCACAAACTAGTGAACCAGATTGAAGAAAGAATTAAAGAACAGACAGCTGAAGAGGCCAATGTGAAGCAAGTCAAAAGAAAGTGGGAGGAAAACGGTGATAAGAATCACCAATACAACAACAACAGCAATTACAACAATAATCGCAACAATTATCCCAGCAATCGCAACATCAATCGCAACTACAACAAACGGCCCAACAACAACAACAACAACAACAACAACAACAACAGCAACTACAACAATCATCCCAATAACAATAATAACCGCAACAACAACAACAATCAGAAGCAGCTATGCCAAAGGTGTGAAAAGTATCACTCGGGGTTCTGCACCAAAATTTGCAACAAGTGTAAAAGAAATGGTCATAGCGCGGAGAAGTGTGAGGTCTACGGACCAGGGGTTAATAGAACGAAAGGAACAAATGGTGTCGGAACGAGTAATGGCGGAGCAAGTAGTGTCGGAGCAAGTTATGCCAATGTAGTTTGTTATAAATGTGGAAAACCGGGCCACATCATTACAAATTGCCCGAACCAGGAGAACACGAATGGGCAAGGCCGCAGAAGAGTTTTCAATATTAATGCGGCAGAGGCACAGGAAGACCCAGAGCTTGTTACGGGTACGTTTCTTATTGACAATAAATCTGCTTACGTTTTATTTGATTATGGTGCCGATAGAAGCTATATGAGTAGAGATTTTTGTGCTAAATTAAGTTGTCCATTGACGCCTTTGGATAGTAAATTTTTACTCGAATTAGCAAATGGTAAATTAATTTCAGCAGATAATATATGTCGGAATCGAGAAATTAAACTGGTTAGCGAAACTTTTAAGATTGATTTGATACCAGTAGAGTTAGGGAGTTTTGATGTGATAATCGGTATGGACTGGTTGAAAGAAGTGAAAGCAGAGATCGTTTGTTACAAAAATGAAATTCGCATTATACGAGAAAAAGGAAAACCCTTAATGGTGTACGGAGAAAATGGCAACACGAAGCTACATCTTATTAGTAATTTGAAGGCACAAAAACTAATAAGAAAAGGTTGCTATGCTGTTCTAGCACACGTCGAGAAAGTACAAACTGAAGAAAAGAGCATCAATGATGTTCCCATTGCAAAAGAATTTCCTGATGTATTTCCGAAAGAATTACCGGGATTACCCCCACATCGATCCGTTGAATTTCAAATAG
The DNA here is from genome assembly GCF_046630445.1 of Rutidosis leptorrhynchoides. Lineage (NCBI taxonomy): Eukaryota > Viridiplantae > Streptophyta > Magnoliopsida > Asterales > Asteraceae > Rutidosis > Rutidosis leptorrhynchoides. The sequence continues at coordinate 186,401,421 of NC_092337.1, read as the reverse complement.
ATCTTGTACCAGGAGCTACACCAATAGCTCGTGCTCCTTACAGACTCGCACCCAGCGAGATGAAAGAACTGCAAAGCCAATTACAAGAACTTTTAGAGCGTGGTTTCATTCGACCAAGCACATCACCGTGGGGAGCTCCTGTTTTGTTTGTCAAGAAGAACGATGGTACATTCAGGTTGTGTATCGACTACCGAGAGTTGAACAAACTTACCATTAAGAACCGCTACCCACTACCGAGAATCGACGACTTATTTGATCAACTACAAGGCTCGTCTGTTTATTCAAAGATTGACTTACGTTCCGGATATCATCAAATGCGGGTGAAAGAAGATGATATTCCAAAGACTGCTTTCAGAACACGTTACGGTCATTACGAGTTTATGGTCATGCCGTTTGGTTTAACTAATGCACCAGCTGTGTTCATGGACCTTATGAACCTAGTGTGTGGACCATACCTTGACAAGTTTGTCATTGTTTTCATTGATGACATACTTATTTACTCAAAGAATGACCAAGAACACGGTGAACATTTGAGAAAGGTGTTAGAAGTATTGAGGAAGGAAGAATTGTACGCTAAGTTTTCAAAGTGTGCATTTTGGTTGGAAGAAGTTCAATTCCTCGGTCACATAGTGAACAAAGAAGGTATTAAGGTGGATCCGGCAAAGATAGAAACTGTTGAAAAGTGAGAAACCCCGAAAACTCCGAAACACATACGCCAATTTTTAGGACTAGCTGGTTACTACAGAAGGTTTATCCAAGACTTTTCTAGAATAGCAAAACCCTTGACTGCATTAACGCATAAAGGGAAGAAATTTGAATGGAATGATGAACAAGAGAAAGCGTTTCAGTTATTGAAGAAAAAGCTAACTACGGCACCTATATTTTCATTGCCTGAAGGGAATGATGATTTTGTGATTTATTGTGACGCATCAAAGCAAGGTCTCGGTTGTGTATTAATGCAACGAACGAAGGTGATTGCTTATGCGTCTAGACAATTGAAGATTCACGAACAAAATTATACGACGCATGATTTGGAATTAGGCGCGGTTGTTTTTGCATTAAAGACTTGGAGGCACTACTTATATGGGGTCAAAAGTATTATATATACCGACCACGAAAGTCTTCAACACATATTTAATCAGAAACAACTGAATATGAGGCAGCGTAGGTGGATTGAATTATTGAATGATTACGACTTTGAGATTCGTTACCACCCGGGGAAGGCAAATGTGGTAGCCGATGCCTTGAGCAGGAAGGATAGAGAACCCATTCGAGTAAAATCTATGAATATAATGATTCATAATAATCTTACTACTCAAATAAAGGAGGCGCAACAAAGAGTTTTAAAAGATGGAAATTTAAAGGATGAAATACCCAAACGATCGGAGAAGCATCTTAATATTCGGGAAGACAGAACCCGGTATAGGGCTGAAAGGATTTGGGTACCAAAATTTGGAGATATGAGAGAAATGGTACTTAGAGAAGCTCATAAAACCAGATAATCAATACATCCTGGAACGGGGAAGATGTACTGTAACGACCCAGATTTTTCCGATCGTTTTACACTTATAAGATTAATATTTACATAAATTAAACCTTACCAACATGATAAGCAATCTAAATTGTTGAGATTTATGATTTTGAAAAGAGTTTTACTTAACGTTTGACCGTCCAATTTGACCGATGATATCACGAACTATATAACATACGATAATTATACATTTGTATATATATGTATTTATTTATATTTAACATGATCTAAGGATGTTTAACATCTCATTGTGTACTAATAACAATGAGTTATAAGTATATTTTGAAACTACTAACTTAAGTTTCCAAAACGATAACCATACGTAACGTTATTTGACATAAATACTTATGACCTATAATATTTATACATATATCGTATATGTAATGTATTTAATCACTTTTTAAGAACTTAAATAAATAAAACAATATAAGTATATTCACAAAAGATAGCTATATTTGAATTCTCATTCCATTTTTCACAAAATTTCTATACGTATATCTAGAGTATATGTACTCGTATCATACCTAGCTTCTATACGTATTTACTATTGGTATATACACATCAAATCACCACCAACCAGCCCTTGTTCATGCCTTATGTATAAGGTAACTACTTTTGTTATTTAGTATGACAATTTCACATGATTAAAAGATTTTTTCACAAAATTACAAACTTATACACCTTTTACACCATCATTTATACTCCATTCCATTTTCATTTTACTACACATTTCCTTTAACTAAAACACACTCTTTTAAGAAATAAAAAAATCCCTTAAACACTCCAGCAAATTTTCATCATGAACTAGCTTCAAAAACAACATTTAAACATCATAAGAAAATCCTTTCAAGAACACTTCAAAAAAATTCTTCCAACTATACAAGTTTACTTCCAATCTTTCATCCAATTCCATCACTCTTTTGGTTCTAGGTTTTTACTCCTCTTTTACAGCAATCTTGTCCAAGTAACTTGAGGTAGTAACTTTGTTCATAACCTTATTCGATTCATATATATATAGCTATCTTATTTTGTGGTATAAAATTTTAACAACAAGAACATAGTTTGAATGTTTTCAAACTTGTTTGCAAACTAAATAGATCCTTCTAACTTAACTTTTAAAATACTTCAAGACCTGTAATATATCATAAATATATGCTAACTTAACAAGGTAAAACTTGGTTTTTCAAAGAACACCTTAAAAACTGTTTTTACGACGTCGGAGTGTAACCGGGGGCTGTTTTGGGTTGGATAATTAAAAACTATCTTGAACTTTGAATTGGAGGTTTATATTCTGGAAAAATGATATTTCTTATGAATATGTTAACACATAAAAATTTCATGATTTAATTCAAAGTATAAGTGTTTTTAGAAAAATGGTCATTAAATGATATTTTTGTAACAAAAATGATCAACTTCATAAGTTTCACCAAAGTTTGACCTATGACCTGTGATTTCGAATACAAACTAAGGTATTTACAGTTCATAGTCTTGAAGAGGGACTCGATCCAAGGAAGTGGCAAGTTGAATCAACGAAAACGGAGTTGTAACGAAGAAACTATGACCAAAACGAGATCGGATATCTAAGACTAGTTTAGCTACGAAAATAATTGGAGAAAATTAAATAAATCACATCTTTCTAAAATAACATGATATTTTATATATATGTACTCATAATTTAATTTTATATGGTTCAGGATCACCCGTAAACAATACGAGAAGATTAATCATAAGATCCCATGATTGTACGCAACACGTCATTTGACAACACCGGTACTTTATGTACGTAACACGTCATTTGACAACACCGGTACCGTGGGTCAAGATTAATCTCGACCAATACATATATGATGGGGGTTTTATTTATTTCATTGGGGGTTTATTAAACACCTAAAATGAACCATTAAAATTGAATTACTAACATCGGATTGCTAACTACGGACTAAGGAATTATTAAAAGTTTTAAAAGTATTATAAGTATATATATGTGACGATTGTTTAAAAAGAAAAGGTATTGATATATTATATATGGATAGGTTCGTGATATCAATCGGAGACCAAGTCGAAATTACATATCTTCAAGGCAAAGTGAGTATATAGTCCCACTTTTAAACTCTAAATATTTCGGGATGAGAATACATGTATTTTATGTTTTACGTTATGGACACAAGTAACTGAAAAATATATTCTACGTTGAGTTGTACCACTGGCATACTTCCCTGTAGCTTGGTAACTAATATTTATAGCGGTATTGTAAACGCGAATCCTGTTGATAGATCTATCGGGCCTGACAACCCCAACCGGACTGGACGACCAGTATTCAACGGTTGCACAGTACTTCGTTTCGTGACTACACTTGGTACAGTGTAGTAAGATTTCATATTAAAGGGAATATGCGACGTGATTAATTGTTAAGTATGGTTACCAAGTGCTCAACCACTTAGAATATTTTTATTAAAATGTTTATATATGAAATCTTGTGGTCTATATTTATATCGCTGTCGACATTAAACCTATATCTCACCAACTTTATGTTGACATTTTAAAGCATGTTATTCTCAGGTATGAATTAAGTCTTCCGCTGTGCATTATCTCGTACTAAGGATACTACTTGAGGCCATTAAGGACTTATATCATAAGGCGTTGCATTCGAGTCATTGAAGTTCATAGAGACTATTATTAAGTAAATGGCGGTTTAGGTCATTTGGATATTATGAAGTGTTAGGCGAACATGTCAACTTTTGATGTAATAATAGATTGCCTTTTAAGAATAAATGCAACGTTTGTAAAATGTATCATATAGAGGTCAGGTACCTCGCAATGTTATCATATGTTATTGTATTCGTCCCTATGGATTGGGTCGGGTCGTCTCATGTGGTATCAGAGCGTTGGTCTTAGCGAACCAGGCCTTGCATTAGTGTGTCTAACTGGTAGTTGTTAGGATGCATTAGTGAGTCTGGGCTTTGACCGTGTCTACATGTCAAAAGTTTTGCTTATCATTTCTAGTCGGAAATCATCTGTTTATCATCCTTAGGAAACTGCCTGCTTATCATTCTTAAGTCTAGATACGTGTTACTGCATTTAGTGCATCGATAGTGTATAGACAAAATTCATATCTTAGCGTATCTGTTACTATAGACATTGTTTGACGTATTTCAAAAATTCTCCGTAATTCACGGGATTTTGGTATTATATATACATATGTAAATTATGTATTGAAGAGTACCAAACCCAATTTCTATAATCTATTCCAAACCAAAAATTCATTTCTCCGACTATACAAGATGGATTCTTCATCCAGTTCGAATTCCTCCGACTTCGATAGCTACGCCGATATGGATTTCCATTCGAGCTCCGAGAACAGCGTCACCGGAATGGATCAACCAATTTCCCATCATCTATTCTGGATGAATTGGGGATGGGTTCGTAATATACTAAATCTCTGGAGGCAAGAAGAAGGTGATCCATTCCATCCACCAAATTGTCCTCTTAACGATGAACCTGAAGCACTTACCGGCGAACCTATTCGAAACACCATTTTCTCGCTCATTTCTAGAGTATCTCGTCATGACTACATACTATCCCATATTTCGAATCTTGTTCATTCGCTCGTTCCAACCGTCAATCATCCCGGTATAATAGAAGAAGTCAACGAGCTTCGCGCTCGGGTAGTGGCTTTAGAAAATACGGTGCGAAGGTTACAAACACCAGCAGCAGCACCAGCAGCATAATCTGTACCACCATCATCAACGCCGACAGTACTCTTGTCACCCCCAAAATCTCAACCTCACAAACTGTATCTCGGATATCAACATCACATACCTCAAAAACCTCATCGGAACTTCGAGTATGATCTCTGTTCTATATATTGTTCCACATTGATTATCATCGTTCTACGTATTGTTCTACATCATTTGTTTTCGTTCTACATAGCGATTATGTAATCTTTAATGTTTTAAAGATTATGTACTCCAATTCTAACCGAAAAATCAAATGAGTTTAATTTCTTATTGACTCATTAAATTCATAATTACATCCGAAGAAAATACATATGCAAGTATATCTTCATAAAGATTGTAACTAAAAATTCTTTCGCACAAACTGTTAATGATGAAAAATATTTTAACGGGTAGTTAGTACCCGTGGAATATTTGGATTTCATATTAATAAGTTACACTGTACATTCTTCGAATCTGATTCAACGGTCATTTGTTATTCTACTTACAACCATCGATATACGTATCCGTTCACCCCAGAATAACCATTTCCATTTAAATTTCATATTTGGATTTTTACCTATCCGAATCCAACAAGTGGCATAAAGAAGAAACATTGGACAAATTAAAAATTGGTTAGAAACACACGAATTAACTATGATGAACATTGTTAAGATTCCACGCTAACTGTTTCGGCTAACTGTTCCCAGCTAACTGATTAACATTTAATTTATCGCAATTTACATTCTCGCAATTTTATTTATTGTTATTTAATTTCCGCACTTTACATACCGTCGGGACACATGTACAACAATACGTCGGATTAATTCTGAGACAACACGTTGTATAATGGGTCATGATATATATTTATTTATTTTACGCATTTTAAATAACGGGACACGTATGCAAGGTTTCGACTTATCATATCGACCCATCTATATATATATTTCGAAACAACCGTAAACACTCTATATGTGAAGATGGGAGTTGGCTATACAGGGTTGGAGTTGATTCCAAAATATATATATGGTTTGAGTTGTGATCGACACTGAGACCAGTACACGGGTCACGATACGTATAAATTAACTCGAATATTATATATTTAATTTATATACGAATTTATTGAACCATTGGACAATCGGACTTTTGGACTTCTAACTTTGGACAATTAAAATGAAATAAAATGTTGATTATAACATATGAAACTAAACAATTCTTCAAGTTTGCCACTTGATTTCATCCTAAACCTCATTTGTACTTCGACAATTATAATCCTCGTTCAAATCTTTTCATGATTCTTGAAAACACCTCGATCGAGAAGTTGAACCAGCCGCACCTCGTCTACGGAAGAAAGATTTATGCATACAGTTATACACCTGAAACTTTCGAAACCGAAGTTATCGTTAAAACTTATCCGCGTCAAATTCCTTATCATTCATTGGCAAAACAACCTTACATTTCTCTTTTCAATATAAGTCGATTTTGTCACAGCTCCACTTTGATTTCTCAGTAGGACTACTCTTATTATAACCTCGATATATATACCTTGTCCTTTCACCGTTGTTACCGGAGAACCTTTCATATTCCACGACATCATGTACCAGCAGCTTGTCATCTTTTTGGCGGAATCCGCAATTAGTATTTTAAAAATCTCGCAAAACTTCTCAGTCATACCTATAACGTCTATTCCTAAGGATTTCATACTCCGAAGGTGAAGTTTCTGAAAAACACTCTGAATTATGAAGTAGTTCTTTAAATGCTGATGAACCAGCGAAAATTGTAAACGATTTTTAAACAGTCAAAAGTTTGATGATGAAGCATAGTGTGTTGATAAAACTCAGAAAAAGAGAAGAGTTGGAACCGGAAAACGGTTTGAGCAAAGTATGAAAGAGGTTGTGGATAAATCACAAGAACTGAATCTGCTTTCAAAGGATTCAAACGATTCAGTGCCTGCTGAAACCATTAGTAAAAACCCTACCCCTTATTCTAAACCTTTCCCGATGATATTCTTCATCATCATCTTATCTTAGATATTATAAGATATCTTCATATCTTCCGTTATACATATTCTCCATATTTCTGGAGATATTTTCACAACTATTCTTATCTGAGAATATTTATCTCTCCGTAATATCTGCGTTACAACATAAAAGAAACTGTGTTAGTTTCTAAGTTCTAAAACCTTCAAGTTTAAAATAGGAATGTTCTGAAGCAGTGTTGGGAACTGATGCATGAATTAGTATAATATAATGAAACTTGATCAACTTCATTATATTACAGTAAGTCATGTTAAGTTTCTAATAAAATGTGATGATTCACAGTACCGTCATCATGTGCCATGTTACACGGCTCTTACATTCTATCCAATTCTCAAAAATAATAGGAACATGTCATCCTGATAGTTCTATCTTTTCCGGGGTATTCTGGTAATTTGACAAATCAAAATTGTTCTATTACCATTTCTTTTTTAGAGCATTAGCTATACTCATTTCGAATCTCATATCTACAAATTCCGGACCATTACTCGCTTGACTCGAAGTCGGGAAGAGAAAACGAAAGTATGAAGCTTTGAAAAATAATGAAGAATACAAAGGCCGAAAATCACCCAGGATTTACAAACCGTGTATATCAATACGTATTGCAACGTAAAGACACGGGAGAATTAAAAACATTATAATTCCGAGGAAAGGATAGAAGTAAATAGATTCTTCTGGCGATAAATGAAAGAGAAGAATGCAAGATATGAAAGTTAGAAGTATAACAAGAATTAGAACGGGATGGAGCATTTAAAAGAATACTTTAAGGTATGAGTTGAAGGAGAAAGGATAGAAGATGTGAGTTGTGGAAATAAGGAAGAGAAGGAAGTGGATTTATAGCAAAATATTCGACAAAGAAATCGAAACAGATCGCCGCACTAAATCAAAGAAGATCCTGATCACCAAAGAATCAAATCTTATTACGCAAGATTTTCCATAAATTCCGGAAATCAATTCTAATCACGTTATCGGTTCAAACAAATCCATATTTACTCAATTCACTCTTTTGTGATAGCTTCACTTGTGCGCTTTACTTGATCGAACCGTTGTATCTATACCTCCCAATAATGATAAAACTCCATTATCACCTCATATACGTCATGAAAACACCCATATTGTTATCCATGACGATCTCTATCAAATTTCGGGACGAAATTTATTTAACGGGTAGGTAATGTAACGACCCGGATTTTTCCGATCGTTTTACACTTATAAGATTAATATTTACATAAATTAAACCTTACCAACATGATAAGCAATCTAAATTGTTGAGATTTATGATTTTGAAAAGAGTTTTACTTAACGTTTGACCGTCCAATTTGACCGATGATATCACGAACTATATAACATACGATAATTATACATTTGTATATATATGTATTTATTTATATTTAACATGATCTAAGGATGTTTAACATCTCATTGTGTACTAATAACAATGAGTTATAAGTATATTTTGAAACTACTAACTTAAGTTTCCAAAACGATAACCATACGTAACGTTATTTGACATAAATACTTATGACCTATAATGTTTATACATATATCGTATATGTAATGTATTTAATCACTTTTTAAGAACTTAAATACATAAAACAATATAAGTATATTCACAAAAGATAGCTATATTTGAATTCTCATTCCATTTTTCACAAAATTTCTATACGTATATCTAGAGTATATGTACTCGTATCATACCTAGCTTCTATACGTATTTACTATTGGTATATACACATCAAATCACCACCAACCAGCCCTTGTTCATGCCTTATGTATAAGGTAACTACTTTTGTTATTTAGTATGACAATTTCACATGATTAAAAGATTTTTTCACAAAATTACAAACTTATACACCTTTTACACCATCATTTATACTCCATTCCATTTTCATTTTACTACACATTTCCTTTAACTAAAACACACTCTTTTAAGAAATAAAAAAATCCCTTAAACACTCCAGCAAATTTTCATCATGAACTAGCTTCAAAAACAACATTTAAACATCATAAGAAAATCCTTTCAAAAACACTTCAAAAAAATTCTTCCAACTATACAAGTTTACTTCCAATCTTTCATCCAATTCCATCACTCTTTTGGTTCTAGGTTTTTACTCCTCTTTTACAGCAATCTTGTCCAAGTAACTTGAGGTAGTAACTTTGTTCATAACCTTATTCGATTCATATATATATAGCTATCTTATTTTGTGGTATAAAATTTTAACAACAAGAACATAGTTTGAATGTTTTCAAACTTGTTTGCAAACTAAATAGATCCTTCTAACTTAACTTTTAAAATACTTCAAGACCTGTAATATATCATAAATATATGCTAACTTAACAAGGTAAAACTTGGTTTTTCAAAGAACACCTTAAAAACTGTTTTTACGACGTCGGAGTGTAACCGGGGGCTGTTTTGGGTTGGATAATTAAAAACTATCTTGAACTTTGAATTGGAGGTTTATATTCTGGAAAAATGATATTTCTTATGAATATGTTAACACATAAAAATTTCATGATTTAATTCAAAGTATAAGTGTTTTTAGAAAAATGGTCATTAAATGATATTTTTGTAACAAAAATGATCAACTTCATAAGTTTCACCAAAGTTTGACCTATGACCTGTGATTTCGAATACAAACTAAGGTATTTACAGTTCATAGTCTTGAAGAGGGACTCGATCCAAGGAAGTGGCAAGTTGAATCAACGAAAACGGAGTTGTAACGAAGAAACTATGACCAAAACGAGATCGGATATCTAAGACTAGTTTAGCTACGAAAATAATTGGAGAAAATTAAATAAATCACATCTTTCTAAAATAACATGATATTTTATATATATGTACTCATAATTTAATTTTATATGGTTCAGGATCACCCGTAAACAATACGAGAAGATTAATCATAAGATCCCATGATTGTACGCAACACGTCATTTGACAACACCGGTACTTTATGTACGTAACACGTCATTTGACAACACCGGTACCGTGGGTCAAGATTAATCTCGACCAATACATATATGATGGGGGTTTTATTTATTTCATTGGGGGTTTATTAAACACCTAAAATGAACCATTAAAATTGAATTACTAACATCGGATTGCTAACTACGGACTAAGGAATTATTAAAAGTTTTAAAAGTATTATAAGTATATATATGTGACGATTGTTTAAAAAGAAAAGGTATTGATATATTATATATGGATAGGTTCGTGATATCAATCGGAGACCAAGTCGAAATTACATATCTTCAAGGCAAAGTGAGTATATAGTCCCACTTTTAAACTCTAAATATTTCGGGATGAGAATACATGTATTTTATGTTTTACGTTATGGACACAAGTAACTGAAAAATATATTCTACGTTGAGTTGTACCACTGGCATACTTCCCTGTAGCTTGGTAACTAATATTTACAGCGGTATTGTAAACGCGAATCCTGTTGATAGATCTATCGGGCCTGACAACCCCAACCGGACTGGACGACCAGTATTCAACGGTTGCACAGTACTTCATTTCGTGACTACACTTGGTACAGTGTAGTAAGATTTCATATTAAAGGGAATATGCGACGTGATTAATTGTTAAGTATGGTTACCAAGTGCTCAACCACTTAGAATATTTTTATTAAAATGTTTATATATGAAATCTTGTGGTCTATATTTATATCGCTGTCGACATTAAACCTATATCTCACCAACTTTATGTTGACATTTTAAAGCATGTTATTCTCAGGTATGAATTAAGTCTTCCGCTGTGCATTATCTCGTACTAAGGATACTACTTGAGGCCATTAAGGACTTATATCATAAGGCGTTGCATTCGAGTCATTGAAGTTCATAGAGACTATTATTAAGTAAATGGCGGTTTAGGTCATTTGGATATTATGAAGTGTTAGGCGAACATGTCAACTTTTGATGTAATAATAGATTGCCTTTTAAGAATAAATGCAACGTTTGTAAAATGTATCATATAGAGGTCAGGTACCTCGCAATGTTATCATATGTTATTGTATTCGTCCCTATGGATTGGGTCGGGTCGTCTCATGTACAAGGATCTCAAGAAACATTTTTGGTGGCCGGGTATGAAAGCCGATGTTGCTAAATATGTAGGAGAATGTTTGACGTGTTCTAAGGTCAAAGCTGAGCATCAGAAACCATCAGGTCTACTTCAACAACCCGAAATCCCGGAATGGAAATGGGAAAACATTACCATGGATTTCATCACTAAATTGCCAAGGACTGCAAGTGGTTTTGATACTATTTGGGTAATAGTTGATCGTCTCACCAAATCAGCACACTTCCTGCCAATAAGAGAAGATGACAAGATGGAGAAGTTAGCACGACTGTATTTGAAGGAAGTCATCTCCAGACATGGAATACCAATCTCTATTATCTCCGATAGGGATGGTAGATTTATTTCAAGATTCTGGCAGACATTACAGCAAGCATTAGGAACTCGTCTAGACATGATTACTACCTATCATCCACAAACTGATGGGCAGAGCGAAAGGACGATACAAACGCTTGAAGACATGCTACGAGCATGTGTTATTGATTTCGGAAACAGTTGGGATCGACATCTACCGTTAGCAGAATTTTCCTACAACAACAGCTTCCATTCAAGCATTGAGATGGCGTCGTTTGAAGCACTTTATGGTAGAAAGTGCAGGTCTCCGATTTGTTGGAGTGAAGTGGGGGATAGATAGATTACGGGTCCGGAGATTATACAAGAAACTACCGAGAAGATCATCCAAATTCAACAACGGTTGAAAACCGCCCAAAGTCGACAAAAGAGCTACGCTGACATTAAAAGAAAAGATATAGAATTTGAAATTGGAGAGATGGTCATGCTTAAAGTTGCACCTTGGAAAGGCATTGTTCGATTTGGTAAACGAGGGAAATTAAATCCAAGGTATATTGGACCATTCAAGATTATTGATCGTGTCAGACCAGTAGCTTACCGACTTGAGTTACCTCAACAACTCGCGGCTGTACATAACACTTTCCACGTCTTGAATTTGAAGAAATGTTTTGCTAAAGAAGATCTCACTATTCCGTTAGATGAAATCCAAATCAACGAAAAACTCCAATTCATCGAAGAACCCGTCGAAATAATGGATCGTGAGGTTAAAAGACTTGAGCAAAACAAGATACCAATTGTTAAGGTTCGATGGAATGCTCGTAGAGGACCCGAGTTCACCTGGGAACGTGAAGATCAGATGAAGTAGAAATACCCGCATCTATTTCCAGAAGATTCGTCAACACCTTCAACAGCTTAAAATTTCGGGACGAAATTTATTTAACGGGTAGGTACTGTAGTGACCCGAACTTTTCCATGTTTATATATATTAATTGAGATTAATATTTACATGATTAAATGTTTCCAACATGTTAAGCAATCAAACTTGTTAAGACTTGATTAATTGAAATATGTTTCATATAGACAATTGACCACCCAAGTTGATCGGCGATTCACGAACGTTAAAACTTGTAAAAACGACATGACGATATATATATATGGATATACATATGGTTAACATGAGATTATGATACGTAAGTATCTCCATAAGTATATTAACAATGAGTTATATACATATAAACAAGACTACTAACTTAAGGATTTCGAAACGAGACATATATGTAACGAATATCGTTGTAACGACATTTAAATGTATATATATCATATTAAGATATATTAATATATCATAATATCATGATAATATAATAATTTAACATCTCATTAGATATAATAAACAATGGGTTAACAACATTAATTGAGATCGTTAACTTAAAGGTTTCAAAACAACACTTACATGTAACGACTCAGTTAAAATGTATATACATGTAGTGTATTTAGATGTATTAAAACACTTTTGGAAGACTTCAAGACATATATCAAAACACTCATACTTAACGAAAATGGTTACAGTTACTTTCCCATTCTTTTCTTTCATCAAGAATTCTAGTCGTATTTTTACCCGTATTATACACAGCTTCAAAACGTACTTACTATGGGTATATACCAATAGGAACTAGCATGGGATTCCACTCTTGATTATGTCATGTATGACTAATCAATTTTAACTTCTACCATGAGCTAGTCAACTAACTAGAACTCCTTTTAACCCCACTCACCACTCACCAATTACCACTCATCATTCACTCCATTTCACTTCCAATTCTCTTTCTAATTCTCTCTCAACACACCCACACTATTATGAACGTATTTTTCCAGTAGTTAATCATCATCTTCATCAAAAATCACTTCAAGAATCAAGCTATAATCATCATAGGAAGAACACTTCAAGAACACTTCAAAAATCCCTTCAAGTTTACTAATTTACTTCCAAGCTTTCTAATCCATTCCAAGTAATCATCTAAGATCAAGAAACCTTTGTTATATACAGTAGGTTATCTTTCTTATTCAAGGTAATATTCATATTCAAACTTTGATTCAATTTCTATAACTATAAACTATCTTAATTCGAGTAAAAATCTTACTTGAACTTGTTTTTGTGTCATGATCCTACTTCAAGAACTTTCAAGCCATCCAAGATCCTTTGAAGCTAGATCATTTCTTGTCACTTCCAGTAGGTTTACCTACTAAACTTGAGGTAGTAATGATGTTCATAACATCATTCGATTCATATATATAAAACTATCTTATTCGAAGGTTTAAACTCGTAATCACTAGAACATAGTTTAGTTAATTCTAAACTTGTTCGCAAACAAAAGTTAATCCTTCTAACTTGACTTTTAAAATTAACTAAACACATGTTCTATATCTATATGATATGCTAACTTAATGATTTAAAACCTGGAAACACGAAAAATACCGTAAAACTGGATTTACGCCGTCATAGTAACACCGCGTCTGTTTTGGGTTAGTTAATTAAAAACTATGATAAACTTTGATTTAAAAGTTGTTATTCTGAGAAAATGATTTTTATTATGAACATGAAACTATATCCAAAAATTATGGTTAAACTCAAAGTGGAAGTATGTTTTCTAAAATGGTCATCTAGACGTCGTTTTTTCGACTGAAATGACTACCTTTACAAAAACGACTTGTAACTTATTTTTCCGACTATAAACCTATACTTTTTCTGCTTAGATTCATAAAATAGAGTTCAATATGAAACCATAGCAATTTGATTCACTCAAAACGGATTTAAAATGAAGAAGTTATGGGTAAAACAAGATTGGATAATTTTTCTCATTTTAGCTACGTGAAAATTGGTAACAAATCTATTCCAACCATAACTTAATCAACTTGGATTGTATATTATGTAATCTTGAGATACCATAGACACGTATACAATGTTTCGACCTATCATGTCGACACATCTATATATATTTCGGAACAACCATAGACACTCTATATGTGAATGTTGGAGTTAGCTATACAGGGTTGAGGTTGATTCCAAAATATATATAGTTTGAGTTGTGATCAATACTGAGATACGTATACACTGGGTCGTGGATTGACTCAAGATAATATTTATCGATTTATTTCTGTACATCTAACTGTGGACAACTAGTTGTAGGTTACTAACGAGGACAGCTGACTTAATAAACTTAAAACATCAAAATATATTAAAAGTGTTGTAAATATATTTTGAACATACTTTAATATATATGTATATATTGTTATAGGTTCGTGAATCAACAGTGGCCAAGTCTTACTTCTCGACGAAGTAAAAAATCTGTGAAAGTGAGTTATAGTCCCACTTTTAAATTCTAATATTTTTGGGATGAGAATACATGCAGGTTTTATAAATGATTTACAAAATAGACACAAGTACGTGAAACTACATTCTATGGTTGAATTATCGAAATCGAATATGCCCCTTTTTATTAAGTCTGGTAATCTAAGAATTAGGGAACAGACACCCTAATTGACGCGAATCCTAAAGATAGATCTATTGGGCCTAACAAACCCCATCCAAAGTACCGGATGCTTTAGTACTTCGAAATTTATATCATATCCGAAGGGTGTTCCGGAATGATGGGGATATTCTTATATATGCATCTTGTTAATGTCGGTTACCAGGTGTTCACCATATGAATGATTTTTATCTCTATGTATGGGATGTGTATTGAAATATGAAATCTTGTGGTCTATTGTTATGATTTGATATATATAGGTTAAACCTATAACTCACCAACATTTTTGTTGACGTTTAAAGCATGTTTATTCTCAGGTGAATATTAAGAGCTTCCGCTGTTGCTTACTAAAATAAGGACAAGATTTGGAGTCCATGTTTGTATGATATTGTGTAAAAACTGCATTCAAGAAACTGATTTCGATGTAACATATTTGTATTGTAAACCATTATGTAATGGTCGTGTGTAAACAGGATATTTTAGATTATCATTATTTGATAATCTACGTAAAGCTTTTTAAACCTTCATTTATAAAATAAACGTTATGGTTTGTTTTAAAAATGAATGCAGTCTTTGAAAAACGTCTCATATAGAGGTCAAAACCTCGCAACGAAATCAATTAATATGGAACGTTTTTAATCAATAAGAACGGGACATTTCAAATACCTTGCTCCTTAAGCGCTCTAAATCATCGTGAATGCATTTCTTCATCACAATTTGATTCAAAAATTCTAAGATATTATCGTATCTTTCATTATTAATATCCTCAATATTTCTGAAGATATCTTCATAAATATTCTCGTCCGATATAAATTATCTCTCCGCGCTATCTGTGATATATCATAAAAGGAAACTGTCTTAGTTTCTATATTCTGTAAACCATCGAGTTTAAAATAAGAATGCTTTTGAAGTATTATTGGAAATTGATGCATGAGTTAGTATAATATAATGACACTTGATCAACGTGATTATATTACAGTAAGTCATGCTGAGTTTCTAATAAAACGTGATGATTCACAGACCATAACGTCATCATGTGCCATGTTACACGACTCGTTCAATCTGTTCAACCTTCAAACATATCAAATAAATATATTCTTGATAGTTCTATTCTCAGTGATTCTGGTAATTTGACAAATCAAATCGTGCTATTACGTTCTTTCTTATTTAGAACATTAAGTTCATTCGAAACTCCATACTTACGAATTATGGACCATTACTCGCTTTACCAGAGGTCGAGAAGAGAATAAAAAGGCAAAGAGCTCCAAAATATAAGAGAAAATATAAAGCCCAATAACAACACGGGGGTTACAAATCGTGGATATTAATACGAATATCAATATAAAGACACGGTAGAATTAAGAATAGTATCACCCCAAGGTAATAGTGAAAGTAAACAGATTTTTCTGGTGAAAGATTGAAAAGAAGAATGACAATTAGAATGGTATTAAGCATTTTCACAATCCCTTGAATTTGGGAATTGAGTATAGAAGTGGTGAAAACTAATGGAACGGAAAAGGTAAATTTATAATGGAAATATCAGACGTAGTAATCGGGACATATCATCGCATTTAATTAAAGAGATCCTAATTTCCTTAAATCTTGAAGAATCAGATCTTATAGATTTCCAAGATTTTCTTTTGAATCCTTTGAATTCCGGAATTCAACCCTGGTTACGTCAATAGATAAGACGAACCTCTATTTCTTCATTTCACTCTTTTGTGATAACTTCACTCGTACTCTTTGAATAATCGAATTATTTTTTCTTTATTACTCAATGGTAATAAAACTCTAGTTATCAACTCATATTCATCATGAAAACATTTTTAATGTTAACCATGACAACCTCACTCAAATTTCGGGACGAAATTTCTTTAACGGGTAGGTACTGTGACGACCCGGAAATTTCCGATCAAATTTAAACTTAATCTTTATATATTTTCCAACACGATAAGCAAAGTCTGTAATATTGAGTCTCGAAAACTTTGGAACAGTGTACATGAATGCATTTACCCTTTTGGACATTCTCGACGATTCACGAACAATTGTTTGTAAATAAATAAATATATGTATGTATGTATATATATATATATATATATATATATATATATATATATATATATATATATATATATATATATATATATGCAAGGTATATTGAATGTATATTTACATGGTTTCGAATTTATTTAGTAAATGATAACAGCACTCGTTTGTCAGTTGATCACTATTAAGCAAGTTAAATACAAACTTATGTGATTTTAAAATAAACGGTGATCCGAAAATGAGTTTTATAAATTATAGGCTTAGTAAAAATGTATTTAGGAGCTACTTATTAAATTTTAAAACTTTTTATATTTTACTTGGGGTTGGGAGTGAATAATTAATGTAATTATTATTTAATAGTTGATGCTCGAATTTTATACCATAATGACCAAAATAATTAAAGGTACTTAATTTAAAATTTTGGAATTTTTCTGAGTACTTTTATCCGTCCCAAATTAACAACTGGGTACGAAGCCCAGTCCGTGATATAGTGTCGGCAGATAAAATTTAATGTATCTTTCATGCACGTTTTGTTAAAATGAATGCATTTATTTAATATATAATTATCACTGTTTTGCTTTGAATTTAGAGTAATTGCAGTACAACTTGTTATATTATATAATACTCCATCTATAATCATCAAACAACACTGACTCCTATTTTCTTCATATATATCCATCTACATATACATACACACGAGAGCACATATAGATATATTAGAGACTCGATCATCACACTTGAGAACCAACTAACCTCATCTTCTCACCACCGCCACCATACACCTTCACCCATTAACCACCATCGATCCAACTTAAAACACATTTAAACAATCCACAACAAACCATCAAATGGTTACATTTATGTTTTCTACTTGAACAAGCCATACTCATATCAAACCCGAACACCCTTGAAACCCACCTCACTATCATGAGATACTATCGTGAACTTACACCATAAAACTCCACCAACATCACCATACTCTTTTTTCTTCTGCAAATCTATTTCCGACTGTTACGATTACATTTAACCACCAACTTGAAACCATAATTCACCATTAACATCTTAGATTGTTGTTGTTATTTTCAGTTTACAACTACCACCACCGGTACAACCATGAGAAATCATCACCATAAAACGAGCCACCAACTCTCTCTCTCCTCTTCTTCTTCTCCTTCGTGACACACTCGGCATCACCATCAGTCACCACCTAGTAACCACTATGACACCATTACAACCGAAACACTTTTATATTTCTTTTTGTATTTTCGTTCGAACCACATAACAACGTTCTTGTACATCTACTTGTTTCTCTTTTTCTTTTTCTTATGACTTCCGACAACCCACCTCCGGTCATCAACTCAACCCACCACCATCAAACCCATAACCACTATCACCACCGTACCATCTTCAAACACCATAAATCACATCACCACCACTTTGTAACTGCAGCAGGCGGCTGCAGCTGTATTGTGTTATCATCGAGCATACGATAACCTAAAACCCACTTCAATATTACAACTAATACATCTATTGTGAATCTACCTACGGCTGCATGTTTTAACTCTGTTCCGGTCCATCGATAATGAATGGTGATGTCACATAAAGTAGCGAATTTGATGATGTTGGATGAGGTTAGATGATGTTAAATAATGAATGAGGTGATGATATAATAAGCCGTACTGTACTGCTTTCTATTTTAATTATTTTGGTTGGCCGAAACAAACACCACTTGATTTTTTTTATTATGTTCTGTGATGATAAAGATAGTACACGAGGATGTAAAGTAGATGATTAATTTAACGAAACGGTACATGCCTAATAGATTTCTCAGTTGGGCCAACTTTGGATTTGGATTGTTATCGGACTTTTTAATTATTTTTCATGGGCTTAGATAACTAATAGGCTTATATTTGTTGGGCCAGTCCACTAGCAAAACCTCATAAGAAACCGCTACTATTGTCACATTCCTGCTTCCATCTCTTTCGATGATTATAATACGATTATAGGTGATGATGTTGTTATACGAGGTAATATAGATGATAATGATAACCGTTATGATGATGGTATATTGATAACAGAATAGATGGTTATGATGATGGTATATTGATAACCGAATAGATGGTTATAATGATGTTCGGTTATATTGATGATGACGTGATGATACATGGATGATATGGTGATATTCATGGATATGATTTTGATGATAATGTTAGATGATGTTAATGATAGATATGATGTATGATAGTGAGATGATGATAGTACACGATAGTGTTAAGATGATGAGAGTTACGATTATGATGAAATCACAAAAAGATGATTAGGATATTGATTATGATAATGATGTTCGATGGGGAAGATGAGAATGATTGTCTATTAGTTTGTAGAAGAAATAAGAAGCAGAAAATAACGGGTGTTAATAGGTTAACGGGACGTCGCGGGTTCAAACCCGGAATTGGGCATTTTTTTTAAGGGCTACTCCTAAGAGTTAGCTATTACTAATACTCTTATTATTATTATTTCATTATTATTATTATTATTATTTTATTATTATTTCATTATTATTATTATTTATTGATTGTTATTAAGTAATTATTATAATTACCAATTACCAATATTAGAAATAAAAATTATTAGTATAATTAATATTATTATCATTATTATTATTATTATTAATATGACTATTAAAGTTTCTATTAGAATCATCATTTTTATTAAAAGTACTATTATTATTTAAAAATATTATTTTTATGAAAACTAACATTTTTATCTTATTATTATTATCTTTTCATTAAAACTATTATTATTATTACTAACATTACTTTTATTATTAATATTACCATCAAAACTATTAATAGCAGTATCATTACTAAATCTAATTACTTTTAGTATTATTATTATTATTATCATAAAAAGATACAAATTTTTATTTATTATTATTAATATTATTTTACCAAATAAATAGCTATATAAGAATATATTTAAAACATATCGCATAACAACATTAATAATGTCATAATAAATACTAATTATATAACTAAAGTATATAAAATAAATATAGTTAATATAGTTACCAAAGAAACATACAAGTTACTGAAATAACAATTAATAATAATATCCAAACTTGTTCGATTACAAGTATAGGTTTTAATAAATATATGAATGATTATTTTTGTCTCTATGCATGGGACGTATATTTATGAGAAATTGAAATCTTGTGGTCTATTAAAATGATGAAAATGAATGTTGATGATAAACTAATGAACTCACCACCCTTTTGGTTGACACTTGAAAGCATATTTATTCTCAGGTATTAAAGAAATCTTCCGCTGTGCATTAGCTCATTTTAAAGATATTACTTGGAATCATTCATGGCGTATTTCAAAAGACGTTGCATTCAAGTCATTGAGTTCAGTAAAGATTATGATTAAATAAATGACAGATTAGATCATTTATAGGTGGATATTACGAAATAGTATGCATGCCTGTCAACTTTCGATGTAATGAAAGATTTTCTTTTAAAACGAATGCATTGTTTGTAAAATGTATCATATAGAGGTCAAATACCTCGCGATGTAATCATATGTTATTGTATTCGTTCTTATGGATTAGGACGGGTCTTTACACCATATTCTCCAAAGTTGTTACTCAGGCGTGAAGCTCGTTGACTTCTTCTATTATTTCGGGATGATTGGCGATTGGAACGAGCGGATGAATAAGGTTTAGGATTGTAGATATTATGTAATCGTTGCGAGCTATCTGGGAAATGAGAGTGGAGATGGTATTTTGAACTGGTTCTCCGGTAAGTGCTTCAGGTTCTTCGCCGAGTGGGCAATTTGGTGGGTTGAAAGGATCGCCTTCTTCTTGTCTCCAATGATTAAGTAGATTACGAACCCATCCCCAATTCATCCAGAATTGATGATTGCTGATTGGTTGATCGATTCCGGTTATACTGCTTTCGGAGCTCAAGTGCAAATCCATATCGGAATAGCTGTCAGAATCCGAGGAATTTGAACTAGTTGCTGGATTCACCTTGTACAATCAGGGAGATGATTTTTGATATGTAATGATTTTCGGATATCGGATGATATTCTAATTACATAGAATACCTATATATAGTACAGGAGATCCAGTAAATTACGGAGGGAATTAAGGTAACATGTCAGACAAGGTCTAATGTGATGGAATATGAATTCGTCTGTACACCATCTATGCAATAATTACAATAACTCGTGTCGAGACTGAAAATGATAAGCGGATATTTTTTGACAAGGAATGATATGCAAAACTTTTTACATGCAGACAAGGTCCAAGTCTAGACTCATTAATGTATCCTAACAACTACTAGGTCGAAGTCCAGACTCACTAATGCATCCTAACAACTATTAGTTAGGCACACTAATGCAAGACCTGGTTCGCTTAGACCACCGCTCTGATAGCACCTGTAGAGACCCGTCCTAATCCACCTGGACGAAGTCTTCAACATTTGATTGCGAGGTACTGACCTAAATATGGCATGAATGACTCCAAGTAACTCTTTAAAATGAGCAAATGCACAGCGGAATACCTGAGAATAAACATGCTTAAAAGTGTCAACCAATAGGTTGGTGAGTTCATTAGTTTATCATAAACAATCATTTCCATCTTTTTAATAGACCACAAGATTTCAAATATAAGTGATCATACACTCGCAAGTGTAAAAATCATTCTATCGAAATTCAACACCTGGTAACTGACATTAACAAAATACATCTAGAATATCCCCTGCATAACACGTGCTTTATACTCAGTATGCTCACAACATACAATCAGGCCATCCCTTTTAAAAATGACGATTGTATATGAAATGTCCCGTTCATATTGATTATAAACGTTCCATATTAATTAATTTTGTCACGAGGTTTTGACCTCTTTATGAGACGTTTTTCAAAGACTGCATTCATTTTTAAAACAACCATAACCTTTATTTTATCGATAAAGGTTTAAAAAGCATTACGTAGATTATCAAATAATGATAATCTAAAATATACCGTTTACACACGACCATAACATAATGGTTTACAATAAGAATATATTACATAAAAAATAACATTCTTGAATGCAGTTTTTACATAATATCATAAAATCATGGACTCCAAATCTTGTCCTTATTTTAGTATGCAATAGCGGAAGCTCTTAATAATCACCTGAGAATAAACATGCTTAAAACATCAACAAAAATGTTGGTGAGTTATAGGTTTAACCTATATATTAATAAATCATAATAATAGACCACAAGATTTCATATTTCAATATACATCCCATACATAGAGATAAAAATCATTCATATGGTGAACACCTGGTAACCGACATTAACAAGATGCATATAAGAATATCTCCTATCATTCCAGGAAATCCTTCGGACATGATAAAAACGAATTCGAAGTACTAAAGCATCCGGCACTTTGAATAGGGTTCGTTAGGCCCAATAGATCTATCTTTAGGATTCGCGTCAATTAGTAGATCGGTTTACTAATTCTTAGGTTACCAAGCAAAAGGGGCATATTCGGCTTCGATCATTCACCCATATAATGTAGTTTCATTTACTTGTGTCTATTTCGTAAAACATTTATAAAACTGCATGTATTCTCATCCCAAAATATTAGATTTTAAAAGTGGGACTATAACTCACTTTCACAGATTTTTACTTCGTCGGGAAGTAAGACTTGGCCACTGTTCGATTCACGAACCTATAACAAATATATACATACATACATATATATATATATATATATATATATATATATATATATATATATATATATATATATATATATATATATATATATATATATATATATATATATATATATATATATATCAAAGTATGTTCAAAATATATTTACAACATTTTTAATACGTTTTACTGTTTTAAATTTATTAAGTCAGCTGTCCTCGTTAGTAACCTACAACTAGTTATCCACAGTTAGATGTACAGAATAAATCGATATATATTATCTTGAATCAATCCACGACCCAGTGTATACACGTCTTAGGCTAGATCACAACTCAAATTATATATATTTTTGGAATCAACCTCAACCCTGTATAGCTAACTCCAACATTACTGCATATAGAGTGTCTATGGTTGTTCCAAATAATATATATACATGGGTCGATATGATATGTCAAAACATTTGCATACGTGTCTATGGTATCCCAAGATTACATTAGAATACATGTATAATACAATATAAGTTAGCTAGGATATGATTTGTATAGAATTGTTACAATATTTCCCGTAGCTACAACAATAAAAAAATATCCAATCTTGTTTTACCCATAACTTCTTCGTTTTAAATCCGATTTGAGTGAATCAAATTGCTATGATTTCATATTGAACTCTATTTTACTAATATAAACATAAAAGTATAGGTTTATAGTCGGAAATATAAGTTACAAGTTATTTTTGAAGAGGTAGTCATTTCAGTCGAAAGAACGACGTCTTGATGACCATTTTGAAAAACATACTTCCACTTTGAGTATAACCATTATTTTTGGATATAGTTTCATGTTCATAAGAAAAATCATTTTTCCAGAAGAACAACTTTTAAATCAAAGTTTATCATAGTTTTTAATTAACTAACCCAAAACAGCTCGCGGTGTTACTACGACGGCGTATATCCGGTTTTACGGTGTTTTTCGTGTTTTTTGGTTTTAAATCATTAAGTTAGCATATCATATAGATATAGAACATGTGTTTAGTTGATTTTTAAACTCAAGTTAGAAGGATTAACTTTTTTTTGCGAACAAGTTTAGAATTAACTAAACTATGTTCTAGTGATTACATGTTCAAATCTTCGAATAAGATAGTTTTATATGTATGAATCGAATGATGTTATGAACATCATTACTACCTCAAGTTTAGTAGGTAAACCTACTGGAAGTGACAAGAAATGATCTAGCTTCAAAGGATCTTGGATGGCTTGAAAGTTCTTGAAGTAGAATCATGACACCAAAACAAGTTCAAGTAAGATTATCACTCAAATTAAGATAGTTATAGTTATAGGAATTGAATCAAAGTTTGAATATTAGTATTACCTTGTATTAGAAAGATATCTTACTATAAATAAGAAATATTTCTTGAGGTTGGATGATCACTTTACAAGATTGGAAGTAAGCTAGCAAACTTAGAAGTATTCTTGATTTTATGAAACTAGAACTTATAGAATTTATGAAGAACACTTAGAACTTGAAGATAGAACTTGAGAGAGATCAATTAGATGAATAAAATTGAAGAACGAAAGTGTTTTTAAGTGTTTTTCGTTGTTGGTATATGGATTAGATATAAAGGATGTGTAATTTTGTTTACATGTAAATAAGTCATGAATGATTACTAATATTTTTGTAATTTTATGAGATATTTCATGCTAGTTGCCAAATGATGGTTCCCACATGTGTTAGGTGACTCACATGGGCTACTAAGAGCTGATCATTGGAGTTTATATACCAATAGTACATACATCTAAAAGCTGTGTATTGTACGAGTACGAATACGGGTGCATACGAGTAACATTGTTGATGAAACTGAACGAGGATGTAATTGTAAGCATTTTTGTTAAGTAGAAGTATTTTGATAAGTGTTTTGAAGTCTATCAAAAGTGTATGAATACATATTAAAACAATATATGTATATACATTTTAACTGAGTCGTTAAGTCATCGTTAGTCGTTACATGTAAATGTTGTTTTGAAACCTTTAGGTTAACGATCTTGTTAAATATTGTTAACCCATTATTTATTATATCTAAAGAGATGTTAAATTATTACATTATCTTGATATTATGATCTATTAATATATCTTAGTATGATATATATACAGTTAAATGTTGTTACAACGATAATCGTTACATATATGTCTCGTTTCGAAATCATTAAGTTAGTAGTCTTGTTTTTACATATGTAGTTCATTGTTAATACACTTAATGACATGTTTACTTATCATTTATCATGATCAAACATAGTGTATCAATATCTTAATATGATTCATATGTATTTAGTAAGACGTTGTTATAACGATAATCGTTATATATATCGTTTCGAGTTTCTTAATTCAATAAACTCAATTTTATATATATAACTCATTGTTAAAATACCTAATGAGATACTTACTTATCGTAATATCATATTAACTATATATATAATCATATATATGTCATCATATAGTTTTTACAAGTTTTAACGTTCGTGAATCACCGGTCAACTTGGGTGGTCAATTGTCTATATGAAACCTATTTAAATTAATCAAGTCTTAATAAGTTTGATTGCTTAACATGTTGGAAACTCTTAATCATGTAAATAACAATTTCATTTAATATATATAAACATGGAAAAGTTCGGGTCACTACAGTACCTACCCGTTAAATAAATTTCGTCCCGAAATTTTAAGCAGTTGGAGGTGTTGACGTATCTTTTGGAAATAAGTGGGGGTATTTCTTCTTCATCTAATCTTCTAGTTCCCAGGTGAACTCGGGTCCTCTACGAGCATTCCATCGAACTTTAACAATTAGTATCTTGTTTTGCTTAAGTCTTTTAACCTCACGATCCATTATTTCGACGGGTTCTTCGACGAATTGAAGTTTTTCGTTGATTTGGATTTCGTCTAACAGAATAGTGAGATCTTCTTTAGCAAAACATTTCTTCAAATTTGAGATGTGGAAAGTGTTATGTAGAGCCGCGAGTTGTTGAGGTAACTCAAGTCGGTAAGCTACTGGTCCGACACGATCAATAACCTTGAATGGTCCAATATACCTTGGATTTAATTTCCCTCGTTTACCAAATCGAACAACGCCTTTCCAAGGTGCAACTTTAAGCATGACCATTTCTCCAATTTCAAATTCTATATCTTTTCTTTTAATGTCAGCGTAGCTCTTTTGTCGACTTTGGGCGGTTTTCAACCGTTGTTGAATTTGGATGATCTTCTCGGTAGTTTCTTGTATTATCTCCGGACCCGTAATCTGTCTATCCGCCACTTCACTCCAACAAATTGGAGACCTGCACTTTCTACCATAAAGTGCTTCAAATGGCGCCATCTCAACTCTTGAATGGTAGCTGTTGTTGTAGGAAAATTCTGCTAACGGTAGATGTCGATCCCAACTGTTTCCGAAATCAGTAACACATGCTCGTAGCATGTCTTTAAGTGTTTGTATTGTCCTTTCGCTCTGCCCATCAGTTTGTGGATGATAGGCAGTACTCATGTCTAGACGAGTTCCTAATGCTTGCTGTAATGTCTGCCAGAATCTTGAAATAAATCTGCCATCCCTATCAGAGATAATAGAGATTGGTATTCCATGTCTGGAGACGACTTCCTTTAAATATAGTCGTGCTAACTTCTCCATCTTGTCTTCTTCTCTTATTGGCAGGAAGTGTGCTGATTTGGTGAGACGATCAACTATTACCCAAATAGTATCAAAACCACTTGTAGTCCTTGGAAATTTAGTGATGAAATCCATGGTAACATTTTCCCATTTCCATTCTGGGATTTCGGGTTGTTGAAGTAGACCTGATGGTTTCTGATGCTCAGTTTTGACCTTAGAACACATCAAACATTCTTCTGCGTATTTAGCAACATCAGCTTTCATACCCGGCCACCAAAAATGTTTCTTGAGATCCTTGTACATCTTCCCCGTTCCAGGATGTATTGAGTATCTGGTTTTATGAGCTTCTCTAAGTACCATTTCTCTCATATCTCCAAATTTTGGTACCCAAATCCTTTCAGCCCTATACCGGGTTCCGTCTTCCCGAATATTAAGATGCTTCTCCGATCCTTTGGGTATTTCATCCTTTAAATTTCCCTCTTTTAAAACTCCTTGTTGCGCCTCCTTTATTTGAGTAGTAAGGTTATTATGAATCATTATATTCATAGATTTTACTCGAATGGGTTCTCTGTCCTTCCTGCTCAAGGCATCGGCTACCACATTTGCCTTCCCCGGGTGGTAACGAATCTCAAAGTCGTAATCATTCAATAATTCAATCCATCTGCGCTGCCTCATGTTCAGTTGTTTCTGATTAAATATGTGTTTAAGACTTTTGTGGTCGGTATATATAAAACTTTTGACCCCATATAAGTAGTGCCTCAAAGTCTTTAATGCAAAAATAATTGCACCTAATTCCAAATCATGCGTCGTATAATTCTGCTCGTGAATCTTCAATTGTCTAGACGCATAAGCAATTACCTTCGTTCGTTGCATTAATACACAACCGAGACCTTGCTTTGAGGTGTCACAATATATCACAAAATCATCATTCCCTTCAGGTAATGACAATATAGGTGCCGTAGTTAACTTTTTATTCAATAATTGAAACGCTTTCTCTTGTTCATCCTTCCATTCAAATTTCTTCCCTTTATGCGTTAATGCAGTCAAAGGTTTTGCTATTTTGGAAAAATCTTGAATGAATCTCGTGTAATAACCAGCCAATCCTAAAAATTGACGTATGTATTTTGGAGTTTTCGGGGTTTCCCACTTTTCAACGGTTTCAATCTTTGCTGGATCCACCTGAATACCTTCTGTGTTCACTATATGACCGAGGAATTGAACTTCTTCCAACCAAAATGCACGCTTTGAAAACTTAGCGTACAGTTTTTCTTTTCTCAGCAACTCTAGCACTTTTCTCAAATGTTCTTCGTGCTCTTGGTCATTCTTTGAGTGAATAAGTATGTCATCGATGAAAACAATGACAAACTTGTTAAGATATGGCCCACACACTCGGTTCATGAGGTCCATGAACACAGTTGGTACGTTAGTCAATCCAAATGGCATAACCATAAACTTGTAATGACCGTAACGCGTCTTAAAAGTAGTCTTTGGAATATCATCCTCCTTCACCCGCATTTGATGATATCCAGAACGTAAATCGATCTTCGAATAAATCGACGAGCCTTGTAGTTGATCAAATAAGTCGTCGATTCTCGGTAATGGGTAACGATTTTTGATGGTAAGTTTGTTCAACTCTCGGTAGTTGATACACAACCTGAATGTACCATCTTTCTTCTTGACAAACAGAACAGGAGCTCCCCATGGTGATGTACTTGGTCGAATGAAAACACGCTCTAAAAGTTCCTGTAATTGACTTTGTAATTCTTTCATTTCGCTGGGTGCGAGTCTGTATGGAGCACGAGCTATTGGTGAAGCTCCTGGTACAAGGTCTATTTGAAATTCAACTGATCGATGTGGGGGTAATACCTGTAATTCTTACAGAAATACATTGGAAAATTCTTTTGCGACGGGAACATCACGGATGTTCTTTTCTTCAGGTTTAACTTCCTCGATGTGTTCTAGAATGACGTAACAACCTTTTCTTATTAGTTTTTGCACCTTCAAACTACTAATAAGATTTAACTTCGCGTTGTTCTTTTCTCCGTACACCATTAAAGGTTTTCCTTTTTCACGCATAATGTAAATCGCATTTTTGTAACAAACTACCTCTGCTCTTACCTTCTTCAACCAGTACATGCCAATTATTACATCAAAACTCCCTAACTCGACTGGTATTAAATCAATCTTAAACGTTTCATTACCCAGTTTAATTTCTCTATCCCGACATATATTATCTGCTGAAATTAATTTACCATTTGCTAATTCGAGTAAAAATTTATTATCCAAAGAAGTCAATGGGCAACTTAATTTAGCACAAAATTCTCTACTCATATAGCTTCTATCTGCACCCGAATCAAATAAAATATAAGCAGATTTATCGTCAATAAGAAACGTACCCGTAACAAGCTCCGGGTCTTCCTGTGTTTCTGCCGCATTAATATTGAAAACTCTTCCACGATCCTGCCCACTAGTATTCCCCTGATTCGGGAAATATCTAATAATGTGGCCCGATTTTCCATATTTATAACAAACAGCGTTGGTATTACTTGCTCCGACACTATTCGTTTCGGCATTACTTGTTCCGACACTATTTGTTCTTTTAGTCCTGTTAAACTTTCGTCCGTAGACCTCACACTTCGTCGCGCTATGACCATTTCTTTTACACCTGTTGGAAAATGTCTTGCAAAACCCCTGATGATTTTCTTCACACCTATGACATGGATGTTTTTGGTTTTTGTTGTCGTTGTTGTTATTGAGGTTGTTGTTGGGATTGTTATTGTTGTTGAAACGGTTGTTGTAGTTGTTGTTGTTGTTGAGATGTTTGTTATAGTTATTGTTAGGATTGCGGTTATTGTTGCGATTGTTGTTGCGGTTGTTGGGATAGTTATGGCGATTGTGGTTGTAATTGTTGTTGTTGTTGTACTTGTGACTCTTGTCACTGTTTTCCTTCCACTTCCTCTTGAGTTGTTTCTTGTTGGCTTCTTCAGCCGCCTGCTCTTTAATTCTTTCCTCAATCTGATTTATGAGTTTATGAGCCATTCGATTTGCCTTCTGTATAGAAGCGGGCTCGTGTGAACTCACATCTTCTTAAATCCTTACTAGTAACCCTTTTACAAATGCGTCGATCTTTTCTTCTTCATATTCGAACGCTCCCGGACACAATAGGCACAACTCTGTGAATCGTCGTTCATATGTGGTAACGTCGAACCCTTGTGTTAGTAACTCTCTAAGTTCTGCCTTGAGTTTATTGACTTCGTTTCTAGGACAGTACCGCTCGTTCATCAATTGCTTGAATGCCGACCACGGTAGTGCGTAAGCAGCATTTTGTCCTACCTGGTCAAGATAGGTGTTCCACCACGTTAACGCAGTACCTGTGAAGGTATGCATAGCGTACTTAACTTTGTCCACTTCAGTACACTTACTTATGGCAAACACCGATTCGACTTTCTCGGTCCACCGTTGCAATCCAATTGGTCCTTCGGTTCCATCAAATTCCAAAGGTTTGCAGGCAGTGAATTCTTTGTAGGAGCATCCTACACGATTTCTTGCGCTGTTAGGTGCATTGCTAGATTCAGAGTTATTGTTGGTATGTAGCGCAGCCTGTACTGCGGTTATGTTTGCAGCAAGAAAGGTACGAAATTCTTCTTCGCTTATATTCATGGTGTGTCGAGTAGTCGGTGCCATTTCCTTCAAAATAGCCAACTGAATCGAGTTAATCATACAGAATATTAAGAGTAGTCAATAGTATTTCGTAGAATAATATGAACTCATTTATAAAAGCTTTTTCTTCATATTAGCATTTTATAAGTTTAAATTCAGGTACTACCTACCCGTTAAGTTCATACTTAATAGCTAATATACAATTCAACTACTACAATTCCATATGAAAAACTGATTATAATAATATATCACATATAAATATTCTTCAAACTTACAACATCGCTATATTACATATAACATGAAATATAGTACACTTTGATACAGGACAGTTTTGAAGATAAATCTAGTTAATACGCAAGTTGTTCAGCAAAGGAAATAAAGACACGTAATTCATAAGTCCAGAAACAAGTCATGCATTCTGGTTTTACTAAGACGACTTCCCATCCTTGGTCTTGTGGAAAATAACTGTTATGACCATTGGCTAGGCAGCATGTTGTAATGTCGTCAAAAGGACGAGGGTTTCGTAATGTCCAACAGCCCCGTAATAATCTAAAAACCTTGTTTCTCACCCCAACTACTGAATCCGTCACTTGTGGGAAGGTTTTATTTAAAAGTTGCAATCCGATGTTCTTTTTCTCACTTTGGTAAGAAGCGAACATCACTAACCTGTAAGCATAACATGCTTCTTTATGTTGCATGTTAGAAGCTCTTTCTAATTCACGAAATCTTATGTTGGGATATGTTGAGTCAAAATAGGTTCTTAACCCGTAGCGTATAATTGCATTTGGGTTTCCCACATTTAATGCTTTAAAGAAAACACGGCGTAACTTACGGTCTCCCCAATGTGATATACCCTACCTATCAAAGGAAAGCCTTTATAAACTAAGGCATTTCTGGAAAGTCTTTCAAATGTTTGACAAGTTAATTTTGCCATAACTAAATGTGCTGATGAATTCTCACCGACTCTAGACAAGATTTCCTCAATCATATCCTCTGGTAGGTCTTCTAAAATATTCGGTTGTCTACCCTTAACGTCTATTTTGTTTTTATACTGTAAAATAGACAAGGATTAGATTCGTAATAATAAACAATACAAGCAATTTTTACATAGAACATAAAAGTACAAGCACACTACAATACATATAATACACAACATGATTACAACCCTCTAATCTGAATCACTGGTTTCTTCTTCTTCGAACTTGGTTCGTTTTTCTAATTTTCTAGGAATATATGGTGTTCCTCTAATACGAGCTGTCGTTTTCCACAATTGTTTAGAAAAACCTGGTGGTTTAGAGGTTCCCGGGTCATTGTTACATTTTAGGAAATACGGATGTTGCTGATACATATAAAGTTCATCGGGGTTGGAATCGGGTTTCTTTATTTTTATACCTTTTCCCTTATTATTTTCTTTCGCTTTATTAAATTGTGTCGAGGTAATTTCTATAACATCATCGGAATCCTCATCGGGATCCGATTCATCGGAAAATTGATAAACTTCCCAATATTTTGCTTCCTCGACGGAAACACCATTGACCATTATTAACTTTGGTCCGTTGGTTGAGGATTTTCTTTTATTTAATCGATTTACTATAGGTATCAATATTTCTTCCTCCGGTTCCTCCTCTTCCAGTTCCTCCTCTTCCGGTTCCTCTTCTTCTGGTTCCTCCTCTTCCGGTTCCTCCTCTTCCGGTTCCTCCTCTTCTGGTTCCTCTTCTTCCGGTTCCTCTTTAGAATTTGTGAATCTTCCCAAAATATATTCGACTCTTCATTATTATTAGGTGAATCGATGGGATTTGTACTAGTGGTAGACATCTATCACACAATATCAAACACATTAAGAGGTTAATATATCACATAATATTTACATATTAATAATATTAATAATATATAATATATAGTTTCCAACAAAAGTGTTAAGCAATCGTTTTTAAAGAAAACACAGTCGAAGTCCAGACTCACTAATGTATCCTAACAAACTCGATAAGACACACTAATGCAAATTTCTGGTTCTCTAAGACCAACGCTCGGATACCAACTGAAATGTCCCGTTCATATTGATTATAAACGTTCCATATTAATTGATTTCATCGCGAGGTTTTAACCTCTATATGAGACTTTTTCAAAGACTGCATTCATTTTTAAAACAACCATAACCTTTATTTTATCGATAGAGGTTTAAAAAGCATTACGTAGATTATCAAATAATGATAATCTAAAATATACCGTTTACACACGACCATTACATAATGGTTTACAATAAGAATATATTACATCAAAAATAAGTTTCTTGAATGCAGTTTTTACATAATATCATATAAGCATAGACTCCAAATCATGTCCTTATTTTAGTATGCAACAGCGGAAGCTCTTAATAATCACCTGAGAATAAACTTGCTTAAAACGTCAACAAAAATGTTGGTGAGTTATAGGTTTAACCTATATATTAACAAATCATAATAATAGACCACAAGATTTCATATTTCAATATACATCCCATACATAGAGATAAAAATCATTCATATGGTGAACACCTGGTAACCGACATTAACAAGATGCATATAAGAATATCCCCTATCATTCTGGAAAACCCTTCGGACATGATAAAAACGAATTTGAAGTACTAAAGCATCCGGTACTTTGGATGGGGTTCGTTAGGCCCAATAGATCTATCTTTAGGATTCGCGTCAATTAGTAGATCGGTTTACTAATTCTTAGGTTACCAAGCAAAAGGGGCATATTCGGCTTCGATCATTCACCCATATAATGTAGTTTCATTTACTTGTGTCTATTTCGTAAAACATTTATAAAACTGCATGTATTCTCATCCCAAAATATTAGATTTTAAAAGTGGGACTATAACTCACTTTCACAGATTTTTACTTCGTCGGGAAGTAAGACTTGGCCACTGGTCAATTCACGAACCTATAACAAATATATATACATATATATATATATATATATATCAAAGTATGTTCAAAATATGTTTACAACATTTTTAATACGTTTTACTGTTTTAAATTTATTAAGTCAGCTGTCCTCGTTAGTAATCTACAACTAGTTGTCCACAGTTAGATGTATAGAATAAATCAATATATATTATCTTGAATCAATCCACGACCCAGTGTATACAATTCTCAGGCTAGATCACAACTCAAAGTATATATATTTTTGAAATCAACCTCAACCCTGTATAGCTAACTCCAACATTACTGCATATAGAGTGTCTATGGTTGTTCCAAATAATATATATACATGGGTCGATATGATATGTCAAAACATTTGCATACGTGTCTATGGTATCCCAAGATTACATTAGAATACATGTATAATACAATATAAGTTAGCTATGATATGATTTGTATAGAATTGTTACAATATTTCCTGTAGCTACAACAATTAAAAAATATCCAATCTTGTTTTACCCATAACTTCTTCGTTTTAAATCCGATTTTAGTGAATCAAATTACTATGATTTCATATTGAACTCTATTTTATGAATCTAAACATAAAATTATAGGTTTATAGTCAGAAATGTAAGTTATAAGTCGTTTTTGTAAGAGGTAGTCATTTCAGTCGAAAGAACGACGTCTTGATGACCATTTTGAAAAACATACTTCTACTTTGAGTTTAACCATGATTTTTGGATATAGTTTCATGTTCATAATAAAAATCATTTTCCCAGAAGAACAACTTTTAAATCAAAGTTTGTCATAGTTTTTAATTAACTAACCCAAAACAGCCCGCGGTGTTACTACGACGGCGTATATCCGGTTTTACGGTGTTTTTCTTGTTTTTCGGTTTTAAATCATTAAGTTAGCATATCACATAGATATAGAACATGTGTTTAGTTGATTTTAAAAGTCAAATTATAAGGATTAACTTTTGTTTGCGAACAAGTTTAGAATTAACTAAACTATGTTCTTGTGATTACATGTTCAAATCTTCGAATAAGATAGTTTTATATATATGAATCGAATGATGTTATGAACATCATTACTACCTCAAGTTTAGTAGGTAAACCTACTGAAAGTGACAAGAAATGATCTAGCTTCAAAGGATCTTGGATGGCTTGAAAGTTCTTGAAGTAGAATCATGACACGAAAACAAGTTCAAGTAAGATTATCACTCGAATTAAGATAGTTATATTTATAGGAATTGAATCAAAGTTTGAATATGAGTATTACCTTATATTATAAAGATATCTTACTGTAAATAAGAAAGATTTCATGAGGTTGGATGATCACTTTTCAAGATTGGAAGTAAGCTAGCAAACTTGGAAGTATTCTTGATTTTATGAAACTAGAACTTATAGAATTTATGAAGAACACTTAGAACTTGAAGATAGAACTTGAGAGAGATCAATTAGATGAAGAAAATTTAAGAATAAAAGTGTTTGTGGATGTTTTTGGTCGTTGGTATATGGATTAGATTTAAAGAATGTGTAATTTTGTTTACATGTAAATAAGTCATGAATCATTACTAATATTTTTGTAATTTTATGAGATATTTCATGCTAGTTACCAAATGATGGTTCCCACATGTGTTAGGTGAATCACATGGGCTGCTAAGAGCTGATCATTGGAGTGTATATACCAATAGTACATACATCTAAAAGCTGTGTATTGTACGAGTACGAATACGGGTGCATACGAGTAGAATTGTTGATGAAACTGAACGAGGATGTAATTGTAAGCATTTTTGTTTAGTAGAAGTATTTTGATAAGTGTCTTGAAGTCTTCCAAAATTGTATGAATACATATTAAAACACTACATGTATATACATTTTAACTGAGTCGTCAAGTCATCGTTAGTCGTTACATGTAAATGTTGTTTTGAAACCTTTATGTTAACGATCTTGTTAAATATTGTTAACCCATTGTTTATTATATCTAAAGAGATGTTAAATTATTACATTATCTTGTTATTATGATCTATTAATATATCTTAGTATGATATATATACAGTTAAATGTTGTTACAACGATAATCGTTACATATATGTCTCGTTTCGAAATCATTAAGTTAGTAGTCTTGTTTTTACATATGTAGTTCATTGTTAATACACTTAATGACATATTTACTTATCATTTATCATGATTAAACATAGTGTATCAATATCTTAATATGATTCATATGTATTTAGTAAGACGTTGTTATAACGATAATCGTTATATATATCGTTTCGAGTTTTTTAATTCAATAAACTCAATTTTATGTATATAACTCATTGATAAAATACCTAATGAGATACTTACTTATCATAATATCATGTTAACTATATATATAATCATATATATGTCATCATATAGTTTTTATAAGTTTTAACGTTCGTGAATCACCGGTCAACTTGGGTGGTCAATTGTCTATATGAAACCTATTTAAATTAATCAAGTCTTAACAAGTTTGATTGCTTAACATGTTGGAAACACTTAATCATGTAAATAACAATTTCATTTAATATATATAAACATGGAAAAGTTCGGGTCACTACAGTATACACCTTACAACAGGTCATAGCTTTCAAAGATGGCGGTTGTATACTAAAAGTTGAAATACTAAAGCAGTTTAAATTCTCTGACTGGGGCTTGTCAAGGTCCATAGATCTATCTTTAGGATTCAAGTCAATTAGTGGCAATTATAATAAACACGAATTCTTAGGTTACCAGCAAAAAGGGGTGATATCCGGTGTACTCATATCTTGGTGGCAATTATAATAAACACCAATTCAATCGTAAAATGTTTTTATGTACTTGTGTCTATTTCGTCAAACATTTATAAAAGCAGCACATGTATTCTCAGTCCCAAAAATATATATTGCAAAAGCATTTAAAAGGGAGCAAATGAAACTCACAATATGATATTTTGTAGTAAAAATATGCATACGACTGTACTGAACAATGCAGAGTTGGCCTCGGATTCACGTACCTATATCATTTGTATATATATTAACACACATAATTGTAATCGAACAAATACATATATA
The DNA here is from genome assembly GCF_046630445.1 of Rutidosis leptorrhynchoides. Taxonomy (NCBI): domain Eukaryota; kingdom Viridiplantae; phylum Streptophyta; class Magnoliopsida; order Asterales; family Asteraceae; genus Rutidosis; species Rutidosis leptorrhynchoides. The sequence goes on along the minus strand of NC_092337.1, from coordinate 186,365,211 downwards.
AATTTATTAGTTATATTATTTTTATTTTAATAATATATATATATATGTTTCATATATTAATTTTGTATATAAAAATTTTAGTTTTGTTATGTTTATATGTATTAAATATATTTTTATATGTATATCATTTGTTTGTTAAAAATAGTAATTATAATAGTACTAAAATAATATTATTGATGGTAAAATGATAATACTTAATATTACTAATAAAGATAATAATGTTAATAATTCTATTAATGATAATAATAATGATATTAATAATAATAACTGTAAAAATATTAATTTTACTGTTAATGATAGTTATGATAATGATTTTAATAATTATATAATAATAATACTCATGATAATATTAATAATAATACTTATAATAATAATAACGATAATAATGTTAATAATAATTATGAATATGTTAATAATACTAATATTAATGAAAATAATATTAAATTGTATTATTTATTTTCATAATAATAATAATAATAATAATAATAATCCTAATCATAATAATAATAATAATAATAATAATAATAATAATAATAATAATAATAATAATAATGATAATAAATGATAATTAATACTTATGTTAGTGGTAAAATTATATTTTTAATTATACTAATAATATTTGTAGTAACAATAATGGTATTAATATTAATTATACTAATAATCTTGTTAATAATAATAATAATTAATTAATAACAACAATAATAAATAATAATAATAATAATGACAATAATAATAATAATAATAATAATAATAATAATAATAATAATAATAATAATAATAATAATAATAATAATAATAATAATAATAATAATAATAATAATAATAATAATAATAATAATAATAATAATAATAATAATAATAGTGTATACCCTTTAAAAAGCTTTTCTAAAAAGAATTGCCCCAGACCGGGCTCGAACCCGCGTCCTCTTGTTAACCTAACAACCTCCTAAAGCATCTGCTCTGCCTTGCTTTTCTGATTTAATTTCCATATTCATTTTATTTAACCCATTCAACCCATCTTTTTCTCCTTCATCTTCTACAAATCAAAACCCATTTAACTTAAGCCTAAACCAATTTTATTTGTGCCAGGTCCAACAATTCACTGCCAATTAAGTCCATGAACAAATTACTCAAGCCCAAAAATCAATTTAATGTCGAGTAACAGATTCGTGAATTAAGTAGATTAGGGAAATCGTGAACATGAACAACAGATGGGATCTTCGGCTCCTCGTCAGTCATCATCAATCTCATCATCATCATAGTATCCATCATCAACAGCAAATATCATGATCAAAATCATGACCCTATATCATCTTGTCAACATCAATCTCCACTATTCATCATCTTATCCGTTCATCATCATTCTTCCTCTTGTTTCATAGTATCCCGTATTATCTTTCTGTTTCAATATAACCAGAGTATTATCATCAATCAATACCATCATCATCGTCCTTATCTAATCAACATAACCCATTATCTATCATTAAAGTCTCCACTGTTCACCTTCTTCGCGTTCAATGAAAAAAAAATAGAAACTGCAGTTTTAGTCAACTGTTACCATTCAAATCATCATCATCTTCATCGTTTATTTAACAGGAATAGATACAGAAAATAACAGCAGTGGAAATGACAACAAGGCAGCCTGTGGTGGTGATATTGTGACGGGTTCACGAAGGTGGCGGGTGGCGGTTGAGTTGTGTTGATGGTGTTAGGCGATGGTTTTGGTGGATTGAGGTGGTAAGGTGGTTTTGTGATGGTTGTGGTGTACTATGGGTGTGATGACCGATGGTGGAGGAAGGGTGGTTAGTAGTGGCTCGATGGTGTATGCCAGAGGAAGATGGACGGTGGTTGAACTATGGGGTGGTGATCTTGGTGTTTGTACAGAAACAAAAGCAAATATGGTAATCGGGTTGTTAATGGTGGATGATGGTCTCAGTGGTGGATGAAGGGGATGAAGGTGATGGTTGTAGTTCTAAAAGGTGATTGATTAGAAACAGAAATAAAGAAGTGGAAAATGATCAATTAAGATATGTTGTAATATGCATTCGTATATGTATATATTCATAGAGAAGTTAGATGGTTAGTGGGTTGTGGGGGATGGATGGACATAATATATATTTATATTACTCCGTATGTTTAATTGATGAGAGTGATGGTTGCTTTAATCATGCATTCTATAGATACATATATATATATATACACATATATATATATATATATGTATATATACAATATATATATATATATATATATATATATATATATATATATATATATATATATATATATATATATATATATATATATATATATATATATATATATATATATATATATATATAAGGTACTAGAGTAGTAATAAATAAGTGGACAAGTGGAAGAACTGATATGAAACAGATCGAATCATAATCTCAATCATAAACACAGTATATGAATATATATTAAGATTGCAATCGATAACAGAAAGTGAAAATATAATATAATAATAATTATAATATAATTTAAATATAAAACGTGTAAATTGTTAGCCGTCGTCTACTATTTAATTCACGGACTGAAATTCGTGCTTCGTTGATAAATCAGTGGCGGATAAAAGTCTTTGGAAAAATCCCAAATTTTTATATTAATCATCTTTATTTATTTCAGTCATTATGGTATAAAATTTGGTCACTAAATATTAAATAAAAAAAATTAAATCACTGTCCGCACTCGATCCCAGGTAAAAAATATAAAAAGTTCTAAAATTTAACAAATAGCTCCTAAATACATTTTAAATAAGTCTATACTTTATGTAACTCATTTTCGGATCACCGTTTATTTTAAAAACACATAAGTTCGAATTTAACTTGCTTAATATAGATCGAATGACAAATGAGTGTCATTGTCGTTTACTAAATAAATTCGAAATCATATATATATATATATATATATATATATATATATATATATATATATATATATATATATATATATATATATATATATATATATATATATATATATATATATATATATATATATATATATATATATATTTAATATACTTCAATTATATATTGATATAATTTAAATAGTACTTATTATAATATCATATTTTATTTTACATATAGTTTATTTTAATAGCAACAGCATATAATAATTCAAATTATATTTTCAATTACCATGTATATATATATATATATATATATATATATATATATATATATATATATATACACACACACATATCTATTTACAATTTATTGTTCGTGAATCGTCGAAACTGGTCGAGGTTAAATTGAATGTATGAAACAGTTCAAAATTTTTGAGACTCAACCTAACAGACTTTGCTTATCGTGTCAAAAATATTAAATCGTATCCAGAGTTTGATTTAAAATTAGTCGAAATCTTATGGGTCGTCACAACTAGGTTCCATGGCCTTACTTAGTAGAGGTATAGCTTACAACAACCGTTGAGCTTCAGCATGCACGTAAGAATTTTATATGCTTAGTGACTATGTTGGCATGGTCTGGGACCGACAATGTACTAAGGGTCTAGTCAGATGCTTCAGTACGAAAGAGTCCTCAGTCGAAATCCAAAGCTTGATAGACTTACTACAACCGATGTGCCTCAGTCGATCTTACGTTGTAGCCGATAGACTTCTCTTACCAAGGGGTGACACAGAGAGTGTACTCTGAATCGGGGTTCACGACTTCCCAATAACAGAGCCAATAACTACGTTCTATTAGTTGGAAAAGCGATTGAGCTTAAAGCATAATCGAAAAGCATTTTGACAACATACACAAACCATAACATAATTTCGGCATTATAACTGGTTATATCATAGCATACACTAAAGATAACTACTCGCTAATCATGGCAACAATATCACATAACATAATGATAGAAGACATTATATAAAGATAAAGGATAGAAGTACCAGTAGATTAATTGAGTTTCGAATACAAAACTGACAACTTCAAACTCCAGACCGCTCCTAATACAATCTTCGGCGTTCTTCTCCGGGTACTAGATTTCTCGCACGTAGTCGAAGACCTTGAAAGTATGACTAATATCTTACAAGGGAGAGAAAGAAGTGAATTGAAGTATGTGTTGGAATGAATGACAAAGACCCTTTTTAATAAGCATGAAATTTTTCTGCAAACGGCTGGCAGGCCGTTTGGCAAGCCGTTTGCAGGGGCTATTTGCCAGGCCAGCCCGTTTAACATACCTATTTAATCTGGGCGTATGGCAGGCCGTTTGCCATACTGGCAAGCCGTTTGGCTTGCTAATTCGCTGGATCGTAACTTGATTTCTTGTCTTTCACCGTTTTCGCTCTAGAATCTTCGTTTTAGCTCCGATTCTCTTGATTCTTTTTGCACCGTCTTTGTAATTACTTGCTCTTCAATTCTAACCAACGAAGTGGGTATTTTGCCAATAAAGTTCGAATCTTTCTTATTTTTGGGCCTTAATACACGGACTTGGTTGTTGGATTTTTCAAACTGTCTCCAATTATATTGGAACCAAAAGGATCATGCCTCTCTGTAGTCAGCCTGGCCACTTGGTTTGTTGGATAGTTCATGCAAAGCTCTGTTATCGAAATACCAAGGAATCAGTAGCAAGAACCAAAAGCATATCTAAACTTAGGATAGTTAGATTATCTTAGATTAAATTACATTATCTTCAATTAGACTACTGTAGATTAAGATTACATTAGATTGCATTAGAATTACTTTAGATTACCTTAGAAATTTAGGTTATCTACTTAAAATTAAAAACAAAAAGGCATACCCAGTGTATGACCCAAACCCGATCTAGACCACGGCTGTTGTTATTCGTACCTGATCCAGACGCAATAACCTCTAAAGCACGCAAGGAATTACGAATCAGAAATAAAATGGTGTTATGCGTTACTTTAGCAGAAAATGCCAAACCCTTGATTGAAGGTCGAGGAGTACCGATCAGATTCCCAGATATTCAAGGACACTTGTTCAAGTTAAAGCATCACATCATATAGCTCATTCAAAATAGCTATCAGTTTCATGGATTACTGAATGAGGATCCTAACTCTCACTTTGATAAATTCATATCTCTTTCGAACTCGTACAAGCAGCCAGGGATAGGACAAGATATAGTCCGGCTATACTTGTTTCCCTATTCTCTCACTCATTATGCATAAACATGGTTTGAAGGACTGGAGAAAGATTCCATCACATCATGGACGAAGATGGCTACTAAATTCTTAACCAAATATTTCCCCCTTCTAAACAAACCAAACTCAAGAATTACATCATCAACTTTAAACAAAGTTATAATGAATCTTTTTACACTGCATGGAAGCGATTCAAAACCCTACTGAAGAAATGCCCTAATCACCAGTTAGAACGATCATCTCAAGGAAATATGATGAACCAAACCGTAGATGAAGCATGTGAGTTGCTCGAGAACATGACAATGCATCATCATGACTGGAACAGCGGTGAAACAATTTCATCATCTGCCCCACTTTCTGCACTTAACAATCAAACGGAAGCCATCAAATCCCTCACGGATAAGATGGAATCTCTCGCCAAACTACTTGGAGAAATGAAGACGCAACCGCAGCAAGTTAACAAGGCTCAGGCTTGTGTTAATTGTACCAATCCGCAACCCACTGAAGAATATAAAGTTGAGTACGAGAACCCTGACGGTTCATTCGGTTACGTTTAATACCCAGCTCATCAGCCAAATCCAGGATTCAATCAACAACCTAGGGTTAACCAATTTCAACGAAGCAACCAGCCTTTTCACTATCGCTACCCACCTTATCCAGCCCAACAATCTCAATTGTCCTACGATCAACCACTTCCACTCACTGGTCCACCAGTCGAGGAAAATTCCCCAACCACCCAAATTACAAAAAGTAACCAACCCCACTCTCGGAGCTGATGATTCGTTCTCATAGTTTATTCATGGACAACAACAGCTAAATCAGAAAACTGCATCTAGGCAAGACCAAACAGAGATACTAATGAGAAATCAATTGGCTCTGCTCAAAAGTCTAGAAACACAGCTCGGACAGTTGTCACAACACCTTGAAACTCGACCACAAGGAAGGTTACCTAGTAATACTATCCAAAATCCCCATATAGAGGAAGCTAAGCAAATGGATTCCGTAATCCCGAAGGAAGAACCACGTAGAAGGTTAGCTACGCTAAAAAACAAATCAACATATACTCAGAAGCTGCCCACTGCAACACCAGTTTGTGTACCCTACCGTGGAAGGCTACATGAGGAACCACCAAGCTTGATTCCTTCAAACTTGATGGAAGATTCCTGGACACCATGTCCAAAGTTCCCAACCAGAAGAGATACATCAGAAGGCTTCTCTCTACAAAGGAGAGGATACCAGATTCTAACAAAATTCCACTGAGCAAAGAATGCTCGGCATTACTCAGAAACTCTCTACCCCAAAAGCTTGGAGATACGAGCGGATTCATTTTCCCGTGTTCAATCTACTAGAGCGGATTCATTCTCTAGTAGATTTAGCAGTAAGTATCAACCTAATCCCCTACTCTCTCTATAGGAGATTAGAGTTAGAAGACTTGTCACCAAATAAAATGACAATCCAACTTGCGGATCACACAATTCGATATCCTAAGGGCATAGTTGAAAACGTCTTGGTAAAAGTCGATAAATTCTTGTATTCTCCGGACTTCGTAGTGATGGACATTAAGGAAGACCTACACACACCAAGAGTGTTAGGAAGACCTTTCATGAATATGGCTAGGACCGTCATTGATGTGTACAATCAAACCTTGATCTTGCGATCACATGGGGAGAGCGTTACCTTCAAAATTGACCGACCTACCGGTCTTTCTGGACCGGCAGAGATGCTTGCTATTTCCACCAGACGGATTACTTCTGATGACGAGTCTTCACCACCAGCCGCTGATATCGAAATGGGTGTCGAATCATAGTCTGCAAACGACCCCGAAATGGAAGAAGAGGATCCCAGCGAAGAAATAGAGGAAGAGGAAGAACTTGAGAAGGAAGAGGAAATGGGAGACGTAAAAGAAACTGCGATAATACCTTCTCTAAGCATTAAGAGTCATGAAGAATTAATGAGGCTTGAGACAGAAGATCACAGTTTAATCATTCGTTTTCTGAAAAAGACTGATAAGGTTGAGGTTAAGGATATAGAAATTGACCCTTCAAGTATCAAAGTAGAGCACCAGAATACTGAAGGAGCCCATTCATCAGAAGAATCCTCAGAGGACCATTATACCGATGATGACGAGGAAGAGCAACATGAAGACATTCTGGATAACTCATATTCTCCAACCGAACTAGATCAAGGGGAGCCGGACTCTTCTTCAGATCGGATTCCGGTCATATCTACACACGCCGACATGATAACCTTCATCAATGACCGATGAATTTGAAGACATTCTTGAAGTCATTCGTAAATCAACAATTGATTTTACCCTATGCTTAACGGAACGAATCATGGCTATCCGAGAAGAATACAACCTCCATCTCCAGAGAGAAGACAATAATGTTTAAATCCTAGAAGAGCGCATTCAAGACTTTATCAATACCCTTCACGCTCATATCTACCGCAAAGAAAGGAAACGAGAGCATAATTCAGTGGTTCGCACTATTCTTGAGACAAGATTTTGTCGAGATTAGAAGATTATGTACTCTAAGGTTTACAACGCCTTAGCCGGATCTGCACTTCCTTTCTCAGCAAACCAAAGAGCACTACTGAATCTCATCCGGAAGCATATGGATCTTTTCACCGGATGCCCAACTTATCACTCTGATTTGCAAATGATCGAGGATATTCACGGCTTTTTCGCTCTCTTGGAAAGAGATAATTTCGAAAGCACACCAGACAGGCTAGTGATTTATGTAACAATGGATCACCACTGATATGATTATTAAAGAGTTACGAGACGCAGTCAATCCATTACCACAACAATCCATTTTCTCATCTTAAACCAGACCGAGTCAACATTACCACATATGTTATGAAGCAGATAGCACGTATCTTCCACAATCCAACATATCCAAGTTTCATATTTAAAGCTGGATGTCAAGAGATATACTCAAAGACGTTGACATTAATGCTTAGGTCAGGATTGCTTTTCACTTCTTTTCAGCTTCGCCTTTTGACCAATATGTGCAAAACTACAGACTCTTACTGTGGATACAACCATTCCGAAGAATTCGAGATACTGAAGATACCGAAATGAGCATCCTATCAGAGAGATAATCACCACCAGTACTGCCTCAATGATTGACATTCATTGGTCAACGAGCAGAGCCGTGAATCATATTCTCATTGGACTTCAAGATTTATCATGATCCAAAACTGCACACTACCTATCTTTCAGAAGATCATCAAGAGAAGTACCAGATCTTCTACCACTTTTGGTCCGACACTCTCTCAGGATTTACCCACCAAGACTCACATTCCCTCGAGAAGACCAAGATTACAACTACCAGAGAGGAATGTTTGCTTTCTCGGGAGGCAACCCGTGCAATAAAATATAGTAGAAGAATAAAGGATGAAAAATGAGCCGATCAATAAAGGATGTAAATTCTAAGATTGCAAGCTAGCCAGTTTCTTCACAAGCAACCACATCTGTTGGGTTACTCCTTTCTTCCCATTACTAGCTCAAACTTTAAATTATGCCACATCCTAGCTTATCACTTAGTGTGGGATCTCAACCCAGATAAACACCAGACAAATATTCCCAAATCTTCAACTAAAACTCCTAAGTGTTGGATACACTAGAAACATTGAGGACAATGTTCGTCTACGTGTGAGGGTGTTGGTATAATCTTTTTATGCTATATTAAAATAACCCATTATGAAGATTCCAAAGTTCTTAAACCAAATTTAAAAAAAAAAACAAAAAAAAACAAAAAAAAATTAACAAGAGAAAGCCTTTCCGGAAAAGTATTTTTGAAAACCTAAAACGTTTGTAAATAAAAGTAAGGCTTGAGTAGGGTGGAAATCATGTTGGCACGAACTAAATCTCTAATACAACATTGCATGATTAGGCATTATCGACCTAAATTGATTATGGCAAGGCACCGAAATAAGACCAGCATTCATCTTTAATGCTTCACTATTTTCCGCTGAGAGTGCCAATGTCTGTGTTCAAAATTAGAACTTGCTTTAGATATGCATTTCTAAAGCAGCGAAACGTGATTCGGTTATAATCAGAAGAGCTAGCCATTTGTCAAAATAAGCCTTTTGCACCTCCACTACTTCTACTTCACCAACTCATTCATCATCATCTACTATCACTCAAAAAATCCAGAAAATGAGATTCTTTCCGAAAACCTGATGTTATAAACCTCTCAAGTATCATGGCAAGGGTCCTGCAAAAGTTTACCGAAAAAAAGTTTCTCGAGATAAAATCTCCGAAAACAAAAATGTATTTTAAAGTTCTGAAAAAGGGAGCAGAACTTATAAAAAGAAATGCCGAAAAGGAACTTGACGGTAAATACTTATTAAAGGAAGAAATGCTCAAAAGTGCTTCTCAAAAATATCAGCACTCCTATCTATCTTAGATTCCGAATAAAATCTTCAAAAAGACTGTATTACCCTTTTCTCACCTCTCTTTAAACAACTTCACCAGCACTCCAAAATTCCTTTCCATCATTGACAATTGACCTGAAAGTTACGGTTACTACCATTCTCACATTAGTAGCAAGGATTTGAGTATTTATCAAGCTTATGATGATAAGTGCAGCATGACTGGCTATGAATGAATTCATTTCTTAGATATATAGGAAATCCTAAACACTTGTGTGATTCGAGTGACCCGTGAAAGTTAGCCTAATATATGTAACCTCCTCACATGCTTGCAGAGATAGTTTCAACCCTAACATAGATGACTCACCTTATTTTTCGCTCTTATAATAAAAAGCAAAATGCTTAGGCTATTAGAAAAGAAACTCCGAAAATATTTCTTAAGGTAAAAATGAAAAGTTTGCTTAAGGACAAACAAAGTCTAAGTGTGGGATATTTGATATCGACTAAAAAGTCACGTTTTCACCCCAGTATTAAGGCCCAAAAACAATAAAGTTTCGAACTTTATCAGAAAAATACCCGCTTCTTCATTTAAAATTAAAGATCAAGTGATTAAGAAGACGGTGCAAAAAGAATCAAGAGAATCAGAGTTAAAATGAAGATTGTCGAGCGAAAACGGTGAAAGACAAGAAATCAAGTTACGATCCAGCAAATCAGCAAGCCAAATGGCTTGCCAAATGGGCTGCCAAACGGGCTGCCAAACGGCCTGCCAGTATGGAAAACGGCTTGCCACACGCCCAAGGCAAACGGGCATGATCAACGGGCTGACTGGTCAAACGGGCCCTGCAAACGGCTTGCTAAATGGCCTGCCAGCCCTTTGCAGGCAAAATTCAATCTTATTTAAAGGGTCTTTGTCATCCATTTCAACACACACTTCAACTCACTTCTTTTTCTCTCTTTCTACAATATTAGTCATACTTTCAAGGTCTTCGACTCCATGCAGGAAATCTAGTACCCAGAGAAGAACGCCGAAGATTGTATTAGGAGTGGTCTGGATTTTGAAGTTGTCACTTTTGTATTTAGAACTCGTTTAATCTACTGGTACTTCTATCATTTATCTTTATATAATGTATTTTATCATTATGTTTGGTATTGTTGTTGCCACGATTAGCGAGTAGCTATCTTTAGTGTATGCTATGATGTAGTCAGTTATGATGCCGGAATAATATTATGGTTTGTGTATGTGTCGAAAGGCTTTCCGATTATGCTTTAAATTCAATCGCTTTTCCAACTAATAGAACGTAGTTATTGGCTCTGTTATTGGGAAGTCGTAAACCCAAATTCAGAGTACACTATCTGTGTCACTCATTGGTAAGAGAAGTCTATCAGATACAACGCGAGATCGACTGAGTCATACCGATTGTAGTAAGTCTATCAAGGTTTGAATTCCGACTAAGGAATCTTTCATAGTGAAACATCTAACTAGACTCTTAGTAAGCATTGCACCCCGCTTAAGGGATTCTTGGTTAATTAAGGAACTGTTTGTTTAAACATATAAAGGATTGGACCATTAGGATAATCGAACGTGTTCATTGAAGTCAACTTGACTTGGCCATGGTGTTCTCTACGGTTGAACTCTTTTTAAGGGCATAACTAGCTTTTAAACCCAATCATTAACGAAAGCATCGAAACACATCACGTCTCTCGGATACGGTAAACCCTGTATTCTATTATGCTTAAGAAAGTCAAGAACTTTGTGGAATGTTAATACGTCACCCAACCGAGTCGCTCAATTGGATGAGCCGTTGGAACGTGTATGCCTGTAGTCAGACTGTACAGGCATCGGGGGTAAGGGATGTTGTTGTCTATTCAGAATCTTCAAGCCTATCGCATAACCCAGTGACATGTCTTATGACAGGGGCGTTTAGGACCAGTGTAATGAATGCACGGTCCCTACTTATTCATGAGCCAACATTCCATAATCCCGGTAGAATAACTGGTGAAATCATAGTATGCGCTTGTTTTAACCATATATGAATTATGAATTTTATTGCATTTACTTTATTTGTCTTATAAACTAGAAAAGCCCAAAATTAGGTAACCACTACACCTTCACCTTATAATTATCTTGAGCTTTAAATATAGGTTCGATTCTACTAAAACCTTAAAAATACTACCCTAGGTCATACTTACTTTAATCATAATAAGGAGTAGTACGATTTAAGCCCCGCTAAACATAAATATAAAACCAGTACCCCTTCTGGTGACTGATTCTGACGTGTTGCGACCTAACGACACCGTATAAATAAAACTGTCTGTTTCGGCCACATCAACCCCTGATTGTTTTTTATAGGTCAAAGACCTATTTTCGGTGAATTATCACTTCCTCTCTAGGCACCAGGAACAAAGGACAAAAGTTATGAATAAAGGGTATGCCAAAAAAAATGATGATTATGAAAGAGCAAAGTCTCTAGAATAAAGGCAAGAAAAACCCGAGAAGTTGCCCAAAGAAGGATTGACGGAAGAGCCAAGAAAAATTCTAGACAAAAGTCTTAGCAAAATCCGCATCTTTCCAAAAAGGATACTCTGAAGGATCAAAATCTATCAATTCTCTTTAAAAATTAAAAGATCTGGATACCTTTCACCATTCCATACACTCCCCAACCAACCCTACAACCCGTCTTCCTCTTGAAAGAATGCTTAGGAAAGAGATCAGTGTCGTCCTTACTTAACTGGTGGAGATATCGATGCTTTACTAAGCCTATGATGAGAACTGTTACATGACTGGCTTCTGAGTGATAATAGAACTAGATTAGGGCACCCTAAACACTTGAGTGATATGAGTGATCCACTAGTGAGAAGCCTGGTCATGTATACTCTACATTTGAGAGTTGGAAAGTACGCCTTTTTCACTATGGACACGACTGAAATCTAGCGACTAAAATTATCGATGTTCGAAAATTTTTCTACTACTTTCGAAAAATGTGACGACTTCTGATGAAGGCATAATAAAAGAATCCAAGGGTGTTCGAGGAAGGATCTATTAGAAAGAATCTTATATTCCCGCTTTTTGCTTGAGGACAAGCAAAGCTAAGTGTGGGGTATTTGATATCGGCCAAAAAGTCGCGTTTTTACCCCCGATATTGAGCCCTAAATCAATAAAGATCCAAACTTTATTCGTAAAATTATTGCTTTGTTGGTAGATTTTGTAGATTTAGTAATTACAAAGGCGATGCAAAAAAAATCAAGTAAAACGAAGCTAAAACGAAGAATCTAGAGAGAAAACGGTGAAAGACAAGTTACGACCAAGGAAATCAAGTTACGATCCAGGAAACAAGTTGACCAGGTCAGGCCATACGGCTTGCCATACGGCCTTCCGTAAGGGAAAATGGCCTTCCATCCGGCCTGGGCAAATAGCCTTGTAAAATGGCTGACCAGAGCAAACGGGCAACAAAAACGGCCTGCCATAAGGCTTGCCAGCCGTATGGCAGCTGAATCATAGTCTATTTAAAGGGCCTATTCCATTCATTTAAACACACTCAATTTGTACTTCACTTTATATTTTCAAGCTTTTTAGTTAGTTTTTAGTAGTAGCTAGCTTAGCTTTTATTTTTCAGAGGATATCCCTGCGAGTCCCTGCCATCTCGGGCAGATTTCTTCATTCTTTTCAGGTTTTTATCCGAACGCTTATCTTTTATATTAAACATGTATTGTTACCCTTTATGTTTAATAATGCCTTCTGACATTACCACGTTAACTTAATTAATCTGTATGTTGTCATGATAGAAGTTGTTAGCGTAGTTATGTTAAATTAGTATGGTTACTGTTGTTATGCTAAACTTGTGAGTCTGATAGATTGTATGCTAGCATCTTAAGGATTAACCAACCTAGGTTGTGATCAGGACTTGTCTACCTATATGAACTTAGCTACTTCATAGGATTAAGACCCCTGGTTATAATGTATCTGAAGATTCTTTGAACTCGGTATGGCCGTAGTTCCCGAGAGGCATCTAATGCGCTTTTAGGACACAGAACTTTAGAATTGATACATGAATGACCTACTATGCCTATAGCCTGTTCCAAAGAGACCTCTTAGGAGATGTTAAGATCTAGCTAGTGCCTTGACTGTATGACCCAAACCTATTGCATGTTCTTGTTTGATTGTTGCTCTAGGATTAAGTCATATCAACTGTTTAGGTATCTATTAGGTTTCTATCTGCTTTACTTTTAGTATATTAACTGTAATGTTGTATAATGTTTCTATTGGTATGATCTCATTAGTATGATGAAATAGTTGTTAGTTTTCATTTAAGGATTTGTCAACTTAACCCGATGGACTCCTTCCGTTTGTGATCAGTGTTCAATCAATACGGCATGTTGTTATTCAGTTATCTAAACTGATAACACGGGTTAGGATTAGTGCTTAAGTCACTAATAAACCTAGTGCTTTACTGAGGATAACCTCCGAGGTATAGTTACCTTTCAACTATACAACCAAGTGACATAATTTTCACTACTCAACGAGAACTCCGAGAGTTTAGAGATAAGTAGGTCTGTGTAATTGGATCATCCAACCATATCTACACCATTATAATCATAGCTTTAATATAAATATAATTACCTTTCCCTAGCACAAACTGATATCTTGGTCAACATTTCCCTGATCTGCATACTCCGGATATCCTTCAACTTTCTTTACTTTTTCGCAATTAGGACTATTAGCTTAAAACCAACTACTATTATTTATCTAGGTAATTTAACCAAAGACAATTATACACTTGATCTTCAATTCATTAAACCATTCAAAAGTACGACCCTAGGTTAACTTACACCTTCTACCTTAGAAAGTTAAAAGTAAATTTAGGCCCCGCAAAATATAAATAATAAACCACTGTTCGCTACCTTGATCAACTGATTCCGACGTCTTGTGGCCTAACGACACCACATAAATAAAACCGTCCGTTTCGGTCATATCAAGATCCCTTGTCATACGGCCTTCCGCTGCTTTTGTGATGCTTATAACTGTTATGGCTTTTGTTGTGGCTGTTATGGCATCTGTGATAGTTGTCACTTCAACGAACACCGTCATGGTGGTGCTGGCTTTTGCCTCGCCTTTCATCATCTCGTTTCTTCTCTGTCCCGGTGATATCCGGCTTGCCTTTCTCATCCGGAATGCTGATATTGCTTTATTACTGTCACGGCATTCGCGAAAGTATTAAGGAGGGTTCCACCGGAGTTCAGCGATGTGTGACAGATGTGCTTCTTTGTCCAGGCGTGTTATGTACCCTGAAATTTGCTGCATCTCCGGGAGCCCTGAAATGTTTTGGCACTCCAACATGTATCTTGTGATGAAGTTTTCAATTTTCTCCCACTGGTACATTAATATTTCATGAGCATACAAGTGTGTGAGCGTGTTCCGCCGAAGATTCTGATATTGCATGAGAAACTTCTCCTGAAGGTCTGGGAAGCATGTGATGCCATTAGGTGGTAGTTTGGCAAACCATTCTCTGGCAGCAGACTGTAGGATAGTCATAAAAAGATGGCACGCCACCTTATCACTCCAATGTTGGGTTTTCATGGCTCCCTTAAAGATTTGCAGGAAATCATCAGAGTCGGCTGTGCCGTTGTATACCCTCAATGTAACTGGTATGACGATGTTGTTGGGAAGGGCGCAACCAGAAATTCATTCACAAATCTTTTGGCTGGTAGCCGACATCTCAACCGGTCATTTTTCTTTATTTCCTGTTATTAGGGCAAACAAGTTCTCCAGTGCAGTGCCTTGAATGGCAGATTGCGATAGAGAATGTTTATATGCCGATGGGGCAGCCTGCACAAGGAGCTCGGTAAGCCATACGTTGGCGGCAACCTTTGCAACACTATCGCTCCCTGCACTGATGTTCGGCAGGGAACTAACCTTCAAGATTTTAGATTCTGCAACAATTGTCTACCTGCCAAATTGGGACTGTCGCTCAACATGGCCTCCAACTTCTAGATCACTTGCTTTTAAACGTCGGCTGAGATTATCTTGGTGATCATTTTAATGTCATTCTGGGATGATCCGATTCCACTTGAACCACTGGTTTTAGGACCGAAGATGCTGAGGTTCAGTCTTCTGCCACCAGTTGGGGATTTCTCCCATGTATCTTCGTTACCACCCATTCATCTCGTCATCTGAAGTTTCATCGGAGTGAATGTTAGTGATCGATTGCTTCTGGGGTTGGGGTGGTTCCACTGTTAGTGAATTTTCTTTGTACAAAGTTTGTAGAACAACATCATACGTTCCTTTCTTGCTTGTCGTTTCGCCGCCTGGTTTTATTGGATTGTTCGTACCTTTAGTGAGACAACCCGTCCTAATCCATAAGGACGAATACAATAACATATGGTTACATTGCGAGGTATTTGACCTCTATATGATACATTTACAAACATTGCATTCGTTTTAAAAAGACAACCTTTCATTACATCGAAAGTTGACAAGTATGCATATCCTTTCATAATATATACAAACTATAGATGACTTAATATGTCATTTACTTAATAATAATCTTTATTGAACTCAACGACTTGAATGCAACATCCTTTGAAATATGTCATGTATGACTCCAAGTAATATCATTAAAATGAGCAAATGCAAAGCGGAAGATTTCTTTCAAACCTGAGAATAAACATGCTTTCAAGTGTCAACCAAAAGGTTGGTGAGTTCATTAGTTTATCATAATCGATTATTTCCATAATTTTAATAGACCACAAGATTTTCATTTCCATTTTTCATAAACATCATCTCATATCAGGCATTTCGCAAAAACTGTATAGAGATAAAAATCATTCATATGGTGAACACCTGGTAATCGCATTAACAAAACGCGTCTAGAATATCCCTATCATTCCGGGACTCTCATCAGACATGATAAAATCGAAGTACTAAAGCATCCGTAACCCGGATGGGGTTTGTTAGGCCTAATAAATCTATCTTTAGGATTCGCGTCAATTAAGGTTTCTGTTCCCTAATTTTTAGATTACTAGACTAAAAAGGGTGATATTCGATTCGATAATCCAACCATAGAATGTAGTTTCGATTACTTGTGTCTATTTTCGTGAAACATTTATAAAAGCAGCGCATGTATTCTCAGTCCCAAAATATATATTGCAAAAGCATTTAAAAAGGGAGCAAATGAAACTCACAGTACTGTATTTTGTAGCAATTATGTATATGACGGCACTGAACAAGTTCAGGGTTGGCCTCGGATTCACGAACCTATATTAAGTATATATATATTTATACGTTGGTCAATACCTGGCTAACAATTTAGGTTAAGTCGTAGTGTATCACAAACCTAATGCTCGAGATTATCATGCAAACGTTAGCAAAACTAATATAATCCAAAAATGACTTTTAGAATCTATACATGTTTATTATATAACTTAAATATAGTCGTTTTATATATTTAAATATATTTATCAGTTTTGAGTAATATTATAAGTCATTTATTAATAAATAAAAATTTATATTAAATTTTATATATGATAAAAATATATACTTTTATGTATCTCAAGTAATAAAAATTTATATAGTTTACTCAATATCACAAAAATATAGTAGTATATATTATTAATGTAATTATATTACGTGTGGTAAAAATATCTTTGTATCACATATTTATTTGATAAAATAATATTGATAATAATAATAATGAGAAAAATTTGTATTATTTTTTAATAATAATAATAATTATTATTCCACTAATAATAATAACAATATTTATATTTACCAATGTTTATAATAAAATGATAATTCTAATCATGATAATCTTAATAATAACGATACTTTTTAATATTAACTGTAATAGTAATAATATTTTATATAAAAATAATAATTCTATTCAAAATAATAATTTTAAATAATAATACAAGAATGATAATAATAATAATAATGTTATTTTATAACAACAATGATATTTCTATTAAAAATGATAATTTCAATAAAAATGATTGTTTTAATATTAATGATACTTTTAATAATAATAATAATAAAAATAATAAAAACGATATTTTTATCTAAATTAATATCTTACAATATTTTAATTTCATCATAATACTTATACTCATTATTTCTTAATCGACTTGTTTAATAGCTTTTAGTCCTCTTTTATAACGCATTCATAATAACGATAATAATAGTAATCCTAATCATTAGATGATACTAATATTAGTTTAAATGATAATGATATTAATAATAATAAATATTATAATAATATTACTAGTAATTCTAATATTAATAACAATAATAATAATAATAATAATAATAATAATAATAATAATAATAATAATAATAATAATAATAATAATAATAATAATAATAATAATAATAATAATAATAATAATAATAATAATAATAATAATAATAATAATAATAATAATAATAATAATAATATTAATAATAAGAATAAGAATAAGAATAAGAATAATAAGAATAAATATGATAATATTAATAATAACATTAATAACGATAATAATAATAATAATAATTTTTAATGATAATACTTATATTAATAATGATAATGATAGATAATAACAGTAACGACGATCATAACGATGATAGTAATAATAATAATCATTTTAATAATAATAATACTTATATTAATAATGATAATGATAGATAATAACAGTAACGACGATCATAACGATGATAGTAATAATAATAATCATTTTAATAATAATAATACTAAAATTAATGATAATTCAGTTGACTATATCTTCTAATACGTTCATCGAAACCATACGCTTTCTAAATGAAAAGTTATTAATTTTTTGTCAGCTTTCCAACGACATGCATATCATATACCTTATCTCAGTAGCATATGTATTAAATTCATGATTTATCATAAATTATTTAATGACAAAACTAAGCATACAAGCACGCATAATCATATATACTCGAGCACTAGTCAGGGATACCCTATTAGTATATAAAAGATAAGATATGAATGCTCACTTATCAATATTGTGATTCAATGTTGCAGGAAAGTACGTAGACGCAACAGAGATGATAAACACTAGATTAACCTCACGAGCATACCCTCGAACCATACCCATAACCTCCATAGCTATAACTCATAATTTCCTTAGCTCTATCCCGCTCGAAAAATCTATTTTAAAAACATGCGAGCAGAACCTCGTCGTAGTATTTTATGTATAAATAATAATAATACTAATACTACTACTAATAATAAAATTAATAATAATCTTAATGTTTATAATAATAATAATAATAATAATAATAATAATAATAATAATAATAATAATAATAATAATAATAATAATAATAATAATAATAATAATATAAATATATATGTGAGAGAGAGATAGATCGATAGATTGAATTGTGAATGAATAAACGCGAATTCGGTCGAGCTTTATAGAAGTATTCTAACAAAACAACTCATGCGATCGAATGACTTTTGTATGGGTTCCTCATGCGATCGCATGAGACCCTTTTACATCTCATGTTTGTTTATCATTTTGTGCCGACGGTTTTTAATATATAATATTTATTTATATATTTAATTTATATAATTAATTATATATTATATAATATTTAAGTGCAAAGTTTACTTATTATTTTTACTCCTATAAGTTGTACATTGACGCTCGACTTATGTCCCGCTTCCGGTTTTTCGAACGACGTTTCGTACGCTTAGAAAACTAGCACTTTACGTTTCGTGACTCGTACTCTTGTCAAAATATAGACTTAAATTATCACTAAACTATATCACTTGAAATGTAACTTGAACGTTCAAGCGTTTTGGTCATTTTCTTCTATAAATCATCGACTCGTTATATATTAATACAAAATTATTTTCAAATCAAAATGTTTTCTGACAAAATTAATATTATATTTAATCGCATTGTAAAATATGTATAAGTTTTCATTTAAAGACATAAGTTTGTACATATAATATAGGATTGAAATATTTATTTAATAATATAATATTTTAGTTTTTCAAAAGTAATTATATTTCAAAATTCATTTATAATCGTTTAAATGATAGAAAATATTATATCATATTATGTTTGCGTTTTTGAAACACTATATATATATTTGTAAATTATAATATAAAGCTTTAATTAAGTTCTTCAAAATGCATTTAACAAAATATCTTATAAAACGTTTTGATAATAAAGTTGTTTCTAAGCTGAAAACGTTTTAGTATAAAATCAAATAAATATGATAACTTCTGTTTTCCAAAACTAATATATATTTAAGAATCATTTTGTTAAAAGGTTAAAATAATGGAAATCGTTATATCATAAAATGTTTTTGAAAAGTAAGATCGTATATAATTCATAACAGGTTTTCAAGTTTTAAATTATCGTTTGTTGGTGAAGCGTAAGATAAAGTCCGAAGATTAGATAAACGTATAAAATCATTTTAATGTAATACGTCAATTTACTTAACTTATCGATATTAATTTTTTAAGTTATCTATATTCTCCAATTTTACTTTTACATTAAATAATATGAAAGTTAAATAGTTTATCTTATCAAAAGTCACGAGGCAATTATTGTAAGGCATGTATTGGAAATCAACAGGAATTTCCACCAATCTATCTGGCTCTCGTTACTTGACACTTTGTCCCTACTCGAAGATCACTTTACCATTATTTCTGAATACCGTTAAAAAGGAAATGTTTCCTAAATCAAAGTGGACCTCTCAACAGAGACTCGTAATCATATCACAATGTTTCTGATAATTCAATCATTTGATATTATATTCTAATTCCATCGATAAACATATTGAAGCAAATACGTTCATGTAAAGTATTATACGTTTAATACTTTGTTAACATTCTCAAGTTATATTTTATATATATATATATATATATATATATATATATATATATATATATATATATATGTATATATAAAATCATATCCATTTATATAATGGTTCGTGTGTGACAACCCGAAAATTTCCGACCAAATTTAAACTTAAACTTTATATGATTCCGACACGATAAGCAAAGCCTGTAATGTTAAGTCTCGAAAATTTTGGAACTATGTTCATATATTCAATTACCCTTTTAACTTTGCTCGACGATTCACGAACATTCATGTGTACATAGATAAGTATATACAAAATATAGTTATAATAATTGAAAACGTTAAAAAAGTATTAGATGTATAATACTTTACATGAATTTATTTGTTTCAACATATGTTTAACATAGTTATCGAAGGAATTAAAAGATAATATCAAATGATTAAATTATCAGATACATTGTGATATGATTACGAGCCTTTGTTGTGAGGTCCATGTTGATTTGAGAAATCTTTCCATTTTAACAATATTCGGAAAATAGTAAAGTGATTTACAAGTAAGAACAAATATTTCAATTAATGATAACTGGACAAAGGTTAGTAGAAATTCCTTCTTAACTTTCAATGCAATGTTTGCCTCGTGTCTTTTGATAAAATAATTATTTAGTTTTCATAATATTGAAAACGTTTTATGATATAGATGAAACCTTTTAAACAATGAATTTGAATATATACAATAAGTCGAAATGTTAATTGTTAGAACTAAATATATAAATAACTTGTAACGTGTATTTAAAACGTGTTTATGTATATTAAATATATATGATTTCAAATTAGTTAAGTGAACGATAGTAACACTTATTTATTAATTCGATTGATATTTAGCTATATTAATTAGAACGTTTGAGAAGTTAAAATAAATGTTGGCACATAAATGAATTATATCAAATTAAATTTAAAATTATAAACATTAGGTAATATAACAATTTTTAAATATTTAAATGGTTTTGATATATATAATGATCTTTGAAATATAGTTAATTTTGAAAAACTAAATATTATATTATTAGTTAAATATTTCAAAAATATATAATATAAATAAATTTAGATTTCTAAATGAAAATATATATATAATTTTACAAAGTGATAAAATATAATATTAACTTATTCATAAAACGTTTTGATTTAAAATAATATTATAAAATAGACTTTGTTAGATAACGAGACATTGATTTAAAGAAGAAAATGACCATATCACTCAAATTTATAAGTTACATTTCAAATAATATAATTTATTGACAAATAAGTCTAATTATTGATAAAGGTACGTGTCGCGAAACGTAAAGTACAAGTTTTCTAAGCGTACGAAATGACGTTCGAAAAACTAGAATCGGCACGTAAATCGAGCGTCAACATACAATTCATCGGTGCTAAAATTACAAATCAACTATGCACGAGAATATAATATAATATTTAATTAATTCTAAACATTAAATATATTATATATTAAATAATATACATATATAGTAAAAGAGTGTCGGCAAGTTATCAAATAACCTTTATATCATAAATAGAGGTTTAAAAAGCTTTACGTAGATTATCAAATAATGATAATCTAAAATATCCTGTTTACACACGACCATTACATAATGGTTTACAATACAAATATGTTACATCGAAATCAGTTTCTTGAATGCAGTTTTTACACAATATCATACAAACATGGACTCCAAATCTTGTCCTTATTTTAGTATGCAACAGCGGAAGCTCTTAGTATTCACCTGAGAATAAACATGCTTTAAACGTCAACAAAAATGTTGGTGAGTTATAGGTTTAACCTATATATATCAAATCGTAACAATAGACCACAAGATTTCATATTTCAATACACATCCCATACATAGAGATAAAAATCATTCATATGGTGAACACCTGGTAACCGACATTAACAAGATGCATATATAAGAATATCCCCATCATTTCGGGACACCCTTCGGATATGATATAAATTTCGAAGTACTAAAGCATCCGGTACTTTGGATGGGGTTTGTTAGGCCCAATAGATCTATCTTTAGGATTCGCGTCAATTAGGGTGTCTGTTCCCTAATTCTTAGATTACCAGACTTAATAAAAAGGGGCATATTCGATTTTGATAATTCAACCATAGAATGTAGTTTCACGTACTTGTGTCTATTTTGTAAATCATTTATAAAACATGCATGTATTCTCATCCCAAAAATATTAGATTTTAAAAGTGGGACTATAACTCACTTTCACAGATTTTTACTTCGTCGGGAAGTAAGACTTGGCCACTGGTTGATTCACGAACCAATAACAATATATACATATATATCAAAGTATGTTCAAAATATATTTACAACACTTTTAATATATTTTGATGTTTTAAGTTTATTAAGTCAGCTGTCCTCGTTAGTAACCTGCAACTAGTTGTCCACAGTTAGATGTACAGAAATAAATCAATAAATATTATCTTGAATCAATCCACGACCCAGTGTATACGTATCTCAGTATTGATCACAACTCAAACTATATATATTTTGGAATCAACCTCAACCCTGTATAGTTAACTCCAACATTCACATATAGAGTGTCTATGGTTGTTCCGAAATATATATAGATGTGTCGACATGATAGGTCGAAACATTGTATACGTTTCTATGGTATCTCAAGATTACATAATATACAATACAAGTTGATTAAGTTATGGTTGGAATAGATTTGTTAGCAATTTTCACGTAGCTAAAATGAGAAAAATTATCCAATCTTGTTTTACCCATAACTTCTTCATTTTAAATCCGTTTTGAGTGAATCAAATTACTATGGTTTCATATTGAACTCTATTTTATGAATCTAAATAGAAAATGTATAGGTTTATAGTCGAAAAATAATTTACAAGTTGTTTTTGTAAAGGTAGTCATTTCAGTCGAAAGAACGACGTCTAGATGACCATTTTAGAAAACATACTTCCACTTTGAGTTTAACCAAAATTTTTGGATATAGTTTCATGTTCATAATAAAAATCATTTTCAAAGAATAACAACTTTTAAATCAAAGTTTATCATAGTTTTTAATTAACTAACCCAAAACAGCCCGCGGTGTTACTACGACGGCGTAAATCCGGTTTTACGGTGTTTTTCGTGTTTTCAGGTTTTAAATCATTAAGTTAGCGTATCATATAGATATAGAACATGTGTTTAGTTGATTTTAAAAGTCAAGTTAGAAGGATTAACTTTTATTTGCGAACAAGTTTAGAATTAACTAAACTATGTTCTAGTGATCACAAGTTTAAACCTTTGAATAAGATAGCTTTATATGTATGAATCGAATGATGTTATGAACATCATTACTACCTCAAGTGCCTTGGATAAACCTACTGGAAATGATAAAAATAGATCTAGCTTCAAAGGATCATTGGATGGCTTGAAAGTTCTTGAAGCAGAATCATGACACGAAAACAATTTCAAGTAAGATTTCCACTCGAAATAAGATTGTTATAGTTATAGAAATTTAATTAAAGTTTGAATATGATTATTACCTTGTATTAGAAAGATAATCTACTGTAAGTAACAAAGGTTTCTTGATCTTGGATGATTACTTGTAATGGATTTTAAAAACTTGGAAGTAAACTTGCAATCTTGGAAGTATTCTTGATTTTATGAAACTAAAACTTTTGGAATTTATGAAGAACACTTAGAACTTGAAGATAGAACTTGAGAGAGATCAATTAGATGAAGAAAATTGAAGAATGAAAGTGTTTGTAGGTGTTTTTAGTCGTTGGTGTATGGATTAGATATAAAGGATATGTAATTTTGTTTTCATGTAAACAAGTCATGAATGATTACTCATATTTTTGTAATTTTATGAGATATTTCATGCTAGTTGCCAAATGATGGTTCCCACATGTGTTAGGTGACTCACATGGGCTACTAAGAGCTGATCATTGGAGTGTATATACCAATAGTACATACATCTAAAAGCTGTGTATTGTACGAGTACGAATACGGGTGCATACGAGTAGAATTGTTGATGAAATTGAACGAGGATGTAATTGTAAGCATTTTTGTTAAGTAGAAGTATTTTGATAAGTGTATTGAAGTCTTTCAAAAGTGTATAAATACATATTAAAACACTACATGTATATACATTTTAACGGAGTCGTTAAGTCATCGTTAGTCGTTACATGTAAATGTTGTTTTGAAACCTTTAGGTTAACGATCTTGTTGAATGTTGTTAACCCATTGTTTATTATAACAAATGAGATGTTAAATTGTTATATTATCATGATATTATGATATATAATATATCTTAGTATGATATATATACAGTTAAATGTCGTTACAACGATAATCGTTACATATATGTCTCGTTTCGAAATCATTAAGTTAGTAGTATTATTTTTACATATGTATTTCATTGTTAATACACTTAATAATATATTTACTTATCATTTAACATAATTAACCAAATGTATCAATATCTTAATATGATTCATATGTACCTAGTAAGACGTTGTTATAACGATAATCGTTATATATATCGTTTTCGAGTTTCTTAAATTAATAGTCTCATTTTTTATGTATATAACTCATTGTTAAAATACCTAATGAGATACATACTTATAATAAAATCATGTTAACTATATATATAACCATATATATGTCATCGTATAGTTTTTACAAGTTTTAACGTTCGTGAATCACCGGTCAACTTGGGTGGTCAATTGTCTATATGAAACCTATTTCAATTAATCAAGTCTTAACAAGTTTGATTGCTTAACATGTTGGAAACATTTAATCATGTAAATATCAATCTCAATTAATATATATAAACATGGAAAAGTTCGGGTCAATACAACTAGTGCTTGAGTATATATGCTTATGCATGCTTGTATGCTTAATTTCATCGTTAGAAAGTTTATGATGAATCATGAATTTAATACATATTCTACTGAGATAAGGTATATGATATGCATGTCGTTGAAAAGCTAGCAAAAATTAATAACTTTTCATTTAGAAAGCGTATGGTTTCGATGAACGTAATAAAAGATATAGTCAATTGAATTATCTATAATTTTTAGTATTTTTGTTAAAATAATTATTATTATTACTATCGTCATTATTATTATTATCTTATAATTATTATTACTACTATTATCATTATCATTATTAGTATAAATATTATCATTAAAAATTATTATTGTTATTATTATTACTATCATTATTATCATTAAGGTTATTGTTAATATTATTATTATTAATATTATTATTAGTATTATCATTAATATTATTATAATATTTATTATTACTAGTATCATTATCATTAAAACTAATATTAGTATCATCTAATTATTATGATTACTATTATCATTATCATTATTATGAATGCAATATAAAAGAGAACTAAAAGCTATTAAACAAATCGATTAGGAAATAATGAGTATGAGTATCATGATTCAGTTAAAATATTGTTAAGATTATGATTTAGATAAAAATATCGTTTTCATTATTTTTATCATTATTATTAATATTATTATTATGACATTAGCATTATTACAAAAGATTATTATTTATTATAAACATTATATTTTTCATTAGTAAATATAAATATTGTCATTATTATTATTATTATTTTTATTATTATTATAAAATTAATATTAATATTATTACAAAATAATACAGCTTTTGGTTCCTTATTATTATTATTATTATTATTATTATCAATATTATATTAATAACTAAATAAATATTTGATACAAATATATATTTATGTAATACAATTATATTAATAATACATATCACTATATTTTTATCATTAAAATAATATTATTATGTAAACGTTATAATACTTAATATGTAAAAGTATATTTTATCATATATCTTTATCGTTAATACATTAAAATAAATGACGAAATAATTTAAGAATAATTATTATATAAATAATAAAATACTTAAAATATGTAGAATAAATATAAGTTATTTAATTATTATAATAACATATATATTACAAATAGATATACATAAACTAGTTACATTGATTTATCTAAGAATTTCCGAATATGACAATTTAGTCAGCTATGTGATAATTTGAGTTTTGTAAATTATCGATTCATTCAACTATCAAGACTTATAATATAATTATATAATTAACATGTATATATTTTGAAAGTCATTTTTAGTTTAGATAACTTTTGTTAACTATTGCATGATAATCTCGAGCATTAGGATTGTGATACACTACGACTTGACCTAAATTACTAGACAGATATTGACCAACATATAAATATATATACTTAATATAGGTTCGTGAATTCGAGGCCAACGCTACACTTGTTCAATGCTGTCATATGTATTTTTACTACAAAATACAGTATTGTGAGTTTCATTATTCCCTTTTTATATATATTTTTAGGCTGAGAATACATGCGCTGCTTTTATAAAAGTTTTACGAAATAGACACAAGTACTTGAAACTACATTCTATGGTTGAATTACTATACTGGATATCACCTCAACATAAGAATTAGTGTTTATTATAATTGCCACTAATTGATCAGAATACTAAAGATAGATCAATTCTCTAATAGACGAGTGGTTCTGTTCTCTACAGATGAGTGGTTCTGTAGATCTATTCTCTATAGACGAGTGGTTCTGTTTATCCTTGGGGATATTTTTATGCATTTTGTTAATATGGGTTATCAGGTGTTCAATTCATATGAATGATTTTTTTTATACACAGGTTATGTGTATTGATTAAATGAAAATCTTGTGGTCTATTAAAATTATGAATTGATTATTGATAATAAACTAATGAACTCACCAACCTTTTGGTTGACACTTTTAAGCATGTTTATTCTCATGTATTAAAGAAATCTTTCGCTGTGCATTTTCTCATTTTAAAGATATTACTTGGAGTCATTCATGGAATATTTCAAAAGACGTTTGCATTCGAGTCGTTGAATTCAATAAGATTATTATTAAGTCATTTATAGTTTGGTTATTTTGTGAAATGGTATGCATATTTGTCAATTATCATTGTAAATAAAATTTGTCTTTTGAAATCGAATGCAATGTTTGTAAAACGTATCATATAGAGGTGAATACCTCGTAATGGGACCAAATGTTATTGTATTCGTCCATATGGATTTGGACGGGTCGTCTCATCGTGAATCGTCAAAATTTGGTCGAGGTTAAATGAATGTGTGAACACAGTTTAAAACCCTTGAGATTCAACTTAACAAACTTTGCTTATCGTGTCAGAATAATATAAAGATAAAGTTTAAATTTGGTCGAAAATTTTTGGGTTGTCACAGTACCTACCCGTTAAAGAAATTTCGTCTCGAAATTTGATCGAGGTCGTCATGGCTAACAATAAAAATGTTATTATGACGAATATAGGTTGATAAATATAGTTTTATCTTCATTGAGTAATATGGATAAAACAATTTGTTTATGTGAAGCGTACGAGTGAAGTTATCACAAAAGAGTGAAATGACTAAATGCAGGTTCATCTTAACCGGTGATGTAGTCACGGTTGATTTCCGGAATTCAAGGAATTTAGAGGAAATCTTCATAATAAGATTTGGTTCTTCGATAATTAAGGAAATTAGGATCTTCTTTGGTTAGATGCGGTAATCTATTTCGATTTCTCTATCAGATATTTCACTATAAATCCACTCCATTCGTTTCCTTATGTTCACAGCTCACACCTTTTATTCTTCCTACCTCATTTCATACTTTAAAGCATTCGTTAATATGCTCCACCCGGTTCTAATTCTTGATATATTCCTAACTTTCATATCTGTTCTTCTTCTTTTTCATCTGATGCCAGAGCAATCTATTCACTTCTACTATATTCTTGGTTTTATAATGTTTTTATATAGCATCGATATACATGGTTTGTAACTTCTAGGTTCTTGTTGAGCTTTATGTGACGACTCCGTCAAAACACTTAACGGCTCCGTCACTTGGTCCCACAGCTTGATCGAAACTCTATATGAATTTAATAAAACAACCTTGCATTCTTTATTTAAAAATGATTTCCTATAAAGGAGATCTACTAAAATGTATAAGTTTAGAAAAACTATACAATAATACTTTAACCAAAAGTTGACCCAAAACAAAGTCAACAAACAACCACTATTTAACGTAACAAAAATAGAATGCAAGTTAATGTTTAACAAAAGCTGCCATCGTAAATATGCAGACTCTCTAAGCACAGCGGAAGCATTCAATCATGAACCTGAGAATAAAACATGCGAGTAACTGTCAACAAAAATGTTGAGTGAATTATAGGTTTAATATTGCAAACAATATTTAATTTAAACAATAAAAATTTATGTTTGAAAACATAAAAACTCCTTTTTGAACCACCAAATTATATGCTAGAAAACATATAATAAAACATTATTCCATTTTCCGTGAGCCACCTGGTAACCACTTAACCATTTATTTACCCTTGCCAAACACAATAAATAATATACACCGAACAAGTGTATCTACAACAAAATACGAAGTACTAAACATTCCGATTATAAATTGCTAGCGCGACTAGCTCGAAATGGGGTTGTCAAACCCGATAGATCTATCCATAGGATTCGCGTTCACCAGTAGAAACCAGTGATTACAGTTACCAGACTAGGGAATATTTTTGTTCAACTCACAATGAATAATTTAAACCAACTTCCACATGTGTCCAAAATATAAAATAAATTGCATGTATTCTCATCCCAAAAGATTTAAAATAGAAAAATGGGACTATAACTCACCTTAATAGCAACGAAGTAACCAATACAATTAAGCGAACAGCAAATGTAGTACAGTGATCAGGAATGATCACAACGCCGACCTATAAATAAAGCAGGTCGATATAAATAACTAACTTAGGTCAAGTCTTAGTATGACAGCTATTGTACATGTTGCAAGTAGTCATAGAACAATACTCAATATGCATCGGTTTGATCGGAACAGCTTACGGACACACACTTTCTATTTTTAGAAAGTTTCTATTTTTAGCAGGTTTCCATTTTTGGAAAGTTTCTATTTTTGGAAAGTTTCTATTTTTGGAAAGTTTCTATTTTTGGAAAGTTTATAAGTTAGGAAAGTTTCCTTAATTAGAAAGTCAACAAAAGTCAACTGAAAGTCAAAGTCAACCGAAAGTCAACTCAAAAGTCAACCTTGGTCAAACATGGTCAATGTAAATTTTAAAAGTGTAAGTTATAATAATAATATAAGTTATAACGTTTATTAAAGTTAAATATGTCTAATTATGTCATAACATAAGTTTAATTAAATTAAAATGAATTATTAAAGTTAATATAAATTTAAATGATATAATTAATATAACATAAGTATTTAATTAATTAATTAAATATTAGTCATAATATAAGTATTATTCATTAATAATAAATTTTAAATTTATATCATAAGTATTATTAATTAATAATGAATTATTAATCATATCATAAGTTTCTAATTATAATCATTAAATCATAAGTATTTAATAATTAAATTATAATTAAATAATAACTAAGCCTTAGAATAATTAATTAATTAATTAATCCTTATTATAAGTCTTATAATAGTAATCTCATAATATAAGTTTAATACTTATCATAAGTATTTTCCATTAATAATGAAGTATCATTTATCATATGTTTAATTAAAATGTTAATTAAATCATAGGTATTAATTAAATGATATAATAAATATATATATATCATAAGTTGTAAATAATAATAATTACTTTTTTTATCATAAGTAATTAAATAATAATGAAATCCATTATTTATATCATAAGTTTAATAATTAGTCACAAGTTTTAAATCAAAAGTTCATCGGGTCGTATCCTGAGCCCCGGGTATCGGTTTTCGGCGAGCCTTACATATATCTCCGCCCAAGCAAACCACCCGACACTTTGGTACACTCAAGAACACCCCAAGAACATCCCACAAGTCGTGATGTACAGCCAATTCACTACTTGGAACTTTAATTCAATCAAAAACGTGTTTTAGACGTAACGGGTGATTCGTGGCTCGGATTGAGATGACCCGAACATGAAAGTTTGCCCCACCATCAGTAGTAACACACTAACACACCCTAAAGTCACCAAATATGGTCACAAAGTCGGACCAAACCTGGTTCATACCAAAATGACATTTCAATCTTAACAAAATACCACTTTGATCGTAACTAGGGCTCCGGGAATCGAAACGATATGAATCCGGAGTCTAAAATTAATGTCTTGATGAGAGGAACTCATTTATATACTTTATTTTATGATCAACATCAGTTAAAATATCAGAAACACACGAAAAAGCTGCTGTTCCAATTTTATCAAACCGAAAAATATGCAATCGAGTAATTCTACGAACACAATCAACATTACAACAACTAATAATCATCATACTAATAAAATATAATCAAAATACAGAAAAATAAAGAAAAATTAAAAAAAATCTAGGGTTAGGGTTTATACCCTAATCAATAATCAAGAGATGTTAACTTGTAGAGAAGAACGTGTAGAATCCGATTATGCAATCTATTTGATGATCCATGCAAGATTAGATGAAGATGATGATGATTTGGTGGAGCTAGGGTGACGGCTCAAAAAAAAGAAAAAGAGAAGAGGAGGAAGAAAATAAAATGGGAGTAATTAGGTTTGAGAGGAAATGCTAGTGTTTAGAAAATGAAAAAATGGAATAATGAAATAAAATCACAAACCACCCCCTCCCTAAGGGAATTTTCGGCCAACAACTGAATGGGGTGGGCCCCACATGGCCCACAATGATAAATATGTAATTTCTTTTAGCCCGAACGCCCGATCGAAGCCCGAAACGCGAAAACGCTACTACGCGATTGATTTTTCGGAGAGATAACAACTACGCGACGGATAAAATATATAAACACTATATATAATCATATGACATCAAAATATCATAATTAAAATAATTAGGACTTAAAAATTCCAAAAGTTCGACCGTTGGTTTGAAAACCGAAAAGATTCGCCGGATAGAAATCCGCGACTCGTAGGAACGTATAATTTAAAATATGAATACAAATATTCATATAACACATAATAATTAATATATTATTACAAAAATAATAATATAGGTCATAGAAATGACGTGGCACGAATAACAATTAACGGTCGTTAAATAGTTAACGGTAAAAGATAACGGAAAAAGTAGGGTCGTTACAGTACCTTCCCGTTACGGAAATTTCGTCCCGAAATTTAAGCAGGTGCAGGGGTTGACTCAGCATTTGGGAACAAATGCGGGTACTTCTTCTTCATCTGATCTTCACGCTCCCAAGTGAACTCGGGACCGCATCCGGTGTTCCCTCTAACTCGAACAATAGGAATTTTACTCTGCTTAAGAGTCTTTACCTCTCGGTCCATAATTTCAACAGGTTCTTCAATAAAATAAAGTTGCTTATCAACATGAAGTTCATCAAAAAGAATAGTTTCATTGGGCTCGGCTAAACACTTCTTTAAATTCGATACATGAAAAACGTCACGGATAGCACTGAGTTCTTGTGGCAATTTCAAACGATAAGCCACTGGTCCAACTCTCTCAATAATCCCAAAAGGTTCAACAAAATGAGGATTCAACTTTCCCCCTTTTACCAAAACGTATCAGCCCTTCCAAGGTGATACCTTCAACATAACACGATCACCGACCTGAAATTCAATATCGTTTCTTCTTTTATTGGCATAGCTCTTTTGCCAACTTCTGGCGATTCTCAATCTTTCCTTAATCTGTGCAATCTTCTAGGTAGTCTCGTGAATGATCTCTGGTCATGTGAGTTGAGCATCCCCAACCTCATTCCAACAGACAGGAGACCTACACTTTCTACCATACAGAGCTTCAAATGGTGCGGCTTTAATACTTGCATGATAACTGCTGTTATAAGAAAACTCATCCAGCGACAAATATTTATCCCACCCATTTTTAAAATCAATAACACACGCTCTTAACATGTTTTCTATGTTTGAATGGTCCTTTCACTCTGACCATCCGTCTGTGGATGATAAGCGGTGCTCATATCCAATTTAGTTCCTAGAGCACCTTGTTAGGACTGCCTCAGTCCAACATAATCGATACGGGAACACCATGTCTCGAAATAATCTCCTTCAAATACAAACGAGTAAACTTCTTCATTGAATATGTTTCCTTAATTGGCAAGAAAAGAGTTGACTTAGCGAGTCGGTAACAATCACCCAAATGGTATCATAACCACCCATAACTCCCGGTAACTTCGTAATAAAGTCCATCTTAATACCTTCCCACTTCCACTCGGGAATTTCAGGTTGCACCAAAAGTCCAGACGGTTTTTGATGTTCAGCTTTAACCTTAGCGCAGGTCAAACACTTAGCCACATACGTAGCCACATCAACTTTCAAATTAGGCCACCAATACAGCTCCTTAAGATCATGATACATCTTTCCTGAACCAGGATGAATAGAGTACCTAGACTTATGAGCCTCATCTAAAACAAGTCTTCGTAGATCACCAAACTTCGGAACCCAAAGGCATCCCGCAAAATACCGAGTACCATCGGTTTGTACCTCTAACTGTTTACTCAAGCCTCGGACCTTCCCGTTACAAAATTTTCCTCCTTCAAGGCTTCTTATTGTGCCTCAAGGATCTGCCTAGCGAGGTTTGTTTGAATTGTCATATTCAAGGCCCTAAACCTGCGAGGTTCAGCCCTTTCTTTACGACTTAATGCATCAGCCACATCATTGGCCTTTCCCGGATGATATAAAAGTTCGCAATCATAATCATTTAACGTCTCAACCCATCTTCGTTGCCTCATATTTAACTGTTTCTGATCAAGAATATGTTGAAGACTTTTGTGATCAGTGTACAATGTACCTTTGACCCCATATAGATAATGTCTGCAAATCTTAAGCGCAAACACAACAGCTCTCAACTCTAAATCATGGGTTACGTAATTCTGCTCGTGAATCTTCAACTGACGTGACGCGTACGCAATAACTTTCTTTCGTTGCATCAAAACACAACCAAAGTCTTGACACGAAGCATCACAATAGATAACCAAATCATCATTACCCTCAGGTGGTGATAAAATCGGTGCAGAAGTTAACTTCTTCTTCAGAGTTTGGAAAGCAGACTCTTGTTCACTCTTCCACTCGTACTTCTTCCCCTTATGCGTTAAAGCAGTCAGAGGTTTCGCTACTCGTGAAAAATCTTGAATGAACCTTCTATAATAGCCTGCTAATCCTAGAAACTGGCGAATCTGAGTAGGAGTTTTCGGAACTTCCCACTTTTCAATCGCCTCAATCTTAGCAGAATCAACTTGTATTCCCTATTTACTAACAATATGTCCGAGGAAATTGAATTTCTCTTAACCAGAAAGCGCACTTAGAGAACTTAGCGTACAACTCTTCTTTCCTCAACAGATCAAGCACTAACTTCAAATGTTCTTCGCCCTTCATCACTCTTAGAATAAATAAGGATGTGGTCGATGAAAACAGTAACGAATTTGTCCAGATAGGGTCTACACACACGGTTCATGAGGTCCATGAACACAACAGGTGCATTTGTCAATCTGAACGGCATAACAAGAAATTCAAAGTGACTATAACGGGTACAGAAGGCGGTTTTCAGAATATCAGTTTCTTTAGCGCGTAATTGGTGATAACCGGAACGAAGATCAATCTTATAATAAACGGACGAACCTTGAAGTTGATCGAACAGATCATCAATTCTCGGAAGAGGGTAACGGTTTTTAACAGTAAGCTCGTTCAATTCACGATAATCAATACACAAACGAAATGAACCATCTTTCTTCTTAACGAACAAAACGGGAGCTCCCCAAGGGGACGAACTGGGACGGATGAAATAAAGTTGCAATAATGAAGGAAGAAATAAATATGGAGTAGTCACATCGGTGGCATAGATATTTAAGGCAATTCTCTCAAAGGAGTTAACGAGGATCATGGACTCCAAAGTAAATTTTCATTATATTTCCGAGAGGAAGACGTATGAAAGGTGTGATAATTCAACGAGAGTGAACTTCCTTGTACAATGAGCGAGGAAGTCTAGGATTCATCCATATTCTTAAATTTATGTGCGGATGAAAAGAACGCGAATCATGGGTTATAAAGAATGGCCGACTCCAGGTGAGATGAATCTCCAAAAATAATTTCGTGCACCCTAAAGTATCGAATCCTAGGATTGATGTTTACGAGGGTGTTGCGATTGACAGCGAAAATTGAGAGTAGAAACTCCTCAAACGGTCTAGAGTAATATATATCCATGATACCCATTATAACAACAGTTGGGGTAGAAACCCACCTAGCGCCTTTTCTACAATAAGGTGACCATCGAGTGTACCCCAGAAACTTGATTTATCGGTCTGCGTTTCGGCCATGTCCAACCATAAGAGGGAAAATTCTATGAGCGCAAAGACTTTCCAACAAATTTTATAAAACCGGCATCCAAACTGGTGTAAGAATTTCTATCAATGGACTTAATGGTAAATTTTCATCCTTAAACGGAGGATGAGAAGAAATGTGATCCAAACACTCTGTAGAGTAATGCGAAAATTCTAATGTAATCAATCAAAGAAGTTTTGAAAAAGCTTTAAACGTCTAATGTAACCCCATAAATGGAACGAAGCTCTTAGTAAATTTAGAAGTATGTACAACGTGTACCATTTTACGTAAATCAATTTGAGTTAACTAGACAACTCAATAAGAGTGGTTTTAAAATAATTTTGAAGGTATAAATTAGTGTATACTAGCCAAAATAGGTAAGGGTAAATTTTTCCATTTGAATTCATACGTACATATATGATTTTATAAATAGTATACATGACAAAGTATTTCATTACTTCTATTCGCCCATAAATCTCGTGAGAACCGCCCAATTACACAAATGTGTAAAATTTTTAATGAAAAGCAGGGTATCCGCATCACAGAGGTTACGAGTTGAAGTAAGATCGTTAAAGCTCGGGTGATGGACTTGAATCGTCTTGTGACATCTCTTCAATAAATGCTACGAGGTCATGAAAACCAATGAGTTAAATAATGTCTTGACTTTTATCAGAACACAAGTCCTTGGGTCAAAACTATTCACGTGCGAAGCTGTCACTAACAAGCGAGTTATAAATGATAAAACATGGGGTAGGTAGTTCGGTTAAGATGAGTCTCTCGCATATCAACAAATAAGATAATGAGTATCTTCCTTACTCATGTAATAACGTTAGAATTTCCGAATGAGTGGTGTACAAATTTTCTTTGACTCGCTTTCTATTCCTCATGTCACAATATTGGGACTTCTTTATGAATTAACGTAATATAATCACGTTGGCCTGACGCCATTATATTTCACTAAGTCATAGTTCCATTCCAATAGCACTACATGAGGTCAGGACACGCGGTCAACCTCGAATTTCAACACAATTTCCCTAAAACAATTTCTTAACAATGTGCTAAGGATAGCACAAGAGACAAAGACATCGAAAGTAATGAATAGGAGTAACGATGAGATAAAAATGTCTTCGAAGTACCAAGAATCTCTAAAAGTAAGAATGACGTTTTCCGTTTCAACAACCAAAGCACATAGGCACAACGGCACAAATGCACGTAATATAACAAAAATGTTATATACCTAAACATAATAGCTGACATTGAAATGCCGAGCATTTAGAAGTCAAGAATGACATCTCGCGTAATATAACTCAAACGTTATATACATAACCATAATAGATGACATAGAAATGCCGAGAATTCTAGAACACGTAATGTAACTTAAACGTTATATCAATAAACACTAATTATGACATAGAAATGTCGAGAATTCCAGAAGTCAAGAATGACACCCCCTCGGTTTCACTAACCGAGGTGTTCCTTTAAAAGATGAACTCGCATGAGTCGGAGAATACGTTTAAATCGGAATGGGAGTTCCTCCCGGATTCAGAACATAATAGAAATGTATGTATGATAACAATATACATACCAACACGACACAAATAATCACATATAATAATATATAATAGGCCGGGCTGTAGACTAGACTCACTAATGCACCCTATTGACCCGGGTAACGACATCAATGCAGCCTAATTCCCTACAACCAGAGCTCTGATACCAACTGTGACGACTCCGTCAAAACACTTAACGGCTCCGTCACTTGGTCCCACAGCTTGATCGAAACTCTATATGAATTTAATAAAACAACCTTGCATTCTTTATTTAAAAATGATTTCCTATAAAGGAGATCTACTAAAATGTATAAGTTTAGAAAAACTATACAATAATACTTTAACCAAAAGTTGACCCAAAACAAAGTCAACAAACAACCACTATTTAACGTAACAAAAATAGAATGCAAGTTAATGTTTAACAAAAGCTGCCATCGTAAATATGCAGACTCTCTAAGCACAGCGGAAGCATTCAATCATGAACCTGAGAATAAAACATGCGAGTAACTGTCAACAAAAATGTTGAGTGAATTATAGGTTTAATATTGCAAACAATATTTAATTTAAACAATAAAAATTTATGTTTGAAAACATAAAAACTCCTTTTTGAACCACCAAATTATATGCTAGAAAACATATAATAAAACATTATTCCATTTTCCGTGAGCCACCTGGTAACCACTTAACCATTTATTTACCCTTGCCAAACACAATAAATAATATACACCGAACAAGTGTATCTACAACAAAATACGAAGTACTAAACATTCCGATTATAAATTGCTAGCGCGACTAGCTCGAAATGGGGTTGTCAAACCCGATAGATCTATCCATAGGATTCGCGTTCACCAGTAGAAACCAGTGATTACAGTTACCAGACTAGGGAATATTTTTGTTCAACTCACAATGAATAATTTAAACCAACTTCCACATGTGTCCAAAATATAAAATAAATTGCATGTATTCTCATCCCAAAAGATTTAAAATAGAAAAATGGGACTATAACTCACCTTAATAGCAACGAAGTAACCAATACAATTAAGCGAACAGCAAATGTAGTACAGTGATCAGGAATGATCACAACGCCGACCTATAAATAAAGCAGGTCGATATAAATAACTAACTTAGGTCAAGTCTTAGTATGACAGCTATTGTACATGTTGCAAGTAGTCATAGAACAATACTCAATATGCATCGGTTTGATCGGAACAGCTTACGGACACACACTTTCTATTTTTAGAAAGTTTCTATTTTTAGCAGGTTTCCATTTTTGGAAAGTTTCTATTTTTGGAAAGTTTCTATTTTTGGAAAGTTTCTATTTTTGGAAAGTTTATAAGTTAGGAAAGTTTCCTTAATTAGAAAGTCAACAAAAGTCAACTGAAAGTCAAAGTCAACCGAAAGTCAACTCAAAAGTCAACCTTGGTCAAACATGGTCAATGTAAATTTTAAAAGTGTAAGTTATAATAATAATATAAGTTATAACGTTTATTAAAGTTAAATATGTCTAATTATGTCATAACATAAGTTTAATTAAATTAAAATGAATTATTAAAGTTAATATAAATTTAAATGATATAATTAATATAACATAAGTATTTAATTAATTAATTAAATATTAGTCATAATATAAGTATTATTCATTAATAATAAATTTTAAATTTATATCATAAGTATTATTAATTAATAATGAATTATTAATCATATCATAAGTTTCTAATTATAATCATTAAATCATAAGTATTTAATAATTAAATTATAATTAAATAATAACTAAGCCTTAGAATAATTAATTAATTAATTAATCCTTATTATAAGTCTTATAATAGTAATCTCATAATATAAGTTTAATACTTATCATAAGTATTTTCCATTAATAATGAAGTATCATTTATCATATGTTTAATTAAAATGTTAATTAAATCATAGGTATTAATTAAATGATATAATAAATATATATATATCATAAGTTGTAAATAATAATAATTACTTTTTTTATCATAAGTAATTAAATAATAATGAAATCCATTATTTATATCATAAGTTTAATAATTAGTCACAAGTTTTAAATCAAAAGTTCATCGGGTCGTATCCTGAGCCCCGGGTATCGGTTTTCGGCGAGCCTTACATATATCTCCGCCCAAGCAAACCACCCGACACTTTGGTACACTCAAGAACACCCCAAGAACATCCCACAAGTCGTGATGTACAGCCAATTCACTACTTGGAACTTTAATTCAATCAAAAACGTGTTTTAGACGTAACGGGTGATTCGTGGCTCGGATTGAGATGACCCGAACATGAAAGTTTGCCCCACCATCAGTAGTAACACACTAACACACCCTAAAGTCACCAAATATGGTCACAAAGTCGGACCAAACCTGGTTCATACCAAAATCACATTTCAATCTTAACAAAATACCACTTTGATCGTAACTAGGGCTCCGGGAATCGAAACGATATGAATCCGGAGTCTAAAATTAATGTCTTGATGAGAGGAACTCATTTATATACTTTATTTTATGATCAACATCAGTTAAAATATCAGAAACACACGAAAAAGCTGCTGTTCCAATTTTATCAAACCGAAAAATATGCAATCGAGTAATTCTACGAACACAATCAACATTACAACAACTAATAATCATCATACTAATAAAATATAATCAAAATACAGAAAAATAAAGAAAAATTAAAAAAAATCTAGGGTTAGGGTTTATACCCTAATCAATAATCAAGAGATGTTAACTTGTAGAGAAGAACGTGTAGAATCCGATTATGCAATCTATTTGATGATCCATGCAAGATTAGATGAAGATGATGATGATTTGGTGGAGCTAGGGTGACGGCTCAAAAAAAAGAAAAAGAGAAGAGGAGGAAGAAAATAAAATGGGAGTAATTAGGTTTGAGAGGAAATGCTAGTGTTTAGAAAATGAAAAAATGGAATAATGAAATAAAATCACAAACCACCCCCTCCCTAAGGGAATTTTCGGCCAACAACTGAATGGGGTGGGCCCCACATGGCCCACAATGATAAATATGTAATTTCTTTTAGCCCGAACGCCCGATCGAAGCCCGAAACGCGAAAACGCTACTACGCGATTGATTTTTCGGAGAGATAACAACTACGCGACGGATAAAATATATAAACACTATATATAATCATATGACATGAAAATATCATAATTAAAATAATTAGGACTTAAAAATTCCAAAAGTTCGACCGTTGGTTTGAAAACCGAAAAGATTCGCCGGATAGAAATCCGCGACTCGTAGGAACGTATAATTTAAAATATGAATACAAATATTCATATAACACATAATAATTAATATATTATTACAAAAATAATAATATAGGTCATAGAAATGACGTGGCACGAATAACAATTAACGGTCGTTAAATAGTTAACGGTAAAAGATAACGGAAAAAGTAGGGTCGTTACACTTTACATCTTTCCTTATATTTCGGAGTCCCTGCTGCTGTTTTCTATAATCATTATCATCAACAGTTAATGCTCTCTCCAATTTACTGTGATTTATACTCCTCTTTATATTTCGTAGCTTCATGTTTTTGTCTTCTCTTCTCAACCTTAAGTATGGTAAGTAATTGTCCAGAATTCGTGGGTATGGATTTCAAAATGAACATAGTTAATGTTCTAAGAAGGAAATTTTAATGGCATGATCTTGACTTATCAAATTACCAGAATATCCGAAAAAAATAGAACTATCAAGAAGATATGTTTGGAGATTTGGTAGAATGTAAGAGTCGTGTAACATGGCACATGATGACGGTATGGTCTGTGAATCATCACGTTCCATTTAGAAACTCAGCATGACTTACTATAATATAATCACGTTGATCAAGTGTCATTATATTATACTAACTCATGCTTCAGTTCCCAACACTACTTCAAAAACATTCATATTTTAAACTCGAAGGTTTCAGAATTTAGAAACTAAAATAGTTTCTTTTATGATGTAACACAGATAGCGCGAAGAGGTAAATGATTTCGGATAACAATAGTTATGAAGATATCTTCAGAAACATTATTTATAATGAAAGATATGATGATATCTTAGAATATCTAAGATCAGAGGATGATGAAGAATATTGTCCGCAAGAGTTTAGAGTAAAGAGCAAGGTATTTACTAAAGACTTCAGCAGACACTGAATCATTTAGATTCTTTGAAGGTAGATTTAGTCTTTGTGATTTGTCCACGGCCTTCTTCATGGTTTGATCAATCCGTTTTCCAGTTCCAAATCTTCTCTTTTTCTGAGCTTTACCAACACACTATTCTTTATCATCAAACTTTTGACTGTTACAGTTGTCTACAGTTTCTGCTGCTTCATTCAGCTTTTTCAAAGTTCAATGTATTGGTTCGTAGACTGGGTAATTTATAGAATTTTAGAATTGAAGATCATAATTCTAGAAGATAAAGGTTATATGTATACATATAACTATTGATGTAGAAATGCTGTGAGATTTGAAATACTGATTGCTGATTCCCGTTAATTGGTATGGCAATTTTCGTTATAAGATGCGGATGAACACATGATGGAGTTTCGATAAATATACTAATTTTTCGGAAAGTCAAAGATCAACAAGGTGGTAGGTAAGTTTACTGCTAATATGGTGGGATATAAATGATTCTCCAGTAATGACAACGAAAAGAGGCAAACGTATATATCAAGATTATAATAAGGCTAATCCGAATGAAAAGTCGAAATTGAATTTGCTGGAGGTATGAAAAAATTGGCTATTTTGGAAAGGGATTCTAGAGTTATTTTCGGTAATAATAACGGCAATAGATCACGGATTTGTGTTAAACTTCTACTTAGGTTCCGGGAGTTTTCAGGTACATGACTATGGATAACATTTGGTTGGATCATCATCTCGATTGTTTCTTAATTGAGGTGTTTTCAAGAATTATGAAGGGTTTGAACGCATATTGTAATCTTCAATATACATATGATGTTCTAAAATTTTGAACACCATGAATATTTTCTGAGTTTTATGAATAGAAGTAATGTTCTAGCACAGTTTTGAAGTCAAAGTATAGCTTTGAAAGATGTAGGGATTTAAGAGTGATGTCACCGGTTAAAGTTCTGACTTGGATTCTGTTTTGTCAAAATCAGAATATGTAACTGAATTTGTTTGAAAATGATTATGTATCGCTGTGAAGGTAGTGAGTATAGGTTATGATTTTTGAATCAAAGTCGAAGGATGTACAGTGTAACATCTTAATTGTGATCTTAAATATTTCTAGGGTATTACCTACCCGTTAAAA
Organism: Rutidosis leptorrhynchoides; assembly: GCF_046630445.1. Lineage (NCBI taxonomy): Eukaryota > Viridiplantae > Streptophyta > Magnoliopsida > Asterales > Asteraceae > Rutidosis > Rutidosis leptorrhynchoides. Next base: position 186,323,632 of record NC_092337.1, on the reverse strand, counting down.
AAAAATTCACAAGTAATATTTTATACTAGAGAATTTTTATTACAGTCTTTATGAAAATATATGTATATTTTCTTCGGATGTAATACAGATTTAATGAGTTAATATTAAATTAAACTCATTTGATTTTCGGCTGGAACTAGAAATGAATAATCTCTAACATTAGAGATTACATAATCTTCACAGAGTATTTCACTACTGTGATCAATACTTTACTATTTATTCTTATTGACATTTCCTCAGTGAATCATGTTGATGCTCATAGAACTCTTGCTATCTTCGAATGATGTTTTCTAGAAAGTCTCGAGTATATCAAAAGTGTAAAATCAAACTTGTAATTGAATAATACACTTAGTTTATTATGAAATGAAATTCATTGAGTTGAAACAGAGATTGTGATTAACGATGGTTAAGTCGTTAATCGAAGGATTATAGCATATTAGTAATATGAATTTAACTGAGTAGTATCTATCCTTTTTCGATTCATACATAATAGCTTAGTACGAAAAGATATATTATGGTTTCAAAATTTATATATATAGGATATACATATAAATTCTTCAGAGGGAATGAGTTAATACTTCATAACTCATTGATACAATATACTCGCTGATGATTAGTGATGATATCCGCGGTGATTATGAAACTGGCAATGCTTGTGATGTTATAGGTGCTGTTGATGCTGACGATGCTGTTGATGCTGACGATGCTGTCGATACTAATGGTATTGTTGGTGCTGCTTGTATAACAAGTGTAGCTTGTAAATCACGCACTATTCTTGTCAGGGTTTCTATTTTTCCTTTTATCATTTCGGTCAATTCATCAGTTTTATGGTTAAGGCTAGAATAGATAATCTCTAAGACTTTAGAGATTACATAATCATCGCAGAATGTTTCTCCAATGAAGTTATGAATTAGTACTTCATCGGTTTTTGTTGTTGGTACTTCTTGGTATCTATGGTGCGTATGACATTTATGCTCGTGGGACAGTTTATGATGTTGAAGTGTGGGATGCGGATGTTGGTGGTGGTAATGATACTGTTGATGTTGATGATGGTGGTATTGTTGATGCCAGTGATGCTGCTGGTGCTTGTGGTATTGAGACTTGCGATGTGGATGTTGATGGTGGTACTGGTGTTGTTGCTGTAGACGTAAGTCTATCTTCCAAATTGCGTATTGTACTTTCTAAAAACTCAATTCTTTCTTCAAGCCTAGCACGAAGCTCTCTAAATTCTTCTACCAATCCTAATTGATTAGTATTCGGGAGTAGAGGTTGAATTACTAACATAATTCTATGAATGCGTTCTTCGAGGCAGAATATTCGGGCAAAGAGTGTGAAAATGGTATTGCGAATTGGTTGACCGTTTAGCGCGTCAAGTTCTCCGATATCGGGAGGTAAATTTGGTTCACGGTAGGGTTCTCCCTCTTCATTTCTCCAGCGAGTGACTATGTCTCTAACCCATCTCCATCTCCTCCAGAAAGAAGTGTAGTCAACCAGTTGGGGAACTTTAGTCACATTACTTTCAGAGTGTTCAAAATCACCTTCAGAATTATATGAATTCGAATTTGGTACAGGATCCATCTTACACGATCAGCTAAAGGATTTTCGATATGAAATGATTTTTGGATTCGGATGATATTCTAATTACATAGAATATCTATATATAGTCAAACAGATTTCATAGATTACGGAGGAACTTTTGAAAGTTATCAGGCAGAGTTTATAATAATAGATATGCTAAGATATGAATTTTGTCTATACACTATCTATGCAATAATTGCACTAAAACGTGTCTAGACTTAAGAATGATGAGTAGGTAATTTCCTAAGGATGATAAGCAGAGGATTTCCGACTAGAAATGATGAGAAAAAGTTTTGACATGCAGTTAAGGTCGAAGTCCAGACTCACTAATGCATCTTAATAACTATTCGTCAGACACACTAATGCAAGACCTGGTTCGCTAAGACCACCGCTCTGATACCACATGAGACGACCCGTCCTAATCCATAAGGACAAATACAATAACATATGGTTACATTGCGAAGTATTTGACCTATATATGATACATTTACAAACATTGCATTCGTTTTTAAAAGACAACCTTTCATTACATCGAAAGTTGACAAATATGCATATCCTTTCATAATATATCCAAACTATAGATGACTTAATATGTCATTTACTTAATAATGATCTTTATTGAACTCAACGACTTGAATGCAACGTCCTTTGAAATATGTCATGTATGACTCCAAGTAATATCTTTTAAATGAGCAAATGCACAACGGAAGATTTCTTTCAAACCTGAGAATAAACATGCTTTCAAGTGTCAACCAAAAGGTTGGTGAGTTGATTAGTTTATCATAATCGATTATTTCCATAATTTTAATAGACCACAAGATTTTCATTTCCATTTTTCATAAACATCATCTCATATCAGGCATTTCGCAAAAACTGCATAGAGATAAAAATCATTCATATGGTGAACACCTGGTAATCGACATTAACAAAACGCGTCTAGAATATCCCCATCATTCCGGGAATCTCATCGGACGTGATAAAATCAAAGTACTAAGGCATCCGTAACCCGGATGGGGTTTGTTAGGCGCAATAGATCTATATTTAGGATTCGCGTCAATTAGGGTTTCTGTTCCCTAATGTTTAGACTAAAAAGGGTGATATTCGATTCGATAATCCAACCATAGAATGTAGTTTTGATTACTTGTGTCTATTTCGTGAAACATTTATAAAAGCAGCGCATGTATTCTCAGTCCCAAAATATATATTGCAAAAGCATTTAAAAAGGGAGCAAATGAAACTCACGGTACTGTATTTCGTAGCAATTATGTATATGACGTCACTGAACAAGTGCAGGCTTGGCCTCGGATTCACGAACCTATATTAAGTATATATAAATTTATACGTTGGTCAATACCTGTCTAACAATTTAGGTCAAGTCGTAGTGTATAACAATCCTAATCCTCGAGATTATCATGCAAACGTTAGCAAAAGTCATATAATCCAAAAATGATTTTTAGAATCTATACATGTTTATTATATAACTTAAATATAGTCGTTTAATATATTTAAATATATTTATCAGATTATAGTAATATTATAATTCATTTATTAATAAATAAAAATTTATATTAAATTTTATATATGATAAAAATATACTTTTATATATCTCAAGTAATAAAAATTTATATAGTTTACTCAATATCACAAAAATATAGTAGTATGTATTATTAATATAATTATATTACGTGTGGTAAAAATATCTTTGTATCACATATTTATTTGATAAAATAATATTGATAATAATAAGAATGAGAAAAAGTTGTATTACTTTGTAATAATAATAATTATTATTATTATTCCACTAATAATAATAACAATATTTATATTTACTAATGTTTAAAATAAAATGATAATTCTAATCATGATAATCTTAATAATAACGATACTTTTTAATATTAACTGTAATAGTAATAATATTTTATATAAAAATAATAATTCTATTCAAAATAATAATTTTTAATAATAATACAAGAATGATAATAATAATAATAATAATGTTATTTTATAACAACAATGATATTTCTATTAAAAATGATAATTTCAATAAAAATGATTGTTTTAATATTAATGATACTTTTAATAATAATAATAATGATAAAAATAATAAAAACGATATATTTATATAAATTAATATCTTACAATATTTTAATTTCATCATGATACTTATACTCATTATTTCCGAATCGACTTGTTTAATAACTTTCATTCCTCTTTTATAACACATTCATAATACCGATAATAATTGTAATCCTAATCATTAGATGATACTAATATTAGTTTAAATGATAATGATCTTAATAATAATAAATATTATTATAATATTACTAGTAATTATAATAAAAATAATAATAATAATAATAATAATAATAATAATAATAATAATAATAATAATAATAATAATAATAATAATAATAATAATAATAATAATAAATATGATAATAATAATAATAACATTAATAACGATAGTAATAATAATAACAATTTTTAATGATAATACTTATATTAATAATGATAATGATAGATAATAACAATAACGATGATCATAACGACGATAGTAATAATAATAATCATTTTAATAATAATAATACTAAAATTAATCATTTTAATAATAATAATACTAAAATTAATGATAATTCAGTTGACTTTATCTTCTAATCCGTTCATCGAAACCATACGCTTTCTAAATGAAAAGTTATTAATTTTTCGCCAGCTTTCCAACGACATGCGTATCATATACCTTATCTCAGTAGCATATGTATTAAATTCATGATTTATCATAAACTATTTAATGACGAAACTAAGCGTACAAGCATGTATAATCATATATACTCGAGCACTAGTCAGGGATACACTCTTAGTATATAAAAGATAAGATATGAATGCTCACGTATCAATATTGTGATTCAATATTGCAGGAAAGTATGTAGACGCAACAGAGATGATAAACACTAGATTAACCTCAGTAGCATACCCCCGAACCATACCCATAACCTCCATAGCTATAACTCATAATTTCCTTAACTCTATCCCGCTCAAAAAATCCATTTTAAAAACATGCGAGCAGAACCTCGTCATAGTATTTTATGTATAAATAATAATAATACTAATACTACTAATAATAATAAGATTAATAGTAATATTAATCTTAATAATAATAATAATAATTATAATAATAATAATAATAATAATAATAATAATAATAATAATAATAATAATAATAATAATAATAATAATAATAATAATAATAATAATAATAATAATATAAATATATATGTGAGAGAGAGATAGATCGATAGATTGAATTGTGAATGAATAAACGCGAATTTGGTCGAGCTTTATAGAAGTATCCTGACAAAACAACTCATGTGATCGCATGACTTTTGTATGGGTTCCTCATTCGATCATATGAGACCCTTTTACAGTTCATGTTTGTTTATCATTTTGTGCCGACAGTTTTTAATATATAATATTTATTTATAACCTTAATTTATATAATTAATTATATGTTATATAATATTTAAGTGCAAAGTTTACTTGTAATTTTTACTCCGATAAGTTGTACGTTGACGCTCGACTTATGTCCCACTTCCAGTTTTTCGAACGACATTTCGTACGCTTAGAAAACTAGCACTTTACGTTTTGTGACTCGTACTCTTGTCAAAATATAGACTTAGATTATCACTAAACTATATCACTTGAAATGTAACTTGAACATTCAAGCATTTTTGTCATTTGCTTCTATAAATCATCGACTCGTTATATATTAATACAAAATTATTTTCAAATCAAAACGTTTTCTGACAAAATTAATATTATATTTAATCGCATTGTAAAATATGTATAAGTTTTCATTTAAAGCCATAAGTTTGTACATATAATATAGGATTGAAATATTTATTCAACAATATAATATTTTAGTTTTTCAAAAGTAATTATATTTCAAAATTCATTTATAATCGTTTAAATAATAGAAAATATTATATCATATTATGTTTACGTTTTTGAAACACTATATATATATATATATATATATATATATATATATATATATATATATATATATATATATATATATATATATATATATATATATATATATATATATATATATATATATATATATATATATATATTTGTAATTTATAATATAAAGCTTTAATTAAGTTCTTCAAAATGCATTTAACAAAGTATCTTATAAAATGTTTTGATAATAAAGTTCTTTATAAGCTGAAAATGTTTTAGTATAAAATCAAATAAATATGATAACTTCTGTTTTCCAAAACTAATATATATTTAAGAATCATTTTGTTAAAAGGTTAAAATAATGGAAATCGTTATATCATAAAATGTTTTTGAAAAGTAAGATCGTATATAATTTATAACAGGTTTTCAAGTTTTTAAATTACCGTTTGCTGGTGAAGCTTAAGATAAAGTCCGAAGATTAGATAAACGTATAAAATCATTTCAATGTAAAACGTCAATTTACTTAACTTATCGATATTCATTTTCTAAGTTATTTATATTCTCCAATTTTACTTTTACATTAAATAATATGAAAGTTAAATAGTTTATCTTATTAAAAATCACGAGGAAATTATTGTAAGGCATGTATTGGAAATCAACAGGAATGTCCACCAATCTGTCTGGCTCTCGCTACTTGACACTTTGTCCCTACTCGAAGATCACTTTACCATTATTTCCGAATACCATTAAAAAGGAAAGGTTTCTTAAATCAAAGTGGACCTCTCAACAGAGACTCGTATTCATATCACAATGTTTCTTATAATTCAATCATTTGATATTATCTTCTAATTCCATCGATAAACATATTGAAGCAAATACGTTCATGTAAAGTATTATACGTTTAATACTTTGTTAACATTCTCAAGTTATAATATATATATATATATATATATATATATATATATATATATATATATATATATATATATATATATATATATATATATATATATAATCATATCCATTTATATAATGGTTCGTGAATCGTCGAAATTTGGTCAAGGTTAAATGAATGTGTGAACACAGTTTAAAACACTTGAGATTTAACTTAACAAACTTTGCTTATCGTGTCAGAATAATACAAAGATAAAGGTTAAATTTGATCGGAAATTTCCGGGTTGTCACATTTAAGTGGCGCCATTTGATCAAACCAAAATCGTTAATGAAGTGGAATTCGAATCTGAGTACTTGATTTGTGGAATAGAGTGGATCGAATGTTTTATCTAAAATAACTGTGCAAAACGTGAATTAAAATCAGGATTTCAAAATCGAAAAATAAACGATGAGATTAACATTAGTTTATTTGAATCGAACAAGTTAATATCTTAAAGAGTAACTCCGATATCGACCGAAATCTCTATCGGAGTTGTATTTTCAACTGGAGAATGCTATAGTATGAAATTTTGGCAGAGTAACATTAATGCATCCAGTGTCGTGTAATGAATGATCTTGTGCGTGTATTTATAGGAGTTATGAGGAAATGATTACGTGGCATATGTCCTTTTCATGGTTATAACAAACTTCACCAATTTTAAGGGCTGACGTGGCACATGTCCCTTTCATTAGAATAACAAATAGATCCTAACAAACTTTCCTAGATTCGTGGGCTGACAATGCGTGCAACCCATCTATATGTTTGTTCTGGGATCAAGTGTTTTTTCCGGGACTAGACACCTACCTTGGAAAGGTATGGTTACTCTGAGAGATTGTGGCAGATCCGTCTATAGTATGACGAGCAAATGTCTTGCTCTTGTTTGGTCAAAAGAAATTTACGTGATGTTTATTTCAAGTGCTTCTTCACGGTGTTCTCTTGACCGGTTAAGATTGCAACCGGTTCATAAATGATTTTGAAGAGATTGTCGGGTTCCCAGCGTACTCGGTTCAGTAGGCCTTTACGTGATAATATGGTTCATAACCTCCCAACGTTTTATACCCGGCTAAGTGGTACCGGTAGCCTGCACACTTTTCCGGGTAAGATGGGCTTTATGTAACGTCCCGGTAAGCCTTTTTCCGGGACGCGTCTTCCCGGGTGTGTACATAAATAACCTTCTGGTCAGATTACTAAAGTGGGGCCAGGAAGAAATTCTTTGCCCGAGACGCTTCATGCCGGTTATGTTCTAGGCGGAATGTTGTTAATAATGTGTCTTTTTGATACGGATCTCTATGCGTATCATCAACAACTGCTTAAAATCCTTCTATGAATGCTCGAGGATCAACTCCTTCACCTGAAACTGAATACAACTTGAGAATTTGAAGATCAAAGATGCGTTTGACATTTGAGATCGAACCGTTAACCTCAAAATTCGAACTCAAATCACAATGATATGGTCTGAAATTTTTTGGAGAGCTTCACGATATGATTTCGAATATAAGTGCACTTTTACATTTAATAATTTCATTCGAAATCATTCCAGAGCCCAAGTCAGTTCACGAAGAACATGAGTGAAGAACAATTAGAAATTCATCTTGAATCTGTTGTTACTGATGTGTTATGATTATTCTCGAGGTTTTGGTTTGAATATAGAATCACGAATTTATGTTCAGAGATTGTTGAAAATCACACTTGATGAACTTCAAATTTTTAGATCATGAAGATGTATAAATATGGACTCGTGAACAGTAGCTGTAGATATAATAATCTGAGATGTATGATGAAATTATATAATAATCAGATTATGTAAGTGATTTTGTGTTATTGAAGTTGAATTGAAATTATGATTCTAGAAGTATTTGTTGTGAATATATGATGTGGTTTTGGTTTGGAATAAGTTTCAGTTTAAATTTGATGTTGATTTTCGAACATGAGATTCGGTTAGGAGATAAAAGGATTCAGTCTCGAAATTTTTTTGGAAAAATTTTCAAAAAGTTTTGGTGATCTTCATATCTTCATGATGAAGGCTTGAAGATTTGAGGTTGAAGGTGTATGTGTTTGGTGTTTGAAGGTTTGAAGGTGGAGGGAAAACATTCATGATATTTAAGAGAATCTCCTTCATATGATGAAGGCCATAGCTCTTGATACCAATTGATAGGACCTAATACACATGAATACCATGAATGTTGAAGTATTAGCCATTAAGATTGACAGAGAAAGTCAATCGGTCAAGATTGACTTCCACGGCTCTCTTGAAATCTCTACATAACAGTGGCTAAACTTAGTGAATCTAGGGAGCTTTGGATCCTTTATATATCCCTTATATAAAGGATCCTCCATAAGATTAGAGAAACACGTTTTACTCCTTTTTAGCATTCTAACAGGTACTGAAAACTAAAAGTCTTGGTCTTGTGCAATGGAACTAGCTTTACAAACAAAGAATAAAATTGGTTTTATAAATGAAACTTTAAAATGGGATGAAAGTAATGAAGTTCTTGGAGTCCAGTGGGATAGGTGTAATGTTGTTGTTCTGTCTTGGATTATTGGGTCTACGATAGAAGAACTTTACAATGGTCAAATATATTCTAAAATTGCTTCTGATGTTTGGAAAGAGTTAAAAGAAACCTATGATAAAATTGATGGTTATGTGATCTTTAATTTGTATCAAAAGCTAAATTCAATAACTCAATGGGGTAGTTCTGTTTCTGATTACTATCATACACTTAATTCTTTGTGGAAACAATATGACACTATGGTTTCGCTTCCTAACTGTGAATTCACATCATCCAAAGCTTTTAAAGATCATACTGGTTTAATAAAATTAATGCAATTCTTAACGGGCTTAGATGAAATATATTAATCTATTAGAAGCGATATTTTAACTAGAGATCCACTGCCCTCAGTGAATACTGTATTCTCTATCATTTCAAGAGAAGAATCTCACAGGAAATCAAGTCTAAATGGTAAAAAAAATTGTATGAGTCATCTGCATTCTATGCTAATTATTTCAAACCTAATCAACAAAACAAATACTAAAAATTTACTAAGTGTGGAAGAACTAATCATACTGTTGATAAGTGTTTTGAAGTTGTATGATATCCTACTAGAACTAGAAACATAAAATGTACAAAGTGTGGGATGACTAATCATACTGTTGATAGATTTTTTGAGGTTGTTGGTTATCCAAGTAATCTAAGGAAAAAAGGATTTGGTCCTAGTGATAGTTTTAAAGGGAATGCAACTAAATCTAATAATGAATTTCAAAGGAATAGGTCCTCTACTCCTAATACTTTAAGCAGTGAACAGGTTATGAAGTTGCTAAGTCTTCTTGATGAGAAGAGTGGTGTTAAACCCAGAGTTTCAAATATGACTGGTAATTTTGAGAACTATGATGTTCATTATAATTACAACTTTTATCTTTTTTACAAATCCAATCTAGCTAGTAATAGCACAGATAATATACACTAAGGGTGAATTTTTGACTCTGGTGCTAACCAACACATGACTAATACTGCTAAAACTTTTGTATCCTATGTTGATGTTAATGATTTAAATTTAACTGTGGCTCATCCCAATGGAACTAAAGCTAAGTTCAGCAAAAATGGAAATATAAAACCTTCAAATAACATTTTTTTACAAAATGTGTTGGTTTTTCCTGACTATTGTGTAAGTGTGTTATCTGTAAATTGTTTGGTTAGGGATAATAATTTGTTTGTTGGTTTGATAAAAATGCTTGTTACTTTCAGAACTTGGTGTCCAGGGAGACACAAGTGACTGTTAGCCAATGTGGTGGTTTATATTACCTCACTGGAAATGAAAAAGGTATTGTTGGTAGTTCCAATATAAGTAAAATAAATAAGTATTCCATTCATTTGTGGCATTGCAGGCTTGGTCACCCAGCCGAGCAGGCTTTAATGTGTTATAAAGACAACTTAAATTTAAATAATCAAAGTTTAAATGTTCCTTGTGATGTTTGCCATAAGGTAAAACAATCTATAGAATCTTTTCAATATAGTAATCATAAAACTTTCGAACTTGGTGAACTTGTGGACCTTGATGTCTGGGGTCCATACAAGGTTCAAAGTCATAGAGGTTTTAGATATTTTTTAACAATTGTTGATGATTTTTCTAGAGGTGTTTGGGTCTATTTACTCAAGTCAAAAGATGAAGTCTCTGAATGATTAATAAATCTGTTTTATCTAATTAAAATCAGTTTAATAAAACTATTAAGTGTTTTAGATCTGACAACGGTACATAATTTGTGAATTACAAAGTAAAAGATTTTATTAAGAAACATGAGATTGTTCACCAGACGTCATGTGTATATACACCTTAAGAAAATGGTGTCGTTGAGAGATAACATAGACACTTGCTTAATATATCAAGGGCTCTTATGTTTCAAGGGGAGATTCTTTTAAGGTTTTTGGATTAGTGTATTCCAACTGTTGTTTATTTGGTTTACAGGACTCCTACCTCTTTGCTAAATTGAAAGTGTCCCTTTAAGATAATATATAATAAAGTTCCAAGTCTTTCCCATTTAAGAGTATTTGGTTGTCTACATTTCTCTACTGTATTAAATAACTCAGATAAGTTTTCTTCAAGATCTGAAAAATGTGTTTTGTTAGGATATTCTACTGTTAAAAAAGGGGTCTAGTTGTACAGTTTGGATAATAAAAATTGTTTTGTGTCAAGAGATGTAAAGTTTTATGAAAATATTTTCCTTTTAAGGTTTCACAAAATGATTCAAGTTCTGCTAAAAGTTTAAGTCAAGTGAATTTTTTTGAAGAAATGGAGTTAGGTAATTCAAATGCTCAAAGTCCCAATGATAAAGGGGAAGAATCTAAACATCAGAGTGATGGCAGTTGTGACTCAATACTAGTAGATAATTCTAATGAGTCTTATGTTTATGAAGATTCTGGTGAGCATATCAGGTCACCAAGTCCAACTGCAACACTCAATGATGACAATTGGCAGTTGTGACTCAATACAAGTTAATAGTTCCAATGAGTCTTATGTTCATGAAGATTCTGGTGAGCATACCAGGTCACCAAGTCCAACTGCAACACTCAATGATGACAATAATAACCCTGAGGGCACTTCTACTCAAAATCAAGAACAATCTTCTTATATTTTTGAACATTCTATTAGAAAGTATCAAATGAACACTTCCATACCTAAAAAGTATAGTGATTTTATCCTAGATGCTAAAGTAAAATATGGCATTGATAATTATGTTAATTATTCTAGTTTACCTAAAGACTTTGTTTGCTTTACTGTAAATTTAAACAAAATGGTTGAACCTGCAACATATTGGGGGGCCTATTGCGTAGAGATGGAAGCTCTTCATAGAAATGGTATTTGGGAGTTGTCTGATTTGCCACAAGGCAAAAAGCCAATTGGGTGCAAATGGGTGTATAAAATTAAGTATAATATTAGTGGTGAAGTTGATAGGTTTAAAGCAAGATTAGTAGATAAAGGCTACAATCATGGAGAAGGAATTGACTTTAATGAAACATTTTCACCTGTTGTGAAAATGGTTACTATTAGATGCTTAATTAACATACATGTTCAGAATAATTGGGAATTGTTTCAACTTGATATAAATAATGCATTCCTATATGGTGACCTAGATGAGATGTGTATATGTCACTACCATTAGGATATTATAATGAAAAGGAAAACAAAGTTAGCAAACTAAAAAGGTCTTTATATGGGTTGAAACATGCTCCTAGAAAGTAGAATGAAAAACTAACTGCTGCACTTCTTGAAAATGGATTCACTGAAAGCTTAAATGACTATTCCTTTTTCACAAAATCTGAACATAATGTATTTATTGCAATATTAGTTTATGTTGATGATATAGTGATTACAGGAAATAATGTTAATGAAATAAAAAAAATACAAAGCTTTTTTAAAGACTAATTTTCAAATCATATATTTAGGTGTTCTAAAGTATTATTTGGGTATAGAAGTAATAAGGAATGGAACCTCTGTATGTTTGTCTGATGAAACAAGACTAGGAACTTCGAAATCAACAGGTTTAATTCACACAAAGGCAGAATTAGTGAATCAAACCATTCTAGTGAATATTGTGCTTTTTGGGATTAATTTAGTCAAACCACAATAATGGATTGTGTGATTATATTAACACCTAGAGCTATTATTCACCTCTTGAGTGATTTGGGTTAGGAGTGAATCGGATAAGACTACCAGATCTGAATGATGTGTGTGTAATGAGAGGCTTAACCTAAAATGAAGAACATAACACTTATATACTCCTGCTGTTGAGTCAACCGTGCGAGTCAGCCGTCACTCGTACGAGTGGGCTGCCTCCGCTGTACGGGTGATCACTCACTCGTATATGTTTACTCAGATTAGATTTGTGACTCAGCTCAGCTCAACCGTGCGTATGAGCTTGTCAGCCGTGTGACGACCCGGAAATTTCCGACCAAATTTAAACTTAATTTTATATGTTTCTGACATGATACGCAAAGTCTATTTAATTGAATCTTAAAATTTTGAACTGTTTCATATATTCAATTGACCTTGACCATTCCCGATGATTCACGAACAACTATTTGTAAATAGATATGTGTATATATATAAATAATAATTGAAAATATAATTTGAAATATTATATGTTGTTGATATAAAAATTTATTTAGGAAAACAATATAAAAATATGATATTATGATAATTATTATTTAAAGCATATCTATATATATAAATAAAGTATATTAAATATATATTTTGTGATTTCGAATCTAATTAGTAAACCACAGTAACACTCAATTGCCTTTTCGATGGATATTAAACCAGTTTAAGGCGAACTTATATGATTTTAAAATAAACGGTGATCCGAAAATGTGTTCTATAAATTTTAGGCTTACTAAAAATGTATTTAGGAACTAGTTATTAAATTTTAACACTTTTTATATTTTACCCAGAATTGAGCGGGACAGTTGATGTAATTTTTATTTAATAAATTAATGATCGAATTTTATACCATAATGACTGAAATAAATAAAGATAATTACTATAAAAATTTGGGATTTTTCGATGGACTTTTATCCGTCACTATTTAACAACGGAGGACGGAATAATACTCCCAATTTTTGATATCGGTCCAAAGGACTGGCTGCTATCCTATTCCAATTACTAATTTGATTTGTGAATTACTGTTTTTGATTTGTGATTACTGTTAAATCTTTGAATTCTAGATATAGTATATTATATTATATGTACAACTAGGCAATTTATAATTCAATCATATATCAACTATCCATGTATTAGTTTCTTATTTAGAACAAACAAAGACTCCCACCTTCTCCACCGCAACCACTTATATATATTCTTCTTTCATTCGTACCATAATCACATTCATTCACAATTACAACAAAACAATCATCATTATGAAACACGATATCTCTAAAGTTTGTGAAGTCACCATTTTCATTACCATTGCATCAACTTCCGTATTTAGTTTCAAGACCCATTGAGCCATCTCACGGTCATCACCATCACCACCCTCTACAACCACAATACCACATGTGAACAGTTACCACCTCAATTCGATCAACCTGAGCAGTCACCATCTATCCACCACCATCAACCATTAACGGTTACTCTTGTTCTTGCTGATCACCGTAGCAAACCACAACTATCACCAACACCATCCATCCTCTCTCTCTCATCTTCTCAATCTCACACATCTTCTGTTTCTTTTTCTGTTTACGTCATGAACAACCACACACCACCACTGTGATCGAACTACTGTTGCTGCTGTTAATTGAAGAGCATCATCACCGAAAACATGTTGATGTTCCTGTGTGCTCGTTCAAACCACTACCCTTCACCACCTTCTAATATTCTTTGCAAAACAAATCATCACCGCCACCTGCTACAGATTTTACTTTCTAATTATTCAAACACCTTAATTCTTATATGCTCCTACTTGATTTATTCCAATATTCACTGACCTCCTTACTTCTTATTATTCGATTTAACCAACACCCTGTTGTTAAACTGCTATTGTCAATCAATATAAACCCATTTGTTTTATTTTGTCGACTGCTTTTACTTTCGTGAAAGTTGCTGTAACTGAAACCTTTATTTTGTATAATGCAACTTGGGTTAATTTAACTACTTTTAGGAACAGGCTGTATGCGTGTTTGAACCTTTCCAGCTGTAGGTTGTATAAAAAAATGAAAGAAAGGGACGTGGGGAACTGCTGCTATTCGTTTAATTTTTCTGCTCAAGGATATCTAAACCGAAACCCTTTCATTCTTTTGTGTTTGTCGACTTATGCTTTGTGACTATTCCCTGGACACTGAAACAATTTTAATTCTTGGGCCTGAAGTGGGCTGACGTATTCTAAATTCTTAATTGGGCCGTGACAATTGATTAATTATTGGACCGTGATTCTTTGGACTTAGTACGTGGGCCGAATTCCAAATACTTTTATTGGGCTGAAGTTTATTGTTTCAGTTGGGCCGTGACCCAATATTCTTTCCTATTGGGCCAGTTAACTAGTTTGGATCGGTTTCTCTATTGGGCCGAAGAGTGGGGTTAAATATAATTGGGTTTCATAAAATATTGGGAAGACAGAAAGGGATCAGTGGTTTGGGATGTTAGTAGTTGAGCAAGAGGTCGCGGGTTCGAGCCTTGTCTTTGGCATTTTTTTGTGAAATGCTTCAAAGGTAGTTATTATTATTATTATTGTTGTTATTACTAATATTAATTATAATTATTGGTATTATTATGTTAGTATTGATAATATGAGTATTATTATTATTATTATTATTATTATCATTTTAGTTATTATTAAGTAATATCATTAAGTGTTATTAGTATAATCATTTTTATTGTTAACTAATATAAGTATTAACGATCATTATTAATACTATTATGATTATAGTTCCAAGCATGATTATTATTAATATGATTATCATTATTGTTATTATTATAAGTATTATTATTAGAATTATTATTTAGGTTATTATTAGTAGTATCATTATGAGTAAAACCATTATCGCTATTATATCTATCATTATTATTATTATTATTATTATTATTATTATTATTATTATTATTATTATTATTATTATTATTATTATTATTATTATTATTATTATTATTATTATTATTATTAATATTATTATTATTATTATTATTATTATTATTATTATTATTATTATTGTTATTATTATTAATTAAGTTAGTTTTAATATTAATACGTTGATCTTAGAATTTAAATAATATTAGCTAGAGGTTAATAAAATTATAGTTAGATTATAAACATAATATTAATCCGGATATTAAAATAAAAATGAAGTAAGATATTAATTACTACTACAAAGTTTATAAGTCATAAAGATTAGTATAAAGATATATAAAATTATTATTTTAACACTAAGATTATTAATTTAACATTATTATTATTATTATTAGTATCATTTTTATTATTACTAGTAACATTATTATTACTATAACAACTATATTATTATTATTATTGTTATTATCATTATTTTAGTACTATTATAATTATTATTTTTACAAACAAAGATACTTATATAACAATAGAATTATTACATATATCATAAGTATATCTAATATACTATTTTATTATAAAAATAACATAGATAGATATATATATATAACATTTGGAATAATAAATACATTACTATTTAAATAAATAATATATTATATAATTAATATATATAAACTAGGTTGAATACCATTATATGTTCATTTTATGTTTTAATATATATGAATGATATAGGTTCGTGAATTCGAGGTCAACCCTGCATTGTTCAGTATCGTTGTATGAATATTTTTACTATAAAATATTGTAGAGTGAGTTCATTTGATTCCCTTTTACTCTTTACATTTTTGGGAGTGAGAATACATGCGCTGTTTTTACAAATGCTTTATTAAATGCTTTTGAAATATATTTTGAACTGTGAATACATGAAATGCTTTTATAAATGTTTGACGCGATATGATACAAGCAAAACATTCCTCGAATGAATTATTATATAGACAGAAGTTCTGTTGATTATTATTGAATTAGGTGGACATGATGATTGCCACCAATTGATGTGAATATTTTCGCTTGATTATTATTGCTTGGTAACCTAAGAATTAGAATCGGGTATGGCCCTAATTTATGCGAATTCTAAAGGTAGCTACCGGGTTTAACACCCCCACCCAGAATGTTGACTAGATGGAAGAGCTAGTGGGCGTGGTGTTTAGTACTTCCAAGTTTATATATTATACAGACGAGATGTTCTGTTTTAGGGATATTATTGATGCGCATTATATGTTAAGGTCGATTACCATGTTGAGCAATGAAATCGAAATGAATGTTATGTATAGAGAGAATGATTTTTATACACAGGTTATGTGTATTAGTTTTGTGCACGAGATATGTGCACGATTATTTAAAAATCGCGAGGCAACCTACGGGGGAGAAAAGGATACGAACCTAATCTGCTAAGCATTATGAAAAATGGTTTCGTACATGAGATAGGCGTACTGTATTTGAATCTTCTGGTCTATCAAAGTGATGAATTTTATTGTTTACGATAAACTTATGAACTCACCAACCTTTTGGTTGACACTTGAAAGCATGCTTATTCTCAGGTATGAAAGAAATCTTCCGCTGTGCATTTGCTCATTTTAGAGATATTATTTGGAGTCACTCATGGCATATTTCAAAAGACGTTGCATTCGAGTCATTGAGTTTAACAAGATTATTGTTAAGTCAATTATAGTTGGATATATTATGAAATGGTATGCATGCCGTCAACTTTCGATGTAATGAAAGTTTGTCTTTTAAAAACGAATGCATTGTTTGTAAAATGTATCATATAGAGGTCAAGTACCTCACGATGTAACCAAATGTAATGTATTCGTCCAGATGGATTAGGACGGGTCATTAAAGTTGGTATCAGAGCGGTGGTCTTAGCAAACCAGGTCTTGCATTAGTGTCTAACTGATTGTTGTTTAGATGCATTAGTGGGTCTGGACTTCGACCGTGTCTGCATGTCAAAAGTTTTGCTTATCATTTTGTGTCGAAAATTACCTGCTTACCATTCTTAGTCTAGACACATCTTACTGCATTGATTGCATGAATAGTGTATAGATAAAAATTCATATCTTAGCGTATCTGTTACTGTTACCTTTGCCTGACAGCTTTCGAAATTTTCTCCGTAATCTGCGAAATCTTTATGCTATATATATAGATATTCTATGTAATTAGAATACCATCCGATATTCGAAAATATTTTCATACCGAAAAACCCTTTACTCAATCGTACGAAATGGAACTCGCCACTAGTTTAAGTTCTTCAGAATCCGACAGCTATTCCGACATAGATGTTCACCTAAGCTCCGAAAACAGCGTCACCAGAATGAAACAACAAATCAGCCATCCCCAATTCATCTGATAGGTTCGTACTCTATTTAATCTTTGGAGACAAGAAGAATGTGATCCTTTTCATCAACCAAATTCACCTCTTGGCGATGAACCTGAAGCACTTACCGGCGAACCAGTCCGAAACACCATTTTCAGCCTCATTTCCAGGGTAGCTCGAAACGATTATATTTTATCCACAATTCTAAACCTTATTCGTCTGCTCGTTCCAACCGTCAACCATCCCAGAGTAATAGAAGAAATCAACAAAATTCACGCTCGAGTAATCAATTTGGAGAATATGGTGCAAAATTTACCAGCATCAGCAACATCACCGACATCAACAGTACCACCATCATCAACACCAACAGTACCAGTACCACCAATAACAACATCCACATCCCACACCTCAACATCACAATCTGTACCTCGAGCATCAATTTTGTATGCACCATAGATACCAAGGAGTACTAATAAGAATCAACGATGAAGTATTGATTCATAACTTCATTGGAGAAACATTCTGCAGTGATTATGTAATCTTTAAAGTCTTAGAGATTATTTAATCTAGTTCCAACCGAAAAAGCAAATGAGATTAATATCATATTAACTCATTAAATCCATGATTACATATGAAGAAAATATATATGTAAGTATATTTTCATAAAGATTGTAATTAAAAATTCTTTTGTACAAACCGTTAATGGTGAAAATATTTTAACGGGTAGGTAATACCCGAGGAAATATTTAGCTTTCATGTTAACATGTTATACTGTACAATCTTCCAACCTGATTCAACCGTCATTTACTATCCTACTTACAACCACCGATATACGTATCCGTTCACCGCAGAATAACCATTTTCATTCAATTTCATATTTGGATTTTGACCTATCAGAATCCAACAAGTGGCATAATGAAGAAAACATATGACAAAATAAAATTTGTTAGAAACAGACAAAGTAACTATGAAGAATTTTGTTATGAATCCACGCTAACAAAATCCTAGCTAACTGTTCCTAGCTAACTGTTAATTCCGTATTACATTTTATTTATCGAAATTTATTTATTGTAATTTTAATTCTCGCAAGTTTATTTATCGTCATTTAATTTCTGTTATTTATTTTACTCACTTTAAATATCCTCGTATAAATCGGGACACATATACAATGTTTTGACATATCATATTGACGTCATCTATATATATTATTTGGAATAACCATAGACACTCTATATGCTGGAATGCTCGAGTTCGCTATACAGGGTTGAGGTTGATTCTTAAATAATATATATACTTTGAGTTGTGATCGAGTCTGAGACTTGTATACAATGGGTCACGACACGTATTAATTAATTCGAATATAATATATTAAACTATATATGAATTATTGAACTGCTAACTGTGGACTATCAACTGTGGACTACTAACATTGGACAATTAAAATGAATTAAAATATTGATTAAAACATATGAAACTAAACATTTCTTCAAGTTGCCACTTGATTTCATCTTAAACCTCATTTGTATCTTGACGATTACAATCCGCGTTCAAACCTTTCATGATTCTTGAAAACACCTCAATCGAGAGGATGAACCAACTGCACTTTATCTACGGAAGAAAAGATTGATACATATAGTTATGCACCTGAAAAGCTCTCGAAAACTGAGTAAATATTTAACACGTAGCTGTTGTCATAACCCGTCCTTAACCTTAAGAACGAGTTAGATAACGTATGATTTCATTGCGAGGTATTGACCTCTATATGCGACATTTTTAAAAGAACAACTGCATTTATTTTACATTACAAACCATAACTCTTATTTTAATACAAGCTTTAGACAATAAAAAGATGATTATCGTTTAGCGATAATCTTAGACTTACAAACTTTACATGTGATGATAACAATACGATTTCTAGCATATTTTACATTACAAATCCTCCGATATGCAGTTTTATTTTTGACACAAATATGCATACTCAAGATCTTGTTTAAATTCAACATGTTGCAGCGGAAGCTTTTAGTTATCACCTGAGAATAGACATGTTTAAAATGTCAACATAAAGTTGGTGAGATATAGGTTTAATGCCGGCAGCGGTATAAATATAGACCACAAGATTTCATATGTAAACATTTTAATAAAAATATTCTAAGTGGTTGAGCACTTGGTAACCATACTTAACATTTAATCACGTCGCATATTCCCTTTATTATGAAATCTTACTACACCGTACCAAGTATAGTCAGGAAACGAAGTACTGTGCAACCTTTGAATACTGGTCGTCCAGTCCGGTTGGGGTTATCAGGCCCGATAGATCTATCAACAGGATTCGCATTTACAATACCGCTGTAAATAATAGTTACCAAGCTACAGGGAAGTATGCCAGTGGTACAACTCAACGTAGAATATATTTTCCAGTTACTTGTGTCCATATCGTAAAACATAAAATACATGTATTCTCATCCCGAAATACTTAGAGTTTAAAAGTGGGACTATATACTCACTTTTGCCTTGAAGATATATATTTTGACTTAGTCTCCGGTTGATATCACGAACCTATCCATATATAATATGTCAATATATTTTCATTTTAAACAATCGTCACATATATATACTTATAATACTTTTAATGTCTTCTTAGTCCGTAGTTAGCAATTCAATTTTATGGTTCATATTTAGGTGTTTAATAAATAAATAAACCCCCATCGAAATAAATAAAAACCCCCATCGTATATGTTTTGGTCGAGATTAATCTTGACCCACGGTACCGGTGTTGTCAAATGACGTGTTGCGTACATAAAGTACCGGTGTTGTCAAATGACGTGTTGCGTACAATCATGGGATCTTATGATTAATCTTCTCGTATTGTTTACGGGTGATCCTGAACCATATAAAATTAAATTATGAGTACATATATATAAAATATCATGTTATTTTAAAAAGATGTGATTTATTTAATTTTCTCCAATTATTTTCGTAGCTAAACTAGTCTTAGATATCCGATCTCGTTTTGGTCATAGTTTCTTCGTTACAACTCCGTTTTCGTTGATTCAACTTGCCACTTCCTTGGATCGAGTCCCTCTTTAAGACTATGAACTGTAAATACCTTAGTTTGTATTCGAAATCACAGGTCATAGGTCAAACTTTAGTGAAACTTATGAAGTTAATCATTTTCCATCATGTAAACAACCTTAAATGATTATTTTTCTAAAAATACTTATACTTTGAGTTAAATCATGAAATTTTTCTGTGTTATCATATTCATAGTAAAAATCATTTTTCCAGAAAATAAACCTCCAATTCAAAGTTTAAGATGGTTTTTAATTATCCAACCCAAAACAGCCCCCGGTTGCACTCCGACGTCGTAAATTCAGTTTTTAAGGTGTTCTTTGAAAAACCAAGTTATACCTTGTTAAATTAGCATATATTTATGATATATTACAGGTCTTGAAGTATTTTAAAAGTTAAGTGAGAAGGATCTATTTAGTTTGCAAAAAAGTTTGAAAACATTCAAACTATGTTCTTGTTGTTAAAATTTTATACCACAAAATAAGATAGCTATATATATATGAATCGAATAAGGTTATGAACAAAGTTACTACCTCAATTTACTTGGACAAGATTGCTGTAAAAGAGAAGTAAAAATCTAGAACCAAAAGAGTGATGGAGTTGGATGAAAGATTGGAAGTAAACTTGTGTTCTTGAAAGGATTCTTGAAGTGTTTTTGTAAGGTTTTTCTTATGGTGTTTAAGTGATGTTTTTATGGCTAGATCTTCATGGATACTAGCTGAATGGTTATGGAGTTTCTTAAGAGTGTGTTTTTGGTTAAAGAAATGAGGTAATAAAATTTGAAAATGGAAGATGTATTTAAGGCCATAAAAACATGATTAATGGAAAAACATGGACAAAATTTCATGTTGTATTTTTATTTAATTAGTCATACTAAACATCAAAAGTAGTTACCTTATACATAAGGCATGAACAAGAGAGTTACCTTATACATAAGGCATGAACAAGGGCTGGTTGGTGGTGATTTGATGTGTATATACCAATAGTAAATACGTATAGAAGCTAGGTATGATACGAGTACATATACTCTAGATATACGTATAGAAAATCTTGTGAAAAATGGAATGAGAATTCAAATATAGCTATCTTTTGTGAATATACTTATATTGTTTTATGTATTTAAGTCTTTAAAAGTGATTAAATACATTACATATACGATATATGTATAAACATTATATGTTATAAGTATTTATGTCAAATAACGTTACGTATGGTTATCGTTTTGAAAACTTAAGTTAGTAGTTTCAAAATATACTTATAACTTATTGTTATTAATACAAAATGAGATATTAAAACATCCTTAGATCATGTTAAATATGTATATATATATATATATATATATATATATATATATATATATACACACAAACGTATAATTATCATATGTTATATAGTTCGTGATATCATCGGTCAAACTAGACGGTCAAACGTGGTGTAAAACTCATTTCAAAAACATAAGTCTCAACAATTTGGATTGCTTATCATGTTGGTAAGGTTTAATTTATGTAATTATTAATCTTATAAGTATAGAACTATCGAAAAAGTGCGGGTCATTACAGCTGTGCTAATTCCTTTAGCATTATTATTACCGAAAATAACTTTGCAACTCCTGTTCGAGATAGCCAGTTTTGTCACAGTTCCAGCAAGTCAAATTCGATTTTTTGTTCGAATCAACCTTACTATAACCTTGATATATACGTTGTCTTTTCGCCTTCATTACCGGGGAACCGTTTATATTCCACCACAATTAGCAGTAAACTTACCAGTAACGTTATTGATCTTTGACTTTCGAAAAAATTATTTTTATCGAAACCCTATTATATACTCATCCACATCTTGTAACGACAACTTTCTTTACAACGAAAGTTGACGGCATGCATACCATTTCATAATACATCCAACTATAATTGACTTAATAATAATCTTGATGAACTCAACGACTCGAATGCAACGTCTTTCGAAATATGTCATGAATGACTCCAAGTAATATCTCTAAAATGAGCAAATGCACAGTGGAATATTTCTTTCATACCTGAGAATAAACATGCTTTAAAGTGTCAACCAAAAGTTGGTGAGTTCATTAGTTTATCATAATCATTCATTTCCATCATTTTAATAGACCACAAGATCTCATATATTGTCACACGTAACTCGCGAATTAAAATTCATTCATATGGTGAACACCTGGTAACCGACCTTAACAAGATGCATATAGAATATCCCCATCATTTCGGGACTCTCATCGGACATGATAAATTGAAGTACTAAAGCATCCGTAACCCGGATGGGGCTTGTTGGGCCCGATAGATCTATCTTTAGGATTCGCGTCAACTGGTGGCAATTATAATAAACACCAATTCTTAGGCTACCAAGCTAAAAAGGGGCATATTCGATTCGATAATCCAACCATAGAATGTAGTTTCGATTACTTGTGTCTAATTCGTAAAACAGTTATAAAAGCAGCGCATGTATTCTCAGTCCCAAAAATATATATTGCAAAAGCATTTAAAAAGGGAGCAAATGAAACTCACATATTGTATTTCGTAGTAAAAATACATATAACTTCATTGAACAAATGCAAGGTTGGCCTCGGATTCACGAACCTATATTAATTTATATATATATATATATATATATATATATATATATATATATATATATATATATATATATATATATATTGGTCAATATTTGTCTAACAATTTAGGTTAGGTCATAGTGTACCACAATCCTAATGCTCGAGTCTAGTATGCAAAAGTCGACAAAAGTCAATTTGACTTAAAATGATTTCCAAAATTTATACATGATTATATATAGTTTAAATATCGTCGTTTTATATCTTTACATATTTTTAAGAGATTTAATAAAGTAAATAATATAATTCATTTATTAATAAATAACTATATATATATATATATATATATATATATATATAATATACTTTTATATATCTTAAGTAATAAAATTTATAAAGTTCATAAAAATATTATGATAAATCTTATTAAGGTAATTATATTATTTGTATTACATATTTATTTCATAAAATAACATTGATGATAATAATAAGTAAAAGTTGTATTGTTTTGTAATAATAATTATTATTATTCTATTAATAAAAATATCAATATTTATAATTACTCAAATTGGTATCATGATAAAATGATAATTCTAATTATAATAACTTTAATATTTACGATACCTTTTAATATTAACTTTAAAATAGTAATTTTATTTAAAATAATAATAATAATGATATTTTATAATAACAATGACATTTTATTTAAAATGATAATTTATGTTAGAATGATAGTTTCAATACTAACGATACGTTTAATAATAGTAATGATAAAAATACTAAGAACGATAGTTTTATCTAATTCAATATCTTACAATATTTTAATTTCATCATGTTACTCATACTCATTATTTCCTAATCATTTCATTTAATAGCTTTTAATCGTCTTTTATATCGTGTTCATAATAATGATAATATTAGTAATCAAAATAATTAGGTGTTACTAATATTAGTTTTAATTACAATAATACTAATAATGATAATTACTATAATATTATTTACGATAATACTAATAATTATTTTAATGATAATATAATAATAATAATAACAATAACAATAACCATTTTTAAATAATAATGTATATATATTAATAATTATAATAATAATAATGATGATGATAATAATAATAATAATAATAATAATAATAATAATAATAATAATAATAATAATTAGATAATAATAATAATAATACTAATTATAACTTTAACGATAATAAAAATAGTAATAATAATAAAAATAACAATTTTTAATGATAAATCCTTTTATTGATAAAGGTGATAATAATAATAAGATAAAACTAGAATGATGATAATAACGACGATAATAATAATCATTTTTAATAATAATACAAAAATTTGATTGACTATAACTTCAAATCCGTTCATCGAAACCATTCGATATCTAAAGGAAAAGTTCTTAATTTTTCGCTAGCTTTCTAACGACATGCATATCATATAACTTATCTCAACCGTATATGTAACTAATTCTGGATTCAACATAACCTAACTAAAGGAAATATCAAAAGTACAAGCATGCATAATCCTAAATACTCGAGCACTAGTCAGGGATACACTAATAGTATGTAAAAATTAAATTATGAGCGCTTACATATCAATATTGAGATTCAATATTGCAGGAAAGGTACATAGACGCAACGGAGACGATAAACACTAGATTGACCTCACGAGTATACCCATGAACCATACCCATCACCTCCATAGTTATAACCCATAATCTCCTTAGCCCTATCCTACTCATAAAATCCATTTTGAAAACCTGTTTTAGATCATTCGAGCAGCACTTCGTCGTAGTATTTTATGTAAATACTAATATTACTACTAGTTTAATATCATAAGATAAATAATAATCTTTGATAATAATATTAGTAAATAATAAAATAAATAAATAAATAAAGTAAATAATACGGAGTAATATATAGAGATAGGTAGATGAAAATGAATCACAAATCAGAGAACGCTCGAACTTATAGGGGTTGGCCACCAAAACCACCCCTTACGATCGCATGGGGTTTGTGTGGTGCAGCCATGCGATTGCATGGGTGCCACATCCGACTCACATTCGATCAAAAGTCTTGCCGACACTCTTATTAAATTATATAATATATATATATATATTAGTATATATTTAATCTAGGTAATTATTTATATAATATATTATATTTATGAGTATGGTAAAAATGTAATTTTCGTTCCACTGACTCGTACGTTGTCACTCAACTCATGTCCCGCTTTCGGTTTTTCGAACGCATAATCGTACGCTTAGATAACTAACACTTTTTGTTACCCGACGTGTACCTTTTACAAAGATTAGACTTTAATGTCGGTGAATCATATTATAATAAATGTAATTTATATATTTGAGCATTGTGGTCATTTGCTTCTATAATTTAGGGGCTCGCTGTTTATTAAAATACTTTTAATAATATCAAAACATTTTAAATTATGCATTAATGCATTTGTAAAATATATATATATATATTCTTACTTCAAAATATAATTTTGTATATCTTATATATAATTGAAATATCTCTCTAATAATATTTCAAAGTTCAAAACGTTCAAGTAATAGAAAATATCATGTCGTATCACGTTTTATGTTTTTGAAATAATATATATATATATATATATATATATATATATATATATATATATATATATATATATATATATAATACAAGCTTTAATTAGTTCCTTAAAACTTATGAACAATTTATCTTATAAAACGTTTCACTAATAAAGTTCTTTAAAAATGGTTTTTGTACGTTTGAAACAATATTAAATAAATATGAAAACTTTATTTTCCAAACTAAGTATTTTTAAGAATCATTTTACTAAAAAGTTATATTAGTAGAGGTTGTTATATCGTAAAACATTTTAGAGAATAAAATTAAATATACTTTTCATAGGTCTCATGTTCTTAACGTTTATTGGTGCAACGTGGTATAAAGTCTAAAGGTTAGATAAACATATAAAATCATTTTAATGTAAAACGTTAATTTACTTAACTTGTCGATATCCATATTCTAAGTTATCTATATTCTACAATTTTACTTCCACGTTAAATAATATACAAGTTTAATAGTTTATCTTATCAAAAGTCACGACACAATTATTGTAAAGCATAAATTGAAAATCAAACGGGAATCTCCACTAACCCTTGACTAGTTCCCGTTAATTGACACTTTTGTTCTTTCTAATAAATCACATTACCAATTATTCCGAATACCGTTAAAAAGAAAGGTTTTCTAAATCAAAGTGGACCTCTCAACAGAGACTCGCAATATTACAATGTATCTGATTAATCATTTAATATTATCTTCTAATTCCGTTGGTAAACATATTGAAACAAATACATTCATATAAAGTATTATACATCTAATACTTTGCTAATGTTTTCAAGTTATAATATATACACATATACATATATAATCATATTCGTTCATATAATGGTTCGTGAATCATTGGAATTTGGTCGAGGTTAAATGAGTATATGAACACAGTTTAAATTTCTTGAGATTCAACTTACAAACTTTGCTTATCCTGTCGGGAATATATAAAGATTAAAGTTTAAATTTGGTCGGAAATTTCCGGGTTGTCACAGTACCTGCCCGTTAAAGAAATTTCGTCCCGAAATTTGATTGGGATGGTCGTGGCTGACAATAAGTATGTTTTCATGACGCATATAAGCTGAAGATTAGGGTTTTATAATCATTGAGTAATATGGATAAAATCATTTGATTTTGTGAAGAGTACGAGTGAAGCAATTACCAAAAGAGTGAAATGAGAAAGGTAAAGTTTTGTCATATCGTTTGACGTAGACAGGTTGATTTTCGAAGTTCAAGAGATATGGAGAAGATCTTAGTAATAAGATTTGATTAAGGAAATTTAGGATCCGTTTTAAATGCGATCATCCATTTTGATTGCTCTGTCAGTTATTTTACTATAAATCCACTCCCTTCGTTTCCTTACAACTCACACCTTCTCTTCTTTCTCCCTCAGCTCATACTTTAAAGTATTTGTCAATATGTCATTCTTCTTTTTCATCTACCGCCATTTAGAATGATCACGTTATGATATGTGAATGATCACGTTCCATTTAGAAGCTCAGCATGAATTACTGTAATATAATCACGTTGATCAAGTGTCATTATATCATACTAGTTCATGCTTCAGTTCCAAACACTACTTCAAAAATATTCTTGTTTTAAACTCGAATATCTCAGAATTTTAGAAACTAAAATAGTTTCTTTTATGACGTAATATAGATAGCATGAAGAGGTATATGATTTCAGATAAGAATAATTAAGAAAATATCTTCAGAAATATGGAGGATATTTATAATGAAAGTGTGACGACCCGGAAATTTCCGACCAAATTTAAACCTAACCTTTATATGTTTCCGACACGATAAGCAGAATTTGTAATGTTGAATCTCAAAAAGTTTGGAACTACATTCATGTAATCAATTACTTTTTGACCGTGTTCAACGATTCACGAACAATTATGTGTATATAGATATGTATATATAATATATAATATTAACTGAAAACATTAACAAAGTATTCGATATATGATACTTTACATGAACATATTTGTTTCGATATATTTATCGACAGAATTAAGAGACAATATCAAATGATTGAATTATCAGATACATTATGATATGATTACGGGCCTATGTTATAAGGTCCACTGTGATTTAAGAAATCTATTCTTTTTGACAACTCATTACTTAACCAGTATGATAAAGATAACGATATTTATATTTTATTTTATTAAATATATATAACGATTTAAATTAATATTATATATTTTTATACGCGTATTATACGTACATAGTTTTATACTTTTCTATACTTTAACTTTACCTTTACTTTACTTTTACTTTACTTTTACTTTACTTTAACTTTAATAATTCACTTTAATAATTCACTTTAATAATTCATACTTTAATAATTCACTTTAATAATTCATACTTTAATAATTCACTTTAATAATTTATAATTTAATAATTCACTTTAATAATTCATACTTTAATAATTCACTTTAATAATTCATACTTTAATAATTCACTTTAATAATTCACTTTAATAATTCATACTTTAATAATTCACTTTAATAATTCATACTTTAATAATTCACTTTAATAATTTATACTTTAATAATTCACTTTAATAATTCATAATTTATATAATAAACATGTATAGATTTTGAAAGTCATTTTGGGTTAAGTTGACTTTTGTTGACTTTTGCATGTCGGTCTCGAGCATTAGGATTGTGATACACTACGACTTGACCTAAATTGTTAGACAGATATTGACCAACATATAAATATATATATACTTAATATAGGTTCGTGAATCCGAGGCCAACCTTGCACTTGTTAAATGACGTTATATGTATTTTTACTATGAAATACAGTATGGTGAGTTTCATTTGCTCCCTTTTATATATATTTTTGGGACTGAGAATACATGCGCTGTTTTTATAAATGTTTTACGAAATAGGCACAAGTACTAAAACTAATTCTACGTGGGTTTAAACCAGAAATATACCCTTAGCTTGGTAACATTAAACTACTTGTCTATGTACGGTAGGCACGAATCCTAAAGATAGATCTATTGGGCCTGACAAACCCCATCCTGACTATGGAATGCTTTAGTACTTCGAGGTTATTTTAAACGCACCTGATCTGGTGTACTTCAGAGGGTAAAACATGAACGTTAAGGCTTGTTACCGGGTGCCTACAACTTATAGAATACTTTTATACACTTGCGAGTGTACATATATTTATAAACAGAAATCTTGTGGTCTATTACTATTACGAAAATGATTGATTATGATAAACTAATGAACTCACCAACCTTTTGGTTGACACTTTAAAGCATGTTTATTCTCAGGTATTAAAGAAATCTTCCGCTGTGCATTAGCTCATTTTAAGGATATTACTTGGAGTCATTCATGACATACTTTGAAAGACGTTGCATTCGAGTCGTTGAGTTCATCAAGATTAATATTAAGTCAATTATAGTTGGATGTAATATGAAATGGTATGCATGCCGTCAATTTTAGATGTAAAGAAAGTTTGTCTTTTAAAAACGAATGCAATGTTTGTAAAACGTATCATATAGAGGTCAAATATCTCGCGATGTAATCAACTATTGTGAATCGTTTATAATGTATATGAACGGGTCCTTTCAGTTGGTATCAGAGCGGTGGTCTTAGCGAACCAGGTCTTGCATTAGTGTGTCTAACTAATAGTTGTTAAGATGCATTAGTGAGTCTGGACTTCGACCGTATCTGCATGTCAAAATTTTTGCTTATCATTTTTAGTCGGAAATCATCTATTTACCATCCATAGGAAATTACCTGCTTATCATTCTTAAGTCTAGACGCGTTTTCCTACATTTATTGCATAATAATGTATAGACGAATTCTTATCTTAGCATATCTGTTTCTGTGAACTTTGATTGACATCTTTCAAAGATTCATCAGTAATTTATGGGATTTTGGTATTATATATACATATGTAAATTATGTATTGAAGAATACCAAATCTAAATTCTACAATCTATTTAATACCAAAAAATTCTTTCCCTGATCATACAAGATGGATCCCTCAACCAGTTCGAGTTCCTCGGATTCCGACAGCTATGCCGATATGGATTTTCACATGAGCTCCGAAAGCAGCTTGACCGAAATGGATCAACCAATTAGCCATCATCTATTTTGGATGAATTGGGGATGAGTTTGTAATCTACTTAACCATTGGAGACAAGAAGAAGGTGATCTCTTTCATCCACCACATTGCCCTCTTGGCAATGAACCTGAAGCATTTACCGGCGAACCTGTCCGAAACACCATTTTCTCTCTCATTTCCAGAGTATCTCGTCATGATTATATACTACACCAAATTCTAGATCTTATCTATCCGCTCGTCCGAACCGACAATCACCCCGGTGTAATAGAAGAAGTCAACGAGCTTCGCGCTCGGGTAGTGGCTTTGGAGAATATGGTGCAAAGGTTACAAACACCAGCATCATAACCAGTACCACCATCAACAACATCAACAGTACCATTACCACCACCAACAACAACCGCTTCGCAAACCTCAACTTCACAATCTGTCCCACGAGCATCGACGTCATACGCCATGTAGATACCAAGGAATACTACAACGATGAATTATTGATTCATAACTTTATTGGGGAAACATTCTACGGCGATTATGTAATTTCTAAAGTTTAGAAATTATCTATCCTCGCCTTAACCATAAATCAAATGAGTTTAATTTAATATTAACTCATTAAATCAATATTACATCTGAAGAAATATACACATATATATTTCCATAAAGACTGTAATAAAATTCTTTTGTACAAAATATTAATTGTGAATTTTTTTTAATGGGTAGGTAATACCCGAGAGAGATATATAAATTCACAATTAATATGTTACATTCTTCGAATCTGATTCAGCAAATCATCCATTATACTCCCTACTTTCATAACAATATACATTCTTTTATAGAAATCAAAACAACCATACTCATTCAAAATCTAATTACATATTCTGATTTTGAAATCTCAGAATTCGATTCAAGATATAACCGAAATCATCACTCTTAGATTCCTACATCTTTCAAAACTATACTTTGACTTCAAAACTGTCCTAGAACCTCATTTCTATTCATGGAACTCACAA
Source organism: Rutidosis leptorrhynchoides (assembly GCF_046630445.1). Taxonomy (NCBI): domain Eukaryota; kingdom Viridiplantae; phylum Streptophyta; class Magnoliopsida; order Asterales; family Asteraceae; genus Rutidosis; species Rutidosis leptorrhynchoides. Next base: position 186,292,375 of record NC_092337.1, on the reverse strand, counting down.
AAATATTTGTATCATTCAAAATCTTAGAACATCATATGTATATTAACAATTACAATATGTGTTCAAACACTTCGAAATTCCTAAAGACATGCGAGATGATGATCCAACCACATATTACCCACTGTCTTGCATCTGAAAAGCTCTCGAAACCAAAGTTATAGTTTAACACGTATCCATGTCAGATCCTTTGATATTTATTACCAAATATAATTTTTCAATCTCTTTCCAAAATAGACAGTTTTGTCACAGCTCCAGCAAATCACCTTCATTTGTTTATACGAATAAACCTTATTATAACAATTACTCCTTCATCATTGTTACCGGGGAACCTTTCATATCTCGCCACATTAGCAGTAAACTTATCAACAACTTCATTAACCTTCGACTTAAGCCTCTCCGAAAAGCCACTATACGTATTCATTAAAACCCCATCATGTACTCACCTACATCCTGTAACAATAATTGTCACACCAACTACTGGGAATTAGCAATCAGTATTTTGAATTTCGCGACAATTTTACGTCAAAAGTTATGCATATAACGTCTATCTCCTAGACTTACATACTTCGAATGTGAATTTTCTGAAAAACATCCCAAACCATGAACTAGTTCTTCGAAATTGGAAAAATGCTGATGAAGCAGCAAAAACTGTAAACGACTTTAACAGTCAAAAGTTTGATGATAAAGAATAGTATGGTGGTAAAGCTGAGAAAAAGAGAAGGTTTGAAACTGGAAAACGGATTGAGCAGACCATGAAGGAGGCTGTGGACAAATCACAAAGACTAAACCTGCCTTCAAAGGATTCAAATGATTCAGTGTCTACTGAAATCGTTAGCAAACAACTTACTTCTTATTCTAAACCTTCACAGATAAATCTTCTTCATCATCCATATTATCGTATCTTTTATTATAATATCTTCGATATTCCTGAAGATATTTTCACAACTATTCTTATCTGAAATCTTTTATCTCTTCGCAATATCTGCGTTACAACATAAAAAGAAACTGTGTTAGTTTCTAAATTCTAAAAAAAAAATTTGAATTTAAAATAGGAATGTTTTTGAAGTAGTGTTGAGAACTGAAGCATGAGTTAGTATAATATAATGATACTTGATCAACGTGATTATATTACAGTAAGTCATGCTGAGTTTCTAATGGAACGTGATGATTCACAGAACATACCGTCATCATGTACTATTTACACGACTCTTACATTCTACCCAATTTCCAAACATATTAAGAACATATCATCTTGATAGCTCTATATTTTCGGATATTCTGGTAATTTGCCAAATCAAGATCGTGCCATTACGATTTTCTTCTTGGAACATTAACTATGTTCATCCAAAAATTCATATCTACAAATTCTGGACCATTATCCGCTTGACTTAAGGTCGGGAAGAGAAAACGAAAGCATGAAGCTCCGAAATATAATGGAGAATATAAAGCCCGATAACAACCCCGAAATTACAAACCATGTATATCAATGCGTATAGCAATATAAAGATACGGGAGAATGAAAAACACAATAACCCCAAGGTAATGGTAGAAGAAAATAACTTCCTCCGGTGGTAGATGAAAAAGAAGAATGACATATATAAAAGTTAAGAGTATATCAAGAATCAATACTGGATGAAGCATATTAACGAATGCTTTAAAGTATGAATTGGGGAGAAAGACTAGAAGGTGTGAGATGTGGAAATAAAGAAACGAAGGGGGTGGAATTATAGTAAAATATCAGACAGAGAAATCGAGACAGATTATCGCATTTAATCAAAGAAGATCCTGATTTCCTTAATCGCCGAAGAACCAAATCTTATTGCAAAGATTTTCTTAAAATCCCATGAATTCCGAAAATCAATCATAACTACGTCATTGGTTAAAACGAATATACGTTTACTCATTTCACTCTCTTGCGATAGCTTCACTTATACTATTCGCGTAATCAAATTGTTTTATCTATATTACTCAATGATGATAAAACTCTATTTATCAACTCATATTCGTCATGAAAACATTTTTAAAGTTAGCCATGACGACCTCGATCAAATTTCGGGACGAAATTTCTTTAACGGGTAGGTACTGTGACGACCCGGAAATTTCCGACCAAATTTAAACCTAACCTTTATATGTTTCCGACACGATAAGCAGAATTTGTAATGTTGAATCTCAAAAAGTTTGGAACTACATTCATGTAATCAATTACCTTTTGACCGTGTTCGACGATTCACGAACAATTATGTGTATATAGATATGTATATATAATATATAATATTAACTGAAAACATTAACAAAGTATTAGATATATGATACTTTACATGAACATATTTGTTTCGATATATTTATCAACGGAATTAAGAGATAATATCAAATGATTGAATTATCAGATACATTATGATATGATTACGGGCCTATGTTATAAGGTCCACTGTGATTTAAGAAATCTATTCTTTTTGACAACTCATTACTTAACCAGTATGATAAAGATAACGATATTTATATTTTATTTTATTAAATATATATAACAATTTAAATTAATATTATATATTTTTATACGCGTATTATACGTACATAGTTTTATACTTTTACTATACTTTAACTTTACTTTTACTTTACTTTTACTTTACTTTTACTTTACTTTAACTTTAATAATTCACTTTAATAATTCATACTTTAATAATTTACTTTAATAATTCACTTTAATAATTCATACTTTAATAATTCACTTTAATAATTTATACTTTAATAATTCACTTTAATAATTCATACTTTAATAATTCACTTTAATAATTCATACTTTAATAATTCACTTTAATAATTCACTTTAATAATTCATACTTTAATAATTCACTTTAATAATTCATACTTTAATAATTCACTTTAATAATTTATACTTTAATAATTCACTTTAATAATTCATACTTTAATAATTCACTTTAATAATTCATACTTTAATAATTCACTTTAATAATTCATACTTTAATAATTCACTTTAATAATTCAAAAATCTATTATAAATAGAATTCAATAGGTTTCATTATTTCATAGAAATTTGAAAATATATTTCTCTAAACTCTCTCAATCAAATTACATATATATATTTACTTAGTATTATTTTAAGATATTATTAGTATACATAAAATACTACGATGGAGTTATATTCAGACGATTTCAAAATAAGTTTTCAAACGGGATAGAGCTAAGGAAATTATGGGTTATAGCTATGGAGGTTATGGGTATTGTTCGAGGGTATTGCTCGTAAGGTCAACCTAACGTTTATCATTTTCATTGCGTCTACGTACTTTCCTGCAATATTGAATCACAATATTGATACGTGAGCATTCATATCTTATCTTTTATATATTAATAGTGTATCCCTGACTAGTGCTCGAGTATATATGATTATGTATGTTTGTATGCTTAGTTTCGTTGTTAAATAGTTTATGATAAATCACGAATTTGATACATATGCTACTGAGATAAGGTATATGATATGCATGTCGTTGAAAAGCTAAAGAAAAATTAATAACTTTTCATTTAGAAATCGTGTGGGTTCGATGAACAGATTAAAAGATATGGTCAACTGAATTATTATTAATTTTAATATTATTATTAAAATGATTATTATAATTGTTATCAGTTGATGTTATTACTAAAATTATCTTTATTACTAAAAATTAATATTTTTATTGAAACTATCATTTTATTATCTTTATCATTATTATTATTATCAATATTATTTAATCAAATAAATATGCGTATAAAGATATTTTTACCACACGTAATATAATTATATTAATAATACATACCATTATATTTTTATGATATTAAGTGAATTTTATAAATTTTATTACTTGAGATATATAAAAGTATATTTTTATCATATATAAATTTAAATATAAATTTTTATTTATTAATAAATGACTGGTATTATTTAGTATAATAAGATCTGATAAATATATTTAAATATATAAAATGACTATATATAAGTTATATAATAAACATGTATAGATTTTGGAAGTCATTATGGGTCAAGTTGACTTTTGTTGACTTTTGCATGTCGGTCTCGAGCATTAGGATTGTGATACACTACGACTTGACCTAAATTGTTAGACAGATATTGACCAACATATAAATATATATATACTTAATATAGGTTCGTGAATCCGAGGCCAACCTTGCACTTGTTAAATGACGTTATATGTATTTTTACTATGAAATACAGTATGGTGAGTTTCATTTGCTCCCTTTTATATATATTTTTGGGACTGAGAATACATGCGCTGTTTTTATAAATGTTTTACGAAATAGGCACAAGTACTAAAACTAATTCTACGTGGGTTTAAACCAGAAATATACCCTTAGCTTGGTAACATTAAACTACTTGTCTATGTACAGTAGGCGCGAATCCTAAAGATAGATCTATTGGGCCTGACAAACCCCATCCTGACTATGGGATGCTTTAGTACTTCGAGGTTATTTTAAACACACCTGATCTGGTGTACTTCAGAGGGTAAAACATGAACGTTAAGGCTTGTTACCGGGTGCCTACAACTTATAGAATACTTTTATACACTTGTTAGTGTACATATATTTATAAATAGAAATCTTGTGGTCTATTACTATTACGAAAATGATTGATTATGATAAACTAATGAACTCACCAACCTTTTGGTTGACACTTTAAAGCATGTTTATTCTCAGGTATTAAAGAAATCTTCCGCTATGCATTAGCTCATTTTAAGGATATTACTTGGAGTCATTCATGACATACTTTGAAAGACGTTGCATTCGAGTCGTTGAGTTCATCAAGATTAATATTAAGTCAATTATAGTTGGATGTAATATGAAATGGTATGCATGCCATCAATTTTAGATGTAAAGAAAGTTTGTCTTTTAAAAACGAATGCAATGTTTGTAAAACGTATCATATAGAGGTCAAATATCTCGCGATGTAATCAACTATTGTGAATCGTTTATAATGTATATGAACGGGTCCTTTCAGAAAGATACGATGATATCTTAGAATTTCTAATATCAGAGGATGATGAAGAATATTGTCCACAGGGGTTTAGAGTCAGGAGCAAGGTATTCGTTAATGACTTCAGCAGATACTGAATTATTTGGATTCTTTGAAGTCAGGTTCAGTCTCTGTGATTTGTCCACAGCCTCCTTCATACTTTGCTCAATCCTTTTTCCAGTTCCAAAACTTCTCTTTTTCTGCGCTTTGCCAGCATACTACTCATCATCATCAAACTTTTTACTGTTAAGGTCGTTTTATAGTTTTTGCTGCTTCATCAACATTTCGAGAACTATTCCACAATTCAGGGTGTTTTTCAGAAACTTCACATTCAAATTAAGTCTAGAAGATAGACGTTATATATACACATATAACTGTTGGCGTAGACATACTACGAGATTTCAAAATACTGATTGCTAATTCCCGATGGTTCGTATGACAATTCTCATTACAAGATGCGAATGAGTAAATGATGAGGTTTCGGTAAATATAATGATTCTTCGGAAGGTCAAAGATCAGTGAAGTTATGAATAAGTTTATTGCTAATGTGGTGGAATATGAAAGGTTCACCAGTAACAATAAAAGAGCACGCATATATATCAGGGTTATAATAAGGTTTTGTTGAATGAAGAGTCAAAGTTAACTTGCTGGAGCTATGAAAAAACTGACTACTTTGGAAAGGAATTGAAAAGTCATTTTTGCTAATAAATGCCAAAGGATTTGATACAGATATGTGGTGAATTATGATTTTGGTTTCGAGAGCTTTTTAAGTACATAACTGTGGGTAATATGCGGTTGAATCATCATCTCGATTGTTCATTATTTGAAGTGTCTTTAGAAATTTTCAAAGGGTTTGAACACCGATTGTAATCGTTAATATACATTTGATGTTCTAACACAGTTTTGAAGTTAAAGTATAACTTTGAAAGATGTAGGAATCTAAAAGTGATGGTACCGGTTATATCTCGAATTGAATTCTGAGGTTTCAAAATCAGGATATGTAATTGAGTTTGAATGAGTATGCTTGTTTTGATTTCTATGAAAGAATGTATATTATTGTGAAAGTAGGAAGTATAGTTGATGAAGGTATTTCGTGTGCCCGAGAGACATATTCAATTAACGTGGCTAATATGTTTTGATCCAAGTCGGGTCATACCCAATAACAAGCTTACCGACATCTTATTTGTATTTGATCTCGGCGATTGGTTCGTTTATTAGATACGCGACACTTGAACCTTAAGAAAAATGGTTTTCTGAAATATTACTTGATGTGTATATATATATATATATATATAAATTATGGAATAATTTATATGAAATGGATTTAATTATTTATAGGTTAAATAATTAACCAAGTTATGTTAAATTTTATAAAATAGGTTTTATAAAAATGTATACATAACAAATAAAATGTAAATTTATAAAATGACTTTTATAAAATTCAATTTTATAAAATCAAATTTTATAAAACCATTTTATTTATATCTTTGGAAGTGGCATTGGGACTCAAGCACACATGCTAGGATTCCTTCTTGGTCAAAGCATTTTCCCATTCTCCACAAGCATATTTACCAAGGGCTTGTTGGAGAGATGTAAAACTTGAAAATACACATAAAAAGTAATCAAAAAAAACTGCACACAGCCATTTTTCCTTGCTGTCTGGCCGTGACTGTTTGGAGGGGAAAGGGAGATCAAAATTCAGTTTTTGCAAGCTCCAATCAAGTGTTAATAAATCCTAACTAAAGTACAAAGGTTTGGTATTAAAGGCTTGGGGTATTACTTTCTCGAGGCTTCAAGTTAGAGGTTCCATTCTTCATCATCTTCATCATCATCTTGCAACCTTGATAACAACCCTCAACTAGCTTGAGGAGGTACAATCTTACTTCCTTTGTTGTTATATGTAAGCATTATTTCAAGACTTGATAACAATATGGAATTCAATTTAAATGGTTTAACATATAAACTTGTTTTCATTAATCATATTTCTTCCGCTTGTTATAACTTTACATGAATGGGATTTATGATCAAGTTAACATTATATACTTGTTATATTGAATTCCATCAATGGTATCTAGAGCCAAGGTCTTTGAAATATGCTTCTTGTTTATGACTTTTAAACCCACTAATCTTACAATCTAGTAACATGCATGAAACTAGAATGTAAAAATTTTGGATTTTGGGTGGGGTTTAATTTTGGCCGAATTTTAGGGGTTCCAAAATGGGTTTGGAACTTCAAGTTTGGTCAAGTTTTGTTGTTAGTTGTTGTTCACAATCAAGCCTTGACCTTGTGGTTGCATGTGTGTTTGATGTGGTTGTTTTATTCATTCTTATGGTTTGTAATATTAATCATTCATTTGGTTTGTAATAATTTGTAATTTTATTCATTTGTAATTTATTTTATGTTTGGTATGTAAAATAGATTAGGTTGTAATTTCATTTTCTAGAAAAAAATGTATTAGGATATACCCTTTTGTAAAGAAAATGAAGAATGAAGATGATGAAGATGAACACAAGTTGGAAACATTTGGATGCAAGATTAAGTGGGAGATTAAAAATCTCCTACTTTGTCATAACCCTTAGAAGGTGACATTTGTTTTGGCTAAACAAATGTCTACCAAATTGGCTTGATTGTGGACTTGGTTGTTTTGCATGATTATTGTGTTTGTATGTTTGGTTGCTACAATTTATCACATATTTACAACTTGCAAAATGACATTATAATTGGTTATAATTAAAACAACAAAGGTCACTAATAAATGGTTACCAAGGACATAAATGACATTGCATATAAAATGGTTTATATCATGTAATTGGTTTTACTAATAAGACATGAAAATTGGTTTTTCATATTGTGCTATACACCAAATGCATGTTGGTATATGGCAAAATGTTTTCTTAAACTAGAATTTATGAAAACTTAAAATCCCTTAACTATAACAAGGTAAACAAGTTAAAACGCCATCCTTTTGTGGGAACACTTGAACATAGTAGGAAACTCATAATGGGATAAAGGTCACCTAACCATTATGAACTAACTAATATGGTTAAGGTAAAATTCGCAAGCTTGTGGGATAAAGGTCACCTAACCACTTGTATGTTGATTTTACATGTTTACACAAGTAGGACGACTTGATTTGGAAATCATGAACTTAGGGTCACCGAAGCATGAGGAACAAATAGGCGTTGATGGGATAAATATGCCATGCAAAAGGATTGCATGATCCCATAATTTAGAAGTTGCAAAAGGATTGCAATTGTCATATAAATGACTACCTAGCTAAATCAAATAACGGGATAAAGGTCACCTAACCGAAATTTGATTTACCGTTGGATTCTAATATTTAATGAATCAATTAATTATAAAAGGGTATTGTTTATTAAATATAAAATCAATACTTAAATGAACTTTGTTAATTTTGTAGATGGCCACCAATAACAACAACATGCAAAATGCACCACTTAACCTAAACAACCTATCATTAAGGTCTCTCCTCGAGAAAGACAAACTCAACCATACGAACTTTATGGATTGGTTCCGTAATCTTAGGATTGTCCTCAAACTTGAGGATAAAGCGTATGTGTTGGAGGACCCTATTCCCGACCAACCGGATGAGGAAGATCTAGAGGGCATGGCTTATTATGACAAGTATTGCGCCGATTCGGTGCAAGTCGCTTGCCTAATGCTTGGGACTATGATACCCGAACTCCAAAAGGATTTCGAACATCATAGTGCATATGAAATGATTGCGCAATTGAAGGAGATGTTCCTTCAACAAGCACGTGTCGAGCGCTTCGAAACGGTTCGAGCGCTACATGCATGTCGTATGGATGACACCCAATCCGTATCCTCTTATGTCCTCAAAATGAAAAGCCTTATTGATCGCGCAAACCGTCTTAATCTCAACATATCTAATGAGCTAGCTACCGATCTTATCCTAAACTCCTTGTCAAAGAGGTTTGACCAATTTGTAATTAATTACAATATGAATGGGATGGATAAGACAATTGGTGAACTTCATGGCATGTTAAGGACGGCCGAAACTAGCATGGGTAAGAGGGTTTCACCCGTGCTAATGATCAATGATGGTGGGTTCAAAGGTAATAACACCTCTAAGCCAAAGGCGGCTAAGAGGAAAGGACCCGCTCATCAAGGCAAGGGAAAGGGGAGGATGGTTACCCCAACCAAAAACAAGAACAAGAAGCAAAAGGTTGCCGGACAAGCAAACCCCAAGGAAGACCCATGTTTCGGTTGCGGTGAAATGGGTCACTGGAAACGCAATTGCCCGGTCTACCTTAAGGAGTTGAAGGAAAAGAGGGATGCGGGGCAATCCTCAGGTAACATATATATGGTATATATAGAGCTTAGTATTACTTCTTCTAATACATGGGTATTAGACACTGGATGTGGAACTCACATTTGCAATTCTTTGCAGGGGTTCAAAAGAAGTAGCAAGCAAACGGGAACATCAAGTCTCTTTATGGGTAATGGAGCCAAAGTGCAAGTGAAGGCTCAAGGAGACTTTGTATTAAAACTTCCAAGTGGTTTGGAACTTATTTTGAACAATGTTTTATATGCACCGGATTTATGTCGAAACATTATTTCAGTTTCCCGTTTAAAACAATGTGGTTTTTATCTTAATTTTGTTAATGATGATATCCACGTTTATTTAGATAATAAAATGTCCCGTTCTTATTGATTAAAAACGTTCCATATTAATTGATTTCGTTGCGAGGTTTTGACCTCTATATGAGACGTTTTTCAAAGACTGCATTCATTTTTAAAACAAACCATAACCTTTATTTCATAAATAAAGGTTTAAAAAGCTTTACGTAGATTATCAAATAATGATAATCTAAAATATCCTGTTTACACACGACCATTACATAATGGTTTACAATACAAATATGTTACATCGAAATCAGTTTCTTGAATGCAGTTTTTACACAATATCATACAAACATGGACTCCAAATCTTGTCCTTATTTTAGTATGCAACAGCGGAAGCTCTTAATATTCACCTGAGAATAAACATGCTTTAAACGTCAACAAAAATGTTGGTGAGTTATAGGTTTAACCTATATATATCAAATCGTAACAATAGACCACAAGATTTCATATTTCAATACACATCCCATACATAGAGATAAAAATCATTCATATGGTGAACACCTGGTAACCGACATTAACAAGATGCATATATAAGAATATCCCCATCATTCCGGGACACCCTTCGGATATGATATTAATTTCGAAGTACTAAAGCATCCGGTACTTTGGATGGGGTTTGTTAGGCCCAATAGATCTATCTTTAGGATTCGCGTCAATTAGGGTGTCTGTTCCCTAATTCTTAGATTACCAGACTTAATAAAAAGGGGCATATTCGATTTCGATAATTCAACCATAGAATGTAGTTTCACGTACTTGTGTCTATTTTGTAAATCATTTATAAAACCTGCATGTATTCTCATCCCAAAAATATTAGATTTTAAAAGTGGGACTATAACTCACTTTCACAGATTTTTACTTCGTCGGGAAGTAAGACTTGGCCACTGTTGATTCACGAACCTATAACAATATATACATATATATTAAAGTATGTTCAAAATATATTTACAACACTTTTAATATATTTTGATGTTTTAAGTTTATTAAGTCAGCTGTCCTCGTTAGTAACCTATAACTAGTTGTCCACAGTTAGATGTACAGAAATAAATCGATAAATATTGTCTTGAATCAATCCACGACCCAGTGTATACGTATCTCAGTATTGATCACAACTCAAACTATATATATTTTGGAATCAACCTCAACCCTGTATAGCTAACTCCAACATTCACATATAGAGTGTCTATGGTTGTTTCGAAATATATATAGATGTGTCGACATGATAGGTCGAAACATTGTATACGTGTCTATGGTATCTCAAGATTACATAATATACAATACAAGTTGATTAAGTTATGGTTGGAATAGATTTGTTACCAATTTTCACGTAGCTAAAATGAGAAAAATTATCCAATCTTATTTTACCCATAACTTCTTCATTTTAAATCCGTTTTGAGTGAATCAAATTGCTATGGTTTCATATTGAACTCTATTTTATGAATCTAAACAGAAAAAGTATAGCTTTATAGTCGGAAAAATAAGTTACAAGTCGTTTTTGTAAAGGTAGTCATTTCAGTCGAAAGAACGACTTCTAGATGACCATTTTAGAAAACATACTTCCACTTTGAGTTTAACCATAATTTTTGGATATAGTTTCATGTTCATAATAAAAATCATTTTCTCAGAAAAACAACTTTTAAATCAAAGTTTATCATAGTTTTTAATTAACTAACCCAAAACAGCCCGCGGTGTTACTACGACGGCGTAAATCCGGTTTTACGGTGTTTTTCGTGTTTCCAGGTTTTAAATCATTAAGTTAGCATATCATATAAATATAGAACATGTGTTTAGTTGATTTTAAAAGTCAAGTTAGAAGGATTAACTTTTGTTTGCGAACAAGTTTAGAATTAACTAAACTATGTTCTAGTGATTACAAGTTTAAACCTTCGAATAAGATAGCTTTATATGTATGAATCGAATGATGTTATGAACATCATTATTACCTTAATTTCCTTGGATAAACCTACTGGAAAAGAGAAAAATGGATCTAGCTTCAATGGATCCTTGGATGGCTCGAAGTTCTTGAAGCAGAATCATGACACGAAAACAAGTTCAAGTAAGATCATCACTTGAAATAAGATTGTTATAGTTATAGAAATTGAACCAAAGTTTGAATATGATTATTACCTTGTATTAGAATGATAACCTACTGTAAGAAACAAAGATTTCTTGAGGTTGGATGATCACCTTACAAGATTGGAAGTGAGCTAGCAAACTTGAAAGTATTCTTGATTTTATGAAACTAGAACTTTTGGAATTTATGAAGAACACTTAGAACTTGAAGATAGAACTTGAGAGAGATCAATTAGATGAAGAAAATTGAAGAATGAAAGTGTTTGTAGGTGTTTTTGGTCATTGGTGTATGGATTAGATTTAAAGGATATGTAATTTTGTTTTCATGTAAATAAGTCATGAATGATTACTCATATTTTTGTAATTTTATGAGATATTTCATGCTAGTTGCCAAATGATGGTTCCCACATGTGTTAGGTGACTCACATGGGCTGCTAAGAGCTGATCATTGGAGTGTATATACCAATAGTACATACATCTAAAAGCTGTGTATTGTACGAGTACGAATACGGGTGCATACGAGTAGAATTGTTGATGAAACTGAACGAGGATGTAATTGTAAGCATTTTTGTTAAGTAGAAGTATTTTGATAAGTGTATTGAAGTCTTTCAAAAGTTTATAAATACATATTAAAACACTACATGTATATACATTTTAACTGAGTCGTTAAGTCATCGTTAGTCGTTACATGTAAGTGTTGTTTTGAAACCTTTAGGTTAACGATCTTGTTAAATGTTGTTAACCCAATGTTTATAATATCAAATGAGATTTTAAATTATTATATTATCATGATATTATCATGTATGAATATCTCTTAATATGATATATATACATTAAATGTCTTTACAACGATAATCGTTACATATATGTCTCGTTTAAAAATCATTAAGTTAGTAGTCTTGTTTTTACATATGTAGTTCATTGTTAATATACTTTATGATATGTTTTCTTATCATAGTATCATGTTAAATATATATATATATATTCATATATATGTCATCATATAGTTTTTACAAGTTTTAACGTTCGTGAATCACCGATCAACTTGGGTGGTCAATTGTCTATATGAAACATATTTCAATTAATCAAGTCTTAACAAGTTTGATTGCTTAACATGTTGGAAACATTTAATCATGTAAATATCAATCTCAATTAATATATATAAACATGGAAAAGTTCGGGTCACTACAGTACCTACCCGTTAAATAAATTTCGTCCCGAAATTTTAAGCTGTTGAAGGTGTTGACGAATCTTCTAAAAATAGATGCGGGTATTTCTTCTTCATCTGATCTTCACGCTCCCAGGTGAACTCGGGTCCTCTACGAGCATTCCATCGAACCTTAACAATTGGTATCTTGTTTTGCTTAAGTCTTTTAACCTCACGATCCATTATTTCGACGGGTTCTTCGATGAATTGAAGTTTTTCGTTGATTTGGATTTCATCTAACGGAATAGTGAGATCTTCTTTAGCAAAACATTTCTTTAAATTCGAGACGTGGAAAGTGTTATGTACAGCCGAAAGTTGTTGAGGTAACTCTAGTCGGTAAGCTACTGGTCCGACACGATCAATAATCTTGAATGGTCCAATATACCTTGGATTTAATTTCCCTCGTTTACCAAATCGAACAACGCCTTTCCAAGGTGCAACTTTAAGCATGACCATCTCTCCAATTTCAAATTCTATATCTTTTCTTTTAATGTCAGCGTAGCTCTTTTGTCGACTTTGGGCGGTTTTCAACCTTTGTTGGATTTGGATGATCTTCTCGGTAGCTTCTTGTATAATCTCCGGACCCGTAATCTGTCTATCCCCCACTTCACTCCAACAAATCGGAGACCTGCACTTTCTAACATAAAGTGCTTCAAACGGCGCCATCTCAATGCTTGAATGGTAGCTGTTGTTGTAGGAAAATTCTGCTAACGGTAGATGTCGATCCCAACTGTTTCCGAAATCAATAACACATGCTCGTAGCATGTCTTCAAGCGTTTGTATCGTCCTTTCGCTCTGCCCATCAGTTTGTGGATGATAGGCAGTACTCATGTCTAGACGAGTTCCTAATGCTTGCTGTAATGTCTGCCAGAATCTTGAAATAAATCTGCCATCCCTATCAGAGATAATAGAGATTGGTATTCCATGTCTGGAGACGACTTCCTTCAAATACAGTCGTGCTAACTTCTCCATCTTGTCATCTTCTCTTATTGGTAGGAAGTGTGCTGATTTGGTGAGACGATCAACTATTACCCAAATAGTATCAAAACCACTTGCAGTCCTTGGCAATTTAGTGATGAAATCCATGGTAATGTTTTCCCATTTCCATTCCGGGATTTCGGGTTGTTGAAGTAGACCTGATGGTTTCTGATGCTCAGCTTTGACCTTAGAACACGTCAAACATTCTCCTACGTATTTAGCAACATAGGCTTTCATACCCGGCCACCAAAAATGTTTCTTGAGATCCTTGTACATCTTCCCCGTTCCAGGATGTATTGAGTATCTGGTTTTATGAGCTTCTCTAAGTACCATTTCTCTCATATCTCCAAATTTTGGTACCCAAATCCTTTCAGCCCTATACCGGGTTCCGTCTTCCCGAATATTAAGATGCTTCTCCGATCCTTTGGGTATTTCATCCTTTAAATTTCCCTCTTTTAAAACTCCTTGTTGCGCCTCCTTTATTTGAGTAGTAATGTTATTATGAATCATTATATTCATAGATTTTACTCGAATGGGTTCTCTGTCCTTCCTGCTCAAGGCATCGGCTACCACATTTGCCTTCCCCGGGTGGTAACGAATCTCAAAGTCGTAATCATTCAATAATTCAATCCACCTACGCTGCCTCATATTCAGTTGTTTCTGATTAAATATGTGTTGAAGACTTTTGTGGTCGGTATATATAATACTTTTGACCCCATATAAGTAGTGCCTCCAAGTCTTTAATGCAAAAACAACCGCGCCTAATTCCAAATCATGCGTCGTATAATTTTGTTCGTGAATCTTCAATTGTCTAGACGCATAAGCAATCACCTTCGTTCATTGCATTAATACACAACCGAGACCTTTCTTTGATGCATCACAATAAATTACAAAATCATCATTCCCTTCAGGCAATGACAATATAGGTGCCGTAGTTAGCTTTTTCTTCAATAACTGAAACGCTTTCTCTTGTTCATCATTCCATTCAAATTTCTTCCCTTTATGCGTTAATGCAGTCAAGGGTTTTGCTATTCTGGAAAAGTCTTGGATGAACCTTCTGTAGTAACCAGCTAGTCCTAAAAACTGGCGTATGTGTTTCGGAGTTTTCGGGGTTTCCCACTTTTCAACAGTTTCTATCTTTGCCGGATCCACCTTAATACCTTCTTTGTTCACTATGTGACCGAGGAATTGAACTTCTTCCAACCAAAATGCACACTTTGAAAACAGCGTACAATTCTTCCTTCCTCAATACTTCTAACACCTTTCTCAAATGTTCACCGTGTTCTTGGTCATTCTTTGAGTAAATAAGTATGTCATCAATGAAAACAATGACAAACTTGTCAAGGTATGGTCCACACACTCGGTTCATAAGGTCCATGAACACAGCTGGTGCATTAGTTAAACCAAACGGCATGACCATAAACTCGTAATGACCGTAACATGTTCTGAAAGCAGTCTTTGGAATATCATCTTCTTTCACCCGCATTTGATGATACCCGGAACGTAAGTCAATCTTTGAATAAACAGACGAGCCTTGTAGTTGATCAAATAAGTCGTCGATTCTCGGTAGTGGGTAGCGGTTCTTGATGGTAAGTTTGTTCAACTCTCGGTAGTCGATACACAACCTGAATGTACCATCTTTCTTCTTGACAAACAAAACAGGAGCTCCCCACGGTGATGTGCTTGGTCGAATGAAACCACGCTCTAAAAGTTCTTGTAATTGGCTTTGCAGTTCTTTCATCTCGCTGGGTGCGAGTCTGTAAGGAGCACGAGCTATTGGTGCAGCTCCTGGTATAAGATCTATTTGAAATTTAACGGATCGATGTGGGGGTAATCCCGGTAATTCTTTCGGAAATACATCGGGAAATTCTTTTGCAATGGGAACATCATTGATGCTCGTTTCTTCAGTTTGTACTTTCTCGACGTGTGCTAGAACAGCATAGCAACCTTTTATTATTAGTTTTTGTGACTTCAAATTACTACTAAGATGTAGCTTCGTGTTGCCCTTTTCTCCGTACACCATTAAGGGTTTTCCTTTTTCTCGTATAATGCGAATTGCATTTTTGTAACAAACGATCTCCGCTTTCACTTCTTTCAACCAGTCCATACCGATTATCACATCAAAACTCCCTAACTCTACTGGTATCAAATCAATCTTAAATGTTTCGCTAACCAGTTTAATTTCTCGATTCCGACATATATTATCTGCTGAAATTAATTTACCATTTGCTAGTTCGAGTAAAAATTTACTATCCAAAGGCGTCAATGGACAACTTAATTTAGCACAAAAATCTCTACTCATATAGCTTCTATCCGCACCCGAATCAAATAAAACGTAAGAAGATTTATTGTCAATAAGAAACGTACCCGTAACAAGCTCCGGGTCTTCCTGTGCCTCTACCGCATTAATATTGAAAACTCTTCCACGGCCTTGTCCATCGTGTTCTCCTGGTTCGGGCAATTTCTAATAATGTGGCCTGGTTTTCCACATTTATAACAAACTACATTGGCATAACTTGCTCCGACACTACTTGCTCCGCCATTACTCGTTCCGACACCATTTGTTCCTTTCGTTCTATTAACCCCTGGTCCGTATACCTCACACTTCGCCGCGCTATGACCATTTCTTTTACACTTGTTGCAAAATTTGGTGCAGAACCCCGAGTGATTCTTTTCACACCTTTGGCATAGCTGCTTCTGATTGTTGTTGTTGTTGCGGTTATTATTGTTGTTGGGATGATTGTTGTAGTTGCTGTTGTTGTTGTTGTTGTTGTTGTTGGGCCGTTTGTTGTAGTTGCGATTGATGTTGCGATTGTTGGGATAATTGTTGCGATTATTGTTGTAATTGCTGTTGTTGTTGTATTGGTGATTCTTATCACCGTTTTCCTCCCACTTTCTTTTGACTTGCTTCACATTGGCCTCTTCAGCAGTCTGTTCTTTAATTCTTTCTTCAATCTGGTTCACTAGTTTGTGAGCCATTCTACATGCCTGTTGTATGGAGGCGGGCTCGTGTGAACTTATATCTTCTTGGATTCTTTCCGGTAATCCTTTCACAAACGCGTCGATCTTCTCTTCCTCATCTTCGAATGCTCCCGGACACAATAGGCACAATTCTGTGAATCGTCTTTCGTAAGTGGTAATATCAAATCCTTGGGTTCGTAACCCTCTAAGTTCTGTCTTGAGCTTATTGACCTCGGTTCTGGGACGGTACTTCTCGTTCATCAAGTGCTTGAATGCTGACCACGGTAGTGCGTACGCATCATCTTGTCCCACTTGCTCTAGATAGGTATTCCACCATGTTAAAGCAGAACCTGTGAAGGTATGCGTAGCGTACTTCACTTTGTCCTCTTCAGTACACTTACTTATGGCAAACACCGATTCAACCTTCTCGGTCCACCGTTTCAATCCGATCGGTCCTTCGGTTCCATCAAATTCCAAAGGTTTGCAGGCAGTGAATTCTTTATAGGTGCATCCTACACGATTTCCTGTACTGCTAGATCCAAGGTTATTGTTGGTATGTAGCGCAGCCTGTACTGCGGCTATGTTTGAAGCTAGAAAAGTACGGAATTCCTCTTCATTCATATTCACGGTGTGTCGAGTAGTCGGTGCCATTTCCTTCAAAATAGTTAAATGGAACAAGTTAATCATACAGAATATTAAGAGTAGTTAATAGTATTTCGTAGCATAATATGAACTCATTTATAAAAGCTTTTTCTTCATATTAGCGTTTTATAAGTTTAAATTCGGGTAGTACCTACCCGTTAAGTTCATACTTAGTAGCTAATATACAATTCAACTACTACAATTCTATATGAAAAACTGATTATAATAATATTTCGCGTTCAAAATTTTATACAATATTTTACAAACTTACAATACCGCTTATTTTACATAAAGCATGAAATATAGCACACATTAACTTTGATACAAGATAGTTGTGAAGACAATTCTAGCTAGTACACAAGTCGTTCAACAAAGGCAATAAAGACACGTAATTCATACGTCCAGAAACAAGTCATGCATTCTGGTTTTACTAGGACTACTTCCCATCCTTGGTCTTATGCAACATAACCGTTATGGCCGTTGATAAGACAGCGTGTTGTAACGTCATCAAAGGGACGAGGGTTACGTAATGTCCAACAGTCCCGTAATAATCTAAAAACCTCATTTCTTACCCCAATTACCGACTCCGTCACTTGTGGAAACGTTTTGTTTAATAGTTGTAGCCCGATGTTCTTGTTCTCACTTTGGTGAGAAGCGAACATTACTAATCCGTAAGCATAACATGCTTCTTTATGTTGCATGTTAGCCGCTTTTTCTAAATCACGAAGTCCAATATTCGGATATATTGAGTCAAAATAATTTCTTAACCCGTTGCGTAAAATAGCATTTGGGTTCCCCGCAATATATGCGTCAAAGTAAACACATCGTAACTTATGGGTTTCCCAATGTGATATCCCCCATCTTTCAAACGAAAGTCTCTTATAAACCAAGACATTCTTGGAACGTTCTTCGAATGTCTTACAAACTGATCTCGCCTTAAATAGTTGTGCCGAAGAATTCTGGCCGACTCTAGACAAGATTTCATCAATCATGTCTCCGGGTAGGTCTCTTAAAATATTGGGTTGTCTATCCATTTTGTGTTTTTAAACTGTAAAATAGACAAGAGTTAGATTCATAAAAAAATACTTATTAATACAAGCAATTTTTACATATATCATAAAGCATAAGAACACTATATTACATATATTACACCACACGAATACAACTATCTTATTCCGACTCGCTCGTTTCTTCTTCTTCGGTTTTGGTTCGTTTTGCCAAGTTTCTAGGGATATATGATGTTCCCCTAATACGAGCCGTCGTTGTCCACATTGGTTTAGAAAAACCTGGTGGTTTAGAGGTTCCCGGGTCATTGTTACAACTTAAGGACTTCGGGGGTTGACGATACATATAAAGTTCATCGGGGTTGGAATTAGATTTCTCTATTTTTATGCCCTTTCCCTTATTATTTTCTTTTGCCTTTTTAAATTCAGTTGGGGTAATTTCTATAACATCATCGGAATTCTCGTCGGAATCCGATTCATCGGAGAATTGGTAATCCTCCCAATATTTTGCTTCCTTGGCGGAAACACCATTGACCATAATTAACTTTGGTCGGTTGGTTGAGGATTTTCTTTTACTTAACCGTTTTATTATTTCCCCCACCGGTTCTATTTCTTCATCCGGTTCCGATTCTTCTTCCAGTTCCGATTCTTCTTCCGGTTCCGACTCTTCTTCCGGTTCCTCTTCGGGAACTTGTGAATCAGTCCACAAATCATTCCAATTTACATTTGACTCTTCATTATTATTAGGTGAGTCAATGGGACTTGTTCTAGAGGTAGACATCTATCACATAATATCAAGCACGTTAAGAGATTAATATATCACATAATATTCATATGTTAAAAATATATAGTTTCCAACAAAAATGTTAAGCAATCATTTTTAAAGAAAACACGGTCGAAGTCCAGACTTACTAATGCATCCTAACAAACTCGATAAGACATACTAATGCAAATTTTCTGGTTCTCTAAGACCAACGCTCTGATACCAACTGAAATGTCCCGTTCTTATTGATTAAAAACGTTCCATATTAATTGATTTCGTTGCGAGGTTTTGACCTCTATATGAGACTTTTTTCAAAGATTGCATTCATTTTTAAAACAAACCATAACCTTTATTTCATAAATAAAGGTTTAAAAAGCTTTACGTAGATTATCAAATAATGATAATCTAAAATATCCTGTTTACACACGACCATTACATAATGGTTTACAATACAAATATGTTACATCGAAATCAGTTTTCTTGAATGCAGTTTTTACACAATATCTTACAAACATGGACTCCAAATCTTGTCCTTATTTTAGTATGCAACAGCGGAAGCTCTTAATATTCACCTGAGAATAAACATGCTTTAAACGTCAACAAAAATGTTGGTGAGTTATAGGTTTAACCTATATATATCAAATCGTAACAATAGACCACAAGATTTCATATTTCAATATACATCCCATACATAGAGATAAAAATCATTCATATGGTGAACACCTGGTAACCGACATTAACAAGATGCATATATAAGAATATCCCCATCATTCCGGGACACCCTTCGGATATGATATTAATTTCGAAGTACTAAAGCATCCGGTACTTTGGATGGGGTTTGTTAGGCCCAATAGATCTATCTTTAGGATTCGCGTCAATTAGGGTGTCTGTTCCCTAATTCTTAGATTACCAGACTTAATAAAAAGGGACATATTCGATTTCGATAATTCAACCATAGAATGTAGTTTCACGTACTTGTGTCTATTTTGTAAATAATTTATAAAACCTGCATGTATTTTCATCCCAAAAATATTAGATTTTAAAAGTGGGACTATAACTCACTTTCACAGATTTTTACTTCGTCGGGAAGTAAGACTTGGCCACTGTTGATTCACGAACCTATAACAATATATACATATATATTAAAGTATGTTCAAAATATATTTACAACACTTTTAATATATTTTGATGTTTTAAGTTTATTAAGTCAGCTGTCCTCGTTAGTAACCTATAACTAGTTGTCCACAGTTAGATGTACAGAAATAAATCGATAAATATTATCTTGAATCAATCCACGACCCAGTGTATACGTATCTCAGTATTGATCACGACTCAAACTATATATATTTTGGAATCAACCTCAACCCTGTATAGCTAACTACAACATTCACATATAGAGTGTCTATGGTTGTTCCGAAATATATATAGATGTGTCGACATGATAGGTCGAAACATTGTATACGTGTCTATGGTATCTCAAGATTACATAATATACAATACAAGTTGATTAAGTTATGGTTGGAATAGATTTGTTACCAATTTTCACGTAGCTAAAATGAGAAAAATTATCCAATCTTGTTTTACCCATAACTTCTTCATTTTAAATCCGTTTTGAGTGAATCAAATTGCTATGGTTTCATATTGAACTCTATTTTATGAATCTAAACAGAAAAATTATAGGTTTATAGTCGGAAAAATAAGTTACAAGTCGTTTTTGTAAAGGTAGTCATTTCAGTCGAAAGAACGACGTCTAGATGACCATTTTAGAAAACATACTTCCACTTTGAGTTTAACCATAATTTTTGGATATAGTTTCATGTTCATAATAAAACTCATTTTCTCAGAATAACAACTTTTAAATCAAAGTTTATCATAGTTTTTAATTAACTAACCCAAAACAGCCCGCGGTGTTACTACGACGGCGTAAATCCGGTTTTACGGTGTTTTTCGTGTTTCCAGGTTTTAAATCATTAAGTTAGCATATCATATAAATATAGAACATGTGTTTAGTTGATTTTAAAAGTCAAGTTAGAAGGATTAACTTTTGTTTGCGAACAAGTTTAGAATTAACTAAACTATGTTCTAGTGATTACAAGTTTAAACCTTGGAATAAGATAGCTTTATATGTATGAATCGAATGATGTTATGAACATCATTACTACCTTAATTTCCATGGATAAACCTACTGGAAAAGAGAAAAATGGATCTAGCTTCAATGGATCCTTGGATGGCTCGAAGTTCTTGAAGCAGAATCATGACACGAAAATAAGTTCAAGTAAGATCATCACTTGAAATAAGATTGTTATAGTTATAGAAATTGAACCAAAGTTTGAATATGATTATTACCTTGTATTAGAATGATAACCTACTGTAAGAAACAAAGATTTCTTGAGGTTGGATGATCACCTTACAAGATTGGAAGTGAGCTAGCAAACTTGAAAGTATTCTTGATTTTATGAAACTAGAACTTTTGGAATTTATGAAGAACACTTAGAACTTGAAGATAGAACTTGAGAGAGATCAATTAGATGAAGAAAATTGAAGAATGAAAGTGTTTGTAGGTGTTTTTGGTCGTTGGTGTATGGATTAGATATAAAGGATATGTAATTTTGTTTTCATGTAAATAAGTCATGAATGATTACTCATATTTTTGTAATTTTATGAGATATTTCATGCTAGTTGCCAAATGATGGTTCCCACATGTGTTAGGTGACTCACATGGGCTGCTAAGAGCTGATCATTGGAGTGTATATACCAATAGTACATACATCTAAAAGCTGTGTATTGTACGAGTACGAATACGGGTGCATACGAGTAGAATTGTTGATGAAACTGAATGAGGATGTAATTGTAAGCATTTTTGTTAAGTAGAAGTATTTTGATAAGTGTATTGAAGTCTTTCAAAAGTGTATAAATACATATTAAAACACTACATGTATATACATTTTAACTGAGTCGTTAAGTCATCGTTAGTCGTTACATGTAAGTGTTGTTTTGAAACCTTTAGGTTAACGATCTTGTTAAATGTTGTTAACCCAATGTTTATAATATCAAATGAGATTTTAAATTATTATATTATCATGATATTATCATGTATGAATATCTCTTAATATGATATATATACATTAAATGTCTTTACAACGATAATCGTTACATATATGTCTCGTTTAAAAATCATTAAGTTAGTAGTCTTGTTTTTACATATGTAGTTCATTGTTAATATACTTTATGATATGTTTTCTTATCATAGTATCATGTTAAATATATATATATCCATATATATGTCATCATATAGTTTTTACAAATTTTAACGTTCGTGAATCACCGATCAACTTGGGTGGTCAATTGTCTATATGAAACATATTTCAATTAATCAAGTCTTAACAAGTTTGATTGCTTAACATGTTGGAAACATTTAATCATGTAAATATCAATCTCAATTAATATATATAAACATGGAAAAGTTCGGGTCACTACAGATAATGTATTTTATTTTAAGGCTTCACCTTTAAATGGAATTTATGAATTGGTTCATGATGACACATCATCTAATAGCTCAATATACCATACTAGCACCAAGAAACTCAAAAGGGATTTGAGTGATTCCTACTTATGGCATTGTCGCCTTGGTCACATAAACAAGAATCGAATGCATACACTTCAAAAGAATGGCCTTTTGAAATCAAATGAACTAGACTCGTTTGATGTATGTGAATATTGTTTACAAGGTAAAATGACTAAAGCACCTTTCAAATGGACCTTTGAAAGGGCTAAGGACTTATTGGGATTAATACATTCGAATGTATGTAGACCCTTTAAGCCCATAACTAGGAATGGTGAAAGATACTTCGTTACTTTCATTGATGACTTCAGTCGTTTCGGATATGTCTACTTGTTAAGACATAAGGACGAAACTTTTGAAGCATTCAAAGAGTACCAAAGCGAAGTACAAAATCAACTCAATAAGACAATCAAGGTACTTCATACCGATAGAGGAGGTGAATACCTAAGTGATGCTTTCCAAGATCATCTTAGAAGTTGTGGGATTATCTCGCAACTCACTCCTCCTGGAACACCCCAACTGAATGGAGTTTTCGAAAGGAGGAACCGAATCCTAATGGATATGGTTCGATCTATGATGGCTAGAAGCTTGTTACCTCTATCATTTTGGGGTTATTGTCTATGCTCCGCGGCTCGTATTTTAAATATGGCCCCAACCAAGAAAGTGGAACGAACACCTCATGAGATGTGGTTTGGAAAACCTCCATCTCTATCATACTTAAAGGTATGGGGATGTGAAGCTTATCCTAAGCGTTACGTCCCTAATAAGTTGAATGCTCGATCCACGAAGTGTATCTTCATAGGATATCCCAAGGATAATATGGGATATTATTTCTATGATCCATCCGAGAAGAATGTATTTGTTGCTCGGAAGGCGGAATTCCTTGAAACTAAGTTCCTAATGGAAGGAAGTAGTGAAAGGAAGATAGATCTTGAAGAG
This sequence comes from Rutidosis leptorrhynchoides, assembly GCF_046630445.1. Lineage (NCBI taxonomy): Eukaryota > Viridiplantae > Streptophyta > Magnoliopsida > Asterales > Asteraceae > Rutidosis > Rutidosis leptorrhynchoides. The sequence goes on along the minus strand of NC_092337.1, from coordinate 186,268,560 downwards.
GTTCAAGATCAAGTAGATGATACACAATTGGTTGACACTAGCACTCAACATGAAAATGTTGAGAGTGATCAAATGGATGATCAAAATACACAAGACGTTCGCAGATCTGGTAGGATTAGTAATTCTCCTGAGAGATATGGGTTTCTCATGGATGGTTGCTATGTGGTTGATTTGGATGAACCAATAAACTACCAAGATGCTTTATCAAGGATTGATAAAGATAAATGGCAGGAAGCCATGAACGCTGAGATGCAATCCATGTATGACAACCAAGTTTGGGAACTTGTTACACAACCTGCTGGCTCAAGGCTAGTTGATTGTAAATGGCTTTTCAAAATGAAAACCGACATACATGGAAACTTGGATAAATATAAAGCTAGACTTGTAGCAAAAGGTTTCACTCAAACTCAAGGGGTTGACTATGATGAAACTTTTTCGCCTGTGGCAATGCTAAAGTCTATTAGGATATTACTTGCCATTGCTACTCATTATGATTATGAAATATGGCAAATGGATGTCAAGACCGCTTTCCTAAATGGATATCTTGTGGAAGATGTCTATATGGTTCAGCCTGAAGGTTTTGTTGATCCGAAATATCCTAGAAAGGTATGCAAGTTAAAGAAGTCAATCTACGGATTAAAACAAGCATCTAGAATGTGGAATCATCGTTTTAATGAGGAAGCCGAGAAATTTGGCTTCATTAAAAATGGTGATGAAGCTTGTGTATACAAGAAAGCTAGTGGGAGCACTAACATGTTCCTTGTACTATATGTGGATGATATATTGTTATTTGGAAATGATATTCCGGCAATGCAAGGAGTTAAAACTTGGCTAAGTAAATGCTTCTCCATTAAGGATCTTGGAGAAGCACAATATGTTTTGGGGATTGGGATCTACAGGAATAGATCCAAGAAACTTATAGGTTTAAATCAAAGTGCATACATTGAAAAGATCTTGAAAAGGTTCAAGATGGAGAACTCTAAGAAAGGTTTGGTACCTATTCAAAAGGGAACACTTCTCAGTTCATCTCAGTGCCCCACCACGAAAGATGAACAGGAGAGAATGAAGAAAGTCCCATATGCTTCTGCCATTGGGTCAATCATGTATGCAATGATATGCACTAGACCGGATGTGTCATGCGCTCTTAGCCTGACAAGTAGATACCAGAATAACCCAGGAAACAGTCATTGGATTGCTGTTAAAAGTATATTGAAATACCTTAGGAGGACTAAGGATATGTTTCTGATATATGGGTCTGGTGAGGAGGAACTCGCTGTAAAAGGTTACGTGGACGCGAGTTTCCAAACTGATCGTGACGATTCTCGATCACAATCCGGCTATGTCTTCACATTAAATGGAGGTGCGGTCTCTTGGAAGAGTTCAAAACAGGATGTTGTTGCATTATCCACTACAGAGTCAGAGTACATTGCCGCCTCATTGGCAGCGCAGGAAGCTGCATGGATGAAGAAATTCATCGACGACTTAGGAGTAGTCCCTTCCATTCAGGACCCTCTTGAGATCTTTTGTGACAACGAGGGTGCGATTGCTCAAATCAAGGAACCTCGTGCTCACCAAAAGACCCGTCACATTGAGCGGAGATTCAACTACATAAGGGATGAAGTTGAAAAGGGAAAGATATGTATTCGCAAAGTTCACACAGATCTTAATATAGCGGATCCTCTCACGAAGCTCTTACATGGATCAAAACATGCAGGACACGTTTGTGCATTAGGGCTTCGATATTCTAGTGATTGGTCATGATCTGTTTTAAGTATTGTAATGGAACGAATTTATTCAAACTCATTAATATAATTATGTTTTAATTTATTTTGAGTTAGGTTCCTATTTTGCATATTTTATCCATGAATAAGCAATTATTCTAAATTCCATAGTCGATCACATTTGTGGGAACAAGTGTGAGGTTTAGACTATTATGAACTTGGATTGGTATACATTCACGGACTGATGTGGGGCAAGGTTGCAACCAAGGTTCATAAATATTTGTGGGATACAAATATTGGAAGACCCGCCCTCAAGATTTACTAAATGGAGCCTTTGTGGTTGATCACATGTAGTCTTGAGTAAAGGCGAATATCATTGTATCCTCTGACCTGAGATACATATTGGGTTCGGATATTTACCAAGTATTTAGCCTTGATTCTTTCCTTCGCTATTCTGAAATATGGTAGTTCACAAGGAAGAGCTCAGGCATAATGCAAGGTACATATTTAGGACGTATGTAGTCAAGATGGAATTTATCCCTCTTATTCGTTGAGAGTTAGATGTCTAAGGCCTGATAAAGTTAAATCTAGAAGAGAGTGATCACTCTGTATCTCTTGGATTTAACATGACATCTAGGATGAAAGGATAAATTAAAGATTCACCTATTCATATTCGAGATGGGAACTCGAAAGGGATGATGTTATTGAATGGCACATAGTCATAACATATTGGGGGTGATGGACGGTCGTTAGGTGGTATCCATCACTTGCATTAATTTCTTATGTTTCTCGTGCAAGTGGGAGATTGAAGGTATTTTGTGTGCCCGAGAGACATATTCAATTAACGTGGCTAATATGTTTTGATCCAAGTCGGGTCATACCCAATAACAAGCTTACCGACACCTTATTTTTATTTGATCTCGGCGATTGGTTCGTTGATTAGATACGCGACACTTGAACCTTAAGAAAAATGGTTTTCTGAAATATTACTTGATGTGTATATATATATATAAATTATGGAATAATTTATATGAAATGGATTTAATTATTTATAGGTTAAATAATTAACCAAGTTATGTTACATTTTATAAAATAGGTTTTATAAAAATGTATACATAACAAATAAAATGTAAATTTATAAAATGACTTTTATAAAATTCAATTTTATAAAATCAAATTTTATAAAACCATTTTATTTATATCTTTGGAAGTGGCATTGGGACTCAAGCACACATGCTAGGATTCCTTCTTGGTCAAAGCATTTTCCCATTCTCCACAAGCATATTTACCAAGGGCTTGTTGGAGAGATGTAAAACTTGCAAATACACATAAAAAGTAATAAAAAAAACTGCACACAGCCATTTTTCCTTGCTGTCTGGCCGTGACTGTTTGGAGGGGAAAGGGAGATCAAAATTAAGTTTTTGCAAGCTCCAATCAAGTGTTAATAAATCCTAACTAAAGTACAAAGGTTTGGTATTAAAGGCTTGGGGTATTACTTGCTTGAGGCTTCAAGTTAGAGGTTCCATTCTTCATCATCTTCATCATCATCTTGCAACCTTGATAACAACCCTCAACTAGCTTGAGGAGGTACAATCTTACTTCCTTTGTTGTTATATGTAAGCATTATTTCAAGACTTGATAACAATATGGAATTCAATTTAAATGGTTTAACATATAAACTTGTTTTCATTAATCATATTGCTTCCGCTTGTTATAACTTTACATGAATGGGATTTATGATCAAGTTAACATTATATACTTGTTGTTATATTGAATTCCATCAGTTGATACTTTTCTTAATCAGATTCGAAGAATGTAACATATTAATTGTGAATATATATATATATATATATCTTGAGTATTACCTACCCGTTAAAAAAAATTTCACAATTAATATTTTGTACATAAGAATTTTATTACAATCTTTATGAAAATATATATGTATATATTCTCCTCAGATGTAACATAGATTTTAATTAGTTAATACTAAATTAAACTCATTCGATTTACGGTTGGAACTAGAATTGAATAATCTCTTGAAGGCTTTAGAGATTACATAAGTGTTTCTTCAATAATATTGAAATTATGAATCATTAATTCGTTATTTGTTGAGGAGTGATGTTGGTTTTCGTCAAATTCTTGTGAACTTCGTAAAGTACGAATGATGTTATCTGAAAAGTTTCGGTTACATCGATGATGAAAGTGTAAAATCAAATATATACTTGATTTATTAGGAATTGGAATTTGTTGAATTGAGACAGAGATTGTAGTTAACGATGGTTAAGTTGCGGGTGAAGGACGTACATTATTGCATATTTGTAATATGAATTAACCGAGTAGTTAAGATTCACACACAATAGCTTAGCACGGAAAGATTTATTTTTTTATTTCAAAATATATATATATAAAATATGCATATAATTTCTTCAGAGGGAATGAGTTAATTCTTCATAACTCGTTGATACAATATACGCGTTATTGATTCGTAATGATGTCCATAGTGAATTGTTGAACTGACGGAGTTTGTGATGTTATAGGTGTTGTTGATTCTGATGTTGACTGTACTGATGATGCTGGTGATGCTGACGGTACTGCTAATGCTGTTGGTAAAATAAGTTTATCTTGTTAATCACACACCATTTTTGTCAGGGTTTCTACTGTTCCTTCTATCATTTTGGTTCGCTTAACTGATTTATGGTTAGGGCTAGATTAGATAATCTCTAAGACTTTAGAGATTACAGAATCATCGCGGAATGTTTCTCCAATGAAGTTATGAGTTAATACTTCGTCAGTTATTGTTGTTGGTACTCCTTGGTATCTATGGTGCGTATGACGTTAATGCTCGTGGGACAGATTGTGAAGTTGAGGTTAATGACGCGGTTGTGGTTGGAGGTGGTAATGGTACTGTTGGCGTTGATGATGGTGGTACTGGTTATGCTGCTGGTGCTGCTGCTGGTGTTTGTAATCTTTGCACCATATTCTCTAAAGCCACTACCCGAGCGCGAAGCTCGTTGACTTCTTCTATTACACCGGGGTGATTGTCGGTTCGGACGAGCGAATAAATAAAATCTAAAATTTGATGTAGTATGTAATCATGACGAGATACCCTGGAAATGAGAGAGAAAATGGTTTTTCGGATTGGTTCATCGGTAAGTGCTTCAGGTTCTTCGTCAAGAGGACAATGTGGTGGATGAAAAGGATCGCCTTCTTCTTGTCTCCAATGATTAAGGAGACTACGAACCCATCTCCAATTCATCCAGAATAGATGTTGGCTGATTGGTTGGTCCATTCCGGTCACACTACTTTCGGAGCTTGAATGGGATTCCATTTCAGAATCTGAGGAACTTGAACTAATGACGAATTCCATTTCGTACGATTGAATTAAAGGATATTTCGATATGAAAAGATTTTCTGGCTATCTGATGGTATTCTAATTACATAGAATATCCATATATATAGAATAGTAGGTTTCGTAGATTACGGAGGAATTTGCGGGATATGTCAGGTAAAGTTTACAGTAATAGATACGATAAGATATGATTTAGCAGATACGTTAAGATATGAATTTTGTCTATACACTATTCATGCAATTAATGTAGCAAGACGTGTCTAGACTAATAATGATAAGCAGGTAATTTCCTAAGGATGATAAGTAGATGATTTCCGAATAGAAATGATAAGCAAAACTTTTGACATGCAGACACGGTCGAAGTCCAGACTCACTAATGCATCCTAACGACTTATCAGTTAGACACACTAATGCAGACCTGGTTCGCTAAGACCACCGCTCTGATACCAACTAAAAGCTTCAGTTGGGGACACCACACATCCCACCCAGTGCCTTCCCAGCTAACCGCCTGGTGACCACTGAGTGTACCTCAGATACTGATTTTAGGGCCTGCCTCTCGGCAATTGCCAACCCTCGTAAGGGATCGCAAGGAGTAAGAGCCAATGCTTCGTAACAGGTAACACTGTGAGAACCTCCTTTACGACTAACCCGCCACACATGGACGGCGTTATACCAGCTCTGATACCAACTGAAAGGACCCGTTCATATACATTATAATTGATTCTTAATAGTTGATTACATCGCGAGGTATTTGACCTCTATATGATACATTTTACAAACATTGCATTCATTTTTAAAAGACAAACTTTCTTTACGACGAAAGTTGACGGCATGCATACTATTTCATAATACATCCAACTATAATTGACTTAATAATAATCTTGATGAACTCAACGACTCGAATGCAACGTCTTTCGAAATATGTCATGAATGACTCCAAGTAATATCTCTAAAATGAGCAAATGCACAGCGGAAGATTTATTTTATACCTTAGAATAAACATGCTTTAAAGTGTCAACCAAAAGGTTGGTGCGTTCATTAGTTTATCATAATCATTCATTTTCATCATTTTAATAGACCACAAGATCTCATATATTGTCACGCGTAAATCGCGAATTAAAATTAATTCATATGGTGAACACCTGGTAACCGATCTTAACAAGATGCATATAGAATATCCCCATCATTCAGGGACTCTCATCGGACATGATAAATCGAAGTACTAAAGCGTCCGTAACCCGGATGGGGCTTGTTGGGCCCGATAGATCTATCTTTAGGATTCGCGTCAACTGGTGGCAATTATAATAAATACCAATTCTTAGGCTACCAAGCTAAAAAGGGGCATATTCGATTCGATAATCCAACCATAGAATGTAGTTTCGATTACTTGTGTCTAATTCGTAAAACAGTTATAAAAGCAGCGCATGTATTATCAGTCCCAAAAATATATATTGCAAAAGCATTTAAAAAGAGAGCAAATGAAACTCACATATTGTATTTCGTAGTAAAAATACATATAACGTCATTGAACAAATGCAAGGTTGGCCTCGGATTCACGAACCTATATTAATATATATATATATATATATATATATATATATATATATATATATATATATATATATATTGGTCAATATTTGTCTAACAATTTAGGTTAGGTCATAGTATACCACAATCCTAATGCTCGAGTCTAGTATGCAAAAGTCGACAAAAGTCAATTTGACTTAAAATGATTTCCAAAATTTATACATGATTATTATATAGTTTAAATATCGTCATTTTATATATTTAAATATTTTTAAAAGATTTAATAAAGTAAATAATATAATTCATTTATTAATAAATAACTTTATATATAAAAAAAATATACTTTTATATATCTTAAGTAATAAAATTTATAAAGTTCATAAAAATATTATGATAAATCTTATTAAGGTAATTATATTATTTGTATTACATATTTATTTGATAAAATAACATTGATGATAATAATAAGTAAAAGTTGTATTATTTTGTAATAATAATTATTATTATTCTATTAATAAAAATATCAATATTTATAATTACTCAAATTGGTATCATGATAAAATGATAATTCTAATTATAATAACTTTAATATTTACGATACCTTTTAATATTAACTTTAAAATAGTAATTTTATTTAAAATAATAATAATAATGATATTTTATAATAACAATGACATTTCATTTAAAATGATTATTTTTGTTAAAATGATAGTTTCAATACTAACGATAACGATACGTTTAATAATAGTAATGATAAAAGTACTAAGAACGATAGTTTTATCTAATTCAATATCTTACAATATTTTAATTTCATCAGGATACTCATACTCATTATTTCCTAATCGTTTCTTTTAATAGCTTTTAATCGTCTTTTATATCGTGTTCATAATAATGATAATAATAGTAATCAAAATAATTAGGTGTTACTAATATTAGTTTTAATTACAATAATACTAATAATGATAATTACTATAATATTATTAACGATAATACTAATAATTATTTTAATTATAATATAATAATAATAATAACAATAACAATAACCATTTTTAAATAATAATGTATATATATATTAATAATGATACTAATAATAATGATAATAATAATAATAATAATAATAATAATAATAATAATAATTAGATAATTATAATAATAATACTAATTATAACTTTAACGATAATAACAATAGTAATAATAATAAAAATAATAATTTTTAATGATAAATCATATTATTGATAAACATAATAATAATAAGATAAAAATTGAATGACGATAATAATAATCATTTTTAATAATAATACAAAAAGTCAATTGACTATAACTTCAAATTCGTTCATCGAAACCATTCAATATCTAAAGGAAAAATTCTTAATTTTTCGCTAGCTTTCCAACGATATGCATATCTTATACCTTATCTGTGACAACCCGTAAATTTTCGGCAAAATTTAAACAAAAATCTTTATATGATTTCATTTAACCTCGACTAATTCCGACGATTCACGAACAATTATTTGTAAATAATTATGCATTAATTTGATATATTAATATTATTATTATTAATATCCTTTTTAAACAAGATATCAATAATTATTATCTTTATTATCAGCATTGTTATTATGAATAAAAAAAATATTGACAAATATTCTTGGAAAAGTAGTAAATTAATTTGTTTATTTTAAAAAAATATATATAAAAAAAAATCCTTAAAATAAATGATTTTTTTAATAAAATAAATAAATAAATTACTTTTTAATTAAAAATTATAATGGAAAATTACCTTTATTATTTTATTTTGTGCATTATCCCATGACCTAACATTTAATACTTTTGAATTTTAAAATCCCATTAAAAATTAAAATATTTCTTTTTCTTTTAATTATTTTATTCTTTTTACCTAAATTTTTCAAGTATAAATACCCCTCATTTCTCATTCAAACTCACACCAAAATTTCTCTCATTCTCTCTTTAAAGAATTACTACTAGTAAGTATTCTTTTCTTACTTTTTACTTTTACTTTTTTACTTTTTTACTTTTTACTATTTATTTCGGTTTATTATTATTTTTTTACCGAAACATGTAAATAATGTTATAAATTATATGCAATTAAAATTAAAATAAATAACATGTTATAATTAGTAATATATGTTACTAAAAATTATAAAAGTATTTTTATGAATTAATATATAGGAGTTATAATTAAAATCGAATTAATGAATATATATGTATATACGCACCTAACGTGAAGGTTATAATTAAAGATAGCGTACAAAGACTACAAACATCTTGCGTGGAATACTTCAACTGCTATTTAATGTGAGTTCATCTGCTCCATTTTTATCTATATTTTTGGGCTGAGAATACATGCGCAACTTTTATAACTGTTTTACACGTATCAACTATTAAACTGTGATATGTTGGCCTATGACCAGCAAGTCCCCAACCGACAAGTATAAACGATAACTTGTTACGGGGCAAACTTGAAAGTCTAGTCTAAATATCAGTACCAACTGTTAAAACTATGCTATACCCGGCTATGTCCGACTAAGTCCCTACAGTGATATTTTTAATTGCTGCGGCATTCTTAATTATTGGGGATAGGCCTATCTGGAGTAACGTCCCCGATACATTTGACTAAGTCTTTGTATTACTTGATAATGAAATTAAACGACAAGGACAGAACAACTTGTCACGGGGCAAACAACGTTTAGTCTAAATATCACGCACTGGTATAACTTTTTGATCCTGCGGGAGATCAACTTGACTGGATCTTGCGAGATCTACTTTACAAACTAAATCTTATGGTCTAACACTATAACTGAAATCATTATTTATGACAAACTTATGAACTCACTCAACCTCGTGTTGACTTTTTAAGCATGTTTATTCTCAGGTACTTAAATATTGCTTTCGCTGTATATCTACTGCTTTGATGATGATTGCTTGCTATGCTTGGAGTCTTCATTACATATCATATCAATTAAAGACATATTTATCTTCCGCTGTAAAACTCAACAAAACGTCTCATGTAGAGTCGTTCTCATTTATACAACTGTGATTTGATATAATTAGACACAAATACCCCAGGCCCTATTTGGGGGTGTCGAAGATTGGTATCATAGCAGGTTGTTGTAGAGAACCAGGATTGCATTTTATGTGTGCCTTATACAATTAGGTACCTTAGCAATGTAGGACTACAACTATCCTTGACCATAGTGCCTTTACTTGTTGCCTTTAACTGTTAAATGCTACACTATACTTTAGAAACTTTACTTATCTTAGAATGCCGAGCCAATCTAAGAACTCTCCTAATTCCCCTAAGTATTATCCAATTACGCCATCGCATTTAAATGTGACACCATGATTTCTGAAATTCTTGACATTCCTATGTCATCTATCATGGTTTTGTGTATTACATATGTATTACATGAAATATTATCCATGATTTTTGAAACTCCTATAATTGTTACTATTCATACTCAAACGTATATAACTCCCTGTTATATCACGTACCTATATGCCTTATACCTTTATGCATCGGTTTACGAACTGAAAAATGTCATTGGGTTATCACAGTATACGAATTGAAAGTCTTTAATCGAAAGATTATTAGATTACATACTTATCATTTTATAATCTCGACACGTCATACTGCCATTATTGGAGTATAGACAAATCATATCTTATCATATCTATCCAAGTAGACCTTGTCTACCACTTTTCCTAAATTTCCTCCGTAAATTACGGAAATCTTTTTGCTATAAATACGTATTCAAGGAGACGAATATATCATTCAGTATTCCATACCCATTTCATATCAAACCCTATTCCAAACACATAATATGGATTTCTCACCCGATTCTTCAAATTCCTCTAGTTCGGAAGACAGCATGACAGGGACCCACCAACCGATCAACTACCGTGATTTCTTCAGAAGATGGGGATGGGTTCGTGAAATACTCACCCTATGGAGAAACGAAGAAGGTACTCCTTATCATGAGCCAAACTTACCACCAAACGTCGAAGTACTCGATCCGCTTACCGGCGAACCTATTCGTAATACCGTTTACACTCTTTTCGCAAGGATTTTCCGCCTCGAAGGTCGACTCGATGTAGCCCAAGACAATATTCGTCCTCTACTCCCAAATTCTAATCAGATAGGATTACTAGAAGAAGTTAGAAGACTTCGAACTAAATATCAAGAATTGACAAACCTTACGGAGGAATGGGTAGAACAAATCCATAGACTCGAGCGTAAAGTAGAAACCCTGGAGGAAACGGTGCACGATTTGGAAGCTAGGCTCACACCTACTACCCAAGTACCATAAGCAACACCAGCAACACCACTAGTACCATCAGTACCACCAACATTACCAACACCACAAGAATTGTAAGCACCATCAGCATCACCACCAACAGCATCAGCTTCATCAACAACAACATCCGCATCCCACGCCTCAACATCACACTCAGTACCTCAAACATCAACATCATACGCCCATAGATACCAAGGAATATTAGTAATAATGAGTTAAGATGTATTGACTCATTCTTCGCGAAGAATTATATATGTATACTTTATATATATATAATTTGGAACAATAATAAATCTTGTCGTACTAAGCAATTACGTGTGAATCTCAACTAGTATGTACTACCTGGTTAATTCATATCACTAATATGCTATGATGTACACCCTTCGTTAATGACTTAAAAATTGTTAATCACTGCTTCAACACAATAAACTCCATTTCATAATAAATCAAGTGTAACGATGAATATATTGATTCATAACTTCATTAGCGAAATATTTCGCGACAATTATGAAATCTCTAAGGTTTTGGAGATTATTTACTCTCGTTCCAAACCACAAATCAGATGAGTTTAATATATATTAACTCATTAAAACCATGATTATATCTAAAGAATACATATATGAACGTATATCTTCATAAAGATTGTAAATTCTATTGTACAAAATGTTAATTTTGAAAATATTTTAACGGGTAGGTAATACCCGAGAAATATTTACATCTCACATTAATACACTGTACATTCTTCAATTTCGATTCATAAATCATTAATTATACGCACTACCTTCACAATGATACACAATCATCTTCATATAAAATCAATTACACATTCTGAAATTAACATATCGGAATTCAAGTAAAGCTTTAGCAGGTGTTATCTTCCTAAAGATTACTACATTCATGAATTATATTCATTCGTATTCTGCAATGAATTATCACATCAAACCACCGAAATTATCATTCATCACTTTTAAAATCAATAACGCCTATTCGTTAACCATTAGATTCGTTGACGAATTACAATCAGCGTTTAATCATCTAAAAATTAAATTTCTTGAAACCATCTCGGATTGATAACCAATGATTCAGATATGGTAGCATTAAATGCAGAGGAAACTGAAGAATTTTCCTCGTCATTGGATCTTAGAAATTCTAAGATATCACCGTATCTTTCGTTATAAATATCCTCTATATTTCTGAAGATATCTTTATAACGATTCTTGTCTGCAATTAATTATCTCTTTGCGATAACGTTATCACATCATAAAGGAAACTGTTTTAGTTTCTATATTCAAGTTTAAATTATAAATGTTTTGAAGAAGTGTTGGGAATTGAAGCATGAGTTAGTATAATATAATGACGTCAGGCCAAGGTGATTATATTACAGTAAGTCATGCTAAATTTTTAATGGAAGATGATGATTCATAGACTTTATAATCATCATTTGCCATGTTACACGACTCTTACATTGTATTTAACCTCAAAACATATCAAGAAAGTATTTTTCTTGATGATTCGATCTTTTCCAGATATTCTAGTAATTTGACAAATCAAATCGTGCTATTACCTTTCCTTCTGCTTTGAATATTATGATCATTCGAAACTTCATACCTACAAATTCTGGACCATTACTCGCTTTTCTTAAGAGTCGAGAAAAGAATAAAAAGGCAAAGAGCTCCGACATATAAGGGAAAATATAAAGCCCGATAACAGCACGAAAATTATAAACCGTGTATATCAATGCGTATAGCAATATAAAGACACGGGAGAACTAAAAACACAATAAATCCTAGAGCATAATAGAAGTAAACAGACTCCTCTGGTGGGAGTTGGAAAAGAAGGAAGATTGTGGCGATAACCAACATAAGGTTAAGAATAAGAACTGGATTGAGCATATTAACAAATCTTTTGGAAATATGAATTGAGGAAAGAAAATATAGAAGTGGTGAAGATAATGAAACGGAAGAAGCTAATTTATAGCAAAATTCCAGACACAGCAATCGAGGCAATTCACCGCATTTAATTAAAGAAAATCCTAATTTCCTTAATTACCGGAGAATCAAATCCTATAGACTACGAAGATTTCCTCTAATTCCTTAAATCCCGGAAATCAATCGTGACTACGTCAAAAGTTAAGACGAACATTTAATTTCCTCATTTCAATCTTTTACGATAGCTTCGTTTATACTCTTTCTATAATCGGATTACTTTATCCATATTATTAAATGTCGATAAAACTCTAATTTTCAACTCATATTCATCATTCTTGTTGTAAAGAATGACAATATCTATCAAATTTCATGACTATGATTTTCATGAACTCTTCTCTGTTTTATCTACCCTAATATTGTGGCATAAACGCTCAAGGTTTAAATAAGCTCACTATTATTCATCACACATTTCACGTATATTGAAATGCTTGTATAACGTCATCATCTCTTTCTGAGGAAAACCTAATCAATGACACTCTTGTTAAATCCTTTAGATAACCTCCGCATTAATAATAAAATGCACTTCGTGGAATTTATGGATCGTAAGATTTAAACGCTAGAAACAAAACAATATCCTATTAGTTGGAATTCACGAAAGGCCCCGAGCATACCTGGGAACGTGAAGACCAAATAAAATGAAAATATCCTCACCTGTTTACAAACAACGCTGACTGATGGCAACAACTAAATTTCGGGATGAAATTTCTATTAACAGGGGGATACTGTGACAACCCGTAAATTTTCGACAAAATTTAAACAAAAATCTTTATATGATTTCATTTAACCTCGATTAATTCCGACGATTCACGAACAATTATTTGTAAATAATTACGCATTAATTTGATATATTAATATTATTATTATTATTAATATCCTTTTTAAACAAGATATCAATAATTAATATCTTTATTATCAGCATTGTTATTATGAATAAAAAAAATATTGACAAATATTCTTGGAAAAGTAGTAAATTAATTTGTTTATTTTAAAAAAATATATATAAAAAAAAATCCTTAAAATAAATGATTTTTTTAATAAAATAAATAAATAAATTACTTTTTAATTAAAAATTATAATGGAAAATTACTTTTATTATTTTATTTTGTGCATTATCCCATGACCTAACATTTAATACTTTTGAATTTTAAAATCCCATTAAAAATTAAAATATTTCTTTTTCTTTTAATTATTTTATTCTTTTTACCTAAATTTTTCAAGTATAAATACCCCTCATTTCTCATTCAAACTCACACCAAAATTTCTCTCATTCTCTCTTTAAAGAATTACTACTAGTAAGTATTCTTTTCTTACTTTTTACTTTTTACTTTTACTTTTTTACTTTTTACTTTTTACTATTTATTTCGGTTTATTATTTTTTTTTTACCGAAACATGTAAATAATGTTATAAATTATAGGAAATTAAAATTAAAATAAATAACATGTTATAATTAGTAATATATGTTACTAAAAATTATAAAAGTATTTTTATGAATTAATATATAGGAGTTATAATTAAAATCGAATTAATGAATATATATGTATATACGCACCTAACATGAAGGTTATAATTAAAGATAGCGTACAAAGACTACAAACATCACTGCTACTTGTGGCCTAGGGTGATCCTTGTTACCATTATGGGACGCTTGTGGATCTCGAATGCCAACACTTAGATTCTGGTCAAGAGATCCTGGGCCGCTCGGTAACAATAGATCATTCGAGTGACTTGCATGTTAGCGACGAAGTTCGGGCGAGATTGTACAACATCTTTGTTAAGAATTATAACCCGAACATTCTTAAACTAGAAGCTTACTATAAGTGGAAGTTTTTCATAAATACTAGGTTTCCAAAAATAGAAACTTTTGAGAAATATGAACTTTTCTCGAAAACCGTCACTGTCAATATAGTTGCTATATTAATAAACGTACTTTATGTCAAGTTAGACATTAACTAATCAAACGTTATACCTCAAGGTTGATATCCAGATCACTTACTTGCTTTACTTTCGTTCTTGCGTGGAATACTTCAACTGCTATTTAATGTGAGTTCATCTGCTCCCTTTTTATCTATATTTTTGGGCTGAGAATACATGCGCAACTTTTATAAGTTTTTTACACGTATCAACTATTAAACTGTGATATGTTGGCCTATGACCAGCAAGTCCCCAACCGACAAGTATAAACGATAACTTGTTACGGGGCAAACTTGAAAGTCTAGTCTAAATATCAGTACCAACTGTTAAAACTATGCTATACCCGGCTATGTCCGACTAAGTCCCTACAGTGATATTTTTAATTGCTGCGGCATTCTTAATTATTGGGGATAGGCCTATCGGGAGTAATGTCCCCGATACATTTGACTAAGTCTTTGTATTACTTGATAATGAAATTAAACGACAAGGACAGAACAACTTGTCACGGGGCAAACAACGTTTAGTCTAAATATCACGCACTGGTATAATTTTTTGATCCTGCGGGAGATCAACTTGACTGGATCTTGTGAGATCTACTTTACAAACTAAATCTTGTGGTCTAACACTATAACTGAAATCATTATTTATGACAAACCTATGAACTCACTCAACCTCGTGTTGACTTTTTAAGCATGTTTATTCTCAGGTACTTAATTATTGCTTTCGCTGTATATCTACTGCTTTGATGATGATTGCTTGCTATGCTTGGAGTCTTCATTACATATCATATCAATTAAAGACATATTTATCTTCCGCTGTAAAACTCAACAAAACGTCTCATGTAGAGTCGTTCTCATTTATACAACTGTGATTTGATATAATTAGACACAAATACCCCAGGCCCTATTTGGGGGTGTCAAATTATCTCAACCGTATATGTAACTAATTCACGATTCAACATAACCTAACTAAAGGCTATATCAAAAGTACAAGCATGCATAATCCAAAATACTCGAGCACTAGTCAGGGATACACTAATAGTATGTAAAAATTAAATTATGAGCGCTTACGTATCAATTGAGATTCAATATTGCAGGAAAGGTACATAGACGCAACGGAGACGATAAACACTAGATTGACCTCATGAGTATACCCATGAACCATACCCATCACCTCCATAGTTATAACCCATAATCTCCTTAGCCCTATCCTACTCATAAAATCCATTTTGAAAACCCGTTTTAGATCATTCGAGCAGCACTCCGTCGTAGTATTTTATTTAAATACTAATATTACTACTAGTTTAATATCATAAGATAAATAATAATCTTTGATAATAATATTAGTAAATAATAAAATAAATAAATAAATAAATAAAGTAAATAATACGGAGTAATATATAGAGATAGGTAGATGAAAATGAATCACAAATCAGAGAACGCTCGAACTTATAGGAGTTGGCCACTAAAACCACCCCATGCGATCGCATGGGATTTATGTGATGCAGCCATGCGATCACATGGGTGCCACATCCAGCTCACATTCGATCAAAAGTCATGCCGACACTCTTATTAAATTATATAATATATATATTAATATATATTTAATCTAGGTAATTATTTATATAATATATTATATTTATGATTATGGTAAAAATGTAATTTTCGTTCCACTGACTCGTACGTTGTCACTCGACTCATGTTCTGCTTTCAGTTTTTTGAACGCATAATCGTACGCTTAGATAACTAACACTTTTCATTACATGACGTGTACCTTTTACAAAGATTAGACTTTAACGTCGGTGAATCATATTATAATAAATGTAATTTATATATTTGAGCGTTGTGGTCATTTGCTTCTATAATTCAGGGGCTCGCTGTTTATTAAAATACTTTTAATAATATCGAAAAGTTTTAAATTAAGCATCAACACGTTTGCAAAATATATATATATTCTTACTTCAAAATATAATTTTGTATATCTTATATAGAATTGAAATATCTATCTAATTATATTTCAAAGTTCAAAACGTTCAAGTAATAGAAAATATCATGTCGTATCACGTTTTAAGTTTTTGAAATAATATATATATATATATATATATATATATATATATATATATATATATAATTTATAATACAAGCTTTAATTAGTTTCTTAAAACTTATGAACAATTTATCTTATAAAACGTTTCACTAATAAAGTTCTTTAAAAATTGTTTTTGTACGTTTGAAACAATATTAAATAAATATGAAAACTTTATTTTCCAAACTAAGTATTTTTAAGAATCATTTTACTAAAAAGTTATATTAGTAGAGGTTGTTATATCATAAAACATTTTAGAGAATAAAATTAAATATACTTTTCATAGGTCTCATGTTCTTAACGTTTGTTGGTGCAACGTGGTATAAAGTCTAAAGGTTAGATAAACATATAAAATCATTTTAATGTAAAATGTTAATTTACTTAACTTGTCGATATCCATCTTCTAAATTATCTATTTTCTACAATTTTACTTCCACGTTAAATAATATATGAGTTTAATACTTTATCTTATCAAAAGTCACGAGACAATTATTGTAAAGCATAAATTGAAAATCAAACGGGAATCTCCACTAACCCTTGAATAGTTCCCGATAATTGACACTTTTGTTCTTTCTAATAAATCACATTACCAATTATTCCGAATACCGTTAAAAAGAAACGTTTTCTAAATTAAAGTGGACCTCTCAACAGAGACTCGCAATATTACAATGTATCTAATTAATCATTTGATATTATCTTCTAATTCTGTCGGTAAACATATTGAAACAAATACATTCATATAAAGTATTATACGTCTAATACTTTGCTAATGTTTTCAAGTTATAATATATACACACACACACACATATATATATATATATATATATATATATATATATATATATATATATATATATATATATATATAATCATATTCGTTCATATAATGGTTCGTGAATTATTGGAATTTGGTCGAGGTTAAATGAGTGTATGAACAGTTTAAATTTCTTGAGATTCAGCTTACAAACTTTGCTTATCGTGTCAGGAATATATAAAGATTAAAGTTTAAATTTGGTCGGAAATTTCCGGGTTGTCACACTGTGAAAAAATCACAGAGACTAAACCTACCTTCAAAGAAGCCAAATGATTCAGTATCTGCTAAAGTCGTTAACGAATACCTTACTCCTGATTCTAAACCTTTACGGACAAATTTTCTCCATCGATATTAGAAATTCTAAGATATCATCGTATCTTTCCTTATAAATATTCTCCATATTTCTGAAGATATTTTCATAATTACTCTTATCTGAAATCATTTATCTCTTCGCGCTATCTGTATTACATCATAAAAGAAACTATTTTAGTTTCTAAATTATGAAACTTTCGAGTTTAAAAAAATAGAATGTTTTTGAAGTAGTGTTGTGAACTGAAGCATGAGTTAGTATAATATAATGACATTTGATCAACGTGATTATATTATAGTAAGCCATGCTGAGTTTCTAATGAAACATGATGATTCACAGACCATAACGTCATCATGTGTCATGTTACACGACTCTTACATTCTATCTAATCTATAAAGATATCAAAAATATATTTTCTTGATAGTTCTATCTTTTCCATGATGTCTGGTAATTTAATCAATCAAGATTGTGCTATTACATTTCTCTCCTATAACGTTAGCTATGTTCAATTCGAATTTCATATCCATGAATTCTGTACCATTATTCGCTTGACTTAAAGTCGGAAAGAGAAAACAAAAGTATGGAACTCCAAACTATAAAGGAAATGAAGAGGGTGGATTTATAGTGAAATATTTGATAGAGCAATCAAAACAGATCATCGCATTTAACCAAATGGGATTCTAATTTCCTTAACTACCGAAGAATCAAATCGTATAGATTTCGAAGTTTTTTCTTTTAAATCCCTTAAATTCCGGAATTCAACCAAGACGACGTCAAAAGTTAAGACGAATCTTATTTCAAACTTGACTACGTCAGAGGTTATGACAAATCTTTATTATCTCATTTCAATTCACTATTTTGTGATAGCTTCACTTGTACTCTTTACACAACTAAATTATTTTATCCCTATTACTCGATGGTGATAAAACTCTATTTATCAGCTCATATTCGTTAGGAAAACATTCTTATTGTTAGCCATGATGATCTATATCAAATTTCGGGACGAAATTTCTTATTTCCGACCAAATTTAAACTTAATTTTATATGTTTCCGATACGATAAGCAA
Source organism: Rutidosis leptorrhynchoides (assembly GCF_046630445.1). NCBI lineage: Eukaryota > Viridiplantae > Streptophyta > Magnoliopsida > Asterales > Asteraceae > Rutidosis > Rutidosis leptorrhynchoides. Next base: position 186,249,475 of record NC_092337.1, on the reverse strand, counting down.
AGTCTATTTAATTGAATCTCAATATTTTAAACTGTTTCATATATTCAATTGACCTTGACCAATCCCGACGATTCACGAACAACTATTTGTAAATAGATATGTGTATATATATAAATAATAATTGAAAATATAATTTGAAATATTATATGTTGTTGATATTAAAATTTATTTACGCAAAATAAAATAAAAATATGATATTATGATAATTATTATTTAAAGCATATCTATATATATAAATAAAGTATATTAAATATATATTTTGTGATTTCAAATCTAATTAGTAAACCACAGTAACACTCAAATGCCTTTTCGATGGATATTAAACCAGTTTAATGCGAACTTATATGATTTTAAAATAAACGGTGATCCAAAAATGAGTTCTATAAATTTTAGGCTTACTAAAAATGTATTTAGGAACTAGTTATTAAATTTTAACACTTTTTATATTTTACCTAGAATTGAGCGGGACAGTTGATGTAATTTTTATTTAATAAATTAATGATCGAATTTTATACCATAATGACTGAAATAAATAAAGATAATTACTGTAAAAATTTGGGATTTTTCGATGGACTTTTATCCGTCACTGATTAACAATGGAGGACGGAATAATACTCCCAATTTTTGATGTCGGTACAAAGGACTGGCTGCTATCCTATTCCAATTACTAATTTGATTTGTGAATTACTGTTTTTGATTTGTGATTACTGTTACATCTTTGAATTCTAGATATAGTATATTATATTATATGTACAACTAGGCAATTTATAATTCAATCATATATCAACTATCCATGTATCTGTTTCTTATTTGGAACAAACAAAGACTCCCACCTTCTCCACCACTACCACTTATATATCTTCTTCTTTCATTCATACCATAATCACATTCATTCACAATTACAACAAAAGAATCATCAATCATCATTATGAAACATGATGTCTCTAAAGTTTGTGAAGTCACCATTTTCATTACCATTGCATCAACTTCCGTATTCGGTTTCAAGACCCATTGAGCCATCTCACGGTCATCACCCTCACCACCCTCTACAACCACAATACCACACGTGAACCGTCACCACCTCAATTCGATCAACCTGAGCAGTCACCATCTATCCACCACCATCAACCATTAACGGTTACTCCTGTTCTTGCTGATCACCGTAGCAAACCACAACTATCACCACCACCATCCATCCTCTCTCTCTCTTATCATCTCAATCTCACGCATCTTCTATTTCTTTTTCTGTTTATGTCATGAACAACCACACACCACCACTGTGATCGAACTACTGTTGCTGCTATTAATTGAAGTGCATCATCACCAAAAACATGCTGCTGTTCCTGTGTGCTTGTTCAAACCACTACCCTTCACCACCTTCTAATATTCTTTGCAAAACAAATCATCACTACCACCTGCTACAGATTTTACTTTCTAATTATTCGAACACCTTAATTCTTATATGCTCCTACTTGATTTATTCCAATATTCACTGACCTCCTTACTTCTTGTTATTCGATTCAACCAACACCCTATTGTTAAACTACTATTGTCAATCAATATAAACCTATTTGTTTTATTTTGTCGACTGCTTTTACTTCGTGAAAGTTGCTGTAACCGAAACCTTTATTTTGTATAATGCAACTTGGGTAAATTTAACTACTTTTGGGAATAGGCTGTATGCGTGTTTGAACCTTTTCAGCTGTAGGTTGTATAAAAAAAATGAAAGAAAGGGATGTGGGGAACTGCTGTTATTCATTTAATTTTTCTGCTCAAGGATATCTAAACCGAAACCCTTTCATTCTTTTGTGTTTGTCATCTTATGCTTTGTGACTATTCCCTGGACACCGAAACTATTTTAAATCTTGGGCCTGAAGTGGGCTGACGTACTCTAAATTCTTAATTGGGCCGTGACAATTGATTAATTATTGGACCGTGATTCTTTGGACTTAGTACGTGGGCCAAATTCCAAATACTTTTGTTGGGCCAAAGTTTATTGTTTCAGTTGGGCCGTGACCCAATATTCTTTCCGATTAGGCCAGTTAACTAGTTTGGATCAGTTTCTCTGTTGGGCTGAAGTGTATGGGTTAAATAAAATTGGGTTTCATAAAATATTGGGAAGACAGAAAGGGATGAGTGGTTTGGGATGTTAGTAGTTGAGCAAGAGGTCGCGGGTTCGAGCCTTGTCTTAGGCATTTTTTTGTGAAAAGCTTCAAAGGTAGTTATTGTTAATATTATTGTTGTTATTACTAATATTAATTATTGGTATTATTATGTAGTATTGATAATATGAGTATTATTATTATTATTATCATTTTAGTTATTATTAAGTAATATCATTAAGTGTTTTTAGTATAATCATTATTATTATTATTAACTAATATAAGTATTAACTATCATTATTAATACTATTACGATTATAGTTCTAAGTATGATTATTATTACCATGATTATTATTATTATTATTATTATTATTATTATTATTATTACTATTATTATATTATTATTATTATTATAAGTATTATTATTAGCCTTATCATTTAGGTTATTATTAGTAGTATCATTATGAGTAAAACCATTATCTTTATTAATGTTATTATTATTATTATTATCAAATTTATTATTATTATTATTATTATTATTATTATTATTATTATTATTATTATTATTATTATTATTATTATTATTATTATTATTATTATTAGTATTATTATTATTATTATTTTTATTATTATTGTTTTTATTATTAAGTAAGTTAGTTTTAATATTAATACGTTGATCTTAGAATTTAAAAAATATTAGCTAGAGGTTAATAAAATTATAGTTAGATTATAAACATAAATTAAATCCTGATATTAAAATAAAAATGAAGTAAGATATTAATTACTACTACAAAGTTTATAAGTCATAAAGATCAGTATAAAGATATATAAAATTATTATTTTGACACTAAGATTATTAATTTAACATTATTATTATTAGTATCATTTTTATTATTACTAGTATCATTTTTATTACTATAACAACTATATTATTATTATTATTATCATTATTTTAGTACTATTATAATTATTATTTTTACAAACAAAAGATACTTATATAACAATAGAATTATTACATATATAATAAGTATATCTAATATACTATTTTATTATAAAAATAACATATATAGATATATATAACATTTGGAATAATAAATACATTACTATTTAAATAAATAATATATTATATAATTAATATATATAAACTGGGTTGAATACCATTATATGTTCATTATATGTTTTCATATATATGAATGATATAGGTTCGTGAATCCGAGGTCAACCCTGCATTGTTCAGTATCGTCGTATGAATATTTTTACTACAAAATATTGTAGAGTGAGTTCATTTGATTCCCTTTTACTCTTTACATTTTTGGGACTGAGAATACATGCGCTGATTTTACAACTGCTTTATTAAATGCTTTTGAAATATATTTTGAACTGAGAATACATGAAATGCTTTTATAAATGTTTGACGCGATATGACACAAGCAAAACATTCCTCGAATGAATTATTATACAGACAGAAGTTCTGTTGATTATTATTGAATTAGGTGGACATGATGATTGCCACCAATTGATGTGAATATTTTCCCCTGATTATTATTGCTTGGTAACTTAAGAATTAGAATCGGGTATGGCCTTAATTCACGCGAATCCTAAAGGTAGCTACCGGGTTTAACACCTCAGAATGTTCACTTGACTGAAGAGCTAGTGGGCGTGGTGTTTAGTACTTCGAAGTTTATATATTTTACAGACGAGATGTTCAATTTTGTGGATATTATTGATGCGCATTATATGTTAAGGTCGGTTACCATGTTGAGAAATGAAATCGAAATGAATGTTATGTATCGAGAAAATAATTTTTATACACAGGTTATGTGTATTAGTTTTGTGCAAGAGATATGTGCACGATTATTTAAAAATCGCGAGGCAACCTACGGGGGAGAAAAGGATACGAACCTACTCTGCTAAGCATTATGAAAAATGGTTTCGTACACGAGATAGGCGTACTGTATTTGAATCTTGTGGTCTATCAAAATGATGAATTTTTTTGTTTACAATAAACTTATGAACTCACCAACCTTTTGGTTGACACTTGAAAGCATGTTTATTCTCGGGTATGAAAGAAATCTTCCGCTGTGCATTTGCTCATTTTAGAGATATTATTTGGAGTCATTCATGGCATATTTCAAAAGACGTTGCATTCAAGTCGTTGAGTTCAACAAGATTATTATTAAGTCAATTATAGTTAGATATATTATGAAATGGTATGCATGCCATCAACTTTTGATGTAATGAAAGTTTGTCTTTTAAAAACGAATGCAATATTTGTAAAATGTATCATATAGAGGTCAAGTACCTCGCGATGTAACCAAATGTAATGTATTCGTCCAGATGGATTAGGACGTGTCATTAAAAGCCGTACGAGTGAGACTTCACTCGTACGTTTGAGAGAGTCTAATTATGTCAGACATCCTTATCGCGTTCCTGCAGTACCTGTAACCACATATAAACACAGATAGGATAATAACGAGTGGTCAGGATAACCCATAAACTGAAGTACTGTTCACAAGCGTAAGCTAGATGTCTAGGGATTACAGAAATAATGTCGTCTACATAGATCTGGACCAAAATAATATCATCATCTTTAACCTTCGTGAACAAAGTACAATCTACCGTGCCCGTTCGATAACCTTTTTCGATCAGATAACTTGACAAATGTCTATACCAAGCTCTCATGGCTTGATGTAAACCATATAGGGCTCTTCGTAAACGGTAAACTTTGTCAGGATGAAGATGATCTTCAAAACCTGGTGGTTGACTGACATATACTCTTTCATTTAGCTTACCATAAAGAAATGCACTCTTGACATCCATTTGAAACACTTTGAACTTCATAAATGAAGCAGAAGTCAAGAAAATGCGAATAGCATCCAATCTAGCAACAGGGGAAAAACTTCATCATAATCGAATTCAGGATCTTGCTGATAACCTTTAGCAACTAATCTTGCTTTGTTATGGATAACATTGCCATCTTCGTCAAACTTGAACTTCCAAACCCATTTGAGATCAATTACTTTAGCACCATGCAGCTTAGTAACTAGCTTCCAAATATCTAAACGATGGAATTGCTAAATCTCTTCTTGCATAACCATAACCCAATCAACATGTTTCAAGGCCTCTTTTGTTGTCTTCGGCTCTATTCTAGAAATATGACATGAGTACTTGTAGTATGCAGCAGCACCTGTCATATGAGTATCAACTTGACCATCAAACTGAACTTGCCTTCTTGTTCTAACACATGCATTTGGATCTCCAATAATATTCTCTCTAGGATGAGCAGTTGTAGTTCTGGGAACTGGTTGTGCGGGAACAGGTATCTCAGGTTGTAGATTCGTAGTATCACCAATATCTTCATGATTATCAGAACTCTCACTTGAAATATTTGATTCGCAGGTATCGTACACTGGATCAACGTCTTGATCTAAATCTTGAACTAGTTCATCGACAGTGGGTAATGGAGTTGGAGTTGGAGTAGGTGCAGATACTTTTGGTTCATTTTGTAAATCAAACAGCATTTGTAACTCAACTTCATTCTTCGTTTGATCTGGAGCAAGATTGAATGAGTCAATCAGCTCATCATAGTTATAAATCCAAGGATGACTCTTCGGAGCATTCTTCATATGATTCCTCTGGACATTAACTTTAGACCATTCTTCAACACATCTTGTCTCATTGTTGAAAACTCGCTTGTTAGGAGAACTATACCCTAGAAATACTCCAGTAACCACTTTTGAATCAAACATACTTCCTGGTTTTCTTTTCAAGATGGTACACGGAGCACCAAATGGTTCTAGATGCTTCAAAGATGGTTTTCTCCCATGCAATAGCTCATAGAAAGTTTTACCCAGTCGTTTAATAGTCAGAACTCGATTCATAGTGTAACACGCATTTGCAACAGCTTCACTCCTAAAATGAACAGGTAACGATGAATCTGCTAGCATTGTTCTAGCTGTCTCGATCAATACTCTTTTCTTTCTTTCAGCAACACCATTCATCTAAGGAGCGTATGCAGAACTGAACTGCATATTGATACCTTTTTCAATACAGAAACCTGCAAGATACTGATTCTTGAATTCTGTACCATTGTCACAACGAATCTTTCTTACCTTTAGATTGAAACCTGTTTCTAATCGATTGATTGGCACTTTCAAGTTTTCAAAGGTATCAGACTTCTCTTTCAAAAACATTACCCAAGAAAATCTTGAATAATCATCAGTTACTACCAGACAATACTTACTTCCATCAATGCTTTCAAAATGAATTGGACTGAAAAGATCCATATGTAACAATTCAAGTGGAGCAGAGATTGTATTATACTTCACCAGCTTATGACCTTTCTTGCTCTGCTTACCCTTCTTACACAAAACACATGTTCCTGGAATCTGAAAAGATCGAAGATCAACACCTTCTACAAGATTGTTGTGGACAAGGTGATTCATTTTCCGAAAACTTAAATGACCCATGCATTTGTGCCTTGTAATAGAATCTTGTTCAGTCGCTTTAGAAACAAAAGCTTGATGATGTTCAGCAGTTGAAGTAGCAACATTCATATCTAGCATGTATAAGTTAGCTTTTCTAGGAGCCTTCATCAAAATCATTTCTGGAGGAATCATAAACTCTGGCTTCAAAATGTAGCTGAATTCGTCATCAAATGCTACCTTGAAAGATTTTTCACAGATTTGTGAAACCGACAACAAATTATTTGCAAGCTCTTGACAATAGTTCACTTTTTCAAAACTAACTTTTTCATTCTTCAAAAAACCTTGAGCTGAAATGTGACCTCCTTTATCTCCAGCAAATGCTACATAACCTCCCTTAATTGGGTGTACATCCGAAAGAAGAGATAGCTGTCTAGTCATATGTCTCGAAGCGCCGCTATCAACTATCCAGGTATTGTTTGCAGGTACCTTGGTTCCTACACATCACATTAAGAGAATTAATTGATAATGGGAACCCACGCCCTGACGGCAGTAGGTTGTCCATTAACACCCAATGCTTGAAATTCCATCCATTTCCTGTTTGACTCCGGTGGAATCTCATCATTAGAAACCGTAAACTTAGACAGTTTAGAAGTAGCAATATTGCACGATCGTGCCTTTGATTCAAAAGCTCTACTATGATCACTTGATTTGGTAACTCTTGCCTCAGTATCCTGTTTAGGAACCTTAATCTTCACAGGAGAAATTGACCTATTGAAGTTCTTTCTCTTATACTCTCTATAGACAACATTTGCCGTATTATTTTTAACACGAACTTCATCATTAACAGGTGAACCTGTTCTATGAGCATAAGATGATCGGTGATCATCATATGTCTGGGTGATCTCTATCTTCTAGGATAATTAGCAGCAATATGTCCAAAAATAGCACAATTAAAACATTGACGAAACTCCCTATGTCCTCTAAATTCATACACATTATTAGAGTTTGAAGATGATGGATCTTGTGTTCTTACAAACACAGGAGAATCATTTGTTTTATTTCTTGGAACAGGCTTAGGTGTAACAGGAGGAACTGGTCTGTTAGCAAAACTAGGATTTCCTAACCTAGTTTTCCTATCTTCCTCATGATCTAGAGCACCTTCAGCAGTATCATCATAAGTTGTGTTCTTAGTTGAGCTACATTTTTTATTCTTTTCAACATAATCTTCATAACTAGGAGGGATACAATCTTCTGGTCGACCGTCAAGTACGTTTGCATTAACAAATGTGTTCTGAAAAGGAGGAGATGCAGACTTATATCCAATACCCTTGCCCTTGGTGTCATTAAGTTCCACCATTAATGCATTCCATTGCGACGCACTTGCCTAACATTTCATTTTAATTGAAATTGCTTCTAAATTACTTTAACGCATTCATTTTCTTTCTTTAGTTCATTAATTGTGTCAACACGTTTAATTAAAGCTTGATTTATGTCAAATTTATAACATTTAAGATCGTGAAGTTGTTTTTTATAAACTTTGATCTGCTCTTTCAACTCGTTTTCAACCTTAGTGGTCACATGGTATGCATGCCATTTTTCTTTCATCTCCGCATATGCCTTTGTTAAATTATCTATTGTTATCTTAGATTCATCGCATTTAACACATTCATTAATAGTAGATGGATCAGAAGATACCTGTTGAGCGTTATTTGATGAAGAAGTCTTAGCCATAAATGCAAAGTAATTTTTCTTCTTCCCATTATCGAGCTCATCTTCTGATTCTGATGAGTCTGTAAGGAACTTTGATGTATCAGCATCTTTACCCAAATGAATCTGTTCAAGTTTGTCCCAAATATATTTGGCTCTAGTTAACCCGGAGACCTTCTCAAGATCACTTTTTGATAAGCACATCCTTAGTAAGTCTACTGCTTGCTTGTTCAATGCATCAATCAGTTTGGTTAACTCCAGTAAGGTCAGCTTTATCTTCAATTTCTGAATCTAAAATTTTGTCTGAATCATCATCTTCTGAATTTACACTCTCAATATCTGAACCTTCACCCATAAGAACTAACATTTCCAGCTCTACGGCAATCATTCTACCCCATTCGTCTAGTTCTTTATCAGCATCAACCAATGTTTCTTCACTTTGATCAGCTTCTAGTCTTTCTTCAAACACTTAGGTATCACCATATTTATCCTTCCAACTATTGAAGTAGTAGTCCTCTGACGATGTTGGTGAAACACTTCCAGATTCAGGTGTACGAAGAACTGAATCACATGCCTTCTTGAATTTATTTTTAACTTGTTTCTTAATCTTCTCTTTTTGAATTTTTTGAGACAATCTTTCAGCTCTTTCAGCATGAGCAGTCAGCTTCTCAACTAAATTCTGATCAGTAACACAATCTGCTTCAGATTTAGGGATCTTTGCCATGTTAGCTTTAGGTTGTTGATCATCTACATTCAATTTGATAGACCAATCATCATCATCTCCATGAATGACAACCAAAGCTTTATTAGGAGTCTCAGCTGTTTCTGGTTCATTTACTTTATCAGTAATGTAGATCTCACGCTTAGTAGTTTGACTCTGAGAACTGTAGTTCTTATTTTTGAACGGATTACGATTACCCTGCTTCTTCTGTTTTGTGCACTGTCTTGAAAAATGACCTAATTCTCCACAGTTGTAACAAGTAACAGTATTCATATCAAATCCCAGTTTTGTATCTATGGTCAGACTGATCGGTTTTCCATTTCGCTCTTCGTAATCTCTTGCTCTTCTCACAGGATCTACCATACCCCACATAATATCCATCTTTTTTGCTTCATCTCTATCAAGTTGATGATAATCTTCTGTTGTTAGATGAATGTTACCCACACGACCATCAAGATAACTATCATAAGAATTAACAAGGCTTGATAGTAAAGCTATATCTTCACTAATCTTTTCTTTCCCAACTTTCCTTATGTTTTCAATCTTAAGTGCAGAAAGAACATCTGATGCAGTCGGTGTAGATGACTCTGTAGTATTGGAAGTAGGCTCTGATTGAGTATTGAGAGAACATGGAGAAACTTGTGGTGGATACGAAGGTTCTTGAATGGGTGCGCTGCTAACATTCAAACCATACATATTCTAATTGTTCGTAGCAAAAGCTGTTTGAAATGGTGCATGAGCTGACTTAGGCGGTGTGTAACCATTTGGACAATACATTTTCGTGTCTTGAACTTGTTTAGACCTCTTGACTTTGTTTAACAACCCTAGTTCTTCTTCCTGAAGTCTTGCAATAAACGAGTTCACTGTAGCAGTAGCTAGTTCTCCACTGGTTTTCATAGTTAATACGAAACCATTCCATTCTAAAGGTAAAGCACCAACTAGACATGTTACTTTGTCTTTCTCTTCAATGGTTACATCATGCTTATGTATTTCAGCTAGCAAATGACGATATCTTTCAACCAAATCTGTAATAGATTCTCCAACTTGCCAGTGAAAACGATCAAACTAAGCTTTCAACTCTAAACCTTTTCTAGTTCTGTAAGATGAATTCCCTTCATTAAAAGTACGAAGTGCTTCCCATATCTTGAATGAGTTATCAGGACACGGAAATTGATGGAAAATAGGACCATCAAGAGCACTTGTCAAGTTACAGTACATATTCTTTTCTAAGTTATACTCTTCACATTCTTCCGAAGGCATATTATGCAACGTAAACAATTCATTTGTAACAGGTGAACGTGGCCATTGAAATTCGGTTTCAATGTACTTCCAAAGCTTCGTGTCCTGACCATCAGACCAAATCATAAATCTCGACTTCCAAGTGGAATAGTTATCCATATTCATTAACCTCGGACATTTCGTACCACTTTCGAATTCACTCTCAGCAAGGAGTAATCGTTGAGTCATATTCGTAATACTCTGAACTAATGGTGCAGCTAACGCATAATCATTTGAATTAAACATCTTGAAAAACTTTACCAAAGGTAAATCGTGCGGTTCAGGATATCAACCGTATGCGTGACAATCTCAACCGTACATGTCACAACTCAAGCGTACGTGTCACTACTTAATCGTACGTGTCAAAACTCAAACAAAGAACCAATTACTAAGTCTCAGACGTGCGAGTAAGGAACACCCGTGTGATTACTCGTACGTATCACTGTCAACCGCTTAATCACTCATGTGATCAGACTGTAGTCATTTAACTTAACAAGGTTATACTAAACCGGGCATGTGAGTTCACGAGTGATGTCAACCGTTTGTTCAACCGCGCGAGTGAGCAAATTTTTTGCCCCACTCGTGTGAGCTGTTGTTCACCCTAATTCACTCAAAAACCCTAGAAATTGATGTTAAACCTCAATTTCTCAGTCCACTAGCTGGATTAGCACTAAACTAACATAAACACACTCTCTAATCACAATTACACACGTAAAAATGATTCCTTTTTGATCAAAATCACTCTAAAATTCAAAAACCCAAAATAACAAACTCTTTAATCACAAAAAAACACTAGATGATATTGAAATCACAACCAACGCTCTGATACCAATGATGAAACATGACTAGGAACTTTGAAATCAACAGGTTTAATTCACACAAAGGCGGAATTAGTGAATCAAACCATTCTAGTGAATATTGTGCTTTTTGGGATTAATTTAGTCAAACCACAACAATGGATTGTGTGATTAGATTAACACCTAGAGCTATTATTCACCTCGTGAGTGATTTGGGTTGAGAGAGAATCGGATAAGGCTACCAGATCTGAGTGATGTGTGTGTAATGAGAGGCTTAACCTAAAATGAAGAACATAACACTTATATACTCCCGCTGTTGAGTCAACCATGCGAGTCAGCCGTCACTCATATGAGTGGGCTGCCACACCCGTACGGGTGATCACTCACTCATGTATGTATACTCAGATTAGATTTGTGACTCAGCTCAGCTCAACCGTGCGTATGAGCTTGTCAGCCGTACGAGTGAGACTTCACTCGTATGTCTGACAGAGTCTAATTATGTCAGGCATCCTTATCGCGTTCCTGTAGTACCTGTAACCACATATAAACACAGATAAGATAATAATGAGCGATCATGGTAGCCCATAAACTGAAGTACTGTTCACAAACGTAAGCTAGATGTCTAGGGACTTACAGAAAATGCATCAACATTGTCTCAAAGAAAATACACACTTAATCTTCTTGCTGAGTTTGGTCTCTTAAATTGTAAACCAACTAATACTCCAATTGAACCAAACTTACTGTTTTGTGTCACTGAAAATTCAAGTGATCTTCCTTTAAAGAACATAACAGAATATCAAAAACTTGTTGGAAAATTAATATACCTAACCATAACCAGACCCGACATATCCTATTATGTTAATGTATTAAGTCAGTTTATGCATGCTCCTAAGTATTCTCATCTGAAATATGCTTTAAGAGTTTTAAGATACTTGAAGTCTGCACCAGGTAAAGGTATTTGTATTGAACATGGTACAGACAAAGGGTTAACATATTCTGTTGATTCTAATTGGGGAAGGAAGGCCATGTCCAGGAAATCTGTTTCATGATGTTGTCTGTTTTTAAATGGCTATCTTCTTACTTGGAAAAGTAAGAAGCAAGCTACCATTTCTAGGTCATCTACAGAGGTTAAATACAGAGCTCTTGCATATGCAACTTGCGAGGTTATATGGGTAATTTAATTGCTTAGAGATTTTCAAGAAACTTGTACAATACATGTTATTGTTTATGTTGGCAATACAACAGTAATTAAAATTGCTACTAATCCTGTGTTCCATGAAAAAACTAAACATGTTGAGATAGACCATCATTTTGTAAGAGAGAAAATTAATAAAGGTGTTGCTCAAATAAAAAAGATAGAATCTAATGAAAATAATGTTGATGATTTTACAAAAGGTTTGTGTTCTTATGAACATAATAAAATGAGTAAGTTGCTTGGAATGAAGGACTGTTTCTGCAATTAGGTTGAGGAGGGGTGTTCAATATATCAATCTAATTTCTAAACTCTTTATTATATTGTTCTTATGGTATGATAAGTGTGCAGGTGTTTTTGGCTAGCTTGGATTACTTGAGTTGAAGCTTTGGACACTTTGTCGTTTTGTTTTAATGAAGATTAAATGTCCATGTCTTTTGTGAATCGAGTGTAATTCTTTAGTAGTCAACATACCTAGTATGGGGGCATAATTGTAATTATACAAAGATGGGACAAAGTTAGACATGGTTACCATTTAAGTTATGTGCAGAAAATGAGAGAGTTTAAAATAGAGGGGTTATTTTGTATTTTGTCTATTGTTCCTGGTTTGTAGAGTAATCGGGTATATATCCCGATTTAGGGTTTCATTATTTTACGGCTCTAGTTATTGAGTCGACAGCAAATGTCGATTTATTGGCGACTTGACTGACTCTTAGAGCCTAAAGTAAATTTCAGGCATGATTTAAACCCATGGAAATTTGATTTTACCATTTTCATGGCATCTCAATTTTATTTTATTTTATTTACAAAAACTTCCCTACTTATTGGCCAGAGGTCCACTCGAAAGTAATATCTCTATCCATCGAATAAAGAGAGGGATGACTTTCTCTACTTTTGAGAGTGTCACTCTGGGTGGAGAAATGACTTGTCTTTGTTCTAGGATAGGGGAAGGATTCTCTACATCTCACCTCTCCCATACACCACTTATGTGGTATTGGGTTTTGTTGTTGTTGTTGTTGTTGTTGTTGTTGTTGTTGTTGTTGTTGTTGTTGTTGTTGTTGTTGTTGTGTTGTTGTTGTTGTTGTTGTTGTAGGGTTTCATTATTTGATTGTTATCATCTTCTGAATCTTTTACTCTCTCTTTAGAAAATTGTATTGTTCTCAATCCTTAGTTAGGGTTTGTTGTTGATGTTCATTTTGTTGGTGATTTTAGTGTCATCCAACATGCATTTTAGTTGGTTGCGATTTACTTGAATGTAAGAGTTAGCTAGTTTTACTTAACAACGGGATCGGAGAGTGTGGAGTAACCGCCGTAAGAGTTGGCTACTAACTGACGTGTAATTGAGGTTGTAGTGACCCAAACTTTTTCATGATTATATATTATATGAGATTAATATTTACATCAATAAATATTTCCAACATGATAAGCAATCAAACTTGTTAAAACTTGTTTAATTGGAATGGAAATTATGAAAACGTTTGACCACCCAATTTTTTCGACGATTCACGAATGTTATAACTTGTAATTGACATGATTATATATATATATATATATATATATATATATATATATATATATATATATATATATATATATATATATATATATATATATATATATATATCTATATATATGTGGTCATACATATATGCTTAACATGATAAAATGTTAATTAAGTATCTCATTAAGTATATTAACAATGAACTATATACATAAAATGAGACTACTAACTTAAGGATTTCGAAATGATATATATACGTAATGATTATCGTTGTAACAACGTTTTAGCATATAAATATGGTATTAAGATATATTAATACACTTTGTTATCATGTTAACATAACAATTTAACATCTCATTAAGAATAATAACCATGGATTAATTTCATTTAACAAGATCGTTAACTTAAAGGCTTCGAAACAACACTTACATGTAACGACTAACGATGACTTAACGACTCAGTTAAAATGTATATACATGTAGTGTATTAAAATGTATTAATACACTTTTGGAAGACTTCAAGACATATATCAAAACACTCATACTTCACAAAAATGGTTACATTTACATTCCCATTCATTTTCATCAACAATTCTACTCGTATTCATCCGTATTCGTACTCGTACAATACCCAGCTTTTAGATGTATTTACAATTGGTATATACACTTTAATGATTAGCTCTTAGCAGCCTTAAATATGTGTGAACCATCATTTGGCAACTATCATGAAATATCTAACAAAAATACAAACTTATGGAGCCTTTATCTTGACTCCATTTTCACGAATTCATGCACCATCACAAACACTTTTATTTTACAACTTTCATGCATCAAACTACTCTCTCTAAAGTTCTATCTTATTTTTCTAAGTGTTCTTCATCATCCACATCAAAATCTACATCAATCTATCTCATAAATTCATACATAAAACAAACAACTACTTAAGAAAACTTTAAGAACGCTTTCAAGTTTGCAAGTCTACTTCCAAGCTTTCTAATCCATTTCAAGCAATCATCTAAGATCAAGAAACCTTTGTTATTTACATTCGGTTATCTTTCTAATTCAAGGTAATATTCATATTCAAGCTTTAATTCGATTTCTATAACTATAACTATCTTAATTCGAGTAGTAATCTTACTTGAACTTATTTTCGTGTCATGATTCTACTTCAAGAACTTCTAAGCCATCAAAGATCCTTTGAAGCTCAAGTTATTTTCTAATCATTTCCAGTAGGTTTATCTACTATACTTGAGGTAGTAATGATGTTCATAACATCATTCGATTCATATATATAGAACTATCTTATTCGAACATTTAAACTTGTAATCACTAGAACATAGTTTAGTTGATTCTAAACTTGTTTGCAAACAAAGTTAATCCTTCTAACTTAAAATTTAAAATCAACTAAACACATGTTTTATATCTATATGATATGCTAACATAATGATTTAAAACTTGGAAACGCAAAGAACACCGTAAAACCGGACATACGCCGTCGTAGTTAAACGGGGGCTGTTTTGGGTTGGATAAGTAAAAACTATGATTACCTTTGATTTAAAATTTGTTCTTCTGGGAAAATGATATTTCTTATGAACATGAAACTATATCCAAAAATCATGGTTAAACTCAAAGTGGAAGTATGTTTTTAAAAATAGTCATCAATATGTCGTTCTTTTGATGGAAATGACTACCTCTTTCAAAAACGACTTGTAACCTGTATTTCTAACTATAAACCTATACTTTTTCTATTTAGATTATTAATGTTCGATTCGATACGAAACCATAGCAATTTTATTCACTTAAAACGGATTTGTAACTAAGAAATGGTGGGTAAAACAATATTGGGAAAAATTACTAGTTTTAGCTACGAAAATTTTTATAACAAATCTATACTAACCATATCCTAACAAACTTATACTATATATATATATATATATATATATATATATATATATATATATATATATATATATATATATATATATATATATATATATATATATATATATATATATATATATATATATATATATATATATCTTGATAGACCATAGACACGTATACAATGTTTTGACATATCATGTTGACATCATCTATATATATTATTTTGGAATAACGGTAAGACACTATTTGCGGTAATGCTCGAGTTAGCATATAATGGGTCGAGGTTGATTCTAAAATAATATATATACCTTGAGTTGTGATCGAGTCTGAGACATGTATACACTGGGTCATGGATTGATACGAGATAATATGCATATGTTAATTTATTTATGTACTACTAACTATGGACTACTAATTGTGGACTACTAACGTTGGACTGCTAACTTAACAACTTAAATCGTCAACACGTAATAAAAATGTTGTGAATATATTTCGATCATACTTTTATATATATGTATATATTTGTTATAGGTTCGTGAATCGACCCGTGGCCAAGTCTAATTCTCGACGAATTGATAATCTGTGAAAGTGAGTTATAGTCCCACTTTTAAAATCTAATATTTTTGGGATGAGAATACTTGCAGTTTTATAAAAGTTTTATAAAATAGACACAAGTATGTGAAATTACATTCTATGGTTGAATTATTATTACCGAATATTACCCTTTTTAGTCTGGTAATCTAAGAATTAGGGAACAGAAACCCTAATTAACGCGAATCATAAAGATAGATCTATTAGGCCTAACAAACCCCATTCGGGTTACGGATACTTTAGTACTTCGAATTTTATCAAGTCCGATGAGAGTCCCGGAATGATGGTGATATTCTAGATGCATTTTGTTAATGTCGGTTACCAGGTGTTCACCATATGAATGATTTTTATCTCTATGCAGTTTTTGCGAAATGCCTGATATGAGATGGATGATTATGAAAAATGAAAATCTTTTGGTCTATTAATATAATTTGATAAATATATAGGTTAAACCTATAACTCACCAACATTTTTGTTGATATTTTAAGCATGTTTACTCTCAGGCGATTATTAAGGGCTTTCGTTGTTGCATGCTAATTAAAGACAAGAATTGGAGTCAGCATGCTTGTAAGATATTGCTTAAAAACTGCATTAAGAATATAAATTGTTGTATAATATTATTGTAAACCATTATGTAATGGTCGTGTGTTAAAGTTGTATTTTAGATTATCTTTACTTGATAATCTACGTTATGTCTATTAAACTTTTATCGATAGAATAAAGGTTATGGTTTGTTTTAAAACGAATGCAGTCTTTGAAAAATGTCTCATATAGAGGTCAAAACCTCGCAACGAAATCAATTAATATGAAACATTTATAATCAATATGAACGGGACATTTCAGTTGGTATCCGAGCATTGGTCTTTGAGAACCAGAAATTTGCATTAGTGTGACTTATCGAGTTTGTTAGGATGCATTAGTGAGACTGGACTTCGACCGTAATTTTTTCTTTAAAAACGATTGCTTAACACTTTTGTTGGAAACTATATATTGTTAACATGTAAATATTATGTGATATATTAATCTCTTAACGTGCTTGCCATTGTATGATAAATTTCTACTTCTAGTACAAATCCCATCGACTCACCTAATAATAATGAAGAGTCAAATGTATTTTGGGAAGATTCACAATTTCTGGAAGAAGAAGAGGAACCGGAAGAAGAGGGACTAGAAGAAGAGAAACCGAAAGAAGAGGAACCGGGAGAAGAGGAACCGAAAGAAGAGGAGGATCCGGAGGAGGAAATATTAGGAACCACAGAAAAACCGTTAAATAAAAAGAAATCCTCAACCAACAGACCAAAGTTAAAAATGGTCAATGGTGTTTTCGCTGAGGAAGAAAAATATTGGGAAAATTACCAATTTTCTGATGAATCAGATCCCGATGAGGATTCCGATGAAGTGATAGAAATTACCCCGGCCCAATTTAAAATAGCAAAAGATAATAATAAGGGAAAAGCTATCAAAATAGAGAAACCCGAATCCAAACCTCGATGAGCTCTATGTTAACATGAAATATCCCGATGGGATATATTGTAAACACCCGTATTTCTTAAACTTTAACTATAACCCGGGAACATCTAAGCCACCAGGTTTTTCTAGACCATTTGTGAAAATAACGGCTCATATTAGAGGATCACCGTTTATCCCTAGGAAATTAGCAAAACGAACCGAGTTCGAGAAGGAAGAAATAAGTGAGTCAGAATAAAGATTTGTAATCATAGTGTGTAATATATGTATTGTAGTGTGCTTGTACTTTTATGCTTTATGTAAAAATTGCTTGTATTGTTTGTTAATTATCTGTTACGAATCTAATCTTCGTCTATTTTACAGTATAAAAACACAAAATGGACGTTAAGGATAGACAATCGAATATTTTAGAAGACCTACCACGGGATATGATTGACAAAATCTTGTCTAGAGTTGTGTGACGATCCGGAAATTTTCGACCAAATTTAAACTTAACATTTATATGATTTTGACACGATAAGCGAAGTCTGTAATGTTGAATCTCAAAAATTTTGAATTTGTTTTCATATATTAAGTTACCCTTTAACGATTCTCGATGATTATCGACGATTCACGAACCTTGATGTATGAATAAATATGTAAATATATATATGAAATCTATACATATGTAATATTGAAATAAATATATATGTAATTAATAAATAATAAGGATTCAATAAAATTATATAGTTAAAAGATATTATAATAAATAGTAAACTTAATTACAATCTTAATATCATTATTATATAATACTATTATCATTATTAGTATTATTATTAAGTAACATTATCAACAATATTATTAAATATATTGATATTTTTATTATTGTATATATATATATATATATATATATATATATATATATATATATATATATATATATATATATATATATATATATATATATATATATATTGTTAGGTATATATATATTAAATACTAAATATATGTTATTATAGATATAACTATTAAATATTACATAACTAATAAATTGTAATATTAAATGTAACTACAAGTTAAAACATAGATATTATATTAATAATGTATTATTACTTTCATTAAAATAAATAGTAATATTATAATCTATTAAGAAGATTATTTATATGGAAGTAAAATACATGTAAATTGTTATGTTAATGTTATTATTATTATTATTATTATTATTATTATTAATAAATAATATAATTTATAATTATTATTATCATTAATAACATTATTATTATTATTTTTATTCTTTTTAGTATCATATTTATTTACTAATATGAATTTAATTATTATTATTATTATTATTATTATTATTATTATGTTAATTATCATTATTAGTTATATGATTATTATTATTATTACCATTATCATAATTATTATCATTACAAATAAATGATTATAAATTTTTATTATTATTATTACTATAAGATTAATTATGATATAAATACAAAAATATGAAGATATTATAAATACCAATATATATTATATAAATAAATACTGTTATATAAAATAGGATAATACAGATTTAACTACAAATATATAATCTGATATAATTCATTACGCAACTTATCATTATCAGTATATATATATATTTATTACTTATTAAGAATTAATTATATAAATTATAAAACAATAGATTTGGTAAATCAGAATTGCATTCAAGTCGTTTTCCATCAGTTGTGATTGCTAAATCGTACCAATCTATTTCATAAAGAACCAAATCTGTTAGCCTTCACAATCCAACTGCATACTATTTTTGTTTTCTGTTATTGACTGATTAAAGGATACACGTCGACACTCAATTCATTCCATAAATTAATCTATCCTTGTTGATAGGTAAGTGATTCACTCTTCAAACATCATTTATCAATTATAAATCACTGCTTGTCATTGAGTTAAACAGAAATTTATTTAAACTGCACGTTCACCTCTGTTTTGACCAAGAACATCAAAAGCTTGATTTTGTAACATTTTTCAAATTGTGCTAATGCAGAGTTGTTAGAATTAATTCATCAAAAACTATTTCCAAAGATTCAAATATCAATTCTTCGTATCGAGTTTTAATTTTAGAGTCAAACTCTTATTACAAAAAGTCGAACGAGTTGATTTTTGGCAAAATTCAAATTCATGTTAATGTTTTAAGTTAAATTAATGATGCAGAAAGTTTCCAATAATGATTTGGAACTTATTTCATTCAGGTATAGTGATCTAAAACATCCTAAAAATTGAAATTGATGTTTGTGTTCATCACATTTTTTTCAGTATCTGCTATTGCAAATTTTTTATTTATTTTCTGTTTTGTTAATCAAATTCATATAACACAGAACGTTTATAAATAATATTTATAAGCCTAAATTAATTGTTGCATAAATGGTTATTGGCACTGGTCGACTGTTGGATTTAAGAAAGAAGAAGAAAAAGGGGAACAAATTTTATACGAGTTATATATATATATATATAATTTGGGTATTAAAACAGAAAAAGGTTGATGGGTCGATGGTTAGGAATGTTTTGGGTTAAGCGAGAGGTCTCAGGTTCAAGCCTTGGCAAGGGCACTATATTTTTTATGCCTATCTTTAGGAGGTATAATTTTTTTATTATTATTATTATTATTATTATTATTATTATTATTATTATTATTATTATTATTATTATTATTATTATTATTATTATTATTATTATTATTATTATTATTATTATTATTATTATTATTATTTCCTTATTATTATTATTATTGTTATTATCATTATTATTTATTTTTTCTGTTATTAAGTAATTAATATTACTATCAATATTAGAAATAAGATTAGTAGTATAATTAATATTATTATCATTTTTGTTATTAATAAGTATTATCAATAAGTATTATTATTAGTATTATGATTATGAGTATTATTATCATTACTATGGGGATAATCCAATCTATTATTATTATCGTTAATATTAGTATTATCAACATACTTATAACTGTTATTATCATTGTTACCATTATTATTATCATAAGTAATATTATTAATGTTATCATTATTATTATTATTATTAACATAATTACCATTATTAATATTGTTATTATTAAAAACTATTATTTTTACAACTATATTATTATTTAAAGAAGCACTATTAGTAAAACTATTATGTTTTGTGTTTATGTTTAAGTATTAGTATTATTATCTTTACTTTAACAGTATTATCATTGTTAATTTTTCAAACAAAAGAGATTTATATATATATAAGTGTATTACATACTATATTTTTATATGAAATATTATTAATTATAATACCAACTAGACTACATATAATATATGAAATATTTTAAGATATTATAAATAATAATATAAATACATATAAAAATATAAATATTAATTTTAAAACATTATATATACATAACAATAAGTTACAAATTAATAATATATTATAATAAATATATATAAAACTTTGTTCCATTACAATTACATATGTTAATATATATAAAAATGTTATAGGTTCGTTAATCCAAGGCCAACCCTGAATTATTCAATATAGTCATATGTATTTTTACTACAAAATACATTAGGTGAGTTTCATTTGCTCCCTTTTTAAATGCTTTTGCAATATATATATTTTTGGGACCGCGAATACATGCGCTGCTTTTATAACTGTTTTACGAAATAGACACCAGTAATCAAAACTACATTCTATGGTTGAATTGTTATACCGGATATCGCCCTTGTTGAACTTGGTAGCCTAAGAATTGGTGTTTATTATAATTGCCACCAATTGACGAGAATCCTAAATATAGATCTATGGGCTTTGACACGCCCCAGTCAGAGAATTTGAACTGCTTTAGTACTTTGATATTTATATATGGGGATATTCTAGATGCAATTTGTTAATGTCGGTTACCAGGTGTTCAATCCATATGAATGAATTTTAAACACTTGCGAGAGTATGATTATTGAATGAAATCTTGTGGTCTATTAAAATGATGGAAAAGATTGTTTATGATAAACTAATGAACTCACCAACCTTTTGGTTGACACTTTAAAGCATGTTTATTCTCAGGTATGAAAGAAATCTTCCGCTGTGCATTTGCTCACTTTAGAGATATTACTTGGAGTCATTCATGACATATTTCAAAAGACGTTGCATTCCAGTCGTTGAGTTCATCAAGATTATTATTAAGTCAATTATAGTTGGATATATTATGAAATGGTATGCATGCCGTCAACTTTCGATGAAATGAAAGTTTGTCTTTTAAAAACGAATGCAATGTTTGTAAAATGTATCATATAGAGGTCAAGTACCTCGTGATGTAACCAAATGTAATGTATTCGTCCAGATGGATTAGGATGGGTCACTAAAGGTTGGTCAAGATTCATCGGCTCAACTATTTATGACAAAATTAGTTTGTAGGACATTCGAAAGACGTTCCAGGCATCCCTTGATTTATAGAAGGCTTTCCTTCGATAAGTGAGGTATCTCACACTAGGGACACCCTAAGTTGGCTCGTGTTTTCTTTAAGGCTATGTGTGCGGGAAACCGTAATGCACTTTTCCGCTTCGGGTTGAAGGCCTATTTTGACTCCCTATATCCCGATATAGGACTTAGCTCTTTAGAAAGGACTTCAAATATGCAACTCAAAGAAGCATGTTATGTTTACGGGTTAGTAATGTTGGCTTCTTTTCAAACTAAGAAAAAGAACATAGGGTTGCAACTACTTAATAAAACATTCCCACGGGTGACGAATTCAGTAGTTGATGTGAGAAATAATGTTTTTAAGTTGTTACAGAGCTGTTGGGTATTTCGTAACCCCCATCCTTTTGACGACGCTACAACATGCTGCCTGGCCAACGGCCACAGCGGTTATTCCCCACTTGACCAAGGATGGGAATTAAGAAAACCCGAATGCATGACATGTTTCTGGTCCTATGAATTGCGTGTCTTTATTGTCTTTACTGAACAATTTGAGCTCACTAGATTTGCCTTAACGGCTGCTTTGCACCAAATTATTTGTGTGTTACATTTCTTGCTGTATGTAAAATAGCGGTATTGTACGCTTGTAAAATATTGTATATAAGTTTGAACGCGAAATATTATTGTAATCAGTTTTTCATATAAAATTGTAGTAGTTGAATTGTATATTAGCTACTAAGTATGAACTTAACGGGTAGGTACTACCCGAATTAAAAATCATAAAACGCTAATATGAAGAAAAATCTTTTATAAATAAGTTCATATTATGCTATGAAATACTATTAACTACTCTTAATATTCTATATGATTAACCGAACTCTTTTGACTATTTTTTGAAGGAAATGGCACCAACTACTCGACATAACATGAACATCATCGAGGAAGACTTTCGTGCTTTCATTGCAGCAAACATAGCCGCAGTACAAGCTGCGATGCAAAACAACAATAACTCTGAATCTAGCAATGGAACTAACGCCACAAGAAATCGTGTAGGATGCTCCTATAAAGAATTCACTGCCTGCAAACCTCTGGAATTCGATGGAATCGAAGGACCAATCGGATTAAAACGGTGGACTGAGAAGGTCGAATCGGTGTTTGCCATAAGTAAATGTACTGAAGAAGACAGGGTAAAGTACGCAATGCATACCTTCACAGGTACTGCGTTAACGTGGTGGAACACCTATCTCGAGCAGGTGGGACAAGATGCTGCTTATGCACTACCGTGGTTGTAGTGACCCGAACTTTTCCTTGTTTATATATATTAAATGAAATTGAGTTTTACATGATTAAGTGTTTCCAACATGTTAAGCAATCAAACTTGTTAACAATTGATTAATTGAAATGAGTTTCATGTAGACAATTGACTACCCAAGTTGACCGGCGATTCACGGACGTTAAAAACTTGTAAAAACTACATGATGATATATATATGGATATATATATATATATATATATATATATATATATATATATATATATATATATATATATATATATATATGGTTAACATGAGATTATGATAAGCAAGTATCTTACTAAGTGTATTAATAATGAGTGACATACATAAAAATGAGATAATTGAATTAAGAAACTCGAAACGATATATATAACGATTATCCTTATAACAACATCTTATTAAATACATAGGAATCATATTAAGATATAGATACACTATGTTTAACATGATAAAATGATAATTAAGTATATCATTAAGTGTGTTAACAATAAACTACATATGTAAAAACAAGACTACTAACTTAAGGATTTCGAAACGAGACATATATGTAACGATTATCGTTGTAACGACATTTTAATGTATATATATCATATTAAGATATATTCATACATCATAATATCATGATAATGTAATAATTTAACATCTCATTAGATATAATAAACAATGGGTTAACAACATTAAATGATATCGTTAACTTAAAGGTTTCAAAACAACACTTACATGTAACGACTAACGATGACTTAACGACTCAGTTAAAATGTATATACATGTAGTTTATTAAGATGTATTTATACACTTTTGAAAGACTTCAAGACACATATCAAAGTACTTCTACTTAACAAAAATACTTACAATTACATCTTCATTCATTTTCATCAACAATTCTATTCGTATGCACCCGTATTCGTACTCGTACAATACACAGCTTCTAGATGTATATACTATTGGTATATACACTTCAATGATTAGCCCTTTAGCAGCCTATATGAGTCATTAAACATGTGGGAACCATCATTTGGAAACTAGAATGAAATATCTCACAAAATTACAAAAAATATTATAAATCATTCATGAATTATTTACATGAAAACAAACTTACACATCCTTTATATCTAATCCATATGTCAATGACCAAAAACACCTACAAACACTTTAATTCTTCAATTTTCTTCATCTAATTGATCTCTCTCTAGTTCTATCTTCAAGTTCTAAGTGTTCTTCATAAATTCTATAAGTTCTAGTTTCATAAAATCAAGAATACTCTCAAGTTTACAAGTCTACTTCCAAGCTTTCTAATCCATTTCAAGTGATCATCCAATCTCAAGAAATCTTTCTTATTTACAGTAATATATCTTTATAATTCAAGGTAATATTCATATTCAAACTTTGGTTCAATTTCTATAACTATAACAATCTTATTTCGAGTGATAATCTTACTTGAACTTGTTTTCGTGTCATGATTCTACTTCAAGAACTTTCAAGCCATCCAAGAATCCTTTGAAGCTAGATCAATTTTTGTCACTTCTAGTAGGTTTACCTACTAAACTTGAGGTAGTAATGATATTCATAACATCATTCGATTTATATATATATATATAACTATCTTATTCGAAGATTTGAACATGTAATCACTAGAACATAGTTTACTTAATTCTAAACTTGTTCGCAAACAAAGTTAATCCTTCTAACTTGACTTTTAAAATCAAATAAACACATGTTCTATATCTATATGATATGCTAACTTATTGATTTAAAATCTGGAAACACGAAGAACACCGTAAAAACGGACAAACGCTGTCGTAGTAACACCGCGGGCTGTTTTGGGTTAGTTAATTAATAACTATGATAAACTTCGATTTAAAAGTTTTTCTTCTGGGAAAATGATTTTTCTTATGAACATGAAACTATATCCAAAAATCATGGTTAAAATCAAAGTGGAAGTATGTTTTTCAAAATGGTCATCAAGACGTCGTTCTTTCGACTGAAATGACTACCTCTTACAATATTGACTTATAACCAGTATTTCCGACAATAAACTTATACTTTTTTTGTTTAGTTTCATAAATTTCAGTTCATTATGAAACCATAGCAACTTGAATCACTCAAAACGTATTTAAAACGAAAAAATTATGGGTAAAACAAGATTGGATAATTTTGCTTGTTGTAGCTACGTGAAATTTGTAACAAATCTATACAAATCATAACTTAACTAACTTATATTGTTTATTACATGTATTATGTAATCTTGAGATACCATAGACACGAATATAATGTTTTGACATATCATATCGACCCATCGATATATATATATTTTGGAACAACCATAGACACTCTATATGCAGTAATGTTTGAGTTAGCTATACAGGGTTAAGGTTGATTCCAAAATAATATATATACTTTGAGTTGTGATCGAGTCTGAGACTTGTAGACACTGGGTCGTGGATTGATTCGAGATAATATATATTGCTTTATTTTTGTACATCTAACTGTGGACAACTAGTTGTAGGTTACAAACGAGGACTGCTGACTTAACAAACTCAAATCATTAAAACGTAATAAAAATGTTGTAAATATATTTTGAACAAACTTTGATATATATGTACATATTTGTTATAGGTTCGTGAATCTACTAGTGGCCAAGTCTTATTCCGACGAAGGAAAAATCTGTGAAAGTGAATAGTCCCACTTTTAAATCTAATATTTTCGGGATGAGAATTCATGCAGTTTTATAAAGGTTTTACAAAATAGACACAAGTACTTGAAATTACATTCTATGTTGGATTATGAATATCGAATATCACCATTTTAGCTTGGTAGCCTAAAAATTAGGGAACAGACACCCTAATTGACGCGAATCCTAAAGGTAGATCTACGGGCACTAACTCCCTCCATACTGGAAAATGGTATGCTTTAGTACTTCGAGTTATTAATACAGATGGATTTATGTTTTGGGGATATTCTATATGCATTTTGTTAATGTCGGTTACCAGGTGTTTAACATATGAATGATTTTTATACAGATTGTATGTTATTGAAAGATGAAATCTTGTGGTCTATTATTACGATTTGATATATATAGGTTAAACCTATAACTCACCAACATTTTTATTGACGTTTAAAGCATGTTTATTCTCAGGTGATTATTAAGAGCTTCCGCTGTTGCATGCTAAAATATGGACGAGATTTGGTGTCAGCATGCTTGTATAATATTGTTTAAAACTGCATTCGAGATTTACTTTGTTGTAACATATTAATATTGTAAACCAATATGTATTGGTCGTGTGTAAGTGTGATATTTTTAGATTATCAAATTCTTGATAATCCAGGTGGTGTCATTTTAACCTTGTCAATAAAATAAAGGTTATGGTTTGTTTTAAAAACGAATGCAGTCTTTGAAAAACGTCTCATATAGAGGTCAAAACCTCGCAAAGAAATCAATTAATATGAAACGTTTATAATCGATATGAACGGGACATTTCAGTTGGTATCCGAGCGTTGGTCTTAGAGAACCAGAAATTTACATTAATGTATCTTATCGAGTTTGTTAGGATACATTAGTGAGTCTGGACTTCGACCGTGTTTTCCTTTAAAAACGATTGCTTAACACTTTTGTTGAAAACTATATATTATTAACATGAAAATATTATGTGATATATTAATCTCTTAACATGTTTGATATTGTGTGATAGATGGCTACCTCTATTACAAATCCCATCGACTCGCCTAATAATAATGAAGAGTCGGATATATTTTGGGAAGATTCACAAATTCCCGAAGAAGAATCGGAAGAGGAGGAACCGGAAGAGGAGGAACCGGAAGAGGAGGAACCGGAAGAGGAGGAAGCGAAAGAGGAGGAACCGGAAGAAGAGGAGGTTCCAGAGGAGGAAATACTAATAACTACAGAAAAGCGGTTAAATAAAATAAAATCTTCAACCAATGGTCCAAAATTAATAATGGTCAATGGTGTTTCCGTCGAGGAAGAAAAATATTGGAAAGATTACCAATTTTTCGACGAATCGGATCCCGATGAGGATTTCGATGATATTATTAAAATTACCCCGATCCAATTTGAAAGAGCAAAAGAAAACCATAAGGGAAAAGGTATCAAAATAGAAAACCCTTATTCCAACCCCAATGAACTTTATATGTATCGTCAACATCCGTATTTCCTAAATTGTAATAATAACCCGGGAACCTCTAAACCGCCAGGTTTTTCTAAACCATTGTGGAAAACAACGGTTCGTATTAGAGGAACATCGTACATCCCTAGAAAATTAGGAAAAAGGACCAAGTCCGAAGAAGAAGAAACCAGTGATTCAGATTAGAGAGTTGTAATCATGTTGTGTAACATATGTATTGTAGTGTGTTTATATTTTCATGTTATGTAAAAATTGCTTGTATTGTTTGTTATTTATCTTTTACGAATATAATCCTCATCTATTTTACAGTATAAAAACACACAATGGACGTTAATGATAGACAACCGAATATTCTAGAAGACCTACCCGGGGACATGATTGATGAAATCTTTTCTAGAGTCGGTCAGAGTTCATCGGCACAATTATTTATGGTGAAATTAGTTTGTCAAACATTTGAAAGATGTTCCAGGCATGCCTTAGTTTATAAAAGGCTTTCCTTTAATAGATGGGGTATATCACATTGGGGAGACCATAAGTTACTTTGTGTTTTCTTTAA
Organism: Rutidosis leptorrhynchoides; assembly: GCF_046630445.1. Classification (NCBI taxonomy): domain Eukaryota; kingdom Viridiplantae; phylum Streptophyta; class Magnoliopsida; order Asterales; family Asteraceae; genus Rutidosis; species Rutidosis leptorrhynchoides. The sequence goes on along the minus strand of NC_092337.1, from coordinate 186,221,401 downwards.
AGCATTGAATGCGGGGAACCCAGATTCAATTTTACGCTACGGGTTGAGAGCCTATTTTGATTCTACCTATCCAAACATAAGACTTCGTTCTTTAGAAAGAGCTTCTAACATGCAACATAAAGAAGCATGTTATGTCTACGGGTTAGTAATGTTCGCTTCTCACCAAATTGAGAAAAAGAACATAGGATTGCAACTACTAAATAAAACATTCCCACAAGTAACGGATTCAGTAGTTGGGGTGAGAAATGAGATTTTTAGATTATTACGGGGCTGTTGGGCATTACGAAACCCTCGTCCTTTTGACGACATTACAACATGCGGCCTTGCCAACGGTCATAACGGTTATTTTCAACAAGAACAAGGATGGGAAATAGTCTTAGTAAAACCATAATGTATGACTTATTTCTGGACTTATGAATTACGTGTATTTATTGCCTTTGCTGAACGACTTGCGTACTAGCTAGAATTATCTTGTATCAAAGTTATTGTGTGATATATTTCATGCTATATGTAAAATAGTGGTATTGTAAGTTTGTAAAATATTGTATAAGAGTTTGAACATGAAATATTATTATAAACAGTTTTTCATATAGAATTGTAGTAGTTGAATTGTATATTGGCTATTAAGTATGAACTTAATGGGTAGGTACTACCCGAATGAAAAATTATAAAGCGCTAATATGAAGAAAAAGCTTTTATAAATAAGTTCATATTATGCTACGAAATACTATTGACTACTCTTAATATTCTATATGATTAACCTAATTCTTTTGGTTATTTTTGAAGGAAATGGCACCGACTACTCATCAGAACTTGAACATGAGCGAGGAAGACTTCCGTGTTTTCCTTGCAGCAAACGTAGCCACAGTACAGGCTGCGATGCAAAATAATAATAACTCTGGATCTAACAGTGGAACTAATTCCACAAAAAATCGTGTAGGATGCTCCTACAAAGAATTCACTGCCTGCAAACCTCTGGAATTCGATGGAACCGAGGGTTCAATTGGATTAAAACGGTGGACCGAGAAGGTCGAATCGGTGTTTGCCATAAGTAAGTGCACTGAAGAAGATAAAGTAAAGTACGCTACACATACCTTCATAGGCACTGCGTTAACATGGTGGAATACCTATCTCGGGCAGGTGGGACAAGATACTGCCTATGCGTTATCGTGGTCAGCATTCAAGCACTTGATGAACGAGCAGTATCGTCCCAGAAACGAGGTCAATAAGCTCAAGGTAGAGCTTAGAGGATCACGAACGCAAGGATTCGACATTACCACGTATGAACGATGATTCACAGAATTGTGCTTATTATGTCCAAGAGTGTTCGAATATGAAGAAGAGAAGATCGACGCATTTGTTAAAGGGTTACCAGAAAGGATTCAAGAAGATGTGAGTTCACACGAGCCCGCCTCTATACAAACGGCAAGCCGTATGGCTCACAAACTAGTAAACCAGATTGAGGGAAGGATTAAGGAGCAGGTGGCCGAAGAGGCCAACATGAAACAAGTCAAGAGAAAGTGGGAAGAAACCAGTGACAAGGGTCACCAATACAACAACAACAACAATAATTACAACCACAATCGCAACAACTATCCCAACAACCGCAACAACAATCGCAACAATAACTGCAATCCTAACAACAACTACAACAAACGTCCCGACAATAACAATAACCACCACAACAACAACCATCTCAACAATAATAACAAAAGGCAAAAACCATGTCAGAGGTGTGAAGGATACCATCCGACTGGGTTCTGCACGACAACGTGTACTAAGTGTAATAGAGGTGGTCATAGCGCGACGAAGTGTGAAATCTACGGACCAGTGATTAACAAAAATAATGCAACCAGTAATGTCGGGACAAGTAATACCGCCTTTATTTGTTATGGATGTGGAAAACCGGGCCACGTCAAGAGTAAATGCCCAAACCAAGGAAATGCAAATGGGAAAAGCCGTGGAAGAGTGTTCAACATTAATTCGGCAGAAGCGCAGGAAGACCCGGAGCTTGTTACGGGTAAGTTTTTTATTGACGATAAATCTGCTTATGTTTTATTTGATTCAGGTGCGGATAGAATCTATATGAGTAGAAATTTTTGTGCTAAATTAAGTTGCCCATTGATGCCTTTGGATAATAAATTTTTACTCGAATTAGCAAATGGTAAATTAATTTCAGCAGATAATATATGTCGGGATAGAGAAATTAAACAGGGTGATGAAACGTTTAAGATTGATTTAATACCAGTCGAGTTAGGGAGTTTTGATGTAATAATTGGCATGGATTGGTTGAAAAAGGTGAGAGCAGAGGTCGTTTGTTACAAAAATGCGATTCGTATTATGCCCGAAAAAGGAAAACCTTTACGGTGTACGGAGAAAAGAACAATGCGAAGTTAAATCTTATTAGTAGTTTGAAGGCACAAAAACTAATAAGAAAAGGTTGTTACTTCATTCTAGCACACATCGAGGAAGTTAAACCTGGAGAAAAGAACATCAGTGATGTTCCCGTTGCAAAAGAATTTCCCGATGTATTTTCGAAAGATTTACCGGGATTACCCCCACATCGATCCGTTGAATTTCAAATAGACCTTGTACCAGGAGCTGCACCAATAGCTCGTGCTCCATACAGACTCACACCCAGTGAAATGAAAGAACTACAAAGTCAGTTACAGGAACTTTTGGAGCGTGGCTTCATTCGACCAAGTACATCACCATGGGGAGCTCCTGTTCTGTTTGTCAAGAAGAAAGATGGTACATTCAGGTTGTGTATCGACTACCGAGAGTTGAACAAACTTACCATCAAGAACCGTTACCCATTACCAAGAATCGATGACTTATTTGATCAACTATAAGGCTCGTGGTTTATTCGAAGATCGATTTATGTTCTGGATATCATCAAATGCGGGTGAAGGAGGATGATATTTCGAAGACTGCTTTTAGGACGCGTTACGGTCATTACGAGTTTATGGTTATGCCGTTTGAATTGACTAACGCACCAACTGTGTTCATGTACCTCATGAACCGTGTGTGTGGGCCATATCTCGATAAGTTTGTCATAGTTTTCATCGATGACATACTTATCTACTCAAAGAATGATCAAGAGCACGAAGAACATTTAAGAAAAGTGTTAGAATTGTTGAGGAAAGAAAAACTATACACTAAGTTTTCAAAGTGTGCGTTTTGGTTGGAAGAAGTTCAATTCCTCAGTCACATAGTGAACAAAGAAGGTGTTCAGGTGGATTCGGCAAAGATTGAAACCGTTGAAAAGTGGGAAATTCCAAAAACTCCGAAACACATACGCCAATTTTTAGGGCTGGCTGGTTATTACAGGAGATTCATCCAAGATTTTTCAAAAATAGCAAAACCCTTGACTGCATTAACGCATAAAGGGAAGAAATTTGAATGGAAGGATGAGCAGGAAAAAGCGTTTCAATTGTTGAAGAAAAAGTTAACTATGGCACCTATATTGTCATTACCTGAAGGGAAAGATGATGTTGTGATATATTGTGACGCCTCAAAGCAAGGTCTCGGTTGTGTATTAATGCAACAAACAAAGGTAATTGCTTATGCATCTAGACAATTGAAGATTCACGAGCAGAATTACACGACACATGATTTGGAATTAGGCGCGGTTGTTTTTGCATTAAAGACTTGGAGGCACTACTTATATGGGGTCAAAAGTATTATATATTGATGTGTTCTAGAGGGTGTGTATGAAACAGCTATCAGTTTTATATTTATTTACTACAGAAAATCACCTAAATTAAACTAAAACACAAAAGGCAAGTATACCTATCGTGTAATAATATAGCTAAGGTAAAGTCCGGGAGGTCGATCCGTGGACACTATTATTGGGTGTCTTACTAGGTTAAATTAGTTAATTAAGTACTTAAACTAGATATAGTAATTATAGGTAACTTTGGGGGGATTTACCGTTTAATGACCGGTTTGTCGATTTTATATTTTAAGCGTACAGATAAATGACGATAATTAAAGTGCGTAAAATAAATAACAATATAAAAATGACAATAAATAAAATTGCGAGTAAATGAAAGTACGATGAGAAATACAATAAAAGAATTATGGTTATTTAAACTTCCATAATCATGATGTTTGACGTTTTGATTTTAATTTATTATGCTGGGTTAATTGTCCTTTGTCCTGATTTATTTGATACCTATCTGGTTTTTGCGCATAATAGTTCATCGGTCATAATTATAAAATGATCGTCAAATTAACCTTATACCTGAAGTAAAATATTCCAACTAATTGGGGATTCGAACTGTAACAAGGTCTTAATACTTTGTTAATAATTACACCAGGTTATCGACTGTGTGTAATCCAAGGTCTTAATACTTTGTTAACAATTACACCAATTACCCTTGTATGTAATCCACCCCTGTTTTAATTAGTCCATGATTATTAATTTACCCACTTAACCAGAATGAATAATAAATGATTGTAAAAGATGTCGTATAAACGTCACTAAATAGGACATGCATAATCATTTAATAATTATTAGATTAACTAATTTGAAGATAGGTTCGACAGACTCCAAAGAGTTGTCATTCGATTAGACAATACCCCCATTTATTAATGGTCCATGGTCCAATGTCCACAAGTGTCGGTCTTTTGTCCATACCCTAATTATGGTACAAAATCCAATAACCCAATCTTTAATATTTAGTCCAACATCATGATTACTTCGGCTCAAATAAGCATAATAATAACTTAGTTACGAGACATTAATTTAAAAAGGAAGAACATAGCTTACAGTGGTGAATAATCGCGTAGCGTTACACGGACAGAGTTCCTACTTTAAAATCCGTAAAACATTTCTTACAATAACTCAATTATTATTAAACTTAAATTAAAATTATAACTATAAATATATATAAATTACATACATAGAGAAAGAAGATTGGAAAAAGGGGTGTCTTTCTTCATTCTCCGTAGTCTCGTTTTATAGGCAAATGTTGATTTGAAATTTTCACTTATGACCCCTTAACTATGCTCAATTAACAACTTTTTATTATTTATTATTATTCTTATTATGAATTATTTAAATATTATATTATATTCTTGTGCATGGTTGACTTGTACTTTCAGCTCCGTTGCGTCGAGCGTTGAAAGTTAGTTCATGTCTCGGTTCCAGATTTTCGAACGCCTTTTTGTATAATTTAATATCTTGTACTTTGCGTTTTGCGGCTTGTACGTTTGTAATTTTTAGACGTTTCTCATCAATATATTGAACCACTTGGATTGTACTTTGTACTTTTTAGCTTTTTGGTTGTTTGCGTCTTCAAATCGTCGAATCTGCTTTTGTCTTCACCTTTTATTATTTAAACGAATATCACTTGTAAATAGAACAATTGCAACTAAAATCTTGTCTTTCTTGAGGGATAATGCTATGAAATATGTGTTCGTTTTTAGCATTATCAATATTCCCACACTTGAGCGTTGCTTGTCCTCAAGCAATATAGTCTTGAAATAAAAACATACTTGAATCACTTCTTTATTCTTCACACTTTGTACATCAGTGATTTCAATACGGTGGTTATGAACAACGATAGTAACGATGTGGTTTACAGTCTCACATGACTATAAAAATTTAGATCCGTTAGGAAATTGGATCTTTATGAAAACATTTGAACTTTTGAAAATTCAATCTAGTTTTTATCCTAGATAAGTTTTCCGGAATAACCCTTCACCGGTGTTGCAAAATGTTATTGTGGGTTTTGTGGGTTTCGGATTTTAAAATTTTAGCTCAAAACTTTACGGTTTTGTGTCGCCCACTTGCTAACCTTGTATTAGGAATGCAACACGTCCAGTTTACCTGTCCCGTATATTATCTTTTGGTAAACTACCGTCCGGTTGTAAAGGAAAGCGATGAACAAGAAATTGTTAAGGCAATGTCTAATGACATGCATTTGTTCATGGTCTAAAACGTGTCGGATGCTATTACTATCCTTTGTAGGAGCAATAGTAAAGATCATCCTATAATTTTTCTAGTCTGGCACAAGGTCCTGTCTCCGACCATGCTATGCAACCACCGTTCTTACAGTTGACACCCGATTTGGTTCAGGTGACCTAATGAATTCCAGGTGAATTCCTAGGATTTTAAGTTCAATGGTAATGAACGCATTGAAAATGGGTTTTTAGAAAACAAATCGGTTTTAATTTTTGATCAAAATATTTTCTCGTTCAAGCTCGAGTTTAGTTATCATCGAATTCCATGAGTTTGAATTTGTGGTGGTGGTGGTGTTGTAACTTCTTCATTGTTACTGACATCTAAAACTTTTCCATCTTCTGGTGTTGGTTTTTCAGAATTTGTTGATACCAAGTTAACATTTTCATTCCGAGGATTTACTTCATTATTACTCGGTAGCTTTCCTTGTTCCCTTTCACTCATCAATCTAACAAGAGTACCTACTTGTTTTTCTAGATTCAAAATGGAAGCTTGTTGAGTTCTAAATGACTGATCAAACCTCTCATTCATTTGGGTTTGAGTTTCAATAAATTGTGTTTGAGATTCAACTAGCTTAAATACCACTTCTTCCAGATTTGACTTTTTCTCTTCGGTTTGTTGTAGTGGTTTATACAAGCCAGGTCTTTGTTGATTGAAAGTGTTGTTTTGAGTTGGTTGGTTATTCGGACCTTGTTGGTTGTATGAGTTATTATTGGGTCCATTTGGATTGTAAACAATGTTTTGATTTCGATTAAAGTTTGGCCTTGGCGGTTGATAATTATTTTGATAATTATTTCCCGGCCTTTGGTTTATGTAGGAAACATTCTCTCGTTGTTCCATTATTTGCTTAACATTACAATCTTTCGTTAAGTGTGGTCCACCGCATTGCTCACAACTGATTCGTATTGCGTGAATATCTTTAGTCATCTTTTCCATTCGTCTTTCGAAAGCATCTATTTTTGCGGAAACAGAATCAAAGTCATGGCTATAATCGGCTCTATCCGCTTTAGATGAACGAAAGATATCTTTTTCTTGGTGCCACTCATGTGAGTGGGAGGCTGTGTTATCAATGATTTTGTGAGCTTCGTTTGCGGTTTTCTTCATAATGGAACCACCAGCTGCTATGTCGATGTCTTTTCGTGTAGTAATGTCGAATCCTTGGTAGAATATTTGTACTATTTGACAAGTGTCTAAACCATGTTGCGGACATCCTCTTAATAACTTTCCAAATCTTGTCCGCGCCTCATACAAAGTTTCATTTGGCTTTTGTGTGAACGTAACAATTTCTCCTTGAAGTCTCACGGTTTTAGATGCTGGAAAGAATTGTTTAAGAAAATTTTCAACTAAGACATCCCATGTATCAATCGCCCCTTCAGGTAACGATTCTAACTAATATTTGGCTTCTCCCTTTAAAGTCCAGGGAAACAACCTGAGATAGATCTGTTCATCCTCAACTTCTCTGATTTTGAATAGAGTACATATCCTATTAAAGGTACGAAGATGTTCGTTTGGATCTTCCTTCGGTGCACCACTAAATTGGCATTGATTAGTTACCATGTGTAGGATTTGTCCTTTGATTTCATAATCTGGTGCATTAATATCAGGTTGAGTAATTGCATGACCTTGGCCAGTGCGTTTAACTCTCATTCGGTCTTCCATACTTAGAGGTTCCAGATTTTCCATGATTGAATTTATTGAATCTGAATCACTAGAGGATTCTGATTTAATGGTTGGTTCCTAGACAATCTCTGTTTAAATGATTGGTGGTTCCGGAGGAAAGATTAATGGTTCAGGATCTCTGAATTGTCCCTGAATATCCTCCGGATTCTCAATTGTGAGGTCGGGTTCAAAAAATGGATTATCGGAAACTTGAATTGGAGTACTTGGTTGACTTGATGACAATTCTAAAGAAAAATCAACGGCGACAATATTGGCTAGATGTCTTGATCGAGTTACAGGTGGTGAACGTATGAAAGGTGGTGAACGTTTTGCTCGGTGCATTCACTGAATATCCTATTAGTTATAAAGATAAAAATTATTAAAGTTATCAAATTAATAGACTTTTCTGATTTTGCCCACGTTTCGAATAGCCAATAGATGCAGCAGGTAGCCAGGACCCTTTAAATCGGAAGCCCACAACTCGCCACTAACAAATCCAACTATTACTACGAACCAGAAAATTTTGGATGTCTATCAATTTAATCGCTTAAAATAATTTTTCGTTTGAAATTTTTGAGAAGAAATAGAAAATTGTATGTCCTAAAAACTAGAGCGTCGAGAAATAAGAAAGAAAAAGATTGCGTCGAAAAACGTCGAAAAAATAAAAGGTCGAAAAATAAAAATAAGAAAGTATCGCGTCGAAACTTAAAAAAGATTCTAAACGAAAAACGGCAATTACTTAAAATGATACTAAAATTTTAACACGGCGTCGCAAAATTTTAAGCAACCTAAATCTTAGTCTAAAGAAAAAGCACTTAAGGGATTTTACGGCAAAGCCTAAAAATCTAAAAGTATAAAAATAACTATGGCAAAACTAAACTTAATACTAAAAGTTGTAACTAGAATCTAAAAATCTAAAGGTAATAAAACTTAAAATAAATATATATATATTTTTTTAATTTTATAGACAAAATCATAAAAATATATATATTGTTATTTTTTTAAATTTAAAAAAAAATTATTTTTATATATTTTTAACGATTTTAATATTTCTTTTTTAAGGATTTTAAAATTTTTTTTTCACGAAATTAATAATTTTTTTTATTATTTTTTTTAAAAAACTTTTTTTAACTCATTTACTATTCATATAGTAAATGAAACGAAATTAATTAATTTACTATTCACATAAAATCGACATGATAGAAATTATTAATTATAAGTTACATAATATACCCCTGAAGTATTTAATAAATACGACTTTTTAAAACTTTACGATTCAAATTTGATTCAAAATTATTATTATATTATTATATTTTATTTCAATATTATTATATTATTATATTTTATTTCAATATTATTATATTATTATATTTATTAAATTATTATATTTAAATTAATATATCTTTAATCAATCAAAAACTAAAAAAAAACTTAAATACCCCGTGAAGACACAAAAAGTGTCCCCGGCAGCAGCGCCAAAAACTTGATGTGTTATAGAGGGTGTGTATGAAACGGCTATCAGTTTTATATTTATTTACTACAGGAAATCACCAAAATTAAACTAAAACACAAAAGGCAAGTATACCTATCGTGTAATAATATAGCTAAGGTAAAGTCAGGGAGTTCGATCCGTGGACACTATTATTGGGTGTCTTACTAGGTCAAATTAGTTAATTAAGTAGTTAAACTAGATATAGTAATTATAGGTAACTTTGGGGGGATTTACCGTTTAATGACCGGTTTGTCGATTTTATATTTTAAGCATACAGATAAATGACGATAATTAAAGTACGTAAAATAAATAACAATATTAAAATGACAATAAATAAAATTGCGAGTAAATGAAAGTACGATGAGAAATACAATAAAAGAATTATGCTTATTTAAACTTCCGTAATCATGATGTTTGACGTTTTGATTTTAATTTATTATGCTGGGTTAATTGTCCTTTGTCCTGGATTTATTTGATACCTATCTGGTTTTTGCCCATAATAGTTCATCGGTCATAATTATAAAATGATCGTCAAATTAACCTTATACCCGAAGTCAAATATTCCAACTAATTGGGGATTCGAACTGTAACAAGGTCTTAATACTTTGTTAATAATTACACCAGGTTATAGATTGTGTGTAATCCAAGGTCTTAATACTTTGTTAACAATTACACCAATTACCCTTGTATGTAATACACCCCTGTTTTAATTAGTACATGATTATTAATTTACCCACTTGGCCAGAATGAATAATAAATTACCCAACCCAATTGATTAATTAAATGATTGTAAAAGATGTCGTATAAACGTCACTAAATAGGACATGCATAATCATTTAATAATTATTAGATTAACTAATTTGAAGATAGGTTCGACAGACTCCAAAGAGTTATCATTCGATTAGACAATACCCCCCATCTATTAATGGTCCATGGTCCAATGTCCACAAGTGTCGGTCTTTTGTCCATACCCTAATTATGGTACAAAATCCAATAACCCAATCTTTAATATTTAGTCCAATATCATGATTACTTCGGCTTAAATAAGCATAATAATAACGTAGTTACGAGACATTAATTTAGAAATGAACATAGCTTACAGTGGTGAATAATCGATTAGCGTTACACGGACAGAGTTCCGACTTTAAAACCCGTAAAACATTTCTTACAATAACTCAATTATTATTAATCTTAAATTAAAATTATAATTATAAATATATATAAATTACATATATAGAGAAAGAAGATTGGAAAAAGGTGTGTCTTTCTTCATTCTCCGTAGTCTCGTTTTATAGACAAATGTTGATTTGAAATTTTCACTTATGACCCCTTAACTATGCTCAATTAACAACTTTTAATTATTTATTATTATTCTTATTATGAATTATTTAAATATTATATTATATTCTTGTGCATAGTTGACTTGTACTTTCAGCTCCGTTGCGTCGAGCGTTGAAAGTTGGTTCATATCTCGGTTTCGGATTTTCGAACGCCTTTTAGTATAATTTAATATCTTGTACTTTGCGTTTTGTGGCTTGTACGTTTGTAATTTTTAGACGTTTCTCAACAATATATTGAACCACTTGGATTGTACTTTGTACTTTTTAGCTTTTTGGTCGTTTGCGTCTTCAAATCGTCGAATCTGCCTTTTGTCTTCACCTTTTATTATTTAAACGAATATCACTTGTAAATAGAACAATTGCAACTAAAATCTTGTCTTTCTTGAGGGATAATGCTATGAAATATGTGTTCGTTTTTAGCATTATCATATATATCGACCAAAAAAGTCTTCAACACATATTTAATCAGAAACAACTGAACATGAGGAAGCGTAGGTGGATTGAATTGTTGAATGATTATGACTTTGAGTTTCGTTACCACCCGGGGAAGGCGAATGTGGTAGCCGACGCTTTGAGTAGAAAGGACATAGAACCTATACGGGTAAAAGCTGTGAATATAATTATTCGTACTAACCTTACTACTCAAATAAAGGAGGCACAACAGGGAATTGTAAAAGAAGGAAATTTAAAGAATGAAATACCCAAAGGATCAGAGAAACATCTTAATATTCGGGAAGACAGAACCCGATATAGGGATGACAGAATTTGGGTACCAAAGTTTGGGGATGTGAGAGAAATGGTACTTGGGGAAGCACATAAAACGAGATATTCAATACATCCCGGAGCGGGGAAGATGTACAAAGATCTCAAGAAACACTTTTGGTGGCCGGGTATGAAAGCCGATATTGCTACATACATAGGAGAATGTTTGACTTGTTCTAAAGTCAAAGCTGAACAACAAAAACCATCAGTCCTACTTCAGCAACCTAAAATCCCGGAATGGAAATGGGAAAACATTACCATGGATTTCATTACTAAATTGCCAAGGACTGCAAGTGGTTATGATACTATTTGGGTAATAGTCGATCGTCTCACCAAATTAGCACACTTTTTGCCAATGAGAGAAGATGATAAAATGGAAAAGTTAGCACATTTATACTTGAAGGAAGTCGTCTCCAGACATGGAATACCAGTCTTTATTATCTCTGACAGGGATGGCTGATTTGTTTCAAGGTTTTGGCAGACATTACAGCAAGCATTGGGAACTCGTCTAGACATGAGTACTGCCTATCATCCACAAACTGATGGGCAGAGCGAAAGGACGATATAAATGCTTGAAGACATGATACGAGCATGTGTTATTGATTTCGAAAACAGTTGGGATCGACACCTACCGTTAGCAGAATTTTCCTACAACAACAGTTACCATTCAAGCATTGAGATGGCGCCGTTTGAAGCACTTTATGGTAGAAAGTGCAGGTCTCTGATTTGTTGGAGTGAAGTGGGGGATAGACAGATTACGGGTCCGGAGATAATACAAGAAACTACCGAGAAGATCATCCAAATTCAACAACGGTTGAAAACCGCCCAAAGTCGACAAAAGAGCTACGCTGACATTAAAAGAAAAGATATAGAATTTGAAATTGAAATTGGAGAGATGGTCATGCTTAATGTTGCACCTTGGAAAGGCGTTGTTCGATTTGGTAAACGAGGGAAATTAAATCCAAGGTATATTGGACCATTCAAAATTATTGATAATGTCGGACCAGTAGCTTACCGACTTGAGTTACCTCAACAACTCGCGGCTGTATAAAACACTTTCCACTTCTTAAATTTGAAGAAATATTTTGCTAAAGAAGATCTCACTATTCCATTAGATGAAATCCAAATCAACGAAAAACTTCAATTCATCGAAGAACCCGTCAAAATAATGGATCATGAGGTTAAAAGACTTGAGCAAAACAAGATACCAATTGTTAAGGTTCAATGGAATGCTCGTAGAGGACCTGAATTCACCTGGGAGCATGAAGATCAGATGATGAAGAAATACCCGCACCTATTTCCAGAAGATTCGTCAACACCTTCAACAGCTTAACATTTCGGGGCGAAATTTATTTAACGGGTAGGTACTGTAGTGACCCGAACTTTTCCATGTTTATATATATTAAATGAAATTGAATTTTACATGATTAAGTGTTTCCAACATGTTAAGCAATCAAACTTGTTAAGAATTGATTAATTGAAATGAGTTTCATGTAGACAATTGACCACCCAAGTTGACCGGCGATTCACGAAGGTAAAAACTTGTAAAAACTACATGATGATATATATAGATATATATATGGTTAACATGAGATTATGATAAGTAAGTATCTTACTAAGTGTATTAATAATGAGTGATATACATAAAAATGAGATTATTGAATTAAGAAACTCGAAACGATTTATATAATGATTATCGTTATAACAACGTCTTACTAAATACATATGAATCATATTAAGATATAGATACACTATGTTTAACATGATAAAGTGATAATTAAGTATATCATTAAGTGTGTTAACAATGAACTACATATGTTAAAACAAGACTACTAACTTAAGGATTTCGAAACAAGACATATATGTAACGATTATCGTTGTAACGACATTTTAATGTATATATATCATATTAAGATATATTCATACATCATAATATCATGATAATGTAATAATTTAACATCTCATTATATATAATAAACAATGGGTTAACAACATTAAATGAGATCGTTAACTTAAAGGTTTCAAAACAACACTTACATGTAACGACTAATGATGACTTAACGACTCAGTTAAAATGTATATACATGTAGTGTATTAAGATGTATTTGTACACTTTTGAAAGACTTCAAGACACATATCAAAGTACTTCTACTTAACAAAAATGCTTACAATTACATCCTCATTCATTTTCATCAATAATTCGACTCGTATGCACCCGTATTCGTACTCGTACAATACACAGCTTCTAGATGTATATACTATTGGTATATAACCTTTCATGATAAGGTGCTTAGTAGCCCATGTGAGTCATTAAACATGTGGTAACCATTATTTGGCAACTAGCATGAAATATCTCACAAAATTACAAAAAATATTATAAATCATTCATGAATTATTTACATGAAAACAGACTTACACATCCTTTATATCTAATCCATATGTCAATGACCAAAAACACCTACAAACACTTTAATTCTTCAATTTTCTTCATCTAATTGATCTCTCTCTAGTTCTATCTTCAAGTTCTAAGTGTTCTTCATAAATTCTATAAGTTCTAGTTTTATAAAATCAAGAATACTCTCAAGTTTAAAGGTCTACTTCCAAGCTTTCTAATCCATTTCAAGTGATCATCCAATCTCAAGAAATCTTTCTTATTTACAGTAATATATCTTTATAATTCAAGGTAATATTCATATTCAAACTTTGGTTCAATTTCTATAACTATAACAATCTTATTTCGAGTGATAATCTTACTTGAACTTGTTTTCGTGTCATGATTCTACTTCAAGAACTTTCAAGCCATCCAAGAATCTTTTGAAGCTAGATCAATTTTTGTCACTTCTAGTAGGTTTACCTACTAAACTTGAGGTAGTAATGATATTCATAACATCATTCGATTTATATATATATATATATATATATATATATATAACTATCTTATTCGAAGATTTGAACATGTAATCACTAGAACATAGTTTAGTTAATTCTAAACTTGTTCGCAAATAAAGTTAATCCTTCTAACTTAACTTTTAAAATCAACTAAACACATGTTCTATATCTATATGATATGCTAACTTAATGATTTAAAACCTGGAAACACGAAGAACAGCGTAAAACCGGACATACGCCGTCGTAGTAACACCGCGGGCTGTTTTGGGTTAGTTAATTAAAAACTATGATAAACTTTGATTTAAAAGTTGTTCTTCTGGGAAAATGATTTTTCTTATGAACATGAAACTATATCCAAAAAACATGGTTAAAATCAAAGTGGAAGTATGTTTTTAAAAATGGTCATCAAGACGTCGTTCTTTCGACTGAAATTACTACCTCTTACAATATTGACTTGTAACCTATATTTCCAACATAAACTTATACTTTTTATGTTTAGTTTCATAAATTTCAGTTCATTATAAAACCATAACAACTTGAATCACTCAAAACGGATTTAAAATGAAGAAATTATGGGTAAAACAAGATTGGATAATTTTGCTTGTTGTAGCTACGTGAAATTTGTAACAAATCTATACAAATCATAACTTAACTAACTTATATTGTATTATATATGTATTCTAACATATACTAGGTAATTTTGGGATACCATAGACACGAATACAATGTTTTGACATATCATATCGACCCATCTATATATATATTTCGGATTAACCATAGACACTCTATATGCAGTAATGTTTGAGTTAGCTATACAGGGTTGAGGTAGATTCCAAAATAATATATATACTTTGGTCATGTGTAAGTGTGATATTTTAGATTATCAAATTCTTGATAATCTAGGTGGTGTCCTTTTAACCTTGTCAATAAAATAAAGGTTATGGTTTGTTTTAAAAACGAATGCAGTCTTTGAAAAACGTCTCATATAGAGGTCAAAACCTCGCAAAGAAATCAATTAATATGAAACGTTAATAATCGATATGAACGGGACATTTCAGTGGTCAGCATTTAAACACATGATGAATGACCAACACCGTCCCAGAAACGAGGTCAATAAGCTCAAGATAGAGCTTAGAGAATTACGAACGCAAGGATTCGATATTACCACATACGAACGACGATTCATAGAGTTGTGCCTATTGTGTCCAAGAGTGTTCGAAGATGAAGAAGAGCGGATCGACGCATTTGTAAAAGGGTTACCAGAAAGGATTCAGGAGGATGTGAGTTCAAACGAGCCCACTTCCATACAAAAGGCAAGTCGATTGGCTCACAAACTCATAAACCAGATTGAGGGAAGAATTAAAGAGCAGGCGGCCGAGGAGGTCAAAATGAAACAAGTCAAGAGAAAATGGGAAGAAAACAGAGACAAGGGTCACCAACACAACAACAGTAACTATCGCTTCAACAATCAACACAACAATCACAACTACAATCTCACCAATTTTCGCAACAACAAACGCAACAACAACCATCCCAATAACAACAACCACTACAACCATCGTCCCAACAATAATAACAATCGCAACAACAACCATTTCAATAACAACAATGGCAACAAAAACCAGAAGATTCCATGCAAAAGGTGTGAAGGGTACCATCCGACTACTTATTGTTCGGTAACATGTACCAAGTGTAATAGAATGGGCATAGTGCGGCAAAGTGTGAAGTTTACGGACCAAGGAATAAAGGAACGGAAAATGCCAACATTACTTGTTTCGGATGCGGGAAGAAGGGTCACTACAAAACTATGTGCCCAAATCAGGAAAATAATAATGGTCAAGGCCAAGGAAGAGTCTTCAATATTAATGCGGTAGAAGCGCAAGAAGACCCGGAGCTTATTACGGGTACGTTTCTTATTGACGATAAACCTGCTTATGTTTTATTTGATTCGGGTGCGGATAGAATCTATATGAGTAGAGATTTTTATGCCAAATTAAGTTGTCCATTAACGCCTTTGGATAATAAATTTTTAGTCGAATTAGCAAACGGTAAATTAATTACAGCAGATAAAATATGTCAGAACCGAGAAATTAAACTGGTTGGTGAAACGTTTAAGATTAATTTGATACCAGTAGAGTTAGGGAGTTTTGACGTGATAATTGGTATGGACTGGTTGAAAAAGGAGAAAGCAGAGGTAGTTTGTTACAAAAATGCGATTCGCATTATGCGCGAGAAAAGAAAACCCTTAATGGTGTATGGAGAAAAGAGCAATGCGAAGTTAAATCTTATTAGTAGCTTGAAGGCGGGAAAACTAATAAGAAAAGTTTGCTATGTCATTGTAGCACACATCGAGGAAATCAAACCCGAAGAAAAGAAGATCAGTGATGTTCCCGTCGCAAAAGAATTTCCCGATGTAATTCCAAAAGAATTACCAAGACTACCTCCACATCGATCTGTTGAATTTCAAATAAATCTTGTACCTGGAGCTGCACCAATAGCTCATACTCCCTACAAACTCGCACCCAGCGAAATGAAGGAATTACAAAGTCAACTACAAGAACTTTTGGAACGTGGTTTCATTCGACTAAGTACATCACCGTGGGGAGCTCCTGTTTTGTTTGTCAAAAAGAAAGATGGTACATTCAGGTTGTGTATCGACTACCGAGAGTTGAACAAACTTACTATCAAGAACCGTTATCCACTATCGAGAATCGACGACTTATTTGATCAACTACAAGGCTCGTCGGTTTATTCGAAGATTGATTTACGTTCCGTGTATCATCAAATGCGGGTGAAGGAGGATGATATTCCAAAGACTACTTTTAGAACATGTTACAGTCATTACGAGTTTATGGTTATGCAGTTTGGTTTAACTAACGCACCAGCTGTATTCATGGACCTCATGAACCGAGTGTGTGGACTATATCTTGACAAGTTTGTCATTGCTTTCATCGATGACATACTTATTTACTCAAAGAATGATCAAGAACACGGAGAACATTTGAGAAAAGTGCTAGAATTGTTGAGGAAGGAAAAATTGTACGCTAAGTTTTCAAAATGTGCATTTTGGTTTAAAGAAGTTCAATTCCTCGGTCACATAGTAAACAAAGAAGGTATCCAGGTTGATTCGGCAAAAATTGAAAACGTTGAAAACTGGGAAACCCCGAAAACTCCGAAGCATATACGCCAATTTTTAGGTTTGGCTGGTTACTACAGAAGATTCATCCAAGATTTTTCCAAAATAGCAAAACCCTTGACTGCATTAATGCATAAAGGGAAGAAATTTGAATGGAAGGATGAGCAAGAAAAAGCGTTTCAATTGTTAAAGAAAAAGTTAACTACAGCACCTATATTGTCATTGCCTAAAGGGAATGATGATTTTGTGATTTATGATGACGCTTCAAATCAAGGCCTCGGTTGTGTTTTAATGTAACGAAATAAGGTAATTGCTTATGCGTCTAGACAATTGAAGATTCAGGAGCAGAATTATACGACTCACGATTTGGAATTGGGTGCTGTTGTTTTTGCATTAAAGATATGGAGGCACTACTTATATGGGGTCAAATGTACTATATATACCGACCACAAAAGTCTCCAACATATATTTGATCAAAGACTACTGAACATGAGGCAACGTAGGTGGATTGAGCTGTTAAATGATTATGACTTTGAGATTCGCTACCACCCGGGGAAGGCAAATGTGATAGCTGACACTTTAAGTAGAAAGGACAGGGAACCTATTCGAGTAAAAGCTATGAACATAATTATTCATACTAACCTTACTACTCGAATAAAAGAGGCACAACAAGGGGTTGGAAAAGAAGGAAATTTAAAGAATGAAATACTCAAAGGATCGGAGAAACATCTTAATATTCGGGAAGACGAAACCCGGTATAGGGCTGAAAGAATTTGGGTACCAAAGTTTGGAGATGTGAGAGAAATGGTACTTAGAGAAGCACATAAAACCAGATATTCAATACATCCTGGAGAGGGAAAGATGTACCAAGATCTCAAGAAGCACTTTTGGTGGCCGGGTATGAAAGCCGATATTGCTACATATGTAGGAGAATGTTTGACTTGTTCTAAATTCAAAGCTGAACACCAAAAATCATCAGGTCTACTTCAACAACCTGAAATCCCATAATGGAAATGGGAAAATATTTTCATGGATTTCATTACTAAATTATCAAGGAATGCAAGTGGTTATGATACAATTTGGGTAATAGTCGATCGTCTTACCAAGTCAGCACACTTTCTACCAATGAGAGAAGATGATAAAATAAAGAAGTTGGCATGACTATACTTGAAGGAAGTCGTCTCCAGACATGGAATACCAGTCTCTATTATCTCTGATAGGGATGGAAGATTTGTTTCAAGGTTTTGGCAGACGTTACAACAAGCATTAGGAACTCGTCTAGACATAAGTACTGCTTATCATCCACAAACTGATGGGCAAAGTGAAAGGACGATACAGACACTTGAGGACATGCTACGAGCATGTGTTATTGATTTTGGAAATAGTTGGGATCGACATCTACCATTAGCAAAATTTTCCTACAACAACAGTTACCACTCGAGTATTGAGATGGCACCGTTTGAAGCACTTTATGGCAGAAAGTGCAGGTCTCCGATTTGTTGGAGCGAAGTGGGGGATAGAAAAATTACGGTTCTGAAATTAATAAAAGAAACTACCGAGAAAATTATTCAAATTCAACAACGGTTGAAAACCGCCCAGAGTCGACAAAAGAGCTAAGCAGATAGTAAAAGAAAAGATATAGAATTTGAAATTGGCGACATGGTCATGCTTAAGGTATCACCTTGGAAAGGTGTTGTTCGTTTTGGAAAATGGGGAAAACTAAACTCGAGATGCATTGGGCCATTCAAGATTATGGATCGTGTCAGACCGGTAGCTTATCAACTTGAATTACCGCATCAATTAGCCGGCGTACATAATACCTTTCACGTCTCGAATCTGGAGAAATGCTTAGCTAAAGAAGATGTAGTGACCCAAACTTTTCCATGATAATATATTAAATGAAAACTATATTTGCATGATTAAATGTTTCCAACATGTTAAGCAATCAAACTTGTTAAGACTTGATTAGTTGAAATAGGTTTCTTATAGACAATTGACCACCCAAGTTGACCGGTGATTCACGAACGTTAAAACTTGTAAAAACTATATGATGACATATATATGATTATATATATAGTTAACATGATATTATGATAAGTAAGAATCTCATTAGGTATTTTAACAATGAGTTATATGTAGAGACCCGTCCTAATCCATCCGGACGAAGTCCATATCGATTATAAACGATTCATAACAGTTGATTACATCGCGAGGTACTTGACCTCTATATGATACATTTTACAAACATTGCATTCATTTTTGAAAAGAAAATCTTTCATTACATCGAAAATTGACGGCGTGCATATCACTTTATAATATATCTAACTATAATTGACTTAATAATAATCTTGATAAACTCAACGACTCGAATGCAACGTCTTTTGAAATATGTCATGAATGACTCCAAGTAATATCATTAAAATGGGCAATTGCACAGCGGAAGACTTCTTTCATACCTGAGAATAAACATGCTTTAAAGTGTCAACCAAAAGGTTGGTGAGTTCATTAGTTTAACATAAATAATCATTTCATAATTTTAATAGACCACAAGATTTCATATTTCCATTTCTCATAAATATACGTCTCATGCATAGAGACAAAAATATCATTCATATGGATTGAACACCTGGTAACCGACATTCACAATATGCATATAAGAATATCCCCATCATTCCGGGATCCTCCTTCGGACATGATATAAATTTCGAAGTACTAAAGCATCCGATACTTTGGATGGGGCTTGTTGGGCCCAATAGATCTATCTTTAGAGTTCGCGTCAATTAGGGTGTCTGTTCCCTAATTCTTAGATTACCAGACTTAATAAAAAAGGGCATATTCGATTCGATAATTCAACCATAGAATGTAGTTTTGATCACTTGTGTCTATTTCGTAAAACATTTATAAAAGCAGCGCATGTATTCTCAGCCCAAAAATATAAAAGGGTAAAAAGGCAAATGAAACTCACCATACTGTATTTTGTAGTAAAAATACATATGACGTCATCTAACAAGTGTAGGTTTGACCTCGGATTCACGAACCTATATCATTTATATGTATATTAACACATATAATGGTATTCAAACAACTTTATATATATGTAGTTATGTATTAAGATTAATATTTATATAAAATTTTATTAATACTTATAATATATTATAATGCCTATTTGATATATTATTTAATTAACATTATGTCAATATAAATAATATTCTATTAGTTGAAACATAATATTATGTAATATTAGTATATATTTTTATATAAATATCTTCTGTTTGCAAAAATTAATAATAATACTAAGTTAAGGATAATAATGATAATGATAGTAATAATAGTAAAAAAATGTTTCTTTTTAATAATGAAAATTTTAATAAAGAAAATGATAGTTTTTAATGATAACAAAATAATAATTTTAGCAGAAATGGTACTTTTAATAATAATAGTAGTTTTTAACTAAAAAGGTAAGTTTAATAATATGGATAATAAAATAATAATTTTGATAATAGTACTAATACTTAATAATAATAATAATAATAATTTAACTATAATCTTAATAATAATAATAATAATAATTGATAACTAATACCTATATTAAT
This sequence comes from Rutidosis leptorrhynchoides, assembly GCF_046630445.1. Lineage (NCBI taxonomy): Eukaryota > Viridiplantae > Streptophyta > Magnoliopsida > Asterales > Asteraceae > Rutidosis > Rutidosis leptorrhynchoides. The sequence goes on along the minus strand of NC_092337.1, from coordinate 186,200,562 downwards.
AATGATAATAATAATAATTGTAATACCAACAATAATAATAATGATAATAATAATAATTATAATGATAATGATAATAATAATAATAATAATAATTATAATAATAATAATAATAATAATAATAATAATAATAATAATAATAATAATAATAATAATAATAATAATAATAATAATAATAATAATAATAATAATAATAATAATAATAATAATAATAATAATAATAATAATAATAATAATAATAATTTATGATTATAAAAGGAAACTACCTCAAACTAAAGGCCTTGGATTCATAAAACTTAGAAGCATTAAAAAGAAATAAACTGCCCGAGACGGGATTCGAACCCACGACCTCTCGTTTAACGAAACACTGCCATACCATCAGATCCACTTTGTCTTTGTGATTTAATACCAAACGATAGTCTTATAAATCGGCCCTAATACAAATTACATCGGCCCAACTGAAATAATAAAAGCCGGCCCAACAGAAAATAGAATAAGCATTCGACCCAGAAATAATTACGGCCCAACAGTGAATTACGGCCCAACTAATAATTAAAAGTTTTAAAAAAAATTCCAGCGACGGGATTAGAACCTACGACCTCCAGCTACACAAACATACACCCAAACCAACCGTGCTATAATGTTTATCTGAAATTATTCCAGAATAAAAAATTATATAACCCGTCTTTATATCGTTTCTATTTCTATTTCTTCATCGAAACTACAGCAGCGTAGCAATATATTCAATATTGTTTGGGTTGGTCTCGTATGGAACGTAATGATTTTTGGTTTGATGATGTCGACTAGAAAAGAGCAACAGCACTCTTCGCTCTCTCTCTCTCTCACTCTCTCTCACATAATATTGAGTTTATTGAATTAAGAAACTCGAAACGATATATATAACGATTATCGTTATAACAACGTCTTACTAAATACATATGAATCATATTAATATATTGATACACTATGTTTCATCATGATAAATGATAAGTAAACATGTCATTAAGTGTATTAACAATAAACTACATATGTAAAAACAAGACTACTAACTTAATGATTTCGAAACGAGACATATATGTACCGATTATCGTTGTAACAACATTTAACTGTATATATATCATACTAAGATATATTAATATATCATAATATCATGATAATGTAATAATTTAATATCTCTTTAGATATAATAAACAATGGGTTAACAACATTTAACAAGATCGTTAACCTAAAGGTTTCAAAACAACATTTACATCTAACGACTAACGATGACTTAACGACTCAGTTAAAATGTATATACATGTAGTGTTTTAATATGTATTCAAACACTTTTGAAAGACTTCAAGACACTTATCAAAAAACTTCTACTTAACAAAAATGCTTACAATTACATCCTCGTTCAGTTTGATCAACAATTCTACTCGTATGCACCTATATTCGTACTCGTACAATACACAGCTTTTAGATGTATGTACTATTGGTATATACACTCCAATAATCAGCTCTTAGAAGCCCATATGAGTCACCTAACACATGTGGGAACCATCATTTGGCAACTAGCATGAAATATCTCATAAAATTACAAAAATATTAGTAATCATTCATGAGTTATTTACATGTAAACAAAATTACACATCCTTTATATCTAATCCATATACCAATGACCAAAAACACCTACAAACACTTTCATCCTTCAATTTTCTTCATCTAATTGATCTATCTCAAGTTCTATCTTCAAGTTCTAAGTGTTCTTCATAAATTCTATAAGTTCTAGTTTCATAAAATCAAGAATACTTCCAAGTTTGCTAGCTTACTTCCAATCTTGTTAAGTGATCATCCAACCGCAAGAAATCTTTCTTATTTACAGTAAGATATCCTTATAATACAAGGTAATACTCATATTCAAACTTTGGTTCAATTTCTATAACTATAACAATCTTATTTCGAGTGATGATCTTACTTGAACTTGTTTTCGTGTCATGATTCTGCTTCAAGAACTTTCAAGCCATCCAAGGATCCTTTGAAACTAGATCCATTTGTCTCTTTTCTAGTAGGTTTATCCACAAAACTTGAGGTAGTAATGATGTTCATAACATCATTCCATTCATACATATAAAGTTATCTTATTCGAAGGTTTAAACTTGAAATCACTAGAACATAGTTTAGTTAATTCTAAACTTGTTCGCAAACAAAAGTTAATCCTTCTAACTTGACTTTTAAAATCAACTAAAAACATGTTCTATATCTATATTATATGCTAACTTAATGATATAAAACCGAAAAACACGAAAAACACCGTAAAACCGGATATACACCGTCGTAGTAACACCACGGGCTGTTTTGGGTTAGTTAATTAAAAACTATGATAAAATTTGATTTAAAAGTTGTTCTTCTGGGAAAATTATTTTTCTTATAAATATGAAACTATCTCCAAAAATCATGGTTAAACTCAAAGTGGAAGTATGTTTTCCAAAATGGTCATCTAGACGTCGTTCTTTCGACTGAATTGACTACCTTTACAAAAACGACATGTAACCTGTATTTCCAACTATAAACTTATGCTTTTTCTGTTTAGATTCATAAACTTAAGCTAAATATGAAACCATAGCAACTTGAAACACTCAAAACGGATTTAAAACGAAGAAGTTATGGGTAAAACAAGATTAGATATTTTTGCTTGTTGTAGCTACGTGAAAATTGGTAACAAATTTATATTAATCATATCCTAGCTAACTTATATTGTATTATACATGTATTCTAATATATTATATAATCTTGGGATACCATAGACACGTATGCAAATGTTTTGACATATCATATCGACCCATGTATATATATTATTTGGAACAACCATAGACACTCTATATGCAGTAATGTTGGAGTTAGCTATACAGGGTTGAGGTTGATTCCAAAAATATATATACTTTGAGTTGTGATCTAGCCTGAGACGTGTATACACTGGGTCGTGGATTGATTCAAGATAATATATATCGATTTATTTCTGTACATCTAATTGTGGACAACTAGTTGCAGGTTACTAACGATGACAGCTGACTTAATAAACTTAAAACATTAAAACATATTAAAAATATTGTAAATATATTTCGAACATACTTTGATATATATGTACATATTTGTTATAGGTTCGTGAATCGACCAGTGGCCAAGTCTTACTTCCTGACGAAGTAAAAATCTGTGAAATTGAGTTATAGTCCCACTTTTAAAATCTAATATTTTGGGATGAGAATACATGTAGTTTTATAAATGTTTTACGAAATAGACACAAATAAATGAAACTATATTATATGGGTGAATGATCGAAGCCGAATATGCCCCTTTTGCTTGATAACCTAAGAATTAGTAAACCGATCTACTAATTGACGCGAATCCTAAAGATAGATCTATTGGGCCTAATGAACCCCATACAAAGTACCGGATGCTTTAGTACTTCGAATTCGTTTTTATCATGTCCGAAGGATTTCCCGGAATGATAGGGGATATTCTTATATGCATCTTGTTAATGTCGGTTACCAGGTGTTCACCATATGAATGAATTTTATCTCAATGTATGGGATGTATATTGAAATATGAAATCTTGTGGTCTATTATTATGATTTGATAATATATAGGTTAAACCTATAACTCACCAACATTTTGTTGACGTTTTAAGCATGTTTATTCTCAGGTGATTATTAAGAGCTTCCGCTGTTGCATACTAAAATAAGGACAAGATTTGGAGTCCATGCCTGTATGATATTATGTAAAAACTGCATTCAAGAAACTTATTTTTGATGTAATATATTCTTATTGTAAACCATTATGTAATGGTCGTGTGTAAATGATATATTTTAGATTATCATTATTTGATAATCTATGTAATGCTTTTTAAACCTTTATCGATAAAATAAAGGTTATGGTTGTTTTAAAAATGAATGCAGTCTTTGAAAATCGTCTCATATAGAGGTCAAAACCTTGCGACGGAATCAATTAATATGGAACGTTTATAATCAATATGAACGGGACATTTCAGTTGGTATCCGAGCGTTGGTGTTAGAGAATCAGAAATTTGTATTAGTGTGTCTTATCGAGTTTGTTAGGATACATTAGTGAGTCTGGACTTCGACCGTGTTTTCTTTAAAAACGATTGCTTTACATTTTTTTTTGTTGGAAACTATATATTATTAACATGTAAATATTATTTGATATATTAATCTCTTAACGTGTTTGATATTGTGTGATAGAGTCGAATATATTTTGGGAAGATTCACAAATTCCCGAAGAGGAACCGGAAGAGGAGGAACCGGAAGAGAAGGAACCGGAAGAAGAGGAACCAGAAGAGGAGGAATTGGAAGAGGAGGAACCAGAAGAAGAAGATGAGGTTCCGGAGGAAGAAATATTGATACCTATAGTAAATCGATTAAATAAAAGAAAATCCTCAACCAACGGACCAAAGTTAATAATGGTCAATGGTGTTTCCACCGAGGAAGCAAAATATTGGGAAGATTAACAATTTTCTGATGAATCGGATCCCGATGAGGATTTCGATGATATTATAGAAATTACCTTGACCCAATTTAATAAAGCGAAAGAAAATAATAAGGGAAAAGGTATAAAAATAGAGAAACCCGATTCCAACCTCGATGAACTTTATATGTATCGACAACATCCGTATTTCCTAAAATGTAACAATGACCCGGGAACCTCTAAACCACCAGGTTTTTCTAAACCATTGTGGAAAACGACGGCTCGTATTAAAGGAACACCATATATGTAAAGACCCGTCCTAATCCATCCGGACAAAGTCCATATCGATTATAAACGATTCCCAACAGTTGATTACATCGCGAGGTACTTGACCTCTATATGATACATTTTACAAACATTGCATTCGTTTTTAAAAGACAAACTTGCATTTACATCGACAGTTGGCAGACATGCATACCATTTCATAATATATCCAAATATAATTGACTTAATAATAATCTTGATGAAATCAACGACTCGAATGCAACATCTTTTGAAATATGTCATGAATGACTCCCAGTAATATCTTTAAAATGAGCAAATGCACAGCGGAAGATTTCTTTCATACCTGAGAATAAACATGCTTTCAAGTGTCAACCAAAAGGTTGGTGAGTTCATTAGTTTGACATAAATAATTATTTCATAATTTTAATAGACCACAAGATTTCATATTTCCATTTCTCGTAAACATACGTCCCATGCATAGAGACAAAAATATCATTCATATGGATTGAACACCTGGTAACCGACCTTAACAATATGCATATAGAATATCCCCTATCATTCCGGGATCCTCCTTCGGACATGATATAAATTTCGAAGTACTAAAGCATCCGGTACTTTGGATGGGGCTTGTTGGGCCCGATAGATATATCTTTAGAGTTCGCGTCAATTAGGGTGTCTGTTCCCTAATTCTTAGATTACCAGACTTAATAAAAAGGGGCATATTCGATTTCAATCATTCAACCATATAATGTAGTTTCAATTACTTGTGTCTATTTCGTAAAACAGTTATAAAAACAGCGCATGTATTCTCAGTCCCAAAAATATATATTGCGAAAGCATTTAAAAAGGGATTAATAAAACTCACAGTATTGTATTTTGTAGTAAAAATACATATGACGACATTGAATAACTGAACAATGCAGGGTTGGCCTCGGATTCACGAACCTATATCATTCATATATATATTAATACATATACATGTTTTCGAACGATTATATATATATTATTTATTATTGATATAATGTTTTATATTATTAATTTATATATTTCATTGTTACTATCTAAAAATATAACGTTAGTTATGTTATATGTATCAAATATTTTATATGTATATAATACATCTTCTGTTTGTTAAAATAGTAATTATAATAATACTAAAATAACATTAGTAGTGCTTAAATTAATGATGGTGATAATACTAATATTAATAATAATGATTGTAGTATTAATGATTTTATTAATAATAATATTAATGATAGTTTTAATAATAAATCTTATGATACTAACAGTAGTTTTTAGTAAAATGAAAAGTTTAATAATAATCATAGTGAAAATAATAGTTTTGATAATGATACATTGGTTTAAATAATAATAATAATAATAATAATAATAATAATAATAATAATAATAATAATAATAATAATAATTATAATAATAACAATACTAATAGTTACAAAATTGATACTAATACTAATATTAATGAAAGTAATAATAATCCTTATTACTTTCATAACAATCTTATTAATAATCATATTTGTTTCTAACATTATATTAGTATTAGATGATATCTTTTATAAAACCACTTTTATTAGTAATAATAATAATGATGATATTTATAATACTAATAATAATTATAATTCTAATACCTAATAATAATAATAATAATCATCATCTTCATAACATTTAATAATGATAATAATAACATTAGTAATACATATATTTCTTATAACTATGATATTAATAATAATAATTATAATAATGCTAATAATAACAATAATCATAGTCATAATAAATCTAATAATGATAATAATAATAATAATGATAATAATAAAAATAAAAATGAAATTATAAAAGTGTTTACCCTTTTAAAAGCCTTATCTAAAAAGAAATATCTCGAGCAGGGTTCGAACCCGAGACCTCTCGCTCAAACACAACACTCCATAACCATGGCTCCATTTGTGTCTTCTGTAAATAACCCAGACCCATACTTATATAACCCGTTATATTATTTCGGCCCAATTAAGCAATTGGATCACGGTCCAAGCAAAAATCACAGCCCAACTGGAAATTTGTCACGGTCCAATGGGTGAATCAAACCCACGGCCCAAGTAGTTAAGAATAGGAGTCGGCCAGATTTGATATGCTTTGGAATTTATCACCTGGACTAGAACTAGTCGCTATCATCAATCCCTTTACAGCTCATGCTATCGACATTCTCCATTATCCTCACAATTATATAGACTACCGACAGATACACAATGCTTATACAATTAATAAATATTTAAATATGATCATATGTATCATTATTTAACATCATGATCAGAGAACCCTCATCATCATCGCTAAATATATCACGATTTGAAACAGAAATGGAAGCTGTATCAGAATAGTTTAGTAGCAGGTTTAATGGTGTTGGTTTTGGTTTTAGTTCATCGACAGGAAAACAGCTACGAAGCAGCAGCCTAAACAGGTTTTAATGGTGGCGGTTTGAGGTGATTACAAGGCAGCCGTAGTGATTGTATTACGATGGAAACAGAAAAAAAAATATAAATTGAGAGGATGATGGAGGTGATTTTAATGAAGAAACAAGAAAAGGTTTCGATGATGGGTTGTTTTGGCAGAAGGTTTTCGATAAGGTTTTGAAGAAAAGAAATAGAGGTGGGTTTCAATAACAACACAGGAACATCGGTTTGATTTTTGTTTGATTCGTTCAATATACAGGTGTAGCATTATCAAACATATATGATAGTGGGTAGCTTTGTTATGGTGGTGATTGGTTATGGTGTTTGTGTAGATTGTGGATTTGGTGATGATTCAAACGAATAGGAGGATGGTTGTTATGGTTGATTTTCGGTCAACAAATAGAAGCAACAACAGCGGTCATGGATATCGATTAGTAGTTCAAATATATGTGAGTGTTACTAAATGGGTCTCGGTTACAAGAGGGAAAACGAAAATTGGTGGTTTTAATGATCGAGCAAGAATAACAATAGCATATTTATATCGAGTTGTTGATGGTTGTTGGTTTGGTTCAAAATTGAAAGATGGTGGTGGTCGTTCACTATGGTAGAAGGTGACGTGGTGTTTGGAAATGGTGTTTTGGTGGGTTTAGGAAATGACGGTTGTAGCTATGGGTCATGGTGATAGTTTTAGTTCTTGGGTTGGTAACTGAAAGCATAAATATAGAAATCACAAGTGGTGATCTTCAATTAAGAAGAAGGAAGATGCAGGTGTTTTGTAAAGATAGTGTATGGTTTTCATATATGTAAAAGTAATTCATGTATTATTCGAGTAGAAAGAAAAGATAGAAAAAAAATAAAGTTGATAATGATCCCTAACTGAATTTGGCTGTGTCTGTAATATGATTTGGACTGGAAATAAGATTGAAGACATAAGTACCAATTTAGTACAGTTAGATAGATGCTGGTAACAAACTCACAAATGATATGCCATTTTTATTTAATTCAATTTAATAATTAATATATATATATATATATATATATATATATATATATATATATATATATATATATATATATATATATATATATATATATATATTAATAATAATAATATTATTAGATAACAATAATATTAATTACTGAAGTAATAATAATACTATTATCAAAAACACTAATAATAAAAATGATAATAATATGACAACATTCATTATAACAATAATGCAAATTTTAATAACATAGTAATTTTAATAATAATTAGTAATAATGATATTAATTTTATTATTAATATTCATTTTTAATCATAATGAAGTACTAATAGTAATGTTAATAGCCATATTTTAACTTGTATTTTATATTATTAATTATGAAATATCATATATGATATAATAACTTTTATTAAATATTTACTATTTGTAAATTTTATATATTTTACAATATACATGTAATAATAATTATACATGGAATATATATATTTTCATATATAGATTCACTTTTAACTTAATGATTCTCTTTTATTATTTTACGTATTCATTTACATGTATGTATATATATATATATATATATATATATATATATATATATATATATATATATATATATATATATATATATATATATATATATATATTCAATTTACATATTTGCTTACAATCAAATTGTTCGTGAACCATCGGGAATAGTCTAGGTCAAATGCATTCATGGGAATAGTTCAAACATTATGAGACTCAGTTTAATACACTTTGCTTATCGTGTCGAAATCATATAAGATTAAGTTTAAATTTGGTCGAAAATTCCCGGGTCATCACAGTACCTACCCGTTAAAGAAATTTCATCCCGAAATTTGAGTGGGGTGGTCATGGCTAACAATAAAAATATTTTCATGACGAATATGAGTTGATGAATTGAGTTTTATCATCATTGAGTACTATGGATAAAAATAATTCGATTATTCGAAGAGTACGAATGAAGCTATCATCAAGGAGGGAAATAGGAAAGTAAAGATTCATCTTAACTTTTGACAGAGTTAGGGTTGAATTCCGGAATTCATGGGATTTTGAGGAAATCTTCGAAATCTAAAAGATCTGATTCTTCAGAATTTAAGGAAATTAAGATCTGTTTAATTAAATGCGATGATTTGCCTCGATTTCTCTGTCTGATATTTCCATTATAAATTAAACTCTTTCGCTCCATTATTCTCACCATTCCTTTACTTTCTTTCTTAGTTCATACATCCAAAGGATTGTGAAATGCTTAATCCAGTTCTAATCTTTGATATTTTCCTAATTATAATTTATGTCATCCTTCTTTTCAATCTTCCACCCGAAAATTCTGTTTACTGCTACTATTACCTTGGGTGATACTATTCTTAATTATACTGTGTCTTTATATTGCTATTCATATTAATATCCACAGTTTGTAATTTCTGAGTTATTGTTGGGTTTTATATCTTCCCTTATATTTCGATGTCTCTACTTCTGTCCTTCTGTAATCATTGACATCCACGGTTAATACACCCTCCAATTTTCTGTGATTTATATTCCCATTTTTATTTCAGATCTTCATTCTTTTGTTTTCTCTTCCCGACTTTAAATCAAGCGAATAATGATCCAAAATTCATAGGTATGGAGTTTCGAATAATCCTAATGTTCTAAGTAGAAAGGGGACAAAATAGCACGATCTTGATTAGGTTAAATTACAAGAATCACTGAGAATAGATCTATCAAGAATATAGTTTCTTGATGTGTTCAGAAGTTAATCAGAATGTAAGAGTTATGTAACATGACACATGATGACGTTATAATCTGTGGATCATCATGTTCATTTTAGAAACTCAGCATGACTTACTGTAATATAATCACATTGATCAAGTGTCATTATAATATACTAACTCGTGCTTCAGTTTCTAACATTACCTCAATAACATTCATATTTTAAGCTCGAAAGTTTACAGAATATAGAAACTAACAGTTTCTATATGATGTAACACTGATAGTACGAAAAGATTAATGATTTCAGATAAGAATAATTATAAAAATATCTTCAGAAAAATGGTGAATATTTCTAATGAAAGATACGATGATATCTTGGAATTTCTAATATCGAAGGATGATGAAGAAGATTTATCCGTAAGGGTTTAGATTCGGAAGCAAGGTATTCGCTAAAGATTTCATCAGAAACAGAATCATTTAGATTCTTTGAAGTCAAACTTATTCTTTATGATTTGTCCACGGCTTCCTTCATAGTTTCGCATAATCCGCTTTTCGGTACTAGATTTTCTATTGAATGTTTCCAATATAATGATCCACAGGAAGCACGAAGAGGTATATAATTTCGGATGAGAATATTTATGAAAATATTCTCAGAATATCGAAGATATTGTTGATTATATTTTGGAATTTCTAAGTTCGATAGTTGATAGAGAAAAATTTTCCGTAAAATTTTAACATGACTTCGGAGCAAGATATTCTCTAAAGATTTCAACGGATCCAGAATTATCTGGATTCTTTGAATATAGGGTATGGTCCTTGTATTTGTCCTTGGTCTACTTCATGGTTAACTCTATCCGTTTTCCAGTTCTAACATTTCTGAGCTTTTCCAATATACTATTCTTTATCATCAAACTTCCGATGACTAAGGTCGTTTACGGTTGTCTACAGTTTCTGCTGTTTCATTCAGCTTTTTCAACATTCAGAGTATCAATTCGTAAACTAAGTGCCTTTTCAAAATTTCGGAATTGAAGATCGTAATTCTAGGAGATAATTGTTATATGTATACATATAACTATTGATGTAGAAATGCTACGAGATTCGAAATGCTGATTGCTGATTCCCGGTAATTGGTATGGCAATTATTGTTACAGGGTATAAATGAATACAAGATGGGGTTTCAATGAATATAATGATTTTTCGGAAAGTCCAAATTCATTGAAGTTGCTGGTAATTTTACTGCTAGTGTGGTGAAATATAAACAGTTCTCCGGTAACGATGACGACAAGCAAACTTATATATCGCGGTTATAATAAGGCTGATTCGAATAGAAGTTGAAGTTGATTTGCTGAAGCTGTGATAAAATTGTCTAATTTGAAAAAGAGTTGCAATGTTATTTTCGGTAATAACAATGCCAAAGGAGCTAACACAGACACGTGTTGAATGTTTTCAGGTGCGTAACTATATGCATCGATCTTTTCTTCAGTAGATGAAGTGCGGTAGGTTCATCCTCTCGATTGAGGTGTTTTCAAGAATCATGAAAGGTTTGAAGGCAGATTGTAATCGTCAAGATACAATGAAATTTAAGATGAAATCAAGTGGCAAACTTGAAGAATTCTTTAGTTTCATATGTTATAATCAATGTTTTTATTCATTTCAATTGTCCAATGTTATTAGTCCACAGTCGATAGTCCACAGTTGACAGTCCAATAACTCATATATAGTTTAATATATAATATTTGAATTAATTAATACATGTCGTGACCCGTATACGTCTCAGACTCAATCACAACTCAAACTATATGTCAAAACCTTGTATACGTGTCCCGATATTTAAAGTGCGTAAAATAAATAACAGAAAATTAAATAACGATAAATAAAGTGCGTAAAGTAAATAACAGAAATTTAATGACGATAAATAAAATTGCGAGAATGTAAATTGCGATAAAATAAATTGCGATAAATAAAATGTAATCAGTTAGCTAGGAACAGTTAGCTAGGATTTTGTTAGCGTGGATTCTTAACAAAATTTCTCATAGTTAATTTGTTTGTTTCTAACAAATTTTATTTTGTCCAATGTTTTCTTCATTATGCCACCTGTCGGATTCTGATAGTTCAAAATCCAAATATGAAATTGAATGAAAATGGTTATTCTGTGATGAACGGATTCGTATAGCTGTAGTTGCAAGTAGGATAGTAAATGACTGTTGAATCATATTCGAAGAATGTACAGTGTAACTTATTAATGCGAAATCTAAATATTCCTCGGGTACTACCTACCCGTTAAAATATTTTCACCATTAACAGTTTGTACAATAAAAATTTTAATTACAATCTTTATGAAAACATATATACATATATATTTTCTTCAGACGTAATTATGGATTTAATGAGTCAATGTGATATTAAACTCATCAGATTTATGGCTAGAACTAGAGTACATAATCTCTAAAATATTAGAGATTACATAATCACCATGAAGGACGAAGATAGTTTATGTAGATCGATTCGTAAAACGATTCGTAGAACGATGATTATGCTTGAGGTATAGATTGCGAGGTTGAGACGTGTGATGATGTTGTTGTTGTTGGTACTCCTTGGTATCCATGGTGCGTATGACGTTGATGTTCGAGGTATAGATTAAGATGTTGAGGTGTGGGATGCGGATGTTGATGTTGGTGGTGGTGATGGTACGGTTGACATTGGTGGTGGTACTTGTTATGCTGCTGGTGTTTGTAACCTTCGCACCATATTCTCTAAAGCCACTACCCGAGCGCGAAGCTCGTTGATTTCTTCTATTACAGTGGGGTGATTTTCGGTTCGGACTAGCAGATAAATATAATCTAGAATTTGGTATAGTATATAATCTTGGCGAGATACTCTGGAAATGAGAGAAAAGATGGTGTTTCGAACAGGTTCACCGGTAAGTGCTTCAGGTTCTTCGCAAATAGGGCAATGTGGCGGATGGAAAGGATCACCTTCTTCTTGTCTCCAATGATTGAGGAGGCTACGAACCCATCCCCAATTCATCCAGAATAGATGATGATTGATTGGTTGATCCATTCCGGTCACACTGCTTTCGGATCTTGAGTGGGATTCCATTTCGGAATCCGAGTGACTTGAACTAATGACGAATTCCATTTCGTACGATTGAATAAAGAATTTTTAAATATGATATGATTTTCTGGCTAACGGATGGTATTCTTAATTACATAGAATATCCATATATATAGAACAAAAGGTTTCGTAGATTACGGAGGGATTTACGGAATACGCCAGGTAAGGTTTACTGTAACAGATACGCTAAGATATGAATCTTGTCTATACACTATTCATGCAATCAATGCAGCAAGACGTGTCTAGACTAAGAATGATAAGCAGATAATTTTCGACACAAAATGATAAGCAAAACTTTTTGACATGCAGACCAGGTCGAAGTCCAGACTCACTAATGCATCCTAACGACTACTAGTTAGACACACTAATGCAAGACCTGGTTCGCTACGACAACCGCTCTGATACCAACTGTAAAGACCCGTCCTAATCCATCCGGACAAAGTCCATATCGATTATAAACGATTCCCAACAGTTGATTACATCGCGAGGTACTTGACCTCTATATGATACATTTTACAAACATTGCATTCGTTTTTAAAAGACAAACTTGCATTTACATCGACAGTTGGTAGACATGCATACCATTTCATAATATATCCAAATATAATTGACTTAATAATAATCTTGATGAAATCAACGACTCGAATGCAACATCTTTTGAAATATGTCATGAATGACTCCCAGTAATATCTTTAAAATGAGCAAATGCACAGCAGAAGATTTCTTTCATACCTGAGAATAAACATGCTTTCAAGTGTCAACCAAAAGGTTGGTGAGTTCATTAGTTTGACATAAATAATTATTTCATAATTTTAATAGACCACAAGATTTCATATTTCCATTTCTCGTAAACATACGTCCCATGCATAGAGACAAAAATATCATTCATATGGATTGAACACCTGGTAACCGACCTTAACAATATGCATATAAAATATCCCCTATCATTCCGGGATCCTCCTTCGGACATGATATAAATTTCGAAGTACTAAAGCATCCGGTACTTTGGATGGGGCTTGTTGGGCCCGATAGATCTATCTTTAGAGTTCGCGTCAATTAGGGTGTCTGTTCCCTAATTCTTAGATTACCAGACTTAATAAAAAGGGGCATATTCGATTTCGATCATTCAACCATATAATGTAGTTTCAATTACTTGTGTCTATTTCGTAAAACAGTTATAAAAACAGCGCATGTATTCTCAGTCCCAAAAATATATATTGCGAAAGCATTTAAAAAGGGATTAATAAAACTCACAGTATTGTATTTTGTAGTAAAAATACATATGACGACATTGAATAACTGAACAATGCAGGGTTGGCCTCGGATTCACGAACCTATATCACTCATATATATATTAATACATATACATGTTTTCGAACGATTATATATATATTATTTATTATTGATATAATGTTTTATATTATTAATTTATATATTTCATTGTTACTATCTAAAAATATAACGTTAGTTATGTTATATGTATCAAATATTTTATATGTATATAATACATCTTCTGTTTGTTAAAATAGTAATTATAATAATACTAAAATAACATTAGTAGTGCTTAAATTAATGATGGTGATAATACTAATATTAATAATAATGATAGTAGTATTAATGATTTTATTAATAATAATATTAATGATAGTTTTAATAATAAATCTTATGATACTAACAGTAGTTTTCAGTAAAATGAAAAGTTTAATAATAATCATAGTGAAAATAATAGTTTTGATAATGATACATTGGTTTAAATAATAATAATAATAATAATAATAATAATAATAATAATAATAATAATAATAATAATAATAATAATAATAATAATAATAATAATAATAATAATAATAATAATAATTATAATAATAACAATACTAATAGTTACAAAATTGATACTAATACTAATATTAATGAAAGTAATAATAATCCTTATTACTTTCATAACAATCTTATTAATAATCATATTTGTTTCTAACATTATATTAGTATTAGATGATATCTTTTATAAAACCACTTTTATTAGTAATAATAATAATGATGATATTTATAATACTAATAATAATTATAATTCTAATACCTAATAATAATAATAATAATCATCTTCATAACATTTAATAATGATAATAATAACATTAGTAATACATATATTTCTTATAACTATGATATTAATAATAATAATTATAATAATGCTAATAATAACAATAATCATAGTCATAATAAATCTAATAATGATAATAATAATAATAACGATAATAATAAAAATAAAAATGAAATTATAAAAGTGTTTACCCTTTTAAAAGCCTTATCTAAAAAGAAATATCTCGAGCAGGGTTCGAACCCGAGACCTCTCGCTCAAACACAACACTCCATAACCATGGCTCCATTTGTGTCTTCTGTAAATAACCCAGACCCGTACTTATATAACCCGTTATATTATTTTGGCCCAATTAAGCAATTGGATCACGGTCCAAGCAAAAATCACAGCCCAACTGGAAATTTGTCACGGTCCAATGGGTGAATCAAACCCACGGCCCAAGTGGTTAAGAATAGGAGTCGGCCAGATTTGATATGCTTTGGAATTTATCACCTGGACTAGAACTAGTCGCTATCATCAATCCCTTTACAGCTCATGCTATCGACATTCTCCATTATCCTCACAATTATATAGACTATCGACAGATACACAATGCTTATACAATTAATAAATATTTAAATATGATCATATGTATCATTATTTAACATCACGATCAGAGAACCCTCATCATCATCGCTAAATATATCACGATTTGAAACAGAAACGGAAGCTGTATCAGAATAGTTTAGTAGCAGGTTTAATGGTGTTGGTTTTGGTTTTAGTTCATCGACAGGAAAACAGCTACGAAGCAGCAGCCTAAATAGGTTTTAATGGTGGCGGTTTGAGGTGATTACAAGGCAGCCGTAGTGATTGTATTACGATGGAAACAGAAAAAAAAATATAAATTGAGAGGATGATGGAGGTGATTTTAATGAAGGAACAAGAAAAGGTTTCGATGATGGGTTGTTTTGGCAGAGGGTTTTCGATAAGGTTTTGAAGAAAAGAAATAGAGGTGGGTTTCAATAACAACACAGGAACATCGGTTTGATTTTTGTTTGATTCGTTCAATATACAGGTGTAGCATTATCAAACATATATGATAGTGGGTAGCTTTGTTATGGTGGTGATTGGTTATGGCGTTTGTGTAGATTGTGGATTTGGTGATGATTCAAACGAATAGGAGGATGGTTGTTATGGTTGATTTTTGGTCAACAAATAGAAGCAACAACAGCGGTCATGGATATCGATTAGTAGTTCAAATATATGTGAGTGTTACTAAATGGGTCTCGGTTACAAGAGGGAAAACGAAAATTGGTGGTTTTAATGATCGAGCAAGAATAACAATAGCATATTTATATCGAGTTGTTGATGGTTGTTGGTTCGGTTCAAAGGTGAAAGATGGTTGTGGTCGTTCACTATGGTAGAAGGTGACGTGGTGTTTGGAAATGGTGTTCTGGTGGGTTTAGGAAATGACGGTTGTAGCTATGGGTCATGGTGATAGTTTTAGTTCTTGGGTTGGTAACTGAAAGCATAAATATAGAAATCACAAGTGCTGATCTTCAATTAAGAAGAAGGAAGATGCAGGTGTTTTGTAAAGATAGTGTATGGTTTTCATATATGTAAAAGTAATTCATGTATTATTCGAGTAGAAAGAAAAGATAGAAAAAAAAAAATAAAGTTGATAATGATCCCTAACTGAATTTGGCTGTGTCTGTAATCTGATTTGGACTGGAAATAAGATTGGAGACATAAGTACCAATTTAGTACAGTTGGATAGATGCTGGTAACAAACTCACGAATGATATGCCATTTTTATTTAATTCAATTTAATAATTAATATATATATATATATATATATATATATATATATATATATATATATATATATATATATATATATATATATATATATATATATTATATATATATATATATATATATATATATATATATATATATATATATATTAATAATAATAATATTATTAGATAACAATAATATTAATTACTGAAGTAATAATAATACTATTATCAAAAACACTAATAATAAAAATGATAATAATATGACAACATTCATAATAACAATAATGCAAATTTTAATAACATAGTAATTTTAATAATAATTAGTAATAATGATATTAATTTTATTATTAATATTCATTTTTAATCATAATGAAGTACTAATAGTAATGTTAATAGCCATATTTTAACTTGTATTTTATATTATTAATTATGAAATATCATATATGATATAATAACTTTTATTGAATATTTACTATTTGTAAATGTTATATATTTTACAATATACATGTAATAATAATTATACATGGAATATATATATTTTCATATATAGATTCACTTTTAACTTAATGATTCTCTTTTATTATTTTACGTATTCATTTACATGTATGTATGTATATATAAATATATATATATATATATATATATATATATATATATATATATATATATATATATATATATATATATATATATATATATATATTCAATTTACATATTTGCTTACAATCAAATTGTTCGTGAACCATCGGGAATAGTCTAGGTCAAATGCATTCATGGGAATAGTTCAAACATTATGAGACTCAGTTTAATACACTTTGCTTATCGTGTCGAAATCATATAAGATTAAGTTTAAATTTGGTCGTAAATTCCCGGGTCATCACAATATATTCCTAGAAAATTAGGAAAACGAACCAAGTCTGAAGAAGAAGAAACCAGTGATTAAGATTAGAGGGTTGTAATCATGTTGTGTATTATATGTATTGTAGTGTGCTTGTACTTTTATGTTCTATGTAAAAATTGCTTGTATTGTTTGTTAATTATCTTTTACGAATCTAATCCTTGTCTATTTTACATTATAAAAACAAAATGGACGTTAAGGGTAGACAACCGAATATTTTAGAAGATCTACCAGAGGATATGATTGAGGAAATCTTGTCTAGAGTCGGTCAAAATTCATCAGCACAATTAATTATGGCAAAATTAAGTTGTCAAACATTTAAAAGACTTTCCAGAAATGCCTTAGTTTATAAAAGGCTTTCCTTTGATAGGTGGGGTATATCACATTGGGCAGACCGTAAGTTACGCCGTGTTTTCTTTAAAGAGTTAAATGCGGGGAACCCAAATGCAATTTTACGCTACGGGTTAAGAACCTATTTTGACTCAACATATCCCAACATAGGATTTCGTGAATTAGAAAGAGCTTCTAACATGAAACATAAAGAAGCATGTTTTGCTTACGGGTGAGTGATGTTCGCTTCTTACCAAAGTGAAAAAAGAACATCGGATTGCAGTTTTTAAATAAGACCTTCCCACAAGTGACGGATTCAGTAGTTGGGGTGAGAAACAAGGTTTTTAGATTATTACGGGGCTGTTAGACATTACGAAACCCTCGTCCTTTTGACGACATTACAACATGCTGCCTAGCCAATGGTCATAACGGTTATTTTCCACAAGACCAAGGATGGGAAGTCATCTTAGTAAAACCAGAATGCATGACTTGTTTTTGGACTTATGAATTACGTGTCTTTATTTCCTTTGAAGATAACTAGATTTATCTTCAAAACTATCATGTATCATAGTGTACTATATTTCATGTTATATGTAATATAGCGAAGTTGTAAGTTTGAAGAATATTTTTATGTGATATATTATTATAATCAGTTTTTCATATGGAATTTTAGTAGTTGAATTGTATATTAGCTACTAAGTATGAACTTAACGGGTAGGTAGTACCCGAATTTAAACTTATAAAACGCTAATATGAAGAAAAAGCATTTATAAATGAGTTCATATTATGCTACGAAATACTATTGACAACTCTTAATATTCTGTATGATTAACTCGATTCAGTTGGCTATTTTGAAGGAAATGGCACCGACTACTCGACACACCATGAATATGAGCGAAGAGGAATTTTGTACCTTTCTTGCTGCAAACATAACTCGAATTTTGTACCTTTCTTGAGCCAAGTGACAAGACTAACTAGTCACCAGGAACCCACTTCATCATCTAAAAGGGTTTTACAATAAACTAGCTCAAAACCCTAACTCGAATATCAAATCTAACAAATGAAATTCGGAGTTTGAGCTTACCAATACCACCACAATGTAGTTAGGAGCGAGCTGAACAACTTTAAAACCCGAGCTTTGGTGAGAACCCGACTCCTTCTTCTCCAAATCCACCTCTGTCTCTCTAAAACTGAAATGTCACGTTCATATTGATTATAAACGTTCCATATTAATTGATTTCTTCGCGAGGTTTTGACCTCTATATGAGACGTTTTTCAAAGACTGCATTCATTTTTAAAACAATCATAACCTTTATTTTATCTATAAAGGTTTAAAAGCATTACAGAGATTATCAAATATTGATAATCTAAAATATACCGTTTACACACGACCATTACATAATGGTTTACAATAAGAATATATTACACCAAAAATAAGTTTCTTGAATGCAGTTTTTACATAATATCATACAAGCATGGACTCCAAAATCTTGTCCTTATTTTAGTATGCAACATCGGAAGCTCTTAATAATCACCTGAGAATAAACATGCTTAAAATGTCAACAAAAATGTTGGTGAGTTATAGGTTTAACCTATATATTATCAAATCATAATAATAGACCACAAGATTTCATATTTCAATATACATCCCATACATAGAGATAAAAATCATTCATATGGTGAACACCTGGTAACCGACATTAACAAGATGCATATAAGAATATCCCCAATCATTCCGGGAAATCCTTCGAACATGATAAAAATGAATTCGAAGTACTAAAGCATCCGGTACTTTGGATGGTGTTCGTTAGGCCCAATAGATCTATCTTTAGGATTCGCGTTAATTAGTAGATCGGTTTACTAATTCTTAGGCTACCAAGCAAAAGGGGCATATTCGGCTTCGATCATTCACCCATATAATCTAGTTTCATTTACTTGTGTCTATTTCGTAAAACATTTATAAAACTGCATGTATTCTCATCCCAAAATATTAGATTTTAAAAGTGGGACTATAACTCACTTTCACAGATTTTTACTTCATCGGGAAGTAAGACTTGGCCACTGGTCGATTCACGAACCTGTAACAAATATGTACATATATATCAAAGTATGTTCAAAATATATTTACAACATTTTTAAAACGTTTTACTGTTTTAAGTTTATTAAGTCAGCTGTCCTTATTAGTAACCTACAACTAGTTGTCCATAATTAAATGTACAGAAATAAATCGATATATATATTATCTTGAATCAATCCACGACCCAGTGTATACACATCTCAGGCTAGATCATAACTCAAACTATATATATTTTTGGAATCAACCTCAACCCTGTATAGCTAACTCCAACATTACTGCATATAGAGTGTCTATGGTTGTTCCAAATAATATATATAGATGGGTCGATATGATATGTCAAAACATTTGCATAGGTATCTATGGTATACCAAGATTACATAATATATTAGAATACATGTATAATACAATATAAGTTAGCTAGGATATCATTAATATAGATTTGTTACCAATTTTCACGTAGCTACAACAAGCAAAAATAACCAAACTTGTTTTACCCATAACTTCTTCGTTTTAAATCCGTTTTGAGTGAATCCAATTGCTATGGTTTCATATTGAACTTAAGTTTATGAATCTATACATAAAAAGTATAAGTTTATAGACAGAATTACAGGTTAAACCTACTGGAAAAGAGATAACTTGTAACCTGTATTTCCAACTATAAACTTATGCTTTTTCTGTTTAGATTCATAAACTTAAGCTAAATATGAAACCATAGCAACTTGAAACACTCAAAACGGATTTAAAACGAAGAAGTTATGGGTAAAACAAGATTAGATATTTTTGCTTGTTGTAGCTACGTGAAAATTGGTAACAAATTTATATTAATCATATCCTAGCTAACTTATATTGTATTATACATGTATTCTAATATATTATATAATCTTGGGATACCATAGACACGTATGCAAATGTTTTGACATATCATATCGACCCATGTATATATATTATTTGGAACAACCATAGACACTCTATATGCAGTAATGTTGGAGTTAGCTATACAGGGTTGAGGTTGATTCCAAAAATATATATACTTTGAGTTGTGATCTAGCCTGAGACGTGTATACACTGGGTCGTGGATTGATTCAAGATAATATATATCGATTTATTTCTGTACATCTAATTGTGGACAACTAGTTGCAGGTTACTAACGATGACAGCTGACTTAATAAACTTAAAACATTAAAACATATTAAAAATATTGTAAATATATTTCGAACATACTTTGATATATATGTACATATTTGTTATAGGTTCGTGAATCGACCAGTGGCCAAGTCTTACTTCCTGACGAAGTAAAAATCTGTGAAATTGAGTTATAGTCCCACTTTTAAAATCTAATATTTTGGGATGAGAATACATGTAGTTTTATAAATGTTTTACGAAATAGACACAAATAAATGAAACTATATTATATGGGTGAATGATCGAAGCCGAATATGCCCCTTTTGCTTGATAACCTAAGAATTAGTAAACCGATCTACTAATTGACGCGAATCCTAAAGATAGATCTATTGGGCCTAATGAACCCCATACAAAGTACCGGATGCTTTAGTACTTCGAATTCGTTTTTATCATGTCCGAAGGATTTCCCGGAATGATAGGGGATATTCTTATATGCATCTTGTTAATGTCGGTTACCAGGTGTTCACCATATGAATGAATTTTATCTCAATGTATGGGATGTATATTGAAATATGAAATCTTGTGGTCTATTATTATGATTTGATAATATATAGGTTAAACCTATAACTCACCAACATTTTGTTGACGTTTTAAGCATGTTTATTCTCAGGTGATTATTAAGAGCTTCCGCTGTTGCATACTAAAATAAGGACAAGATTTGGAGTCCATGCCTGTATGATATTATGTAAAAACTGCATTCAAGAAACTTATTTTTGATGTAATATATTCTTATTGTAAACCATTATGTAATGGTCGTGTGTAAATGATATATTTTAGATTATCATTATTTGATAATCTATGTAATGCTTTTTAAACCTTTATCGATAAAATAAAGGTTATGGTTGTTTTAAAAATGAATGCAGTCTTTGAAAATCGTCTCATATAGAGGTCAAAACCTTGCGACGGAATCAATTAATATGGAACGTTTATAATCAATATGAACGGGATATTTCAGTTGGTATCCGAGCGTTGGTGTTAGAGAATCAGAAATTTGTATTAGTGTGTCTTATCGAGTTTGTTAGGATACATTAGTGAGTCTGGACTTCGACCGTGTTTTCTTTAAAAACGATTGCTTTACATTTTTTTTTGTTGGAAACTATATATTATTAACATGTAAATATTATTTGATATATTAATCTCTTAACGTGTTTGATATTGTGTGATAGAGTCGAATATATTTTGGGAAGATTCACAAATTCCCGAAGAGGAACCGGAAGAGGAGGAACCGGAAGAGAAGGAACCGGAAGAAGAGGAACCAGAAGAGGAGGAATTGGAAGAGGAGGAACCAGAAGAAGAAGATGAGGTTCCGGAGGAAGAAATATTGATACCTATAGTAAATCGATTAAATAAAAGAAAATCCTCAACCAACGGACCAAAGTTAATAATGGTCAATGGTGTTTCCACCGAGGAAGCAAAATATTGGGAAGATTAACAATTTTCTGATGAATCGGATCCCGATGAGGATTTCGATGATATTATAGAAATTACCTTGACCCAATTTAATAAAGCGAAAGAAAATAATAAGGGAAAAGGTATAAAAATAGAGAAACCCGATTCCAACCTCGATGAACTTTATATGTATCGACAACATCCGTATTTCCTAAAATGTAACAATGACCCGGGAACCTCTAAACCACCAGGTTTTTCTAAACCATTGTGGAAAACGACGGCTCGTATTAAAGGAACACCATATATGTAAAGACCCGTCCTAATCCATCCGGACAAAGTCCATATCGATTATAAACGATTCCCAACAGTTGATTACATCGCGAGGTACTTGACCTCTATATGATACATTTTACAAACATTGCATTCGTTTTTAAAAGACAAACTTGCATTTACATCGACAGTTGGCAGACATGCATACCATTTCATAATATATCCAAATATAATTGACTTAATAATAATCTTGATGAAATCAACGACTCGAATGCAACATCTTTTGAAATATGTCATGAATGACTCCCAGTAATATCTTTAAAATGAGCAAATGCACAGCGGAAGATTTCTTTCATACCTGAGAATAAACATGCTTTCAAGTGTCAACCAAAAGGTTGGTGAGTTCATTAGTTTGACATAAATAATTATTTCATAATTTTAATAGACCACAAGATTTCATATTTCCATTTCTCGTAAACATACGTCCCATGCATAGAGACAAAAATATCATTCATATGGATTGAACACCTGGTAACCGACCTTAACAATATGCATATAGAATATCCCCTATCATTCCGGGATCCTCCTTCGGACATGATATAAATTTCGAAGTACTAAAGCATCCGGTACTTTGGATGGGGCTTGTTGGGCCCGATAGATATATCTTTAGAGTTCGCGTCAATTAGGGTGTCTGTTCCCTAATTCTTAGATTACCAGACTTAATAAAAAGGGGCATATTCGATTTCAATCATTCAACCATATAATGTAGTTTCAATTACTTGTGTCTATTTCGTAAAACAGTTATAAAAACAGCGCATGTATTCTCAGTCCCAAAAATATATATTGCGAAAGCATTTAAAAAGGGATTAATAAAACTCACAGTATTGTATTTTGTAGTAAAAATACATATGACGACATTGAATAACTGAACAATGCAGGGTTGGCCTCGGATTCACGAACCTATATCATTCATATATATATTAATACATATACATGTTTTCGAACGATTATATATATATTATTTATTATTGATATAATGTTTTATATTATTAATTTATATATTTCATTGTTACTATCTAAAAATATAACGTTAGTTATGTTATATGTATCAAATATTTTATATGTATATAATACATCTTCTGTTTGTTAAAATAGTAATTATAATAATACTAAAATAACATTAGTAGTGCTTAAATTAATGATGGTGATAATACTAATATTAATAATAATGATTGTAGTATTAATGATTTTATTAATAATAATATTAATGATAGTTTTAATAATAAATCTTATGATACTAACAGTAGTTTTTAGTAAAATGAAAAGTTTAATAATAATCATAGTGAAAATAATAGTTTTGATAATGATACATTGGTTTAAATAATAATAATAATAATAATAATAATAATAATAATAATAATAATAATAATAATAATAATTATAATAATAACAATACTAATAGTTACAAAATTGATACTAATACTAATATTAATGAAAGTAATAATAATCCTTATTACTTTCATAACAATCTTATTAATAATCATATTTGTTTCTAACATTATATTAGTATTAGATGATATCTTTTATAAAACCACTTTTATTAGTAATAATAATAATGATGATATTTATAATACTAATAATAATTATAATTCTAATACCTAATAATAATAATAATAATCATCATCTTCATAACATTTAATAATGATAATAATAACATTAGTAATACATATATTTCTTATAACTATGATATTAATAATAATAATTATAATAATGCTAATAATAACAATAATCATAGTCATAATAAATCTAATAATGATAATAATAATAATAATGATAATAATAAAAATAAAAATGAAATTATAAAAGTGTTTACCCTTTTAAAAGCCTTATCTAAAAAGAAATATCTCGAGCAGGGTTCGAACCCGAGACCTCTCGCTCAAACACAACACTCCATAACCATGGCTCCATTTGTGTCTTCTGTAAATAACCCAGACCCATACTTATATAACCCGTTATATTATTTCGGCCCAATTAAGCAATTGGATCACGGTCCAAGCAAAAATCACAGCCCAACTGGAAATTTGTCACGGTCCAATGGGTGAATCAAACCCACGGCCCAAGTAGTTAAGAATAGGAGTCGGCCAGATTTGATATGCTTTGGAATTTATCACCTGGACTAGAACTAGTCGCTATCATCAATCCCTTTACAGCTCATGCTATCGACATTCTCCATTATCCTCACAATTATATAGACTACCGACAGATACACAATGCTTATACAATTAATAAATATTTAAATATGATCATATGTATCATTATTTAACATCATGATCAGAGAACCCTCATCATCATCGCTAAATATATCACGATTTGAAACAGAAATGGAAGCTGTATCAGAATAGTTTAGTAGCAGGTTTAATGGTGTTGGTTTTGGTTTTAGTTCATCGACAGGAAAACAGCTACGAAGCAGCAGCCTAAACAGGTTTTAATGGTGGCGGTTTGAGGTGATTACAAGGCAGCCGTAGTGATTGTATTACGATGGAAACAGAAAAAAAAATATAAATTGAGAGGATGATGGAGGTGATTTTAATGAAGAAACAAGAAAAGGTTTCGATGATGGGTTGTTTTGGCAGAAGGTTTTCGATAAGGTTTTGAAGAAAAGAAATAGAGGTGGGTTTCAATAACAACACAGGAACATCGGTTTGATTTTTGTTTGATTCGTTCAATATACAGGTGTAGCATTATCAAACATATATGATAGTGGGTAGCTTTGTTATGGTGGTGATTGGTTATGGTGTTTGTGTAGATTGTGGATTTGGTGATGATTCAAACGAATAGGAGGATGGTTGTTATGGTTGATTTTCGGTCAACAAATAGAAGCAACAACAGCGGTCATGGATATCGATTAGTAGTTCAAATATATGTGAGTGTTACTAAATGGGTCTCGGTTACAAGAGGGAAAACGAAAATTGGTGGTTTTAATGATCGAGCAAGAATAACAATAGCATATTTATATCGAGTTGTTGATGGTTGTTGGTTTGGTTCAAAATTGAAAGATGGTGGTGGTCGTTCACTATGGTAGAAGGTGACGTGGTGTTTGGAAATGGTGTTTTGGTGGGTTTAGGAAATGACGGTTGTAGCTATGGGTCATGGTGATAGTTTTAGTTCTTGGGTTGGTAACTGAAAGCATAAATATAGAAATCACAAGTGGTGATCTTCAATTAAGAAGAAGGAAGATGCAGGTGTTTTGTAAAGATAGTGTATGGTTTTCATATATGTAAAAGTAATTCATGTATTATTCGAGTAGAAAGAAAAGATAGAAAAAAAATAAAGTTGATAATGATCCCTAACTGAATTTGGCTGTGTCTGTAATATGATTTGGACTGGAAATAAGATTGAAGACATAAGTACCAATTTAGTACAGTTAGATAGATGCTGGTAACAAACTCACAAATGATATGCCATTTTTATTTAATTCAATTTAATAATTAATATATATATATATATATATATATATATATATATATATATATATATATATATATATATTAATAATAATAATATTATTAGATAACAATAATATTAATTACTGAAGTAATAATAATACTATTATCAAAAACACTAATAATAAAAATGATAATAATATGACAACATTCATTATAACAATAATGCAAATTTTAATAACATAGTAATTTTAATAATAATTAGTAATAATGATATTAATTTTATTATTAATATTCATTTTTAATCATAATGAAGTACTAATAGTAATGTTAATAGCCATATTTTAACTTGTATTTTATATTATTAATTATGAAATATCATATATGATATAATAACTTTTATTAAATATTTACTATTTGTAAATTTTATATATTTTACAATATACATGTAATAATAATTATACATGGAATATATATATTTTCATATATAGATTCACTTTTAACTTAATGATTCTCTTTTATTATTTTACGTATTCATTTACATGTATGTATATATATATATATATATATATATATATATATATATATATATATATATATATATATATATATATATATATATATATATATATATATATATATATTCAATTTACATATTTGCTTACAATCAAATTGTTCGTGAACCATCGGGAATAGTCTAGGTCAAATGCATTCATGGGAATAGTTCAAACATTATGAGACTCAGTTTAATACACTTTGCTTATCGTGTCGAAATCATATAAGATTAAGTTTAAATTTGGTCGAAAATTCCCGGGTCATCACAGTACCTACCCGTTAAAGAAATTTCATCCCGAAATTTGAGTGGGGTGGTCATGGCTAACAATAAAAATATTTTCATGACGAATATGAGTTGATGAATTGAGTTTTATCATCATTGAGTACTATGGATAAAAATAATTCGATTATTCGAAGAGTACGAATGAAGCTATCATCAAGGAGGGAAATAGGAAAGTAAAGATTCATCTTAACTTTTGACAGAGTTAGGGTTGAATTCCGGAATTCATGGGATTTTGAGGAAATCTTCGAAATCTAAAAGATCTGATTCTTCAGAATTTAAGGAAATTAAGATCTGTTTAATTAAATGCGATGATTTGCCTCGATTTCTCTGTCTGATATTTCCATTATAAATTAAACTCTTTCGCTCCATTATTCTCACCATTCCTTTACTTTCTTTCTTAGTTCATACATCCAAAGGATTGTGAAATGCTTAATCCAGTTCTAATCTTTGATATTTTCCTAATTATAATTTATGTCATCCTTCTTTTCAATCTTCCACCCGAAAATTCTGTTTACTGCTACTATTACCTTGGGTGATACTATTCTTAATTATACTGTGTCTTTATATTGCTATTCATATTAATATCCACAGTTTGTAATTTCTGAGTTATTGTTGGGTTTTATATCTTCCCTTATATTTCGATGTCTCTACTTCTGTCCTTCTGTAATCATTGACATCCACGGTTAATACACCCTCCAATTTTCTGTGATTTATATTCCCATTTTTATTTCAGATCTTCATTCTTTTGTTTTCTCTTCCCGACTTTAAATCAAGCGAATAATGATCCAAAATTCATAGGTATGGAGTTTCGAATAATCCTAATGTTCTAAGTAGAAAGGGGACAAAATAGCACGATCTTGATTAGGTTAAATTACAAGAATCACTGAGAATAGATCTATCAAGAATATAGTTTCTTGATGTGTTCAGAAGTTAATCAGAATGTAAGAGTTATGTAACATGACACATGATGACGTTATAATCTGTGGATCATCATGTTCATTTTAGAAACTCAGCATGACTTACTGTAATATAATCACATTGATCAAGTGTCATTATAATATACTAACTCGTGCTTCAGTTTCTAACATTACCTCAATAACATTCATATTTTAAGCTCGAAAGTTTACAGAATATAGAAACTAACAGTTTCTATATGATGTAACACTGATAGTACGAAAAGATTAATGATTTCAGATAAGAATAATTATAAAAATATCTTCAGAAAAATGGTGAATATTTCTAATGAAAGATACGATGATATCTTGGAATTTCTAATATCGAAGGATGATGAAGAAGATTTATCCGTAAGGGTTTAGATTCGGAAGCAAGGTATTCGCTAAAGATTTCATCAGAAACAGAATCATTTAGATTCTTTGAAGTCAAACTTATTCTTTATGATTTGTCCACGGCTTCCTTCATAGTTTCGCATAATCCGCTTTTCGGTACTAGATTTTCTATTGAATGTTTCCAATATAATGATCCACAGGAAGCACGAAGAGGTATATAATTTCGGATGAGAATATTTATGAAAATATTCTCAGAATATCGAAGATATTGTTGATTATATTTTGGAATTTCTAAGTTCGATAGTTGATAGAGAAAAATTTTCCGTAAAATTTTAACATGACTTCGGAGCAAGATATTCTCTAAAGATTTCAACGGATCCAGAATTATCTGGATTCTTTGAATATAGGGTATGGTCCTTGTATTTGTCCTTGGTCTACTTCATGGTTAACTCTATCCGTTTTCCAGTTCTAACATTTCTGAGCTTTTCCAATATACTATTCTTTATCATCAAACTTCCGATGACTAAGGTCGTTTACGGTTGTCTACAGTTTCTGCTGTTTCATTCAGCTTTTTCAACATTCAGAGTATCAATTCGTAAACTAAGTGCCTTTTCAAAATTTCGGAATTGAAGATCGTAATTCTAGGAGATAATTGTTATATGTATACATATAACTATTGATGTAGAAATGCTACGAGATTCGAAATGCTGATTGCTGATTCCCGGTAATTGGTATGGCAATTATTGTTACAGGGTATAAATGAATACAAGATGGGGTTTCAATGAATATAATGATTTTTCGGAAAGTCCAAATTCATTGAAGTTGCTGGTAATTTTACTGCTAGTGTGGTGAAATATAAACAGTTCTCCGGTAACGATGACGACAAGCAAACTTATATATCGCGGTTATAATAAGGCTGATTCGAATAGAAGTTGAAGTTGATTTGCTGAAGCTGTGATAAAATTGTCTAATTTGAAAAAGAGTTGCAATGTTATTTTCGGTAATAACAATGCCAAAGGAGCTAACACAGACACGTGTTGAATGTTTTCAGGTGCGTAACTATATGCATCGATCTTTTCTTCAGTAGATGAAGTGCGGTAGGTTCATCCTCTCGATTGAGGTGTTTTCAAGAATCATGAAAGGTTTGAAGGCAGATTGTAATCGTCAAGATACAATGAAATTTAAGATGAAATCAAGTGGCAAACTTGAAGAATTCTTTAGTTTCATATGTTATAATCAATGTTTTTATTCATTTCAATTGTCCAATGTTATTAGTCCACAGTCGATAGTCCACAGTTGACAGTCCAATAACTCATATATAGTTTAATATATAATATTTGAATTAATTAATACATGTCGTGACCCGTATACGTCTCAGACTCAATCACAACTCAAACTATATGTCAAAACCTTGTATACGTGTCCCGATATTTAAAGTGCGTAAAATAAATAACAGAAAATTAAATAACGATAAATAAAGTGCGTAAAGTAAATAACAGAAATTTAATGACGATAAATAAAATTGCGAGAATGTAAATTGCGATAAAATAAATTGCGATAAATAAAATGTAATCAGTTAGCTAGGAACAGTTAGCTAGGATTTTGTTAGCGTGGATTCTTAACAAAATTTCTCATAGTTAATTTGTTTGTTTCTAACAAATTTTATTTTGTCCAATGTTTTCTTCATTATGCCACCTGTCGGATTCTGATAGTTCAAAATCCAAATATGAAATTGAATGAAAATGGTTATTCTGTGATGAACGGATTCGTATAGCTGTAGTTGCAAGTAGGATAGTAAATGACTGTTGAATCATATTCGAAGAATGTACAGTGTAACTTATTAATGCGAAATCTAAATATTCCTCGGGTACTACCTACCCGTTAAAATATTTTCACCATTAACAGTTTGTACAATAAAAATTTTAATTACAATCTTTATGAAAACATATATACATATATATTTTCTTCAGACGTAATTATGGATTTAATGAGTCAATGTGATATTAAACTCATCAGATTTATGGCTAGAACTAGAGTACATAATCTCTAAAATATTAGAGATTACATAATCACCATGAAGGACGAAGATAGTTTATGTAGATCGATTCGTAAAACGATTCGTAGAACGATGATTATGCTTGAGGTATAGATTGCGAGGTTGAGACGTGTGATGATGTTGTTGTTGTTGGTACTCCTTGGTATCCATGGTGCGTATGACGTTGATGTTCGAGGTATAGATTAAGATGTTGAGGTGTGGGATGCGGATGTTGATGTTGGTGGTGGTGATGGTACGGTTGACATTGGTGGTGGTACTTGTTATGCTGCTGGTGTTTGTAACCTTCGCACCATATTCTCTAAAGCCACTACCCGAGCGCGAAGCTCGTTGATTTCTTCTATTACAGTGGGGTGATTTTCGGTTCGGACTAGCAGATAAATATAATCTAGAATTTGGTATAGTATATAATCTTGGCGAGATACTCTGGAAATGAGAGAAAAGATGGTGTTTCGAACAGGTTCACCGGTAAGTGCTTCAGGTTCTTCGCAAATAGGGCAATGTGGCGGATGGAAAGGATCACCTTCTTCTTGTCTCCAATGATTGAGGAGGCTACGAACCCATCCCCAATTCATCCAGAATAGATGATGATTGATTGGTTGATCCATTCCGGTCACACTGCTTTCGGATCTTGAGTGGGATTCCATTTCGGAATCCGAGTGACTTGAACTAATGACGAATTCCATTTCGTACGATTGAATAAAGAATTTTTAAATATGATATGATTTTCTGGCTAACGGATGGTATTCTTAATTACATAGAATATCCATATATATAGAACAAAAGGTTTCGTAGATTACGGAGGGATTTACGGAATACGCCAGGTAAGGTTTACTGTAACAGATACGCTAAGATATGAATCTTGTCTATACACTATTCATGCAATCAATGCAGCAAGACGTGTCTAGACTAAGAATGATAAGCAGATAATTTTCGACACAAAATGATAAGCAAAACTTTTTGACATGCAGACCAGGTCGAAGTCCAGACTCACTAATGCATCCTAACGACTACTAGTTAGACACACTAATGCAAGACCTGGTTCGCTACGACAACCGCTCTGATACCAACTGTAAAGACCCGTCCTAATCCATCCGGACAAAGTCCATATCGATTATAAACGATTCCCAACAGTTGATTACATCGCGAGGTACTTGACCTCTATATGATACATTTTACAAACATTGCATTCGTTTTTAAAAGACAAACTTACATTTACATCGACAGTTGGTAGACATGCATACCATTTCATAATATATCCAAATATAATTGACTTAATAATAATCTTGATGAAATCAACGACTCGAATGCAACATCTTTTGAAATATGTCATGAATGACTCCCAGTAATATCTTTAAAATGAGCAAATGCACAGCGGAAGATTTCTTTCATACCTGAGAATAAACATGCTTTCAAGTGTCAACCAAAAGGTTGGTGAGTTCATTAGTTTGACATAAATAATTATTTCATAATTTTAATAGACCACAAGATTTCATATTTCCATTTCTCGTAAACATACGTCCCATGCATAGAGACAAAAATATCATTCATATGGATTGAACACCTGGTAACCGACCTTAACAATATGCATATAAAATATCCCCTATCATTCCGGGATCCTCCTTCGGACATGATATAAATTTCGAAGTACTAAAGCATCCGGTACTTTGGATGGGGCTTGTTGGGCCCGATAGATCTATCTTTAGAGTTCGCGTCAATTAGGGTGTCTGTTCCCTAATTCTTAGATTACCAGACTTAATAAAAAGGGGCATATTCGATTTCGATCATTCAACCATATAATGTAGTTTCAATTACTTGTGTCTATTTCGTAAAACAGTTATAAAAACAGCGCATGTATTCTCAGTCCCAAAAATATATATTGCGAAAGCATTTAAAAAGGGATTAATAAAACTCACAGTATTGTATTTTGTAGTAAAAATACATATGACGACATTGAATAACTGAACAATGCAGGGTTGGCCTCGGATTCACGAACCTATATCACTCATATATATATTAATACATATACATGTTTTCGAACGATTATATATATATTATTTATTATTGATATAATGTTTTATATTATTAATTTATATATTTCATTGTTACTATCTAAAAATATAACGTTAGTTATGTTATATGTATCAAATATTTTATATGTATATAATACATCTTCTGTTTGTTAAAATAGTAATTATAATAATACTAAAATAACATTAGTAGTGCTTAAATTAATGATGGTGATAATACTAATATTAATAATAATGATAGTAGTATTAATGATTTTATTAATAATAATATTAATGATAGTTTTAATAATAAATCTTATGATACTAACAGTAGTTTTCAGTAAAATGAAAAGTTTAATAATAATCATAGTGAAAATAATAGTTTTGATAATGATACATTGGTTTAAATAATAATAATAATAATAATAATAATAATAATAATAATAATAATAATAATAATAATAATAATAATAATAATAATAATAATAATAATAATAATAATAATAATAATAATAATAATAATTATAATAATAACAATACTAATAGTTACAAAATTGATACTAATACTAATATTAATGAAAGTAATAATAATCCTTATTACTTTCATAACAATCTTATTAATAATCATATTTGTTTCTAACATTATATTAGTATTAGATGATATCTTTTATAAAACCACTTTTATTAGTAATAATAATAATGATGATATTTATAATACTAATAATAATTATAATTCTAATACCTAATAATAATAATAATAATCATCTTCATAACATTTAATAATGATAATAATAACATTAGTAATACATATATTTCTTATAACTATGATATTAATAATAATAATTATAATAATGCTAATAATAACAATAATCATAGTCATAATAAATCTAATAATGATAATAATAATAATAACGATAATAATAAAAATAAAAATGAAATTATAAAAGTGTTTACCCTTTTAAAAGCCTTATCTAAAAAGAAATATCTCGAGCAGGGTTCGAACCCGAGACCTCTCGCTCAAACACAACACTCCATAACCATGGCTCCATTTGTGTCTTCTGTAAATAACCCAGACCCGTACTTATATAACCCGTTATATTATTTTGGCCCAATTAAGCAATTGGATCACGGTCCAAGCAAAAATCACAGCCCAACTGGAAATTTGTCACGGTCCAATGGGTGAATCAAACCCACGGCCCAAGTGGTTAAGAATAGGAGTCGGCCAGATTTGATATGCTTTGGAATTTATCACCTGGACTAGAACTAGTCGCTATCATCAATCCCTTTACAGCTCATGCTATCGACATTCTCCATTATCCTCACAATTATATAGACTATCGACAGATACACAATGCTTATACAATTAATAAATATTTAAATATGATCATATGTATCATTATTTAACATCACGATCAGAGAACCCTCATCATCATCGCTAAATATATCACGATTTGAAACAGAAACGGAAGCTGTATCAGAATAGTTTAGTAGCAGGTTTAATGGTGTTGGTTTTGGTTTTAGTTCATCGACAGGAAAACAGCTACGAAGCAGCAGCCTAAATAGGTTTTAATGGTGGCGGTTTGAGGTGATTACAAGGCAGCCGTAGTGATTGTATTACGATGGAAACAGAAAAAAAAATATAAATTGAGAGGATGATGGAGGTGATTTTAATGAAGGAACAAGAAAAGGTTTCGATGATGGGTTGTTTTGGCAGAGGGTTTTCGATAAGGTTTTGAAGAAAAGAAATAGAGGTGGGTTTCAATAACAACACAGGAACATCGGTTTGATTTTTGTTTGATTCGTTCAATATACAGGTGTAGCATTATCAAACATATATGATAGTGGGTAGCTTTGTTATGGTGGTGATTGGTTATGGCGTTTGTGTAGATTGTGGATTTGGTGATGATTCAAACGAATAGGAGGATGGTTGTTATGGTTGATTTTTGGTCAACAAATAGAAGCAACAACAGCGGTCATGGATATCGATTAGTAGTTCAAATATATGTGAGTGTTACTAAATGGGTCTCGGTTACAAGAGGGAAAACGAAAATTGGTGGTTTTAATGATCGAGCAAGAATAACAATAGCATATTTATATCGAGTTGTTGATGGTTGTTGGTTCGGTTCAAAGGTGAAAGATGGTTGTGGTCGTTCACTATGGTAGAAGGTGACGTGGTGTTTGGAAATGGTGTTCTGGTGGGTTTAGGAAATGACGGTTGTAGCTATGGGTCATGGTGATAGTTTTAGTTCTTGGGTTGGTAACTGAAAGCATAAATATAGAAATCACAAGTGCTGATCTTCAATTAAGAAGAAGGAAGATGCAGGTGTTTTGTAAAGATAGTGTATGGTTTTCATATATGTAAAAGTAATTCATGTATTATTCGAGTAGAAAGAAAAGATAGAAAAAAAAAAATAAAGTTGATAATGATCCCTAACTGAATTTGGCTGTGTCTGTAATCTGATTTGGACTGGAAATAAGATTGGAGACATAAGTACCAATTTAGTACAGTTGGATAGATGCTGGTAACAAACTCACGAATGATATGCCATTTTTATTTAATTCAATTTAATAATTAATATATATATATATATATATATATATATATATATATATATATATATATATATATATATATATATATATATTAATATATATATATATATATATATATATATATATATATATATATATTAATAATAATAATATTATTAGATAACAATAATATTAATTACTGAAGTAATAATAATACTATTATCAAAAACACTAATAATAAAAATGATAATAATATGACAACATTCATAATAACAATAATGCAAATTTTAATAACATAGTAATTTTAATAATAATTAGTAATAATGATATTAATTTTATTATTAATATTCATTTTTAATCATAATGAAGTACTAATAGTAATGTTAATAGCCATATTTTAACTTGTATTTTATATTATTAATTATGAAATATCATATATGATATAATAACTTTTATTGAATATTTACTATTTGTAAATGTTATATATTTTACAATATACATGTAATAATAATTATACATGGAATATATATATTTTCATATATAGATTCACTTTTAACTTAATGATTCTCTTTTATTATTTTACGTATTCATTTACATGTATGTATGTATATATATATATATATATATATATATATATATATATATATATATATATATATATATATATATATATATATATATATATATATATATATATATATATATATATATATATATATATATATATATATATATTCAATTTACATATTTGCTTACAATCAAATTGTTCGTGAACCATCGGGAATAGTCTAGGTCAAATGCATTCATGGGAATAGTTCAAACATTATGAGACTCAGTTTAATACACTTTGCTTATCGTGTCGAAATCATATAAGATTAAGTTTAAATTTGGTCGTAAATTCCCGGGTCATCACAATATATTCCTAGAAAATTAGGAAAACGAACCAAGTCTGAAGAAGAAGAAACCAGTGATTAAGATTAGAGGGTTGTAATCATGTTGTGTATTATATGTATTGTAGTGTGCTTGTACTTTTATGTTCTATGTAAAAATTGCTTGTATTGTTTGTTAATTATCTTTTACGAATCTAATCCTTGTCTATTTTACATTATAAAAACAAAATGGACGTTAAGGGTAGACAACCGAATATTTTAGAAGATCTACCAGAGGATATGATTGAGGAAATCTTGTCTAGAGTCGGTCAAAATTCATCAGCACAATTAATTATGGCAAAATTAAGTTGTCAAACATTTAAAAGACTTTCCAGAAATGCCTTAGTTTATAAAAGGCTTTCCTTTGATAGGTGGGGTATATCACATTGGGCAGACCGTAAGTTACGCCGTGTTTTCTTTAAAGAGTTAAATGCGGGGAACCCAAATGCAATTTTACGCTACGGGTTAAGAACCTATTTTGACTCAACATATCCCAACATAGGATTTCGTGAATTAGAAAGAGCTTCTAACATGAAACATAAAGAAGCATGTTTTGCTTACGGGTGAGTGATGTTCGCTTCTTACCAAAGTGAAAAAAGAACATCGGATTGCAGTTTTTAAATAAGACCTTCCCACAAGTGACGGATTCAGTAGTTGGGGTGAGAAACAAGGTTTTTAGATTATTACGGGGCTGTTAGACATTACGAAACCCTCGTCCTTTTGACGACATTACAACATGCTGCCTAGCCAATGGTCATAACGGTTATTTTCCACAAGACCAAGGATGGGAAGTCATCTTAGTAAAACCAGAATGCATGACTTGTTTTTGGACTTATGAATTACGTGTCTTTATTTCCTTTGAAGATAACTAGATTTATCTTCAAAACTATCATGTATCATAGTGTACTATATTTCATGTTATATGTAATATAGCGAAGTTGTAAGTTTGAAGAATATTTTTATGTGATATATTATTATAATCAGTTTTTCATATGGAATTTTAGTAGTTGAATTGTATATTAGCTACTAAGTATGAACTTAACGGGTAGGTAGTACCCGAATTTAAACTTATAAAACGCTAATATGAAGAAAAAGCATTTATAAATGAGTTCATATTATGCTACGAAATACTATTGACAACTCTTAATATTCTGTATGATTAACTCGATTCAGTTGGCTATTTTGAAGGAAATGGCACCGACTACTCGACACACCATGAATATGAGCGAAGAGGAATTTTGTACCTTTCTTGCTGCAAACATAGCCGCAGTACAGGCTGCGCTACATACCAACAATAACTCTGAATCTAGCAATGCAGCTAACGGCGCAAGAAATTGTGTAAGATGCTCCTACAAAGAATTCACTACCTGCAAACCTTTAGAATTTGATGGAACCGAAGGACCAATTGGATTGAAACGGTGGACCGAGAAAGTCGAATCGGTGTTTGCCATAAGTAAGTGTACTGAAGAAGACAAAGTTAAGTACGTTACGCATACCTTCACAGGTATTGCATTAACGTGGTGGAACACCTATCTTGAACAGGTAGGACAAAATGCTGCTTATGCACTACCGTGGTCGGCATTCAAGCAATTGATGAACGAGCAGTACCGACCTAGAAACGAAGTCAATAAACTCAAGGCAGAACTTAGAGAGTTACGAACACAAGGGTTCGACGTTACCTCATATGAACGACGATTCACAGAGTTGTGTCTATTGTGTCCGGGAGCATTCGAAGTTGAAGAAGAGAAGATCGACGCGTTTGTAAAAGGGTTACCAGTAAGGATTCAAGAAGATGTGAGTTCACACGAGCCCGCTTCTACACAGAAGCCAAGTCGAATGGCTCATAAACTCATAAATCAGATTGAGGGAAGAATTAAAGAGCAGGCGGCCGAAGAAGCCAACACGAAACAACTCAAGAGGAAGTGGGAGAAAAACGGTGACAAGAGTCACTAGTACAACAACAATAACAATTACAACCACAATCGCAACAACTATCCCAACAACCGCAACAACAATCGCAACAATAACCGCAATCCTAACAATAACTACAACAAACATCCCAACAACAACAACAACTACAAAAACCGTTTCAACAACAATAACAATCCCAACAACAACCTCAATAACAACAACGGCAACAAAAACCAAAAACAGCCATGTCATAGGTGTGAAGAAAATCATCAGGGGTTTTGCACGACATTTTGCAACAGGTGTAAAATAAATGGTCATAGCGCGACAAAGTATGAGATCTACGGACCAAAATTTAACAGAACTAAAGGAACAAATAATGTCGGAACAAGTAATGCCGAAACGAATAGTGTGGAGCAAGTAATACCAGCGCTGTTTGTTATAAATGTGGAAAACCGGGCCACATTATTAGAAATTTCCCGAATCAGGGGAATACTAATGGGCAGGGCCGTGGAAGAGTTTTCAATATTAATGCGGCAGAAGCACAGGAAGACCCGGAGCTTGTTACGGGTACGTTTCTTATTGACGATAAATCTGCTTATGTTTTAGTTGATTCGGGTGCGGATAGAAGCTATATGGGTAGAGAATTTTGTGCTAAATTAAGTTGCCCATTAACGCCTTTGGATAGTAAATTTTTACTCGAATTAGCAAACGGTAGATTAATTTCAGCTGGATAATATATGTCGGGAGAGAGAAATTAAACTGGGGGATGAAACGTTTAAAATTGATTTAATACCAGTCGAGTTAGGGAGTTTTGATGTCGTTTGTTAAAAAAGGTGAGAGCAGAGGTCGTTTGTTACAAAAATGCGATTCGCATTATGCGTGAAAAAGGAAAACCTTTAATGGTGTAAGGAGAAAAGAACAACGCGAAATTAAAATTTATTAGTAGTTTGGAGGCGCAAAAACTAATAAGAAAAGGTTGTTACGTCATTCTGCCACACATCGAGGAAGTTAAACCTGAAGAAAAGAAAATCAGTGATGTTCCCGTCGCAAAATTATTTTCCGATGTATTTCCGAAAGAATTACCGGGATTACCCCCACATCGATCCATTGAATTTCAAATAGACCTTGTACCAGGAGCTGCACCAATAGCTCGTGCTCCATACAGACTCGCACCCAGCGAAATGAAAGAATTATGTAACAACCCAACCCGTTATCCATCCAAAAACGTGCTAAAAATTTTTTTCTGGGACAGTTCATCTGGACGGCGTCCAGCCATCTTGGACGGCGTCCAAATACACTAAAAAGTTCTGATCAGTTTAACAATTACACACGGGCGAAAAACCCGCTTCCCGACACTTTTAAACCAAAACACTTTCACAATGTTTTATAATAATTAAAACTAAGAGTTTTCCATAATAAAACCGAGTTTTACAACACCGGGCCCACATCGACCCGAATTACCACAAGGTGACCATTTCGACCCAATTTAGTTTATACAAACATAGACCGAGCATGGGATTGGGGATACGCTACGCAATCCTAATCGAACCAAAAGCAAGTCTTCTAAAGCAAACTACGCAAGTTCACTAGTCCCCACGCTTACCCGAACCACCGCATCCATGCAATCTATAAAAACGTAAACAACGAGAGGGTAAGCTAACGCTTAGTGAATGAAAATATACTACATACATATATATGCATAAAATGGACACGCCACACAAATAATCAAATACCACATACCGGAGCATCCAAGCATAAAGGCAAGCTAGTCTAAGCATACCGTATAATCACTAAGTAACGCTAAAGATACATCAACAAAATATAAGTTCACCAACGACGAGGTGAACAACACCAATAATCTATACCCGGAGGGTTAGCTACATCACAACAATGCATCAATATATATATATATATAACAATATATATAAACGAATAAGGTTAATCCCTTAACCCATTACCGAATACCAAACACCACAATGAAGATTGGCCGAACTACACGAGCCTTAGTAATCCGAAACCACACGAGATTACTCTCTTCAACAAGACAACATTGAGGTTGGCCGAACTACACGAGCCTTAGTAATCCGAACTACACGAGATCACTACCTCAATAAGATGACCGAACTACACGCGTCATCGTGAATCCGAACTACACGAGACTCACTTCCGATAAGATGACCGAAATACACGCGTCATCGTGAATCCGAGCTACACGAGATCCACTTTCACAATTCAAAACCCACGGTCACGGGATTATAAAATCCACCACATCGGGGTTATCCACATCACAACAATATCAACCCTTCGCCATTGAGGTTATATACTCCACATCACAAACACGTGTGATAACGTACACACAAAACGTGTACCTCGCCAAAGGTGGTCAACCAAAATGCACAACCGTGCCAATTGGACCTAAACGCAAGTCCATCAAATCCACCTATATGTGAAGTGAGTTCTATAACCGAGAACCACTTCACCCGACCCGCACCTATCCTACACATACACATGTACATAGGATATTAGCACTCACCTTATCGCCTTGATGAATGCTACCGAAATAATCCGCAACCCGTCAATGAAAAGTACCTATTCCATTATCACAAAACACACAACACAATTAGGGTTGACTTACAAACCAACCCATTTGACACTTAGTGCAAATTCGACCCAAATGCACTTTCAAGCACAAAACGTGCCCAAACTAACCAATAATCACTAACAATAGTGACAATGGTCCTAATATGCCAAATACACCCAAACACAAGTGTTAAACACTCGTCTTGCCCATTTTGACACCAAAACCCTAATTCGACCCATTTCAAAATTAGGCAACCAAACACACCCAAAAGTGTTCCAACACTTCCATAATCACTAACCCTAGTGATTAAACTCATTTTCAAAGCCTAATCAAGGCCAAATCGTCAACCAACCCAAAACCCGCCAAGTGACAAGACTAACTAGTCACCAGGAACCCACTTCATCATCTAAAAGGGTTTTACAATAAACTAGCTCAAAACCCTAACTCGAATATCAAATCTAACAAATGAAATTCGGAGTTTGAGCTTACCAATACCACCACAATGTAGTTAGGAGCGAGCTGAACAACTTTAAAACCCGAGCTTTGGTGAGAACCCGACTCCTTCTTCTCCAAATCCACCTCTGTCTCTCTAAAACTGAAATGTCACGTTCATATTGATTATAAACGTTCCATATTAATTGATTTCTTCGCGAGGTTTTGACCTCTATATGAGACGTTTTTCAAAGACTGCATTCATTTTTAAAACAATCATAACCTTTATTTTATCTATAAAGGTTTAAAAGCATTACAGAGATTATCAAATATTGATAATCTAAAATATACCGTTTACACACGACCATTACATAATGGTTTACAATAAGAATATATTACACCAAAAATAAGTTTCTTGAATGCAGTTTTTACATAATATCATACAAGCATGGACTCCAAATCTTGTCCTTATTTTAGTATGCAACATCGGAAGCTCTTAATAATCACCTGAGAATAAACATGCTTAAAATGTCAACAAAAATGTTGGTGAGTTATAGGTTTAACCTATATATTATCAAATCATAATAATAGACCACAAGATTTCATATTTCAATATACATCCCATACATAGAGATAAAAATCATTCATATGGTGAACACCTGGTAACCGACATTAACAAGATGCATATAAGAATATCCCCAATCATTCCGGGAAATCCTTCGAACATGATAAAAATGAATTCGAAGTACTAAAGCATCCGGTACTTTGGATGGTGTTCGTTAGGCCCAATAGATCTATCTTTAGGATTCGCGTTAATTAGTAGATCGGTTTACTAATTCTTAGGCTACCAAGCAAAAGGGGCATATTCGGCTTCGATCATTCACCCATATAATCTAGTTTCATTTACTTGTGTCTATTTCGTAAAACATTTATAAAACTGCATGTATTCTCATCCCAAAATATTAGATTTTAAAAGTGGGACTATAACTCACTTTCACATATTTTTACTTCATCGGGAAGTAAGACTTGGCCACTGGTCGATTCACGAACCTGTAACAAATATGTACATATATATCAAAGTATGTTCAAAATATATTTACAACATTTTTAAAACGTTTTACTGTTTTAAGTTTATTAAGTCAGCTGTCCTTATTAGTAACCTACAACTAGTTGTCCATAATTAAATGTACAGAAATAAATCGATATATATATTATCTTGAATCAATCCACGACCCAGTGTATACATATCTCAGGCTAGATCATAACTCAAACTATATATATTTTTGGAATCAACCTCAACCCTGTATAGCTAACTCCAACATTACTGCATATAGAGTGTCTATGGTTGTTCCAAATAATATATATAGATGGGTCGATATGATATGTCAAAACATTTGCATAGGTATCTATGGTATACCAAGATTACATAATATATTAGAATACATGTATAATACAATATAAGTTAGCTAGGATATCATTAATATAGATTTGTTACCAATTTTCACGTAGCTACAACAAGCAAAAATAACCAAACTTGTTTTACCCATAACTTCTTCGTTTTAAATCCGTTTTGAGTGAATCCAATTGCTATGGTTTCATATTGAACTTAAGTTTATGAATCTATACATAAAAAGTATAAGTTTATAGACAGAATTACAGGTTATAAGTCATTTTTGTAAAGGTAGTCATTTTGGAAAACATACTTCCAGTTTGAGTTTAACCATGATTTTTAGATATAGTTTCATGTTCATAAGAAAAATCATTTTCCCAGAAGAACAACTTTTAAATCAAAATTTATCATAGTTTTTAATTAACTAACCCAAAACAGCCCGCGGTGTTACTACAACGGCGTATATCCGGTTTTACGGTGTTTTTCGTGTTTTCCGGTTTTAAATC
This sequence comes from Rutidosis leptorrhynchoides, assembly GCF_046630445.1. Lineage (NCBI taxonomy): Eukaryota > Viridiplantae > Streptophyta > Magnoliopsida > Asterales > Asteraceae > Rutidosis > Rutidosis leptorrhynchoides. The sequence goes on along the minus strand of NC_092337.1, from coordinate 186,157,603 downwards.
ATTAAGTTAGCATATCATATAGATATAGAACATGTGTTTAGTTGATTTTAAAAGTTAAGTTAGAAGGATTAACTTTTGTTTGCGAACAAGTTTAGAATTAACTAAACTATGTTCTAGTGATTTCAAGTTTAAACCTTCGAATAAGGTAGTTTTATATATATGAATCGAATGATGTTATGAACATCATTACTACCTCAGGTTTTGTGGATAAACCTACTGGAAATAAGAAAAATAGATCTAGCTTCAAAGGATCCTTGGATGGCTTGAAAGTTCTTGAAGCAGAATCATGACACGAAAACAAGTTCAAGTAAGATTTCTACTTGAAATAAGATTGTTATAGTTATAGAAATTGAATCAAGGTTTAAATATGAGTATTACCTAGTATTAAAAAGATATCTTACTATAAATAAGAAATATTTCTTGAAGTTAGATGATCACTTTACAAGATTGGAAGTAAGCTAGCAAACTTGGAAGTATTCTTGATTTTATGAAACTAGAACTTATAGAATTTATGAAGAACACTTAGAACTTGAAGATAGAACTTGAGAGAGATCACTTAGATGAAGAAAATTTAAGAATGAAAGTGTTTGTAGGTGTTTTTGGTCATTGGTATATGGATTAGATATAAAGGATGTGTAATTTTGTTTTCATGTAAATAAATCATGAATGATTACTCATATTTTTATAATTTAATGAGATATTTCATGCTAGTTGCCAAATGATGGTTCCCAAATGTGTTAGGTAACTCACATGGGCTGCTAAAAGCTGAACATTGGAGTATATATACCAATATTACATACATCTAAAAGCTGTGTATTGTATGAGTACGAATACGGGTGCATACGAGTAGAATTGTTGATGAAACTGAACGAGGATGTAATTGTAAGCATTTTTGTTAAGTAGAAGTATTTTGATAAGTGTATTGAAGTCTTTAAAAAGTGTATAAATATATATTAAAACACTACATGTATATACATTTTAACTGAGTCGTTAAGTCATCGTTAGTCGTTACATGTAAATGTTGATTTGAAACCTTTAAGTTAACGATCTTGTTAAATGTTGTTAACCCAATGTTTATTATATCTAATGAGATGTTAAATTATTATTATATCATGATATTATGATATATTAATATATCTTAATATGATATATATACATTTAAATGTCGTTACAACGATAATCGTTACATATATGTCTCGTTTCGAAATCCTTAAGTTAGTAGTCTTGTTTTTACATATGTAGTTCATTGTTAATATACATAATGACATGTTTACTTATCATTTATCATGATTAAACATAGTGTAACAATATCTTAATATGATTCATATGTAATTAGTAAGACGTTGTTATAACGATAATCGTTATATATATCGTTTCGAGTTTCTTAATTCAATAAACACAATTTTATGTATATAACTCATTGTTAAAGTACCTAATGAGATAATTACTTATCATAATATCATGTTAACTATATATATAATCATATATATGTCATCATATAGTTTTTACAAGTTTTAACGTTCGTTAATCACCGGTCAACTTGGGAGGTCAATTGTCTATATGAAACCTATTTCAATTAATCAAGTCTTAACAAGTTTGATTGCTTAACATGTTGGAAACACTTAATCATGTAAATATTAATTTCATTTAATATATATGAACATGGAAAAGTTCGGGTCACTACAGTACCTACCCGTTAAATAAATTTCGTCCCGAAATTTTAAGCAGTTGGAGGTGTTGACGTATCTTCTGGAAATAAGTGCGGGTATTTTCTTCTTCATCTAATCTTCTCATTCCCAGGTGAACTTGGGTCCTCTACGAGCATTCCATCGAACCTTAACAATTGGTATCTTGTTTTGTTTAAGTCTTTTAACCTCACGATCCATTATTTCGACGGGTTCTTCGATGAATTGAAGTTTTTCGTTGATTTGGATTTCGTCTAATGGAATAGTGAGATCTTCTTTAGCAAAACATTTCTTCAAATTCGAGACGTGGAAAGTGTTATGTACAGCCGCGAGTTGTTGAGGTAACTCAAGTCGGTAAGCTACTGGTCCGACACGATCAATAATCTTGAATGGTCCAATATACCTTGGATTTAATTTCCCTCGTTTACCAAATCGAACAACCCCTTTCTTAGGTGCAACCTTAAGCATGACCATCTCTCCAATATCAAATTATATATCTTTTCTTTTAATGTCGGCGTAGCTCTTTTGTCGACTTTGGGCGGTTTTCAACCGTTGTTGAATTTGGATAATCTTCTCGGTAGTTTCTTGTATTATCTCCGAACCCGTAATCTGTCTATCCCCCACTTCACTCCAACAAATCAGAGACCTGCACTTTATACCATAAAGTGCTTCAAACAGCGCCATCTCAATGCTTGAATGGTAGCTGTTGTTGTAGAAAAATTCTGCTAACGGTAGATGTCGATCCCAACTATTTCCGAAATCAATAACACATGCTCGTAGCATGTCTTCAAGTGTTTGTATCGTCCTTTCGCTCTGCTCATTAGTTTGTGGATGATAGGCAGTACTCATGCTAGACGAGTTCCTAATGTTTGCTGTACTGTCTGCCAGAATCTTGAAATAAATCTGTCATCCCTATCAGAGATAATAGAGATTGGTATTCCATGTCTGGAGATGACTTCCTTCAAATACAGTCGTGCTAACTTCTCCATCTTGTCATCTTCTCTTATTATCAGGAAGTGTGCTGATTTGGTGAGACGGTCAACTATTACCCAAATAGTATCAAAACCACTTGCAGTCCTTGGCAATTTAGTGATGATATCCATGGCAATGTTTTCCCATTTCCATTCCGGGATTTTGGGTTGTTGAAGTAGACCTGATGGTTTCTGATGCTTCGCTTTGACCTTAGAACACGTCAAACATTCCCCTACGTATTTAGCAACATCGGCTTTCATACCTGACCACCAAAAATGTTTCTTGAGATCTTTGTACATCTTCCCCGTTCTAGGATGTATTGAGTATCTGGTTTTATGAGCTTCTCTAAGTACCATTTTTCTCATATCTCCAAATTTTGGTACCCAAATTCTTTCAGCCCTATACCGGGTTCCATCTTCCTGAATATTAAGATGCTTCTCTGATCCTTTGGGTATTTCATCCTTTAAATTTCCCTCTTTTAAAACTCCTTGTTGCGCCTCCTTTATTTGAGTAGTAAGGTTAGTGTGAATCATTATATTCATAGCTTTTACTCGAATGGGTTCTCTGTCCCTTCTGCTCAAGGCGCCGGCTACCACATTTGCCTTCCCCGGGTGGTAACGAATCTCAAAGTCGTAATCATTCAACAATTCAATCCACCTACGCTTCCTCATATTCAGTTGTTTCTGATTAAATATGTGTTGAAGACTTTTGTGGTCGGTATATATAATACTTTTGACCCCATATAAGTAGTGCCTCCAAGTCTTTAATGCAAAAACAACCGCGCCTAATTCCAAATCATGCGTCGTATAATTCTATTGTGAATCTTCAATTGTCTAGACACATAAGCAATTACTTTCGTTAGTTGCATTAATATACAACCGAGACCTTGCTTTGAGGCGTCACAATATATCACAAAATCATCATTCCCTTCAGGTAATGACAATATAGGTGCCGTAGTTAACTTTTTCTTTAACAATTGAAACGCTTTCTCTTATTCATCTTTCCATTCAAATTTCTTCCCTTTATGCGTTAATGCAGTCAAGGGTTTTGCTTTTCTGGAAAAGTCTTGGATGAACCTTCTGTAGTAACCAGCTAGTCCTAAAAACTGGCGTATGTGTTTCGGAGTTTTCGGGGTTTCCCACTTTTCAACGGTTTCAATCTTTGCTGGATCCACCTGAATACCTTCTTTGTTCACTATGTGACCGAGGAATTGAACTTCTTCCAACCAAAATGCACACTTTGAAAACCTAGCGTACAATTTTTCTTTTCTCAGCAACTCTAGCACTTTTCTCAAATGTTCTTCGTGCTCTTGATCATTCTTCGAGTAAATAAGTATGTCATCAATAAAAACAATGACAAACTTGTCAAGATATGGCCCACACACTCGGTTCATGAGGTCCATGAACACAGCTGGTGTGTTAGTTAATCCAAACGGCATAACCATAAACTCGTAATGACCGTAACGCGTCCTAAAAGCAGTCTTTGGAATATCATCCTCCTTCACCCGCATTTGATGATATCCAGAACGTAAATCGATCTTCGAATAAACAGACGAGCCTTGTAGTTGATCAAATAAGTCGTCGATTCTCGGTAGTGGGCAGCGGTTCTTGATGGTAAGTTTTTTCAACTCTCGATAGTCGATACACAATCTGAATGTACCATCTTTCTTCTTGACGAACAAAACAGGAGCTCCCCATAGTGATGTGCTTGGTCGAATGAAACCACACTCTAAAAGTTCCTGTAACTGACTTTGTAATTCTTTCATTTCGCTGGATGCGAGTCTGTATGGAGCACGAGATATTGGTGCAGCTCCTGGTACAAGGTCTATTTGAAATTCAACGGATCGATGTGGGGGTAATCCCGGTATTCTTTCGGAAATACATCGGGAAATTCTTTTGCGACGGGAACATCACTGATGTTCTTTTCTTCAGGTTTAACTTCCTCGATGTGTGCTAGAATGATGTAATAACCTTTTCTTATTAGTTTTTGAACATTCAAACTACTAATAAGATTTAATTTCACGTTGTTCTTTTCTCCGTACACCATTAAAGGTTTTCCTTTTTCACGCATAATGCGAATTGCATTTTTGTAACAAACGACCTCTGCTCTCACCATTTTCAACTAGTCCATGCCAATTATTACATCAAAACTCCCTAACTCGACTGGTAATAAATCAATTTTAAACGTTTCATCCCCCAGTTTAATTTCTCTTTCCCGACATATATTATCTGCTGAAATTAATTTACCGTTTGCTAATTCGAGTAAAAATTTACTATCCAAAGGCATCAATGGGCAACTTAAATTAGCACAAAATTCTCTACTCATATAGGTTCTATCCGCACCCTAATTAAATAAAACATAAGCAGATTTATCGTCAATAAGAAACGTACCCGTAACAAGTTCCGGGTCTTCCTGTGCTTCTGCTGCATTAATATTGAAAACTTTTCCACGGCTCTTGTAACGACCCGGAAATTTCCGACCAAATTTAAACTCTAATCTCTATATGGTTCCGACACGATAAGCAAAAACCCTAAAGTTGACCCGCACTTTTTCGATCATTCTATACTTATAAGATTAATATTTACATAAATTAAACCTTACCAACATGATAAGCAATCCAAATTGTTGAGATTTATGTTTCCGAAAAGAGTTTTACACAACGTTTGACCGTCTAGTTTGACCGATGATATCACGAACTATACAATATATGATAATTATACGTTTGTGTATATATATGTATATATACATATTTAACATGATTAATCAATGTTTTAATATCTCATTTTGTATTAATAACAATAAGTTATAAGTATATTTTGAAACTACTAACTTAAGTTTTCAAAACGATAACTATACGTAACGTTATTTGACATAAATACTTAAGACTTATAATGTTTATACATATATCGTATAAGTAATGTATTTAATCACTTTTAAAGACTTAAATACATAAAATCATATAAGTGTATTCACAAAAGATAGCTATATTTGAATCCTCATTCCATTTTTCACAAAATTTCTATACGTATATCTAGAGTATTTGTACTCGTATCATACCTAGCTTCTATACGTATTTACTATTGGTATATACACATCAAATCACCACCTAACCAGCCCTTGTTCATGCCTTATGTATAAGGTAATTACTTTTGAATGATTGTAAGACTAATTACAAAAATACAAACTAAAAATTTGTCCATGTCTACTACATAAACATTTTTTTAGGAGTATATATGTATCCTCATTTTGTTTCATTTTTACTTCCATTCTCTAGCTAAAAACACCCACACTCTCAAGAACATTAAACTCCATAAACATTCAGCAAAGTTCCATGAAGATCTAGCTTCAAAAACCTTACTTAAACACCATAAGAAAACCATACAAAAACACTTCAAGAAATCCTTCCAAGAACACAAACTTACTTCCAATCTTTCATCCACTTCCATCACCCTTTTGATTCTAGCTTCTTACTCCTCTTTTACAGCAACCTTGTCCAAGGAACTTGAGGTAGTATCTATGTTCATAACCTTATTCGATTCATATATATATAGCTATCTTATTTTGTGGTATAAAAGTTTAACAACAAGAACATAGTTTGAATGTTTTCAAACTTGTTTGCAAACTAAATAGATCCTTCTAACTTAACTTTTAAAATACTTCAAGACCTGTAATATAACTTAAATATATGCTAATTTAACAAGGTATAATTTGGTTTTTCAAAGAATATCTTAAAAACTGTTTTTACGACGTCGGAGTGCCACCGGGGACTGTTTTGGGTTGGATAATTAAAAACTATCTTAAACTTTGAGTTGGAGGTTTATGTTCTGGAAAAATGATTTTTACTATGAATATGATAACACATAAAAATTTCATGATTTAATTCAAAGTATAAGTATTTTTAGAAAAATAATCATTTAAGGTTGTTTAAATAAAGGAAAATGTTTAACTTCATAAGTTTCACTAAAGTTTCACCTATGCCGTGTGATTTTGAATACAAACCAAGATATTTTCAGTTCATAGTCTTAAAGAGGGACTCGATCCAAGGAGATGGCAAGTTGAATCAACGAAAACGGATTTGTAACAAAGAAACTATGACCGAAACAAAATTGGTTATCCAAGACTTGTTTAACTTCGGGATTAATTGGGAAAAATTAAATAAAATCACATCTTTCTAAAATAACATGATATTTTATATATATGTACTCATAATTCAATTTTATATGGTTCAGGATCACCCGTAAACAATACGAGAAGATTAATCATAAGATCCCATGATTGTACGCAACACGTCATTTGACAACACCGGTACTTTATGTACGCAACACGTCATTTGACAACACCGGTACCGTGGGTCAAGATTAATCTCGACCAATACATATACGATGAGGGTTTTATTTATTTCATTGGGGGTTATTAAACATCTAAATATGAACCATTAAAATTGAATTACTAACAACGAACTGCTAACTACGGACTAAGGAATTATTCAAAGTATTAAAAGTATAACAAGTATATATATGTGACGTTTGTTTAAAAAAGAAAAGGTATTGATATATTATATATGGATAGGTTCGTGATATCAACCGGAGACCAAGTCAAATTATATATATATCTTCAAGACGAAAGTGAGTATATAGTCCCACTTTTAAACTCTAAATATTTCGGGATGAGAATACATGTATTTTATGTTTTACGATATGGACACAAGTAACTGAAAAATATATTCTACGTTGAGTTGTACCACTGGCATACTTCCCTGTAGCTTGGTAACTAATATTTACAGCGGTATTGTAAACGCGAATCCTGTTGATAGATCTATCGGGCCTGACAACCCCAACCGGACTGGACGACCAGTATTCAACGGTTGCACAGTACTTCGTTTTGTGACTACACTTGGTACGGTGTAGTAAGATTTCATAATAAAGGGAATATGCGACGTGATTGAATGTTAAGTATGGTTACCAAGTGCTCAACCACTTAGAATATTTTTATTAAAATGTTTATATATGAAATCTTGTGGTCCATCGTTATATCGCTGCTAGCATCAAACCTATATATCTCACCAACTTTATGTTGACGTTTTAAAGCATGTTATTCTCAGGTATGAATTAAGACTTCCGCTGTGCGTTAGCTCATATTAAGGATACTAGTTGGGACCATTTAAGCCATGATACAAGAACGTTGCATTCGAGTCATTGAAGATCATTAAAGACATTTATTAAGTAAATGACAGTTTAGGTCATTTGGATATCGAGAAATGTTTGACGAGTTTATTAATTTTTTTATGTAAAGATAGATTGCCTTTTAAGAATAAATGCAACGTTTGTAAAATGTATCATATAGAGGTCAAGTACCTCGCGATGTTATCAACTGTTGTAATTCGTTTGTAATCAATATGGACATCGTCCGGATGATTAGTTTCGGATCCTTTCAGTTGGTATCAGAGCGTTGGTCTTAGCGAACCAGGCCTTGCATTAGTGTGTCTAACTGGTAGTTGTTAGGATACATTAGTGAGTCTGGACTTTGACCGTATCTACCTGCTAAAAAGTTTTGCTTATCATTTCTAGTCGGAAACCATCTGCTTATCATCCTTAGGGAGTTGCCTGCTTATCATTCTTTAGTCTAGACACGTCTTACTGCATCTAGTGCATCGATAGTGTATAGACAAAATTCATATCCTAGCGTATCTATTACTATAAACATTGCCCGACGAATTTCAAAGATTCTCCGTAATTCATGGGATTTCGGTATTATATATACATATGAAAATTATGTATTGAAGAGTACCAAACCCAACTCCTATAATCTATTCCAAACCAAAAAAATTCATTTCTCCAACTATACAAGATGAATTCTTCATCCAGTTCGAATTCCTCCGACTTCGATAACTACGCCGACATGGATTTCCATTCGAGCTCCGAGAACAGCGTCACCGGAATGGATCAACCAATTTCTCATCATCTATTCTGGATGAACTGGGGATGGGTTCGTAATATACTAAATTTTTGGAGGCAAGAAGAAGGTGATCCATTTCATCCACCAAATTGCCCTCTTAACGATGAACCTGAAGCACTTACCGGCGAACCCATTCGAAACACCATTTTCTCGCTCATTTCTAGAGTATCTCGTCATGATTACATACTATCCCATATTTCAAATCTTGTTCATTCGCTCGTTTCAACCGTCAATCATCCCGGTATAATAGAAGAAGTCAACGAACTCCGTGCTCGGGTAGTGGTTTTGGAGAATATGGTGCGAAGGTTACAAACACCAACAGCAGCACCAGCAGCATAATCCGTACTACCATCGTCAACGCCGACAGTACCTTTATCACCCCAATCACAATCTCAACATCACAATCTGTATCTCGAATATCAACATCACACGACTCAATATCTGTACTTCGAGTATGATCTTCGTTCTATATATCGTTCTACATCGATTATCTTCGCTTTACGTATCGTATGACGATTATGTAATTTCTAAAGTCTTAGAGATTATGTAATCTAGAATTAACGATAAATCAAATGAGTTTAATATCTTATTGACTCATTAAATCTATGATTATCTCTGAAGAAAATATATATGCAAGTATATTTTCATAAAGATAGTAATTAAAAATTCCTTCGTACAAACTATTAATGATGAAAATATTTTAACGGGTGGGTAGTACCCGAGGAATATTTAGAATTCACATTAATAAGTTATATTGTACATTCTTGAATCTGATTCAACGGTTATCTATTATCTTATTTACAACCACCGATATTCGTATCCGCTCACCCCAGAATAACCATTTTCAATCAAATTTCATATTCGGATTTTGACCTACCAGAATCCAACAAGTGGCATAAAGAAGAAAACATTGGACAATTAAAATGAATTAAAATGTTGATTGTAACATATGAAACTAAACAATTCTTCAAGTTTGCCACTTGATTTTATCTTAAACCTCATTCGTAACTTGACGATTACAATTCGCATTCAAATCCTTTCATGATTTCTGAAAACACCCTGAACTATGAAGTAGCTCTTAAAATGCTGATGAAGCAGCAAAAACTGTAAACGACTTTAACAATCAAAAGATTGATGATAAAGAATGGTATGGTGGTAAAGCTGAGAAAAAGAGAAGGTTTGGAACTGGAAAACGGATTGAGCAAAGTATGAAGGAGGCCGTGAACAAATCATGAAAACAGAACCTGCCTTCAAAGGATCCAAATGATCCAGTGCCTGCTGAAACCGTTAGTAAGAACACTGCTCCTTATTCTAAACTTTTCAAGATGATATTCTTCACCATCATTTTATCTTAGATATTATAAGATATCTTCATTCGTTATACATATTTTTCATATTTCTGGAGATATTTTTACAACTATTCCTATCTGCGATCATTTAACTCTCCGTAACATCTGCGCTACAATATAAAAGAAACTGTGTTAGTTTCTAAATTCTGAAATCTCTAAGTTTAAAAATATGAATGTTTTGAAGTAGTGTTGGGAACTGATACATGAATTAGTATAATATAATGAAACTTGATCAACTTCATTATATTACAGTAAGTCATGTTAAGTTTCTAATGGAATGTGATGATTCACAGTACCGTCATCATGTGCCATGTTACACGGCTCTTACATTCTATCAAGTCTTCAAACATATTAGAACGTATCACCTTGATAGTTCTATTTTTTTTCTTCGGAATATTCGAGTAATTTAACGAATCAAGATCGTGCCATTACAATTTCATTCTAAAACCAATAGCAAGGTTCATTCCAAATTTCCTACCTACGAATTTCGGACCATTGTTTGCTTGGCTCGAGGACGGGAAGAAGAAATGAAGGGACAAAACTTCAGAATAGAAATAGGAACATAAACCACAGTAAATAAGAGAGAGCATTAACTGTGGATGACAATGATTTTAAGGGACGGGAGTAGGAACATCGAAATATAAGGGAAGGTATAAAACCTAACAACAACCCCGAAACTACAAACCGTGCATATCAATACGTATTGCAACGTAAAGGCACGGGAGAATTAAAAACATTATAATTCCAAGGAAAGGATAAAAGAGAATAGATTCTTCTGGTGATAGATGAAAAAGAAGAATGAAAGATATGAAAGTTAGAAATATAACAAGGGTTAGAATGGGATGGAGCATATTAGCGAATGTCTTAAAGTAGGAACTAAAGAGAAAGAATAGAAGATGTGGGAAGAAAGAAAGGGAAGGAGGTAAATTTATAGTGAAATATTCTACAAAGAAATCAAAACAGATTGCCGCGTTAAATCAAAGAAGATCCTGATCGCCGCAAAACTAAATCTTATTACATAAGATTTTCTTTAAAACCCTTAAATCCCGGAAATCGATCATAATCACGTCATCGGTTACAACAATTCTATATTTACTCATTTCACTCTTTTGTGATAGCTTCGCTCGTGCGTCTCACATAACCAAATCGTTTTATCTAAATCTTTCAATAATGATAAAATTTCATTATTACCTCATATTCGTCATGAAAACATTCCTATTGTTGTTTATGACAACCTCTACCAAATTTCGAGGACGAAATTTCTTTAACGGATGGGTACTGTAACGACCCGGAAATTTCCGACCAAATTTAAACTCTAATCTCTATATGGTTCCGACACGATAAGCAAAAACCCTAAAGTTGACCCGCACTTTTTCGATCATTCTATACTTATAAGATTAATATTTACATAAATTAAACCTTACCAACATGATAAGCAATCCAAATTGTTGAGATTTATGTTTCCGAAAAGAGTTTTACACAACGTTTGACCGTCTAGTTTGACCGATGATATCACGAACTATACAATATATGATAATTATACGTTTGTGTATATATATGTATATATACATATTTAACATGATTAATCAATGTTTTAATATCTCATTTTGTATTAATAACAATAAGTTATAAGTATATTTTGAAACTACTAACTTAAGTTTTCAAAACGATAACTATACGTAACGTTATTTGACATAAATACTTAAGACTTATAATGTTTATACATATATCGTATAAGTAATGTATTTAATCACTTTTAAAGACTTAAATACATAAAATCATATAAGTGTATTCACAAAAGATAGCTATATTTGAATCCTCATTCCATTTTTCACAAAATTTCTATACGTATATCTAGAGTATTTGTACTCGTATCATACCTAGCTTCTATACGTATTTACTATTGGTATATACACATCAAATCACCACCTAACCAGCCCTTGTTCATGCCTTATGTATAAGGTAATTACTTTTGAATGATTGTAAGACTAATTACAAAAATACAAACTAAAAATTTGTCCATGTCTACTACATAAACATTTTTTTAGGAGTATATATGTATCCTCATTTTGTTTCATTTTTACTTCCATTCTCTAGCTAAAAACACCCACACTCTCAAGAACATTAAACTCCATAAACATTCAGCAAAGTTCCATGAAGATCTAGCTTCAAAAACCTTACTTAAACACCATAAGAAAACCATACAAAAACACTTCAAGAAATCCTTCCAAGAACACAAACTTACTTCCAATCTTTCATCCACTTCCATCACCCTTTTGATTCTAGCTTCTTACTCCTCTTTTACAGCAACCTTGTCCAAGGAACTTGAGGTAGTATCTATGTTCATAACCTTATTCGATTCATATATATATAGCTATCTTATTTTGTGGTATAAAAGTTTAACAACAAGAACATAGTTTGAATGTTTTCAAACTTGTTTGCAAACTAAATAGATCCTTCTAACTTAACTTTTAAAATACTTCAAGACCTGTAATATAACTTAAATATATGCTAATTTAACAAGGTATAATTTGGTTTTTCAAAGAATATCTTAAAAACTGTTTTTACGACGTCGGAGTGCCACCGGGGACTGTTTTGGGTTGGATAATTAAAAACTATCTTAAACTTTGAGTTGGAGGTTTATGTTCTGGAAAAATGATTTTTACTATGAATATGATAACACATGAAAATTTCATGATTTAATTCAAAGTATAAGTATTTTTAGAAAAATAATCATTTAAGGTTGTTTAAATAAAGGAAAATGTTTAACTTCATAAGTTTCACTAAAGTTTCACCTATGCCGTGTGATTTTGAATACAAACCAAGATATTTTCAGTTCATAGTCTTAAAGAGGGACTCGATCCAAGGAGATGGCAAGTTGAATCAACGAAAACGGATTTGTAACAAAGAAACTATGACCGAAACAAAATTGGTTATCCAAGACTTGTTTAACTTCGGGATTAATTGGGAAAAATTAAATAAAATCACATCTTTCTAAAATAACATGATATTTTATATATATGTACTCATAATTCAATTTTATATGGTTCAGGATCACCCGTAAACAATACGAGAAGATTAATCATAAGATCCCATGATTGTACGCAACACGTCATTTGACAACACCGGTACTTTATGTACGCAACACGTCATTTGACAACACCGGTACCGTGGGTCAAGATTAATCTCGACCAATACATATACGATGAGGGTTTTATTTATTTCATTGGGGGTTATTAAACATCTAAATATGAACCATTAAAATTGAATTACTAACAACGAACTGCTAACTACGGACTAAGGAATTATTCAAAGTATTAAAAGTATAACAAGTATATATATGTGACGTTTGTTTAAAAAAGAAAAGGTATTGATATATTATATATGGATAGGTTCGTGATATCAACCGGAGACCAAGTCAAATTATATATATATCTTCAAGACGAAAGTGAGTATATAGTCCCACTTTTAAACTCTAAATATTTCGGGATGAGAATACATGTATTTTATGTTTTACGATATGGACACAAGTAACTGAAAAATATATTCTACGTTGAGTTGTACCACTGGCATACTTCCCTGTAGCTTGGTAACTAATATTTACAGCGGTATTGTAAACGCGAATCCTGTTGATAGATCTATCGGGCCTGACAACCCCAACCGGACTGGACGACCAGTATTCAACGGTTGCACAGTACTTCGTTTTGTGACTACACTTGGTACGGTGTAGTAAGATTTCATAATAAAGGGAATATGCGACGTGATTGAATGTTAAGTATGGTTACCAAGTGCTCAACCACTTAGAATATTTTTATTAAAATGTTTATATATGAAATCTTGTGGTCCATCGTTATATCGCTGCTAGCATCAAACCTATATATCTCACCAACTTTATGTTGACGTTTTAAAGCATGTTATTCTCAGGTATGAATTAAGACTTCCGCTGTGCGTTAGCTCATATTAAGGATACTAGTTGGGACCATTTAAGCCATGATACAAGAACGTTGCATTCGAGTCATTGAAGATCATTAAAGACATTTATTAAGTAAATGACAGTTTAGGTCATTTGGATATCGAGAAATGTTTGACGAGTTTATTAATTTTTTTATGTAAAGATAGATTGCCTTTTAAGAATAAATGCAACGTTTGTAAAATGTATCATATAGAGGTCAAGTACCTCGCGATGTTATCAACTGTTGTAATTCGTTTGTAATCAATATGGACATCGTCCGGATGATTAGTTTCGGATCCTTTCAGCTCTACCCATTAGTATTCCCCTGATTCAGGCAATTTCTAATAATGTGGCCCGGTTTTCCACATTTATAACAAACAGCGTTGGTATTACTTGCTCCGACACTATTCGTTTCGGCATTACTTGTTCCGACATTATTTGTTCCTTTAGTTCTGTTAAACTTTGGTCCGTAGACCTCACACTTTGTCGCGCTATGACCATTTCTTTTACACCTGTTGCAAAATTTCGTACAAAACCCCTGATGATTTTCTTCACACCTATGACATGGCTGTTTTTGGTTTTTGTTGCCGTTGTTGTTATTGAGGTTGTTGTTGGGATGTTTGTTGTAATTATTGTTAGGATTGCGGTTATTGTTGCTATTGTTGTTGCGGTTGTTGGGATAGTTGTTGCGATTGTGGTTGTAATTGTTGTTGTTGTTGTTGTACTGGTGACTCTTGTCACCGTTTTCCTCCCACTTCCTCTTGAGTTGTTTCGTGTTGGATTCTTCGGCCGCCTGTTCTTTAATTCTTCCCTCAATCTGATTTATGAGTTTATGAGCCATTCGACTTGCCTTCTATATAGAAGCGGGCTCGTGTGAACTCACATCTTCTTGAATCCTTACTGGTAACCCTTTTACAAATGCGTCAATCTTCTCTTTTTCATCTTCGAATGCTCCCGGACACAATAGACACAACTCTATGAATCGTCGTTCATATGTGGTAACGTCGAACCCTTGTGTTCGTAACTCTTTAAGTTCCGCCTTGAGTTTATTGACTTCGTTTCTAGGACGGTACTGCTCGTTCATCAATTACTTGAATGCCGACTACGGTAGTGCGTAAGCAGCATTTTGTCCTACCTGTTCAAGATAGGTGTTCCACCATGTTAACGCAGTACCTGTGAAGGTATGCGTAGCGTACTTAACTTTGTCCTCTTTAGTACACTTACTTATGGCAAACACCAATTCGATTTTCTCGGTCCACTGTTTCAATCCAATTGGTCCTTCGGTTCCATCAAATTCCAAAGGTTTGCAGGCAGTAAATTCTTTGTAGGAGCATCCTACACGATTTCTTGCGCCGTTAGCTGCATTGCTAGATTCAGAGTTATTGTTGGTATGTAGCGCAGCCTGTACAGCGGCTATGTTTGCAGCAAGAAAGGTACGAAATTCCTCTTCGCTTATATTCATGGTGTGTCGAGTAGTAGGTGCCATTTCCTTCAAAATAGCCAACTGAATCGAGTTAATCATACAGAATATTAAGAGTAGTCAATAATATTTCGTAGCATAATATGAACTCATTTATAAAAGCTTTTTCTTCATATTAGCGTTTTATAAGTTTAAATTCGGGTACTACCTACCCGTTAAGTTCATACTTAGTAGCTAATATACAATTCAACTACTACAATTCCATATGAAAATCTGATTATAATAATATATCACACATAAATATTCTTCAAACTTACAACATCGCTATATTACATATAACATGAAGTATAGTACACTTTGATACAGGACAGTTTTGAAGATAAATCTAGTTAATATGCAAGTTGTTCAGCAAAGGAAATAAAGACACGTAATTCATAAGTCCAGAAACAAGCCATGCATTCTGGTTTTACTAAGATGACTTCCCATCCTTGGTCTTGTGGAAAATAACCGTTATGACCATTGGCTAGGCAGCATGTTGTAATGTCGTCAAAAGGACGAGGGTTTCGTATTGTCAAACTGCCCCGTAATAATCTAAAAACCTTGTTTCTCACCCCAACTACTGAATCCGTCACTTGTGGGAAGGTTTTATTTAAAAGTTGCAATCCAATGTTCTTTTTCTCAATTTGGTAAGAAGCGAACATCACTAACCCGTAAGCATAACATGCTTCTTTATGTTGCATGTTAGAAGCTCTTTCTAATTCACGAAATCCTAGGTTGGGATATGTTGAGTCAAAATAGGTTCTTAACCCGTAGCGTAAAATTGCATTTGGGTTCCTCGCATTTAATGCTCTAAAGAAAACACGGCGTAACTTACGGTCTCCCCAATGTGATATACCCCACCTATCAAAGGAAAGCCTTTTATAAACTAAGTCATTTCTGGAAAGTCTTTCAAATGTTTGACAAGTTAATTTCGCAATAACTAAATGTGCTGATGAATTCTGACCGACTCTAGACAAGATTTCCTCAATCATATCCTCTGGTAGGTCTTCTAAAATATTCGGTTATCTACCCTTAACGTCCATTTTGTTTTTATACCGTAAAATAGACAAGGATTAGATTCGTAAAAGATAATTAACATACAATACAAGCAATTTTTACATAGAACATAAAAGTACAAGCACACTACAATACATATAATACACAACATGATTACAACCTTCTAATCTGAATCACTGGTTTCTTCTTCTTCGGACTTGGTTCATTTTCCTAATTTTCTAGGAATATATGGTGTTCCTCTAATACGAGCCGTCATTTTCCATAATGGTTTAGAAAAACCTGGTGGTTTAGAGGTTCCCGAGTCATTGTTACATTTTAGGAAATACGGATGTTGTCGATACATATAAAGTTCATCGGGGTTGGAATCGGGTTTCTCTATTTTTATACCTTTTCCCTTATTATTTTCTTTCGCTTTATTAAATTGGGTCGAGGTAATTTCTATAATATCATCGGAATCCTCATCGGGATCTGATTCATCGAAAAATTGGTAATCTTCCCAATATTTCGCTTCCTCGGCGGAAACACCATTGACCATTATTAACTTTGGTCCGTTGGTTGAGGATTTTCTTTTATTTAATCGATTTACTATAGGTATCAATATTTCTTCCTCCGGAACCTCTTCTTCTTCTGGTTCCTCCTCTTCCGATTCATCCTCTTCTGGTCCCTCTTCTTCCGGTTCCTCCTCTTCCGATTCCTCCTCTTCCGGTTCCTCTTCGGGAATTTGTGAATCTTCCCAAAATATATTCGACTCTTCATTATTATTAGGTGAATCAATGGGATTTGTACTAGAGGTAGACATCAATCACACAATATCAAACACGTTAAGAGATTAATATATCACATAATATTTACATGTTAATAATATATAGTTTCCAACAAAAAAAATGTTAAGCAATCGTTTTTGAAGAAAAACACGGTCGAAGTCCAGACTCACTAATGCATCCTAACAAACTCGGTAAGACACACTAATGCAATTTTCTGGTTCTCTAAGACCAACGCTCAGATACCAACTGAAATGTCCCGTTCATATTGATTATAAACGTTCCATATTAATTTATTTCGTCGCGAGGTTTTGACCTCTATATGAGAAGTTTTTCAAAGATTGCATTTATTTTTAAAATGACCATAACCTTTATTTTATCTACAAAGGTTTAAAAGCATTACGTCGATTATCAAATAATGATAATCTTAAATATATCGTTTACACACGACCGTTACATAATGGTTTACAATAAGAATATATTACATCAAAAATAAGTTTCTTGAATGCAGTTTTTACATAATATCATACAGGCATGGACTCCAAATCTTGTCCTTATTTTAGTATGCAACAGCGGAAGCTCTTAATAATCACCTGAGAATAAACATGCTTAAAACGTCAACAAAATGTTGGTGAGTTATAGGTTTAACCTATATATTATCAAATCATAATAATAGACCACAAGATTTCATATTTCAATATACATCCCATACATAGAGATAAAATTCATTCATATGGTGAACACCTGGTAACCGACATTAACAAGATGCATATAAGAATATCTCCTATCATTCCGGGAAATCCTTCGGACATGATAAAAACTAATTCGAAGTACTAAAGCATTCGGTACTTTGGATGGGGTTCGTTAGGCCCAATAGATCTATCTTTAGGATTCACGTCAATTAGTAGATCGGTTTACTAATTCTAAGGCTACCAAGCAAAAGGGGCATATTCGGATTCGATCATTCACCCATATAATGTAGTTTCATTTACTTGTGTCTATTTCGTAAAACATTTATAAAACTGCATGTATTCTCATCCCAAATTATTAGATTTTAAAAGTGGGACTATAACTCACTTTCACAGATTTTTACTTCGTCGGGAAGTAAGACTTGGCCACTGGTCAATTCACGAACCTATAACAAATATGTACATATATATCAAAGTATGTTCAAAATATATTTACAACATTTTTAATACGTTTTACTATTTTAAGTTTTTTAAGTCAGCTGTCCTTGTTAGTAACCTACAACTAGTTGTCTATAATTAGATGTACATAAATAAATCGATATATATTGTCTTGAATCAATCCACGACCCAGTGTATACACTTCTCAGGCTAGATCACAACTCAAACTATATATATTTTTGTAATCAACCTCAACCCTGTATAGCTAACTCCAACATTACTGCATATAGAGTGTCTATGGTTGTTCCAAATAATATATATAGATGGGTGGATATGATATGTCAAAACATTTGCATACGTGTCTATGGTATCCCAAGATTACATAATATATTAGAATACATGTATAATACATATAAGTTAGCTAGGATATGATTAATATAGATTTGTTACCAATTTTCACGTAGCTACAACAAGCAAAAATAACCAATCTTGTTTTACCCATAACTTCTTCGTTTTAAATCCGTTTTGAGTGAATCCAATTGCTATGGTTTCATATTGAACTTAAGTTTATGAATCTATATAGAAAAAGTATAAGTTTATAGTCATAATTACAGGTTACAAGTTATTTTTGTAAAGGTAGTCATTTCAGTCGAAAGAACGACGTCTAGATGACCATTTTGGAAAACATACTTCCACTTTGAGTTTAACCATGATTTTTGGATAGAGTTTCATGTTCATAAGAAAAATCATTTTCCCAGAAGAACAACTTTTAAATCAAAATTTATCATAGTTTTTAATTAACTAACCCATAACAGCCCGCGGTGTTACCACAACGGCGTATATCCGGTTTTACGGTGTTTTTCGTGTTTTCCGGTTTTAAATCATTAAGTTAGCATATCATATAGATATAGAACATGTGTTTAGTTGATTTTAAAATTCAAGTTAGAAGGATTAACTTTTATTTGCGAACAACTTTAGAATTAACTAAACTATGTTCTAGTGATTTCAAGTTTAAACCTTCGAATAAGGTAGTTTTATATATATGAATCGAATGATGTTATGAACATCATTAATACCTCAGGTTTTGTGGATAAACCTACTGGAAATGAGAAAAATAGATCTAACTTCAAAGGATCTTTGGATGGGTTGAAAGTTCTTGAAGCAGAATCATGACACGAAAACAAGTTCAAGTAAGATTTCTACTCGAAATAAGATTGTTATAGTTATAGAAATTGAATCAAAGTTTAAATATGAGTATTACCTTGTATTAGAAAGATATCTTACTGTAAATAAGAAATATTTCTTGAAGTTGGATGATCACTTTACAAGATTGGAAGTAAGCTAGCAAACTTGGAAGTATTCTTGATTTTATGAAACTAGAACTTATAGAATTTATGAAAAACACTTAGAACTTGAAGATATAACTTGAGAGAGATCACTTAGATGAAGAAAATTGAAGAATGAAAGTGTTTGTAGGTGTTTTTGGTCGTTGGTATATGGATTAGATATAAAGGATGTGTAATCTTGTTTTCATGTAAATAAGTCATGAATGATTACTCATATTTTTGTAATTTTATGAGATATTTCATGCTAGTTGCCAAATGATGGTTCCCACATGTGTTAGGTGACTCACATGGGCTGCTAAGAGCTGATCATTGAAGTGTATATACCAATAGTACATACATCTAAAAGCTGTGTATTGTATGAGTACGAATACGGGTGGATACGAGTAGAATTGTTGATGAAACTGAACGAGGATGTAATTGTAAGTATTTTTGTTAAGTAGAAGTATTTTGATAAGTGTCTTGAAGTCTTTAAAAAGTGTATGAATACATATTAAAACACTACATGTATATACATTTTAACTGAGTCGTTAAGTCATCGTTAGTCGTTACATATAAATGTTGATTTGAAACCTTTAAGTTAACGATCTTGTTAAATGTTGTTAACCCAATGTTTATTATATCTAATGAGATATTAAATTATTATATTATCATGATATTATGATATATTAATATATCTTAATATGATATATATACATTTAAATGTCGTTACAATGATAATCGTTACATATAAGTGTCGTTTCGAAATACTTAAGTTAGTAATCTTGTTTTTACATATGTAGTTCATTGTTAATATACATAATGACATGTTTACTTATCATTTATCATGATTAAACATAGTGTAACAATATCTTAAAATGATTCATATGTAATTAGTAAGACGTTGTTATAACGATAATCGTTATATATATCGTTTCGAGTTTCTTAATTCAATAAACACAATTTTATGTATATAACTCATTGTTAAAATACCTAATGAGATACTTACTTATCATAATATCATGTTAAATATATATATAATCATATATATGTCATCATATAGTTTTTACAAGTTTTAACGTTCGTGAATCACCAGTCAACTTGGGAGGTCAATTGTCTATATGAAACCTATTTCAATTAATCAAGTCTTAACAAGTTTGATTGCTTAACATGTTGGAAATACTTAATCATGTAAATATCAATTTCATTTAATATATATAAACATGGAAAAGTTCGGGTCACTACAAAAACTGTAATGACCCAGAATTTTCCGACCAAATTATACTTATGAGATTAATATTTACATAAATTAAACCATACCAACATGATAAGCAATCCAAATTGTTGAGACTTGTGTTTTTGAAAAGAGTTTTACACAACGTTTGACCGTCCAATATGACCGATGATATCACGAACTATATAACATACGATAATTATACGCTTGTGTATATATATGTAGTTATATATATTTAACATGATCTAAGGATGGTTTAACATCTCATTGTGTACTAATGACAATGAGTTATAAGTATATTTTGAAACTACTAACTTAAGTTTTTAAAACGATAACTATACGTAACATTCTTTGATATATATACTTATAATCTATAATGCTTATACATGTATCGTATATATAATGTATTTAATCACTTTTTAAGGACTTAAATACATAAAACAATATAAGTATATTCACAAAAGATAGCTATCTTTGAATTCTCGTTCCCTTTCCTCAAGATTTCTATACGTATATCTAGGGTATATGTACCCGTATCATACCTAGCTTCTATACGTATTTACTATTGGTATATACACATTAAATCAACATCCTAATCAACATTATTACTGCCCTAGATATGAGGTAACTAGGATTTTTCAAGTAGTATGAATTATTAGTAAGAAAACAAAATTAGGAATCCTTTTCTTTCTTTATAAACTAAAAACGTTTTTATAAATGAACACCATTTCTTCACTCCATTTTCTCATACCTACACCCTCATTTCTCTCTCAAAATACTCCTAACTTCATACTTGATCATCTCCACGCATTTCCCCCATCATTTAGCTTCAATTACAAGCCTTAAACACCATAAGAAAACTCTTTCAAGAGCATATCAAAATAACCACCCATTTGAAGAAGTTTACTTCCAACCTTTTGATCTAACTCCACCACTCTTTGATTCCAAGATTATTTCTTATCTTTTGCAGTAACTTTGTCCAAGTAACTTGAGGTAGTAACCTTTTTCATAATCTTATTCAATTCATATTCATATAGCTATCTTATTTTGTGGTATAAAATTTTAACAACAAGAACATAGTTTGAATGATTTCAAACTTGTTCGGAAACTAAATAGATCCTTCTAACTTGACTTTTAAAATACTTCAAGACCTGTAATATATCATAATGATATGCTAACCTAACAAGATATAACTTGGTTTTACAAAGAACATCTTAAAAACTGAATCTACGTCGTCGGAGTGCAACCGAGGGCTGTTTTGGGTTGGATAATTAAAAACCATCTTGAACTCTGAATTAGAAGTTCATGTTCTGGAAAAATGATATTTCTTATGAATATGTTAACACATAAAAATTTCATGGTTTAACTCAAAGTGTAAGTATTTTTAGAAAAATGATCATTAAATGTTGTTTTTATGATGGAAAATGATCACTTTCATAAGTTTCACCAAAGTTTGACCTATAACCTATGATTTTGAATACAAACTAACATATTTTCAGTTCATATTCTTAAAATTTGACTCGATCCAAGGAAGTGGCAAGTTGAACCAACAAAAATGGAGTTGTAATGAAGAAACTACGACTAAAACAAGATTGGGTATCCGAAGCTAGTTTAGCTACGAAAATATTTGGAGAAAAAGTAAATTAATAATATCTTTTCTAATTAATATGATATTTTATATATAATTACTTATGATTTGATTTTATATATTTCAGGACCACCTGTAAACAACACGAGAAGATTAATCATAAGACCTCATGATTGTACGCAACACGTCATTTGACAACATGGTACTTTATGTACGCAACATGTCATTTGACAACATGGTACCATGGGTCGAGATTAATTCTGATCAATACGAATACGATGGGGTCTTTATTTATTTGATTTAAGCAACTAATTGTGGACCACTAACATCGGACTGCTAACTACGGACTAAGAAAATATTAAAAGTATATATATATGTAACGATTACTTAAAAAGAAAATATGTTGATATATTATATATATGGTTAGGTTCATGATATCTATCGGAGACCAAGTCGAATTAAATACCTTCAAGGCAAAGGTGAGTTTCATTTTCTCCCTTTTTATATATTTTTGGGCTGAGAATACATGCGCTGATTTATAAATGTTTTACGAAATAGGCACAAGTACTAAAACTAATTCTATGTGGGTTTAAACCAGAAATATACCCTTAGCTTGGTAACATTAAACTACTTGTCTATGTACGGTAGGCGCGAATCCTAAAGATAGATCTATTGGGCCTGACAAACCCCATCCTGACTATGGGATGCTTTAGTACTTCGAGGTTATTTTAAACACACCTAATCAGATGTACTTCAGAGGGTAAAACATGAACGTTAAGGCTTGTTACCGGGTGCCTACAACTTATAGAATACTTTTATACACTTGCGAGTGTACATATATTTATAAACGGAAATCTTGTGGTCTATTAATATATTGAAATGATTGTTATGATAAACCTATGAACTCACCAACCTTTTGGTTGACAATTTAAAGCATGTTTATTCTCAGGTATTAAAGAAATCTTCCGCTGTGCATTAGCTCATTTTAAGGATATTACTTGAAGTCATTCATGGCATATTTTGAAAGACGTTGCATTCGAGTCATTGAGTTCATCAAGATTATGATTAAGTCAATTTTAGTTGGATATATTATGAAATGGTGTGCATACCATCAATTTTCTTTGTAAAGAAAGTTTGTCTTTTAAAAATGAATGCAATGTTTGTAAAATGTATCATATAGATGTCAAATACCTCGCGATGTAATCAACTATTGTGAATCGTTTATAATGTATATGAACGGGTCCTTTCAAAAACTCTCCTCTCTCTAGATGTGGATGAGAGTGTTTGTGAGGATGAAATGTGATCCACAATGACCAAATGGATCAGCTTTGAGAGCTCCAAGCCGACACCAAAATGAATTTACCAAAATACCCCTTTTTAAAACCAATTAAAACAGCTGGCCCGTCAGGCATTTTGGATGGCGTCCCAAAATCTGGACGGCGTCCCACTCTTTAATACTGGACGGCGTCCCACTTCTTGGACGGCGTCCCACTTAGCTGAAACAGAAATCAGGGTGTTACAACTCTCCCCCACTTGAACTCGATCACGTCCTCATGATCTTCGTCACTTAACCAAACGGACCACACTCCACGGTCCTCAAACATAAGTCCCAAACCGTCTTTCCAAGGCAACTCTTCCCAATGAATCACCTTTAACAACTAAAATTGTCACACGCGATTTATCAAATCACAATCCGAGAGCTAAAACCTTACTCAATCTCTCACATCGGGAAGAACTCAACTAATCTCGAACCGAGATATCAATCCCCTAGCGTACCCTTACCGAGTACAATGCTAAAAGTAACCAAGTCAACCTAAGGTCAACAACACGAAACGATGGAGACCGAACCAAACGAATCCTTACGGATAACACCAATCACTAAACATCCCTTGTAGTGCGCAATACAACCCATACGCAACTACCGTAACATCATAATAAACGGTTAAAACCGATAGCTCCCAAAACGACTATGGCAACGCTAATCCAAAGGTGTACCAAAATCAACAATTCGTCACACCCGTAACAACATGTGAGCGAAGCACGGCTATCGCATCACTAATCCTACAACATGGTTCTCACGACCCCTCCATCGGTGTATAAATCAACCGATAGTTCACACAACATGGTCCTTACGACCCACACCATCGGTGTATAAAACAACTGATAGATCACACAACACGGTCCTTACGACCCCACCATTGGTGTATAAATAACTAATAGATCAAACAACATGAAGGTTGGCCGAAAACACACGCGCCTTAGTGAATCCGAACTACACGCGTCTCACTACCTTCCTCGCAACAACAAACGGGATTGGCCGAACTACACGCGCCATAGTGAATCCGAACTACACGAGAGTCACTATCCCAAAGGAATGACCAAACTACACGAGTCATTTGTGAATCCGAACTACACGAGACTCACTCCTCAATACAATGACCGAAACCACACGAGTCATTGGTGAATCCGAACTACACGCGATTCACTTCCATAATAAGATGACCGAACTACATGCGTCATCGTGAATCCGAACTACATTAGATTCACAAATCAACACCGGATGAAGTCAGCGGACCCCGAAAGTCATGCTTCACCGATATAACACATACACCCTTGATGAAGTCAGCGGACCCCGAAGGTCATGCTTCACCAATCACATATTCCCATGATGAAGTCAGCGGACCCCTAGGTCATGCTTAACCAATAAATAATTCCATGATGAAGTCAGCGGACCCCGAAGGTCATGCTTCACCAATCAACGCCCTTTTGGCCTCGAACAACGAGTAGCGTAACATCGCGGTATACTACACCATAGTGAATCCTAACGGATACCACTAACCATTCACACAATCGAGCAAGAACCACCTATATCAAACGTAGTCACAAAACAATAATTCCCCAAAAGAGAACCCGACACACACATCCCTTAACCGAGGGATTTCACCTTGCTCGCCAAACACATCCATTATCTCTCAACGAGATTTACCACATTACCACTTCGGTGATAATTTAAATCCAAAATCATAAGTACAATTTAACTGAAATTGTACTCTACCACAAATCGACCAAAACTTGGTCCCAACACAAGTTTCGGATCTACCATAAGCATTATCCGAATTCTCACCCTAAGGTCTCCTCGGGCGGGAGTGTAACTCCCCCACTTGGAACTACGTTCCATATCCACAACTCGTACTACCGTACAGTGCCACCAACGGTAGATTTTACCAACAATTGGGTTCACACGACCCATCGACATATCTTGCTCCAACCTTGAGCATACCAAGGATCTTAATATATCCTTAAACACTTCGAACGAAAAGTGTACCACGATTACACAAACCATACCCTCGCACTCATCCAATTGCTTTAGTTTGTCAAATTTCACCTAGTCACTCATGTACCTAAGGGTTTCTCCCGGTACCCTAAGTACAATGTAACCACAACCCAATCGGAGCCGAACACCACGCTAGTAGGTATGAAAGAGGCACCTAATGTCGCGTCACGTAGACTCCTTTACCAACATACATCGAGATCAACACTCGATTTCAAGGAATTCAATCCACCCGACGAACCTCATGGTTCATCAACTTCAACCCGAAAGTGAACACGCGCTTAACGACCGAACACCAAAACCCATTTCCATGGTTTGGTAGAAACATTTCCCAATACTAAGGAATGCTTGGTTACACCAAGTCTTACGCCCTTCGCCCATCAATCAAAACGTCGCCATAGGGTACTTCCATTAGGAACGTCACCCATATCAATAACATGCACAACACAATGCATTTAATAAACTTAAATTCAAACGGCACTTAATAAATAATCAATGGACATATTTATTAAAACGAAACGTACCTTAACGTCTCCTTGCCGCACCCGTCCAGGCTAACTTGGGACATTCCGACTTACGATGTCCTTCTTCTTGGCAATTGAAGCACACCATGCCATAACCCTTTGGTACCGAACATTCCCAAGACTTGTGACCCCTCACGCCACAATTGTAACATCTAGACGCACTATAATCTGATATATTCGTTCGTGTACCATCCGTGCTCACACTCGGACCCTTAGTCCTCTTACTCGGAGCACCATACGAAAGAACCCTTCTCTCACTTGAAGGTTCACCCTTCTTCGATCGCGAATACGACTCGAAACCTCTAGCCAAGTCGAATAATTCCGCAAACGATTTTGCTTGACCCCGGCTAATTTTATCCTTCAAGTCATCATTCAAAGTCCGATAGAAATCTTACATCAACAAATGATCATTCCCCAAATACTCCAGGAAAAAATGAGCCTTCGCCATAAAGGTCGTCTTGAGAGTATTCAAATCCATAGAGCCCTGTTGCAAATTTCGCAACTCTTACACATTTCCGACAAATCGGCTGAAGTTCGGAACTCCTTGAAGAATTCCTTCTTAAACTTGTCCCATGATAACGCCATAAACGGTTCACCACCGACAAGATCAATCTTACTATCCAACCAATCCTTCGCCCGACCCCGCAACAAACTAGTAGCGAGTCTTGTCCTCTTCTCAGGAGGGCATTTAATAGTACGAAAACACCCTTCGACATCTGAGATCCAAGTTGTGCTTATCAAAGGATCTGGTTCTCCGTCGTACATTGGGGGTCTAGTCTTCATGAATCTCTTAAGACAATGCTCCATTTCACCACTACTCCAAGATTCGGAATACTTCCTATCCATTTCTTCTCGAAACGCACTCATTTGCTCCGCAACGGCTGCCGCAACTGTAGCACTAAACTCTAGATCGTTCGTCTCAATCCCGTTTCCCGTCGCCATTCTAAGGAATGCAAAAGCGATTAGATCACAAACGTATAAAGCACATGCACAACACCGCCCCATCTTGCTAAACACTCGTCGTACATCACTTGCTAGACACGATTTGCACCCGTAATAAGGTTTGCAAGTCCTTATTACGCATACATGCCGTATCGGCTCGTTAGTACAATGACCGCCTCGCTCGATGATATATGCAAACGCAAACATAAACAAAACACAATGCAATCACATATTAATAATATCCACATATTAATATAAACGTTAGTCCTCCTACAAACAAGGCACTAACTATAACCCATTCCGAACCGTACTCCTACAAGTCCCGCAACAAATTAAGCACACACAAAAGTCTAAGTCTAGGCACCTATCTCAAGTCACCTAAATCCCTTAGACTATGCTCTGATACCACTTGTAACAACCTAACCCGTTATCCATCCAAAAACGTGCTAAAAAAAAATTCTGGGACAGTTCATCTGGACGGCGTCCCGCTATTTGGACGGCGTCCAGCTCTGAAGGATTAGACGGCGTCCAGCCATCTTGGACGGCATCCAAATACACTAAAAAGTTTTGATCAGTTTAACAATTACACACGGGCGAAAAACCCGCTTTCCGACACTTTTAAACCAAAACACTTTCACAATGTGTTATAATAATTAAAATTAAGAGTTTTCCATAATAAAACCGAGTTTTACAACACCAGGCCACATCGACCAAAATTACCACAAGGTGACCATTTCGACCCAATTTAGTTTATACAAACATAGACCGAGCATGGGATTGGGGATACGCTACCCAATCCTAATCGAACCAAAAGCAAGTCTTCTAAAGCAAACTACGCAAGCTCACTAGTCCCCACGCTTACCCGAACCACCGCATCCATGCAATCTATAAAAATGTAAACAACGAGAGGGTAAGCTAACGCTTAGTGAATGAAAATATACTACATACATATATATGCATAAAATGGACACGCCACACAAATAATCAAATACCGCATACCGGAGCATCCATGCTTAAAGGCAAGCTAGTCTAAGCATACCGTACAATCACTAAGTAACGCTAAAGATACATCAACAAAATATAAGTTCACCAACGACGAGGTGAACAACGCCAATAAGCTACACCCGGAGGGTTAGCTACATCACAACAATGCATCAATATATATATATATATATATATATATATATATATATATATATATATATATATATATATATATATATATATATATATATATATATATATATATATATATATATATATATATATAACAATATATATAAACGAATAAGGGTAACCCCTTAACCCATTACCGAATACCAAACACCACAATGAAGATTGGCCGAACTACACGAGCCTTAGTAATCCGAAACCACACGAGATTACTATCTTCAACAAGACAACATCGAGGTTGGTCGAACTACACGAGCCTTAGTAATCCAAACTACACGAGATCACTACCTCAATAAGATGACCGAACTACACGCGTCATCGTGAATCCGAACTACACGAGACTCACTTCCGATAAGATGACCGAACTATACGCGTCATCATGAATTCGAACTACACGAGATCCACTCCACTTTCACTATTTAAAACCCACGGTCGCAGGATTATAAAATCCACCACATCGGGGTTATCCACATCACAACAATATCAACCCTTCGCCATTGGGGTTATATACTCCACATCACAAACACGTGTGATAACGTACACACAAAACGTGTACCTCGCCAAAGGTGGTCAACCAAAATGCACAACCGGGCCAATTGGACCTAAATACAAGTCCATCAAATCCACCTATATGTGAAGTGAGCTCTATAATCGAGAACTGCTTCACCCGACCTGCACCCATCCTACACATACACATGTACATAGGATATTACCACTCACCTTATCGCCTTGATGAATGCCACCAAAATAATCCGCAACCCGTCAATGGAAAGTACCTATTACATTATCACAAAACACACAATACAATTAGGGTTGACTTACAAACCAACCCATTTGACACTTAGTGCAAATTCGACCCAAATGCACTTTCAAGCACAAAACGTGCCCAAACTAACCAATAATCACTAACAATAGTGACAATGGTCCTAATACGCCAAATACATCCAAACACAAGTGTTAAACACTCGTCTTGCCCATTTTGAAACCAAAACTCTAATTCGACCCATTTCAAAATTAGGTAACCAAACACACCCAAAAGTGTTCCAACACTTCCATAATCACTAACCCTAGTGATTAAACTCATTTTCAAAGCCTAATCAAGGCCAAATTGTCAACCAACCCAACACCCGCCAAGTGACAAGACTAACTAGTCACCATGAACCCACTTCATCCTCTAAAAGGGTTTTACAACAAACTAGCTCAAAACCCTAACTCGAATATCAAATCTAACAAATGAAATTCGGAGTTTGAGCTTACCAATACCACCACAATGTAGCTAGGAGCGAGATGAACAACTTTAAAACCCGAGCTTTGGTGAGAACCCGACTCCTTCTTCTCCAAATCCACCTCTCTCTCTAAAACTCTCCTCTCTCTCTAGATGTGGATGAGAGTGTTTGTGAGGATGAAATGTGATCCACAATGACCAAATGGATCAGCTTTGAGAGCTCCAAACGGACACACAAGTGAATTTACCAAAATACCCCTTTTTAAAACCAATTAAAACAGCTGGCCCGTCAGGCATTTTGGACGGCGTCCTAAAATCTGGACGGCGTCCCATTCTTTAATACTGGATGGCGTCCCACTTCTTGGATAGCGTCCCACTTAGCTGAAACAGAAATCAGGGTGTTACAAATTACAAAGTCAGTTACAGGAACTTTTAGAGCGTGGTTTCATTCGACCAAGCACATCACCATGGGGAGCTCCTGTTTTGTTTGTCAAGAAGAAATATGGTACATTCAGGTTGTGTATCGACTACCGAGAGTTGAACAAACTTACCATCAAGAACCGCTACCCACTACCGAGAATCAACGACTTATTTGATCAACTACAAGGCTCGTCTATTTATTCGAAGATCGATTTACGTTCTTGATATCATCAAATGCGGGTGAAGGAGGATAATATTCCAAAGACTGCTTTTAGGACGCGTTACGGTCATTACGAGTTTATGGTTATGCCGTTTGGATTGACTAACGCACCAGCTGTGTTCATGGACCTCATGAACCGGGTGTGTGGGCCATATCTTGACAAGTTTGTCATTGTTTTCATCGATGACATACTTATTTACTCGAAGAATGATCAAGAGCACGAAGAACATTTGAGAAAAGTGCTAGAGTTGCTGAGAAAAGAAAAATTGTACGCTAAGTTTTCAAAGTGTGCATTTTGGTTGGAAGAAGTTCAATTCCTCAGTCACATAGTGAACAAAGAAGGTATTCAGGTGGATCCAGCAAAGATTGAAACCATTGAAAAGTGGAAAACCCCGAAAACTCCGAAACACATACGCCAGTTTTTAGGACTAGCTAGTTACTACAGAAGGTTCATCCAAGACTTTTCCAGAATAGCAAAACCCTTGACTGCATTAATGCATAAAGGGAAGAAATTTGAATGGAAGAATGAACAAGAGAAAGCGTTTCAGTTATTGAAGAAAAAGTTAACTACGATACCTATATTGTCATTACCTGAAGGGAATGATAATTTTGTGATGTATTCTGATGCCTCAAAGCAAGGTCTCGGTTGTGTATTAATGCAACAAATGAAAGTAATTGCTTATGCGTCTAGACAATTGAAGATTCACGAACAAAATTATACGATGCATGATTTGGAATTAGGCGCGGTTGTTTTTTGCATTAAAGACTTGGAGGCACTACTTATATGGGGTCAAAAGTATTATATATACCGACCACAAAAGTCTTCTACACATATTTAATCAGAAACAACTAAACATGAGGCAGCGCAGATGGATTGAATTGTTGAATGATTACGAATTTGAGATTCGTTACCACCCAGGGAAGGCAAATGTGGTAGACGACGCCTTGAGCAGAAAGGACAGAGAACCTATTCGAGTAAAAGCTATGAATATAATGATTCACACTAACCTTACTACTCAAATAAAGGAGGCGCAACAAGGAGTTTTTAAAGAGGGAAATTTAAAGGATGAAATACCCAAAGGATCGGAGAAGCATCTTAATATTCGGGAAGATGGAACCCGGTATAGGGCTGAAAGGATTAGGGTACCAAAATTCGGAGATATGAGAGAAATGGTACTTAGAGAAGCTCATAAAACCAGATAATCAATACATTCTGGAACGGGGAAGATGTACAAGGATCTCAAGAAACATTTTTGGTGGCCGGGTATGAAAGCCGATGTTACTAAATACGTAGGAGAATGTTTGACGTGTTCTAAGGTCAAAGCTAGGCATCAGAAACCATCAGGTCTACTTCAACAACCCAAAATCCCGAAATGAAAATGAGAAAACATTACCATGGATTTCATCACTAAATTGCCAAGGACTGCAAGTGGTTTTGATACTATTTGGGTAATAGTTGATCGTCTCACCAAATCAGCACACTTCCTGCCAATAATAGAAGATGACAAGATGGAGAAGTTAGCACGACTGTATTTGAAGGAAGTCGTCTCCAGACATGGAATACCAATCTCTATTATCTCTGATAGGGATGGCAGATTTATTTCAAGATTCTGGCAGACATTACAGCAAGCATTAGGAACTCGTCTAGACATGAGTACTGAATATCATCCACGAACTGATGGGCAGAGTGAAAGGACGATACAATTGCTTGAAGACATGCTACGAGCATGTGTTATTGATTTCGGAAACAGTTGGGATCGACATCTACCGTTAGCAGAATTTTCCTACAACAATAGCAACCATTCAAGCATTGAGATGGCACCGTTTGAAGCACTTTATGGTAGAAAGTGCAGGTCTCCGATTTGTTGGAGTGAAGTGGGGGATAGACAGATTACGGGTTCGGAGATAATACAAGAAACTACCGAGAAGATCATCCAAATTCAACAACGATTGAAAATCGCCCAAAGTCGACAAAAGAGCTACGCTGACATTAAAAGAAAAGATATAGAATTTGAAATTGGCGAGATGGTCATGCTTAAAGTTTCACCTTGGAAAGGCGTTGTTCAATTTGGTAAACGAGGGAAACTAAATCCAAGGTATATTGGATCATTCAAGATTATTGAACGTGTCGGACCAGTAGCTTACCGACTTGAGATACCCCAACAACTTGCAGCTGTACATAACACTTTTCACGTCTCGAATTTGAAGAAATGTTTTGCTAAAGAAGATCTCACTAATCCGTTAGACGAAATTCAAATCAACGAAAAACTTCAATTCATTGAAGAACCCGTCGAAATAATGATCGTGAGGTTAAAAGACTTAAGCAAAACAAGATACCAATTGTTAAGGTTCGATGGAATGCTTGTAGAGGACCCAAGTTCACCTAGGAGCATGAAGATCAGGTGAAAAAGAAATACTCACACCGATTTCCAGAAGATTCGTCAACACCTTCTACAACTTAAAATTTCGGGACGAAATTTATTTAACGGGTAGGTACTGTAGTGACCCGAACTTTTCCATGATTATATATTAAATGAAAACTATATTTGCATGATTAAATGTTTCTAACATGTTAAGCAATCAAACTTTTTAAGACTTGATTAATTGAAATAGGTTTCATATAGACAATTGACCACCCAAGTTGACCGGTGATTCACGAACGTTAAAACTTGTAAAAACTATATGATGATATATATATGATTATATATATAGTTAACATGATATTATGATAAGTACGTATCTCATTAGGTATTTTAACAATGAGTTATATACATAAAATTGAGTTTATTGAATTAAGAAACTCGAAACGATATATATAACGATTATCGTTATAACAACGTCTTACTAAATACATATGAATCATATTAAGATATTGATACACTATGTTTAATCATAATAAATGGTAAGTAAACATGTCATTAAGTGTATTAACAATGAACTACATATGTAAAAACAAGAGTACTAACTTAATGATTTCAAAACGAGACATATATATAACGATTATCGTTGTAACAACATTTAACTGTATATATATCATACTAAGATATATTAATATATCATAATATCATGATAATGTAATAATTTAACATCTTATTAGATATAATAAACAATGGGTTAACAACATTTAACAAGATCGTTAACCTAAAGGTTTCAAAACAACATTTACATCTAACGACTAACGATGACTTAACGACTCAGTTAAAATGTATATACATGTAGTGTTTTAATATGTATTCATACACTTTTGAAAGACTTCAAGACACTTATCAAAATACTTCTACTTAACAAAAATGCTTACAATTACATCCTCGTTCAGTTTCATCAACAATTCTACTCCTATGCACCCGTATTCGTACTCGTACAATACACAGCTTTTAGACGTATGTACTATTGGTATATACACTTCAATGATTAGCTCTTAGCAGCCCATGTGAGTCACCTAACACATGTGGGAACCATAAGTTGGCAACTAGCATGAAATATCTCATAAAATTACAAAAATATTAGTAATCATTCATGACTTATTTACATGTAAACAAAATTACACATCCTTTATATCTAATCCATATACTAACGATAAAAAACACCTACAAACACTTTCATTCTTCAGTTTTCTTCATCTAATTGATTTCTCTCAAGTTCTATCTTCAAGTTCTAAGTGTTCTTCATAAATTCTATAAGTTCTAGTTTCATAAAATCAAGAATACTTCCAAGTTTGCTAGCTTACTTCCAATCTTGTAAAGTGATCATCCAACCTCAAGAAATATTTCTTATTTACAGTAAGATATCCTTATAATATAAGGTAATACTCATATTCAAACTTTAGTTCAATTTCTATAACTATAACAATCTTATTTCGAGTAATGATCTTACTTGAACTTGTTTTCGTGTCATGATTCTGCTTCAAGAACTTTCAAGCCATCCAAGGATCCTTTGAAGCTAGATCCATTTGTCTCTTTTCCAGTAGGTTTATCCACAAAACTTGAGGTAGTAATGATGTTCATAACATCATTCGATTCATACATATAAAGTTATCTTATTCGAAGGTTTAAACTTGAAATCACTAGAACATAGTTTAGTTAATTCTAAACTTGTTCGCAAACAAAAGTTAATCCTTCTAACTTGACTTTTAAAATCAACTAAACACATGTTCTATATCTATATGATATGCTAAATTAATGATATAAAACCGGAAAACACAAAAAATACCGTAAAACCGGATATATGCCGTCGTAGTAACACCGCGGGCTATTTTGGGTTAGTTAATTAAAAACTATGATAAACTTTGATTTAAAAGTTGTTCTTCTGGGAAAATGATTTTTCTTATGGACATGAAACTATATCCAAAAATCATGGTTAAACTCAAAGTGGAAGTATGTTTTTCAAAATGGTCATCTAGACGTCGTTCTTTCAACTGAAATGACTACCTTTACAAAAATGACTTGTAACCTGTATTTATGAGTATAAACTTATACTTTTTCTATTTATATTCATAAACTTAAGTTCAATATGAAACCATAGCAACTTGAAACACTCAAATCGGATTTAAAACGAAGAAGTTATGGGTAAAACAAGATTGGATATTTTTGCTTGTTGTAGCTACGTGAAAATTGGTAAAAAATTTATATTAATCATATCCTAGCTAACTTATATTGTATTATACATGTATTCTAATATATTATATAATCTTGGGATACCATAGACACGTATGCAAATGTTTTAACATATCATATCGACCCATGTATATATATTATTTGGAACAACCATAGATACTCTATATGCAGTAATGTTGGAGTTAGCTATACAGGTTTGAGGTTGATTCCAAAAATATATATACTTTGAGTTGTGATCTAGCCTGAGACGTGTATACACTGGGTCGTGGATTTATTCAAGATAATATATGTCGATTTATTTCTGTACATCTAATTGTGGACAGCTAGTTGTAGGTTACTAACGAGGACAGCTGACTTAATAAACTTAAAACATTAAAACTTATTAAAAATGTTGTAAATAAATTTTGAACATACTTTGATATATATGTACATATTTGTTATAGATTCGTGAATCGACCAGTGGCCAAGTCTTACTTTCCGACGAAGTAAAAATCTGTGAAAGTGAGTTATAGTCCCACTTTTAAAATCTAAAATTTTGGGATGAGAATACATGCAGTTTTATAAATGTTTTATGAAATAGACATAAGTAAATGAAACTACATTATATGGGTGAATGATCGAAGCCGAATATACCCCTTTTGCTTGGTAACCTAAGAATTA
Organism: Rutidosis leptorrhynchoides; assembly: GCF_046630445.1. Classification (NCBI taxonomy): domain Eukaryota; kingdom Viridiplantae; phylum Streptophyta; class Magnoliopsida; order Asterales; family Asteraceae; genus Rutidosis; species Rutidosis leptorrhynchoides. The sequence goes on along the minus strand of NC_092337.1, from coordinate 186,122,074 downwards.
TTAAACCGATCTACTAATTGATGCGAATCCTAAAAATAGATCTATTGGGCCTAATGAACCCCATCCAAAGTATCGGATGCTTTAGTACTTCGAATTCATTTTTATCATGTCCGAAGGATTTCCCGGAATGATAGGGGATATTCTTATATGCATCTTGTTAATGTCGGTTACCAGGTGTTCACCATATGAATGAATTTTATCTCTATGTATGGGATGTATATTAAAATATGAAATCTTGTGGTCTATTATTATGATTTGATAATATATAGGTTAAACCTATAACTCACCAACATTTTGTTGACGTTTTAAGCATGTTTATTCTCAGGTGATTATTAAGAGCTTTCGCTGTTTCATACTAAAATAAGGACAAGATTTGGAGTCCATGCTTGTATGATATTATGTAAAAACTGCATTCAAGAAACTTATTTTTGATGTAATATATTCTTATTGTAAACCATTATGTAATGGTCGTGTGTAAATGGTATATTTTAGATTATCATTATCAGATAATCTACGTAATGCTTTTTAAACCTTTATCGATAAAATAAAGGTTATGGTTGTTTTAAAAATGAATGCAGTCTTTGAAAAACGTCTCATATAGAGGTCAAAACCTCGCGACGGAATCAATTAATATGGAACGTTTATAATCAATATGAACGAGAAATTTCAGAAGATCTCACGATTCCTTTAGAAGAGATTAAGATCAATGAAAAACTACAATTCATTGAAGAACCCATCGAGGTAATGGATCGTGAGGTTAAAGGACTTAAGCAAAACAAGATACCAATCGTTAAAGTTCGATGAAATGCTCGTAGAGGACCTGAGTTCACCTGGGAACGTGAAGATTAGATGAAGCAGAAATACCCGCACTTATTTCCAGAAGATACGTCAACACCTGTAACTGCTTAAAATTTCGGGACGAAATTTATTTAATGGGTAGGTACTGTAGTGACCCGAACTTTTTCATGATTATATATTATATGAGATTAATATTTACATGAATAAATGTTTCCAATATGATAAGCAATCAAACTTGTTAAGACTTGTTTAATTGGAATGGAAATTATGAAAACGTTTGACCACCCAATTTGTCCGACGATTCACGAACGTTATAACTTGTAATTGACATGATAATATATATATATATATATATATATATATATATATATATATATATATATATATATATGTGTGTGTGTGTGTGTGGTCATATATATGTTTAAAATGATAAAATGTTAATTAAGTATCTCATTAAGTATATTAACAATGAACTATATACATAAAATGAGACTACTAACTTAAGGATTTCGAAACGATATATATACGTAACGATTATCGTTGTAACAACGTTTTAGCATATAAATATGGTATTAAGATATATTAATACACTTTGTTATCATGTTAACATAACAATTTAACATCTCATTAAGAATAATAACCATGTATAACAAGATCGTTAACTTAAAGGCTTCGAAACAACACTTACATGTAACGACTAACGATGACTTAACGACTCAATTAAAATGTATATACATGTAGTGTATTAAGATGTATTAATACACTTTTGGAAGACTTCAAGACATATATCAAAATGCTCATACTTAACAAAAATGGTTACATTTACATTCTCATTCATTTTCATCAACAATTCTACTCGTATTCATCTGTATTCGTACTCGTACAATACCCAGCTTTTAGATGTATTTACTATTGGTATATACACATTAATTATTAGCTCTTAGCAGCCTTAATGAGTCATCTAAACATGTAGGAAACATCATTTGGCAACTAGCATGAAATATCTAACAAAAATACAAACTTATGGAGCCTTTATCTTGACTCCATTTTCACGAATTCATGCACCATCACAAACACTTTTATTTTTTAACTTTCATGCATCAAACTAATCTCTCTCAAATTCTCTCTTATTGTTCTAAGTGTTCTTCATCATCCTCATCAAAATCTACATCAATCTAGCTCATAAATTCATACATAAAACAGCTTACAAAACAACTACTCAAGAAAACTTTAAGAACACTTTCAAGTTTGCAAGTCTACTTCCAAGCTTTCGATTCCATTCCAATCAATCATCTAATATCAAGAAACCTTTGTTATTAACAGTAGGTTATCTTTCTAATTCAAGGTAATATTCATATTCAAGCTTTGATTCGATTTCTATAACTATAACTATCTTAATTCGAGTAGTAATCTTATTTGAACTTGTTTTCGTGTCATGATTCAACTTCAAGAACTTCCAAGCCATCAAAATCCTTTGAAGCTTAAGTTATTTTCTCATCATTTCCAGTAGGTTTACCTACTTTACTTGAGGTAGTAATGATGTTCATAACATCATTTGATTCATATATATATATAACTATCTTATTCGAAGATTTAAACTTGTAATCACTAGAACATAGTTTAGTTGATTCTAAACTTATTCTCAAACAAAGTTAATCCTTCTAACTTAACTTTTAAAATCAACTAAACACATGTTTTATATCTATATGATATGCTAACATAATGATTTAAAACTTGGAAACGCAAAGAACACCGTAAAACCGTACATACGCCGTCGTAGTTAAACCAGAGGCTGTTTTGGGTTGGATAATTAAAAACTATGATAATCTTTGATTTAAAAGTTGTTCTTCTGGGAAAATGATATTTCTTATGAACATGAAACTATATCTAAAAATCATGGTTAAACTCAAAGTGGAAGTATGTTTTTAAAAAAAGTCATCAAGATGTCGGTCTTTCGACGGAAATGACTACCTCTTTCAAAAATGACTTGTAACCTGTATTTCTGACTATAATCCTATACTTTTTATGTTTATATTATTAATGTTCGGTTCGATACGAAACCATAGCAATTTGATTCACTTAAAACGGATTTGTAACGAAGAAATGGTGGGTAAAATAAAATTGGGAAAAATTACTAGTTTTAGCTACGAAATTTTTTATAACAAATCTATACTAACTATATCCTAACTAACTTATACTATATTCTATATATATATATATATATATATATATATATATATATATATATATATATATATATATATATATATATATATATATATATATATATATAATATCTTGATAGACGATAGACCCGTATACAATGTTTTGACATATCATATTGACATCATCTATATATATATATTATTTTGGAATAACCGTAAGACACTATATGCGGTAATGCTCGAGTTAGCATATAATGGGTCGAGGTTGATTCTAAAATAATATATATACCTTGAGTTGTGATCGAGTTTGAGACATGTATACACTGGGTCGTGGATTGATTCGAGATAATATGCATATGTTAACTTATTTATGTACTACTAACTGTGGACTACTAATTGTGGACTACTAACGTTGGACTGCTAATTTAACAACTTAAATCGTCAACACGTGATAAAAATGTTGTGAATATATTTCGATCATACTTTGATATATATATGTATATATTTGTTATAGGTTCGTGAATCGACCCGTGGGTAAGTCTAATTCTCGACGAATTGATAATCTGTGAAAGTAAGTTATAGTCCCACTTTTAAAATCTAATATTTTTGGGATGAGAATACATGCAGTTTTATAAATGTTTTACAAAATAGACACAAGTATGCGAAACTACATTCTATGGTTGAATTATTATTACCGAATATCACCCTTTTTAGTGTGGTAATCTAAGAATTAGGGAATAGAAACCCTAATTGACGCGAATCCTAAAGATAGATCTATTGGGCCTAACAAACCTCATCCGAGTTACAGATGCTTTAGTACTTCGAATTTTATCATGTCCGATGAGAGTCCCGGAATGATGGGGATATTCTAGATGCATTTTGTTAATGTCGGTTACCAGGTGTTCACCATATGAATGATTTTTATCTCTATGCAGTTTTTGCGAAATGCCTGATATGAGATGGATGATTATGAAAAATGAAAATCTTGTGTCTATTAATATAATTTGATAAATATATAGGTTAAACCTATAACTCACTAAAATTTTTATTGACGTTATAAGCATGTTTATTCTTGTAACACCCCATTTTCCCCGTTAATGATATGTAGGTGTGTCGTGTATGTACGATAGGTGTATAAAGGATTTGAGACATGTTCGTGCATTAAATTTCTTGTATGCGAGAAGTGATCAGGCCACGACCAAGGTCGCGGCGCTGAGCTGCAGGCCGCGGCGCGACGAACCAAAGAATTCAGGATCAGGAGGCACGATAAGACAGCCACTAGACCACGTTATATGTCGCGGCGCGATGATGAGGGCCGCGACGGGGCGTTCTGGGCGGACTGGTACCAGGTTTTTGTAATTTTAAATGAGGTTCAAGGGCATTTTGGTCATTTCGCGTGTGAGCCAGATTTGAGATCTAAATCTCATCCATTCATTTCATTTCTTTTATTTCTTTTTCCTTTTCTTTCTATTTTTCCTCTCAAAACTTGAAACCCCAAGTGATTCTAAGAGATTTTTGGAAAGGAAGAAGCGGATTTTGATCGAAAGCGTAAGAGACAAGTTTGTTCTCCTCGTTCTTAGCTACAAGGTGATACTAGCGGTAGGCTCTAACTCCGAATTTCATTTTTGTGTTCTTCATCTAAATTTAGGGCTTTTGATTGTATGTTCATACATGGAACCCCACTAGTTGTTAATGGAAGATAATAACTAGGATTCGGGTTTATTAGTGATGAAGGCGGGTTTTAGGTTGATTGATGATTTAGCCTTGCTTAGGGCCTTAAATTGAGTGTAATCACTATGATTAGTGATTATGGAAGTGTTGGAACTCATTTGGGTGTGTTGGTTGACTAAATTTGAAATGTGTTAAAATTAGGATTTTGGTGTCAAATTGGGCAAGAAAAGTGTTTAACACTTGTGTTTGGGTTAAATTGGCATATTAGGACCATTGTCACTAGTGTTAGTGATTATTGGTTAGTTTGGGCGCGTTTTGGACTTGGAAGTGCAATTGGGTCAAATTTGCACTAGTTGTCAATATGGGTTGGTTTGTGCTCCACCCTAATTTTGTTGTTTGTTATGTGATAAATGGAATAGGTACATTCCATCGGCGAATTGCGGATTATTCGGTGGCATTCATCAAGGTGACAAGGTGAGTGTTAATATCCTTTGTGCATATGTATGTGTAGGATGGGTGCGGGTCGGGTGAAGTGGTTCTCGGTTATAGAGCCCACTTCACATATAGGTGGGTTTGATGGACTTGTGTATAGGTCCAATTGGCACGGTTGTGCGTTTTGGTTGACCACCTTTGGCGAGGTGCACACTTTGTGTGTACGTTATCACATGTGCTTGTGATGTGGATTATATTACCCCAATGGCGAAGGGTTGGTATTGAGTTGCGAATGAGTAACCCCGATGACGTGGGTTTTGATATTGAGAAGTAAGTGGAATAATTATGCGTGTATGAATATAATGTACTTATTTGTGTAGCATGAGTTATGAAGCGTCAATGTGTTAAGACACCACATCTCACGTGACGAGTGAAGTGTCGACGTGTTAAGACACCACTCGGGGGTGAAGTATCGACGTGTTAAGATGCCACCTCAGGTAAGATGAAGAGTGAAGTGTCGACATGTTAAGACACCACTCGGAGTGAAGTATTGACGTGTTAAGATGCCACTCTAAGAACTAGCACGGGTGAAGCGTCGACCTGTTAAGACGCCACCCGGGGTGAAGCATTGACGTGTTAAGATGCCACCCGCGGGATTAGTGTACGACATGTTAAGTACTCTAATGGTTGTTGTGAACACCGATGGGAAATTCGAGTACCATTCCTTGTATTATTGGTTAACCATGGTTGTGCGTTGTGATGTAGCTAACCCTCTGGGTGTAGTTTTTTTGGCGTTGTTCACATCGTCGTTGGTGAACTTATATTTGTTATTATTTTAGCTTAATGCTTAGTGATCGTACGGTATGCTTAGCTTAGCTTTCCTTTAGGCTTGGATGCTCCGGTATGCGTTATTTATTTGATTACTTGTGTGGCGTGTCCATTTTATGCATATATATGTATGTAGTATATTCTCACTCACTAAGCGTTAGCTTACCCTCTCGTTGTTTACATTTTTATAGATTTGCATGGAGGCGGTGGCTCGGGTAAGCATGGGGACTAGTGGACTCGCGTAGTTTGCTTTAGAAGATGTACTTTTGTATTAATTAGGATTGGGTAGCGTATCCCCAATCACCATGCTAAGTTTATTGGAAATTAAAATAGTCGGGTCGTGTTTGCCCGTTCAGATATTTAAACTATGTACTAAATGTTTTAAAGCGTATTGAACTTATTATTGTGTTAAAGATGTTTTTGGAAACATAAATGGGACCTAAATATTAATGTATTTAAGAAAAAAAATTACGGGCCGGTTTAAATACGGGTTGGGTCGTTTCAAGTGGTATTAGAGCATGGTCTAAGGGATTTAGGTGACTTGAGATAGGTACCTAGACTTAGACTTTTGTGTGTGCTTATTTGTTGCGGGACTTATAGGTGAACGGGTCAGAACGGGTTGTAGTTAGTGCCTTGTTTGTAGGTGAACTAACTAGGATTGTGGCTTGTGTTGTGATATTATTTCTTGCGTGTGTTTATATCGCGTAGGATTTTGTTGATGTTGGTTGTATCATCGAGCCAGGCGGTCGTTGTACTAACAAGTTGATTCGGCGTGTGTGCGTAATAAGGACTTGCAAACCTTATTACGGGTGTAAATTGTGTCTAACAAGTGATGTACAACGAGTGTTTATACGTTCATGGAATAATCGTGTTGCATTCCTTATAATGTATGACGGAAAACCGGATCCTTTGGTAAGCGCAACCTGGATCTCGGATGTCGAAGGGTGTTTTCGTACTATTGAATGTCCTCCCGAGAAGAGGACAAGACTCGCTACTAGTTTTTTTGCGGGGTAGGGCGAAGGATTGGTTGGATGGTAAGATTGATCTTATCGGTGGTGAGCCGTTTATGGCGTTATCGTGGGACGATTTTAAGAAGGAATTCTTCGAGGAGTTCTGGACTTCAGCCGATTTGTCTGAATTGCGTAATGAGTTGCAAAATTTGCAACAGGGTTCTATGGATTCGAATACTCTCAAGATGACCTTTATGGCGAAGGCTCGTTTTTGCCCGGAGTATTTAGGGAATGATCGTTTGTTAATGGAGGATTTCTATCTAACTTTGAATGATGACTTGAAGAACAAAATTAGCGGAGGTCACGCGAAATCGTTTGTGGAATTATTCGTCGTGGCTAGAGGTTTCGAGTCGTATTCGAGATCGAAGATGGGTGAACCTTCAAGTGAGAGAATGGTTGTTTCGTATGGTGCTCCAAGTATGAGGACTAAGGGTCCGAGTGTGAGCACGGGTGGTACACGGACGAGTATATCAGGTTCTAGTGCGTCTAGGTGTTACAATTGTGGCGTGAGGGGTCACAAGTCTTGGGAATGTTAGGTACCAAAGGGTGATGTCCCGGTGTGCTTCAATTGCCAACAGGAAGGACATCGTAAGTCGGAATGTCCCGAGTTAGCGGGGACGAGTGCGGCAAGGAGACATTAGGGTACGTTTTGTTTTAATAAATATTCCCTTTGATTATTTATTATGTGCCGTTGAGTTTGTATTTGTTAAAAGCCTTGTGTTGTGCATGTTATTGTTATGGGTGACCTTCCTAATGGAAGTACCCTATAGTGAAGTTTTGATCTATGGGCGAAGGGCATAAGACTTGGTGCAACCAAGCATTCCTTAGTGTTGGAAAATGTTTCTACCAAGCCATGGGTATGGGCTTTGGTGTTCGGTTTGTGACAACCCGGAAATTTCCGATCAAATTTAAACTTAATCTTAATATGAACTCGACACGATAAGAAAAGTCGGTAATATTGAGTCTTAAAAATTTTGAAACTGTTTACATTGATGCATTTGACCTTGACCACTCCCGACGATTCACGAACAATTGTTGTAAATAAAAATGTATAAATATAAATGTATGCATATATAATATTTCGAAATAATAAAATATAATATGTAAAATAAGATATAAAATAATTAAATTGTAATTAACATAAATTTATATATAAATATATGAATTTTATATAAAATTATATATATATTGTAGTATATGTTAAATTCTATAAATATTTAATATTCCAAATAAGTTATTATATAATGTATATCATATGGTTATATCACATAACATGTAATACTCATATTATTTTTTTAGTTGTTATAGTAATATCATTATTATTCCTAAAATTAATATACATGATAGTGTTATGTATATTATTACTTTAAATATATTATCTACAGATGCGAATTTGATATATAACTTATTGTAGTAATATCATTACTAATATTATTATTATTATTATCATTAATAATATTAGAATTGTTATAATTTGTATTACTATTATTATTAATATCAATATCAACATTTGTATTACCTTCATTATTAATGTTGATACTAGTATTATTTTAATATATAAAATATAGATATGCAATTTGACAAGTATAAAATTGTTATATCAATATCTTTAGTGTTATCTTATTAATATTATTATTACTGTTATTATTATGGTTATTATTATTATTATTTGTTATTAATATGATTATTGTTATTATTGTTATTATTAGTATTATACTTATAATTATTATTATCATATCTATACATATTATAATCATTAGTATCATTATCATTAAAAATTATTATTATTATTATTATTATTATTATTTCAAATTATTATTATGAGTATTATAATTATTAGAAAATAACATAACTTAATTATTAATATCATTACAATATTATTAATATCATTTTTATTATTAGTATTAGTAGTAGTAGTACTATTACTATTATTATTATTATTATTATTATTATTATTATTATTATTATTATTATTATTATTATTATTATTATTATTATTATTATTATTATTATTATTATAATTATTAATTACTAATATTAATAAAATCAAACCGTACACTAGGAGAATCAAATTCAGTTATATAATTCAATCAACACTGTATTAGATTGGTACCATCTGTTTTCAAATCATAAAATGTATCCAAAATCTGTTTGAAGTCTTATCTCCTTTTTATTTTTCTTTATCTTTTTCTTCTTTGATTCATTCACCTGTTGACACCACAACTGGACATAAATCGATTAGCTTCAGTATTAAGTAACTCATTTAACCTTCCACTACCATTATCAATTACACAAAAACCTTTAACAGCTGCTAAATTAAACTTTTTTTTTTTAAAACCGCTCGATACACTCTGTTCATGTTCATTTTTCTCAAACCACGATTTCGAAATCAACTTCTAAATGTAATAAAACCATTTTGTTAGGAATCATGCAAGTAAACTATCTGCAAAAGATTATCTTCCAATTCATCGTATTTAATCTGAATTTTCGAAGTCAAATTTCAAAACAACAAAGTCAACTTTTTCTTTAAAATTCAAATTCGCAATCTGGTTGATATTTCTGGTTAAATTGATGAGTTATAAAATTTCTAGTAGTGATTTGTAACCTAGTTTATGTTAAAAATTTTATCTAAAAACATCTCAAATTCGAAATCAATATTTTTATTGTTCTTCATTTTTTTCGAACACAGCTACGGTTGTTTAATTTTTTTTCTTATTAATCCAACTCTTTTAGACTAGTTGTATATGATTCTGTTGTAATACTGAAACAACATAAGTAATGAAAACAGAATCAATCATACAGATATTATTGTAGGGTGATTTGGTCTCTAGAGGAGGAAGATGAAACAGGCGTATTAGATATAATGGATATATAGATATGGGTTATAAGTAAATCAAAAAAAAATTGAAACAGTTCGATGGTAGGAGCATGTGTGTTTAATCGTGAGGTCTCGGGTTCGAGACCCGACTGAGGCATTATATATATATATATATATATATATATATATATATATATATATATATATATATATATATATATATATATATATATATATATATATATATATATATATATATCCGAATATTGGAGGTAGTTTTTGTTTCCTTTATTATTAATATTATTATTATTAATATTATTATTATTATTATTATTATTATTATTATTATTATCATTATTATTATTATTTATTGTTATTACTATTGTTATTTTAAATGTTATTAATTATAGATATTATGTTAGTTATTATTAACTATATGATATGATTTGTAACATTAGCTTCATTAATACAAATTATGATATTATCATTATTGTTATTAGTATTATCATTTAGAAAGTTAGTAGTATTATAATTAACAATATTATTATTAGTATTAGTATTATCGAACTATTGCTAGTGATACTATTATGATTACAAATTAATGTTAAATGAAACTTTCGTCATTAACTTTTAAATTAAACTCGAAGGTTATAATTATTATAACTATGAAAACCCCGGTGGTAATAATATTGAAAAGATAATAAATATAGCAATTTTGGATATAAATATTATTATGGAAATGATTAAAATTTTAATTAAAGTATGTTTTAAATAGAATTATTAAAAGTTTTATAATTATTATAATATAACATAGTATTATTATCATTATTATCATTCTTACCAAAATTATCATTTTGTTAGCACTAAAACTATCAATATTATTATAAATAAATATTTTTATATAAAAATACAATACACTATATTCTTGTTATTAAAAAGATAATAATTAAGCTATATATCAAAGATATCAATTAATATATTAATATATTTTTATCATATATAAACCTTAATATACAAGTTTTATTACTAATGATGAATAATAATTATGTAAAAACATATAAATTAAATATACTAAATTTACCTAAATAAACAAGTATATTATTAATAACAATATATATATATATATATATATATATATATATATATATATATATATATATATATATATATATATATATATATATAGTGGTAGGATCAAGAGGGAAGTAACCATTCGGGGGGAAGCAAAAACTTTTTTTTTTCGTTTTTTGAAAAAACTTTGTTAACGAACATTATAGATGAGATGAAAATATGAACATTTAGTAGAGACACTTTGTGATAAATGTGTTTATTTTGGCGGGAAAAAGCTCGAAGAAGTAATATATAACAATTATCGTGTTTTTCGAGCGTATTTTGAGGTTTTAGCTTTTGGGGTTTAGATATTAGGGTTTACAGGGTTTAGATATTAGGGTTTAGAAATTTAGGGTTTAGGGTTTAGATTTAGGGTTTAGATTTAGGATTTAGATTGAGTTTTTAACACGAACGGTTTAGAGTTTAGGGTTTAGGGTTTAGGGTTTAGGGTTTGGTGCCATAAACCCAAAACACCAAACCCTAAACCCTAAACCCTAAACCCTAAACTCTAAATCGGGCTAAATTTTACTTCACAAAACATGAAAAAATAACGTTCATATTTTTCACGAACAATATTATCTTGAATGTTATTTTTGTCGATCGTTTTCCCGCCTAAATAATAACATTCATCACGAAGTGTCTCTTCTAAATGTTCATATTTTCGTGTGATCTTGATGCCGGAAAAAAAAATTCAAAAAAAAACGAAATTTTTTTTTTTTTTTTTGCTTCCCCCTGCTCGATTATGATTATGTGTATTAATATATATACACAAATGATATAGGTTCGTGAATCCAAGGCCAACCCTGCATCGTTCAGTTTTTCAATACCATCATATGTATTTTTACTACAAAATACAGTATTGTGAGTTTTCATTTGCTCCCTTTTTAAATGCTTTTGCAATATATATTTTTTGGGACTGAGAATACATGCGCTTTTATAAATATTTTACGAAATAGACACAAGTAATCGAAACTACATTATATGGTTGAATGATCGAAGCCGAATATGCCCCTTTTGCTTGGTAACCTAAGAATTTGTAAACCAGTCTACTAATTGACGCGAATCCTAAAGATAGATCTATTGGGCCTAACATGTAGTGACCCGAACTTTTCCATGTTTATATATATTAATTGAGATTGATATTTACATGACTAAATATTTCCAACGTGTTAAGAAATCAAACTTGTTAAGACTTGATTAAATGAAATAAGTTTCATATAGACAATTGATCACCCAAGTTGACCGGCGATTCACAAACGTTACAAAATTGTAAAAACTACATGTTGTGGTATATATAGACATATATATATGGTTTACATGAGATTATGATGAGTAAGTATCTCACTAAGTATATTAACAATGTGTGATATACATAAGAAATGAGATTACTAAGTTAAGAAACTCGAAATGATATATATAACGATTATCGTTATGATAACGTCTACTAAATATATATGTATCATATTAAGATATTGATACACTATATTTAACCTGATAAAATGATATTTAAATATATCATTAAGTGTGTTAACAATGAACTACATATGTAAAAACAAGACTACTAACTCAAGAATTACGAAACGAGACTTATATGTAACGATTATCGTTGTAACGATATTTTAATGTATATATCATATTAAGAGATATTCATACATCATAATATCATGATAATATAATAATTTAACATCTCATTTGATATAATAAATATTGGGTTAACAACATTAATTTAGATCGTTAACTTAAAGGTTTCAAAATAACATTTACATGTAACAACTAACGAAGACTTAACGACTCCATTAGAATGTATATACATGTTGTGTTTTGATATTTATTCTTACACTTTTGAAATACTTCAAGACACATATCAGAGTACTTCTACTTAACAAAAATGCTTACAATTACATCCTCGTTCAGTTTCATCAACAATTCTACTCGTATGCACCCGTATTCGTACTCGTACAATACACAGCTTTTAGATGTATGTACTATTGGTATATACACTCCAATGATCAGCTCTTAGCAGCCCATGTGAGTCACCTAACACATGTGGGAACCATCATTTGGCAACTAGCATGAAATATCTCATAAAATTATAAAAATATTAGTAATCATTCATGACTTAATTACATGAAAATAAATTTACATATCCTTTATATCGAATCCATATACTAACGACCAAAAACACCTAAAAACACTTTCATTCTTCAATTTTCTTCATCTAATTGATCTCTCTCAAGTTGCATCTTCAAGTTCTAAGTGTTCTTCATAAATTCCATAAGTATAGTTTCATAAAAATCAAGAATACTTCCAAGTTTGCAAATCTACTTCCAAGCTTTCTAATCCATTCCAAGTAATCATCTAAGATCAAGGAACCTTTGTTATTTACAGTAGGTTATCTTTCTAATTCAAGGTAATATTCATATTTAAACTGTAACAACCCAACCCAATATATACAATCGAACACGCATAAAATAAATTTTTTTTTTACATGGGAGTGCGCCACGCGCACCACCTCAGGGTGCGCGGCGCGTACAGGCCTATTTTCAGTTCTGTCCGAATTTTCAATTTTTCGAATAAAGATCTCCCACTTCCCGACATATTTAGACGAAACGCTTTTCACAACATGTTCTAATATGAAAAACTCATACGATTCAAACATAAAATGAGTTTTACAAAATGGGGCCCACATCGGCCGTTTTACGAGTTTCATACGAAAGTCCGAGTTTCGACCACACTAGTTTAAATTCCAAACGACACTATGAGCATGGTGTTTGGGGTTAAACTACCCATATCTTGGTCATACTCCAAAAGCTATCACATCCCAAAAGCGTCCCCTAAACAACAAGCGGGATCTCTAATCCAATCGAAGGCCCTTACCTTTGTCGACGCCGGAGCCTATAAAAAGATAAACAACGAGAGGGTAAGCAAAGCTTAGTGAATGCAATAATTATACGAATACATATATAATTATACCTACTTGCATACACTTACACACCAAACCGCAAACACGCTAGCATACACATTTAGCTTATCGTCACAATAGCAAGCTATAAATCTCCAATACCACAAGCTAGCATAACAACCGCATATGAATATAACTCGAATAATATAATATGCTTACAACACAAATAACCATGGTTAACCAATAGTACAAGGGAACGGCGCTCGCGAAAACGCCATCGGTGTTCACAACATCCGTTAGGGCACTTAACACCTCGCACCACTAACCCCTAGGGTGGCACCTTAACACCTCGGCACATCACCCCGAGTGGCATCTTAACACCTCGATGCATCACTCATTAATTTACATAGTGGTGTCTTAACACCTCGACACTACACTCCTAGGTGGCATCTTAACACCTCGATGCTACACCCGAGTGGCATCTTAACACCTCGATGCTACACTCTTCACGTGAAACATGGTGTCTTAGCACCTCGACACTACACATTTCACGCTACAACAAATAGATACATTATATACATACGCATATAATTATTCCACTCACCTCAAAGTCTTGTGAAAAGATACCCGAGCTTGCAAGACCTAAAAGTAACGTACCTATCATATTATACACCTCATTAAACGCAAACTCAAGTCGGTCAACCAAACCCTTTCACCATTCTAAGCCATTTTGACCCAAGGTGCAATTTCAACCCATTTGCACCCTTAACCCTAATTTGGGTCAACACCCACCAAAACCCTAATCATTCGTCAAGATGGGTTTAAAACACATTTAGGTCACAAGGATAACTCATTTTCATAATTGCTAGGCCACTTAGGTCATTAAAGACTCATTTGACCCATTTCAAGGTCAACACACCCATTTGGGTCATCCATACCCAATAACACCCATTTACATATGATTAAAGTGTTCTAGAACTAACTAACTAAATTTAAGACTCAAAAGTCCAATTAACACATTCAAACCCTAGGTTAGTCATCAATGAGCCTTCATAACCCATATTCACCCAAAATCCCCAAAATACTAACAAAATGGGTCTTTGCTTCATCACTAGCCCAAAACCTAACCCTTAAAGCAATTGAAGTAAGAAATTGGGTTTTATAACTTACCAACACAATCACCACGTAGCTATCGACTAGATGAACGACTTTAAAACTTGCACCAAGACCCGATTCAACCTCTTTCACCCTTTAATGGAGCTTTCTCTCTCAAGGATTGCACTCTCTCTCTAGTGTTTAATTGGAGAAGGTGAGGTTGTTGTGGGAGTAGTAAATGAGCTCCCCAAAACTGATCTAGGATATTAAATTCGGCCCCAAAGTGAAATTACACAATTGCCCTCAAAATATCTCATTAAAACAGCAAAAACCCGGCTACAGTAGGGAGTGCGCGGCGCACTCCCTTTGGTGTGCGCGGTGCGCACTAAGCTCAGATTGCTCTCTGACTTCTTTTTAACTGCACAATCATTCCCACACTTTATGTACTCTATATACTCTGCTGTACAATGAATATTAGGGTCTTACACAAACTTTGATTCAATTTCTACAAGTATAACAATCTTATTTCGAGTGAAAATCTTACTTGAACTGTTTTCGTGTCATGATTCTGCTTCAAGAACTTTCAAGCCATCCAAGGATCCTTTGAAGCTAGATCCATTTTTTTCATTTCTAGTAGTTTTATCCAGAAAACTTGAGGTAGTAATGATGTTGATAACATCATTCAATTCATACATATAAAAATATCTTATTCGAAGGTTTAAACTTGTAATCACTAGAACATAGTTTAGTTAATTCTAAACTTGATCGCAAACAAAAGTTAATCCTTCTAACTTGACTTTTAAAATCAACTAAACACATGTTCTATATATATATGATATGCTAACTTAATGATTTAAAACCTGGAAACATGATGAACACCATAAAATCGGATATACGCCGTCGTAGTGAAACCGGGGGCTATTTTGGTTTGGATAATTAAAAACTATGATAAAATTTGATTTAAAAGTTGTTCTTCTGGGAAAATAATTTTTCATATGAACATGAAACTATATCCAATAATCTTGGTTAAACTCAAAGTGAAAGTATGTTTTTCAAAATGGTCATCAAGATGTCGTTCTTTCGACGGAAATGACTACCTCTTTAGTAATTGGCATGTAACTTAAATTTCCGATTATAAACCTATACTTTTTCTATTTGGATTCTTAAATTAGAGTTCAATATGAAACCATAGCAATTTGATTCACTCAAAACGGATTTAAAATGAAGAAGTTATGGGTAAAACAAGATTGGATATTTTTGATCTTTTTAGCTACAGAAAATGTTAAACAAATCTATACAAATCATATCCTAGCTAACTTATATTGTATTATACATGTATTCTAATATATTATGTAATCTTGGGACACCATAGACACGTATGCAAATTTTTGGACATATCATATCGACCCATGTATATATATTATTTGGAACAACCATAGACACTCTATATGCAGTAATGTTGGAGTTAGCTATACAGGGTTGAGGTTGATTCCAAAAATATATATACTTTGAGTTGTGATTTAGCCTGAGACGTGTATACACAGGTTCGTGGATTGATTCAAGATAATATATATCGATTTATTTCTGTACATCTAACTGTGGACAACTAGTTGTAGGTTACTAACGAGGACAGCTGACTTAATACACTCAAATCTTTAAAACATAATAAAAATGGTTGTAATTATATTTTGATCATACTTTGATATATATGTACATATTTGTATAGGTTCGTGAATCGATCCGTGGCCAAGTCTTATTTCCGAGGAAAGAAATATATGTGAAAGTGAGTTATAGTCCCACTTTTAAAATCTAATATTTTTAGAATGAGAATACATGCAGGTTTTATAAATGATTTACAAAATAGACACAAGTATGTGAAACTACATTCTATGGTTGAATTATCAAAATCGAATATGCCCCTTTTTACTAAGTCTGATAATCTAAGAATTAGGGAACAGACACCCTAATTGACGCGAATCCTAAAGATAGATCTATTGGGCCTAACAAACCCCATCCAAAGTACTGGATGCTTTAGTACTTTGAAATTTATATCATATCCGAAGGGTGTCCCGCAATGATGGGGATATTCTTATATATGCATCTTGTTAATTTCGGTTACCAGGTGTTCACCATATGAATGATTTTTATCTCTATGTATGGGATGTGTATTGAAATATGAAATCTTATGGTCTATTGTTACGATTTGATATATATACGTTAAACCTATAACTCACCAACATTTTTGTTGACGTTTAAAGCATGTTTATTCTCAGGTGAATACTAAGAGCTTCCGCTGTTGCATACTAAAATAAGGACAAGATTTGGAGTCCATGTTTGTATGATATTGTGTAAAAACTGCATTCAAGAAACATATGTCGATGTAATATATTTCTATTGTAAACCATTATGTAATGGTCGTGTGTAAACAGTATACTTTAGATTATCATTATTTGATAATCTACGTAATGTTTTTAAAACCTTTATTGATAAAATAATGGTTATGGTTGTTTTAAAAATGAATGCAGTCTTTGAAAAACGTCTCATATAGAGGTCAAAACCTCGCAACGAAATCAATTAATATGAAACGTTTATAATCAATATGAACGGGACATTTCAGTTGGTATCCAAGCGTTGGTCTTAGAGAACCAGAAAATTTGCATTAGTGTGTCTTATCGAGTTTGTTAGGATGCATTAGTGATATATTATGTGATATATTAATCTCTTAACATGTTTGATATTGTGTGATAGATTTCTACCTCGAGCACAAATCTCATTGACTCACCTAATAATAACGAAGAGTCGAATATATATTGGCAAGATTCACAAGTTCCTGAAGAACCGGAAGAAGAGGAAACGGAACCGGAAGAAGAGGAACCGGAAGAAGAGGAACCAGAAGAAGAGGAACCGGAAGAAGAAGAGGTTCCGGAGGGGAGAATAGTAGGAACCACAGAAAACCGGTCAAATAAAAGAAAATCCTCAACCAATGGACCAAAGTTAATAATGGTCAATGGTGTTTCCGCTAAGGAAGCAAAATATTGGGAAAATTACCAATTTTCTGATGAATCGGATCCTGATGAGGATTCCGATGATGTTATAGAAATTACCTCGACCAAATTTAATGAGGCAAAAGAAAATAATAAGGGAAAAGGCATCAAAATAGAGAAATTTGATTCCGACCCCGATGAACTTTATATGTACCGTCAACACCCGTATTTTCAATATCGTGACAATAACCCGGGAACTTCTAAACCACCAGGTTTTTCTAAACCAATGTGGAAAATGACGACTCGTATTAGAGGAACATCATATATCCCTAGAAGATTAGGAAAAAGAATCAAGTCCGAAGAAGAAGAAGAAACCAGTGATTCAGATTAGAGGGGTGTGAGCATGTTGTGTAATAAATGTATTGTAGTGTGCTTGTACTTTTTTGTTCTATGTAAAAATTGCTTGTATTGTTTGTTATTACGAATCTAATCCTTGTCTATTTTATAGTATAAAAACAAAATGGATGTTAAGGGTAGATAACCGAATATTTTAGAAGACCTACCAGAGGATATGATTGAGGAAATCTTGTCTAGAGTCGGTCAGAATTCATCAGCACATTTAGTTATGGCGAAATTAACTTGTCAAATATTTGAAAGACTTTCCAGAAATTCCTTAGTTTATAAAAGGCTTTCCTTTTATAGGTGGGGTATATCACACTGGGGAGACTTTAAGTTACGCCGTGTTTTCTTTAAAGCGTTAAATGCGGGGAACCCAAATGCAATTTTACGCTACGGGTTAAGAATCTATTTTGACTCAACATATCCCAACATAGGATTTCGTGAATTAGAAAGAGCTTCTAACATGCAACATAAAGAAGCATGTTATGCTTACGGGTTAGTGATGTTCGCTTCTTACTAAAGTGAGAAAAAGAACATCGGATTGCAGCTTTTAAATAAAACTTTCCCACAAGTGACGGATTCAGTAGTTGGGGTGAGAAACAAGGTTTTTAGATTATTACGGGGCTGTTGGACATTACGAAACCCTCGTCCTTTTGACGACATTACAACATGCTGCCTAGCCAATGGTCATAACGGTTATTTTCCACAACACCAAGGATGGGAAGTCGTCATAGTAAAACCAGAATGCATGACTTGTTTATGGACTTATGAATTACATGTCTTTATTTCCTTTGCTGGACAACTTGCGTATTAACTAGATTTATCTTCAAAACTGTCCTGTATCATAGTGTACTATATTTCATGTTATATGTAGTATAGCGAAGTTGTAAGTTTGAAGAATATTTGTATGTGATATATTATTATAATCAGTTTTTCATATGGAATTGTAGTAGTTGAATTGTATATTAGCTACTAAGTATGAACTTAACGGGTAGGTAGTACCCGAATTTAAACTTATAAAACGCTAATATGAAGAAAAAACTTTTATAAATGAGTTCATATTATGCTACAAGATACTATTGACTACTCTTAATATTCTGTATGATTAACTTGTTTCATTTGACTATTTTGAAGGAAATGGCATCGACTACTCGACACACCTTAAATATGAGCGAAGAGGAATTTCGTGCCTTTCTTGCTTCAAACATAGCCGCAGTACAGGCCGCGTTACATACCAACAATAACTCTGAATCTAGCAATACAGCTAACGGCGCAAGAAATCGTGTAGGATGCTCCTACAAGGAATTCACTACCTGCAAACCTTCAGAATTTGATGGGACCGAAGGACCAATCGGATTGAAACGGTGGACCGAGAAAGTTGAATCGGTGTTTGCCATAAGTAAGTGTGCTGAAGGAGACAAAGTGAAGTATGTTACGCATACCTTCACAGGTATTGTGTTAACATGGTGGAATACCTATCTAGAGCAAGTGGGACAAGATGCTGCTTACGCGCTACCGTGGTCAGCATTCAAGCACTTGATGAACGAGAAGTACCGTCCTAGAACCGAGGTCAATAAGCTCAAGTCAGAACTTAAAGGGTTACGAACACAGGGATTCAATATTACTTCATACAAAAGACGATTCACAGAATTGTGCCTATTGTGTCCAAGAGCGTTCGAAGATGAGGAAGAGAAGATCGACACGTTTGTGAAAGGGTTACCAGGGAGAATCCAAGAAGATATAAGTTCACACGAGCCTACCTCCATACAAAAGGCATGTAGAATGGCTCACAAACTAGTAAACCAGATTGAGGGAAGAATTAAAGAACAGGTGGCCGAAGAGGCCAACGTGAAGCTAGTCAAAAGAAAGTGGGAGGAAAACGGTGATAAGAGTCACCAAAACAACAACAACTATCCTAACAATCACAACATCAATTGCAACTACAACAAACGGCACAACAACAACAACAACAACAACAACAACAACAACAACAACAACAACAACAACAACAACTACAACAATCATCCCAACAACAATAACAACCGCAACAACAACAAAAACAATCAGAAGCAGCTATGCCAAAGGTGTGAAAAGTATCACTCGGGGTTCTGCACCAAATTTTGCAACAAGTGTAAAAGAAATGGTCATAGCGCGGTGAAGTGTGAGGTTTACGGACCAGGGGTTAACAGAACGAAAGGAACAAATGGTGTCGGAACGAGTAATGGCGGAGCAAGCAGTGTCGGAGCAAGTTATGCCAATGTAGTTTGTTATAAATGTGGAAAACCGGGCCACATTATTAGAAATTGCCCGAACCAGGAGAACACAAATGGATAAGGCCGCGGAAGAGTTTTCAATATTAATGCGGCAGAGGCACAGGAAGACCCGGAGCTTGTTACAGGTACGTTTCTTATTGACAATAAATCTGCTTACATTTTATTTGATTCGGGTGCGGATAGAAGCTATATGAGTAGAGATTTTTGTGCTAAATTAAATTGTCCATTGACGCTGTTGGATAGTAAATTTTTACTCGAATTAGCAAACGGTAAATTAATTTCAGCAGATTATATATGCCGGAATCGAGAAATTAAACTGGGTAGCGAAATATTTAAGATTGATTTGATACCAGTAGAGTAAGGAAGTTTTGATGTAATAGTTGGCATGGACTGGCTGAAGGAGCTGAAAGCAGAGATCGTATGTTACAAAAATGCAATTTGCATTGTACGAGAAGAAGGAGAACCCTTAATGGTGTACGGAGAAAAGGGCAACACGAAGCTACATCTTATTAGTAATTTGAAGGCACAAACACTCATAAGAAAAGGTTGCTATGCTGTTCTAACGCACGTCGAGAAAGTACAAACTGAAGAAAAGAGCATCAATGAGGTTCCCGTCGCAAAAGAATTTCCCGATGTATTTCCGAAAGAATTATCGGGATTACCCCCAAATCGATCCGTTGAATTTCAAATAGATCTTGTACCAGGAGCTGCACCAATAGCTCGTGCTCCTTACAGACTCGCACCCAGCGAGATGAAAGAACTGCAAAGCCAACTGCAAGAACTATTAGAACGTAGTTTCATTCGACCAAGCACATCACCATGGGGAGCTCCTATTTTGTTTGTCAAGAAGAAGGATGGTACATTTAGGTTGTGTATTGACTATAGAGAGTTGAATAAACTTACCATCAAAAATCGTTATCCACTGCCGAGAATTGATGACTTATTTGATCAACTACAAGGCTCGTTAGTTTATTCGAAAATCGATTTACGTTCTGGATATCATTAAATGCGAGTAAAGGAGGATGATATTTCAAAAACTGCTTTTAGGACACGTTATGGTCATTACGAGTTTATGGTTATGCCGTTTGGATTGACTAATGCACCAGCTGTGTTCATGGGTCTTATGAACCGAGTGTGTGGGCCATATCTTGACAAGTTTGTCATTGTTTTCATAGATGACATACTTATTTACTCAAAGAATGATCAAGAGCACGAAGAACATTTGAGAAAAGTGCTAGAAGTATTGAGGAAAGAAAAACTGTACGCTAAGTTTTCAAAGTGTGCATTTTGGTTGGAAGAAGTTCAATTCTTCGGTCACATAGTGACCAAAGAAGGTATTCAGGTGGACCCGGCAAAGATCGAAACCGTTGAAAAGTGGGAAACCCCAAAAACTCCGAAGCATATACGTCAATTTTTAGGATTGGCTGGTTACTACAGAAGATTCATCCAAGATTTCTCCAAAATAGCAAAACCCTTGACTGCATTAACGCATAAAGGGAAGAAATTTGAATGGAAGGATGAACAAGAGAAGGCGTTTCAGTTATTAAATAAAAAGCTAACTACGGCACCTATATTGTCATTGCCTGAAGGGAATGATGATTTTGTGATTTATTATGACGCATCAAAGCAAGGTCTCGGTTGTGTATTAATGCAACGAACGAAGGTGATTGCTTATACGTCTAGACAATTGAAGATTCACGAGCAAAATTATACAACTCACGATTTGGAATTGGGTGCTGTTGTTTTTGCATTAAAGACTTGGAGGCATTATTTATATGGAGTCAAAAGTATTATATATACCGACCACAAAAGTCTCCAACATATATTTAATCAAAAGCAACTGAATATGAGACAACGCAGGTGGATTGAACTGTTGAATGATTATGATTTTGAGATTCGATACCACCCGGGGAAGGTAAATGTGGTAGCCGACGCTTTGAGTAGAAAGGACAGAGAACCTATACGGGTAAAATCTATGAATATAATTATTTGTACTAACCTTACTACTCAAATAAAGGAGGTGCAACAGGGGGTTGTAAAAGAAGGAAACTTGAAGAATGAGATACCCAAAGGATCAGAGAAACATCTTAATATTCGGGAAGACGGAACCCGATATAGGGCGGATAGAATTTGGGTACCAAGGTTTGGAGATGTGAGAGAAATGGTACTTAAAGAAGCACATAAAACCAGATATTCAATACATCCCGGAGCGGGGAAGATGTATAAAGATCTCAAGAAACACTTTTGGTGGCCGGGTATGAAAACCGATTTTGCTAGATATGTAGGTGAATGTTTGACGTGTTCTAAGGTCAAAGCTGAACATCAGAAACCATCAGGTCTACTACAACAACCTGAAATCCCGGAATGGAAATGGGAAAACATTACCATGGATTTAGTTACTAAATTGCCAAGGACTGCAAGTGGTTATGATACTATTTGGGTAATAGTTGATCGTCTCACCAAGTCAGCACACTTCCTGCCAATGAGAGAAGATGACAAAATGGAGAAGTTGGAGCGATTGTATTTGAAGGAGGTTGTCTCCAGACATGGAATACCCGTCTTTATTATCTCTGATATGGATGGTAGATTTGTTTCAAGGTTCTGGCAGACGTTGCAACAAGTATTGGGGACTCATCTAGATATGAGTACTGCCTATCATCCATAAACTAATGGGCAGAGCAAAAGAACGATACAAACGCTTGAAGACATGCTACGAGCATGTGTTATTGATTTCGAAAACAGTTGGGATCGATACCTACCGTTAGCAGAATTTTTCTACAACAACAGTTATCATTCTAGTATTGAGATGGTGCCATTTGAGGCACTTTATGGTAGAAAGTGCAAGTCTCCGATTTGTTGGAATGAAGTGGGGGATAGACAGATTACGGGTCCTGAGATAATACAAGAAACTACCGAGAAAATCATCCAAATTCAACAATGATTGAAAACCGCCCAGAGTCGACAAAAGAGCTACGCGGATAGTAAAAGAAAAGATATAGAGTTTGAAATTGAAGAAATGGTCTTGCTTAAGGTTTCACCTTGGAAAGGCGTTGTTCGATTTGGTAAACGGGGGAAACTAAATCCAAGGTACATTGGACCATTCAAGATTATAGATCGTGTCGGACCAGTAGCTTACCAACTGGAGCTACCTCAACAACTCGCGGCTGTACATAACACTTTCCACGTCTCGAATTTGAAGAAATGTTTTGCTAAAGAAGATCTCACTATTCTGTTGGACGAAATCCAAATCAATGAAAAACTTCAATTCATTGAAGAACCCGTCGAAATAATGGATCGTGAGGTTAAGAGACTTAAGCAAAACAAGATACCAATTGTTAATTTTTGATGGAATGCTCGTAGAGGACCCGAGTTCACCTGGGAGCGTGAAGATCAGATGAAGAAGAAATACCCGCATCTATTTTCAGAAGATTCATCAACACCTTCAACAGCTTAAAATTTCGGGACGAAATTTATTTAACGGGTAGGTACTGTAGTTACCCGAACTTTTCCATGTTTATATATATTAATTGAGATTGATATTTACATGACTAAATGTTTCCAACGTATTAAGCAATCAAACTTGTTAATACTTGATTAAATGAAATAAGTTTCATATAGACAATTGATCACCCAAGTTGACCGGCGATTCACGAACGTTACAAAATTATAAAAACTACATGTTGTGGTATATATAGACATATATATATGGTTGACATGAGATTATGATGAGTAAGTATCTCACTAAGTATATTAACAATGTGTGATATACATAAGAAATTAGATTACTAAGTTAAGAAACTCGAAATGATATATATAACGATTATCGTTATGATAACGTCTACTAAATATATGTGTAACATATTAAGATATTGATACACTATATTTAACATGATAAAATTATATTTAAATATATCATTAAGTGTGTTAACAATGAACTACATATGTAAAAACAAGGCTACTAACTCAAGAATTACGAAACGAGACTTATATGTAACGATTATCGTTGTAACGATATTTTAATGTATATATCATATTAAGAGATATCCATACATCATAATATCATGATAATATAATAATTTAACATCTCATTTAATATAATAAACATTGGGTTAACAACATTAATTTAGATCGTTAACTTAAAGGTTTCAAACAACACTTACATGTAACGACTAACGATGACTTAACGACTCCATTAGAATGTATATACATGTTGTGTTTTGATATGTATTCTTACACTTTTTAAAGACTTCAAGACATATATCAAAGTACTTCTACTTAGCAAAAATGCTTACAATTACATCCTCGTTCAGTTTCATCAACAATTCTACTCGTATGCACCCGTATTCGTACTCGTACAATACACAGCTTTTAGATGTATGTACTATTGGTATATACACTCCAATGATCAGCTCTTAGCAGCCCATGTGAGTCACCTAACATATGTGGGAACCATCATATGGCAACTAGCATGAAATATCTCATAAAATTACAAAAATATTAGTAATCATTCATGACTTATTTACATAAAAACAAAATTACATATCCTTTATATCTAATCCATATACCAACGACCAAAAACACCTACAAACACTTCCATTCTTCAATTTTCTTCATCTAATTTATCTCTCTCAAATTCCATCTTCAAGTTCTAAGTGTTCTTCATAAACTCCATAAGTATAGTTTCATAAAAATCAAGAAATCTTCCAAGTTTGCAAGTCTACTTCCAAGCTTTCTAATCCATTCCAAGTAATCATCTAAGATCAAGGAACCTTTGTTATTTACAGTAGGTTATCTTTCTAATTCAAGGTAATATTCATATTCAAACTTTGATTCAATTTCTACAACTATAACAATCTTATTTCGAGTGAAAATCTTACTTGAACTGTTTTCGTGTCATGATTCTGCTTCAAGAACTTTCAAGCCATCCAAGGATCCTTTGAAGCTAGATCCATTTTTTTCATTTCCAGTAGTTTTATCCAGAAAACTTGAGGTAGTAATGATGTTCATAACATCATTCAATTCATACATATAAAGCTATCTTATTCGAAGTTTTAAACTTGTAATCACTAGAACATAGTTTAGTTAATTCTAAACTTGTTCGCAAACAAAAGTTAATCCTTCTAAATTGACTTTTAAAATCAACTAAACACATGTTCTATATCTATATGATATGCTAACTTAATGATTTAAAACCTGGAAACACGATGAACACCATAAAATCGGATATACGCCGTCGTAGTGAAATCGGGGGCTGTTTTGGTTTTCTCACACACCCAAATAGGGCCTGGGGTAATTGTGATTAATTATATCAAATCACAGTTGTATAAACGAGAACGACTCTACATGAGACTTTTTGTTGAGTTTTGCAGCGGAAGATAAATATGTCTTTAATTGATATGATATGTAATGAAGACTCCAAGCATAGCAAGCAATCATCATCAAAGCAGTAGATATACAGCGGAAGCAATATTTAAGTACCTGAGAATAAACATGCTTAAAAAGTCAACACGAGGTTGAGTGAGTTCATAGGGTTATCATAAATAATGATTTCAGTAATAGTGTTAGACCACAAGATTTGTTTTCATAAGTAGATCAAACAGATCCAGTCAAGTTGATCTCCCGCAGGATCAAAAAAAAAGTTATGCCAGTGCGTGATATTTAGACTAAACGTTGTTTGCCCCGTGACAAGTTGTTCTGTCCTTGTCGTTTTAATTTCATTATTAAGTAATACAAAGACTTAGTCAAATGTATCGGGGACGTTACTCCCAATAGGCCTATCCCCAATAATTAAGAATGCCGCAACAATTAAAAATATCACTGTAGGGACTTAGTCGGACATAGCCGGGTATAGCATAGTTTAATAGTTGGTACTGATATTTAGACTAGACTTTCAAGTTTGCCCCGTAATAAGTTATCATTTATACTTGTCGGTTGGGGACTTGCTGGTCATAGCCCAACATATCACAGTTTAATAGTTGGTACTTGTATTTAGACTAGACTTTCAAGTTTGCCCCGTAACAAGTTATCGTTTTTACTTGTCGGTTGGGGACTTGCTGGTCATAGCCCAACATATCACAGTTTAATAGTTGATACGTGTAAAACAGTTATAAAAGTTGCGCATGTATTCTCAGCCCAAAAATGTAAAGAGTAAAAGGGATCATATGAAACTCACAAAAAATCAGTTTTAGTATTTGTATTCATTTCATAAAAATAGTTATAAAAGTTGCGCATGTATTCTCAGCCCAAAAATATATAAAAAGGGAGAAGATGAACTCACGAAAAATCAGTTTTAGTATTTGTATTCATTTCATAAAAACAGTTATAAAAGTAGCGCATGTATTCTCAGCCCAAAAGTATAGATAAAAAGGGAGCTATGAAAACTCACATTAAATAGCAGTTGAAGTATTCCACGCAAGAAGGAAAGTAAAGAAAGTAGGTGATCTGGATATCAACCTTGAGGTATAACGTTTGATTAGTTAATGTCTAACTTGACATAAAGTATGTTTATTAATATAGCAACTATATTGACCGTGACGGTTTTTGAGAAAAGTTCCTATTTCTCAAAAGTTTCTATTTTTGAAAACCTACTATTTATGAAAAACTTCCACTTATAGTAAGCTTCTAGTTTAAGAATGTTCGGGTTATAATTCTTAACAAAGATGTTGTACAATCTCGCCCAAACTTCGTCGCTAACATGCAAGTCACTCGAATGATCTATTGTTACCTAGCGGCCCAGGATCTCTTGACCAGAATCTATGTCTTGGCATTCGAGATCCACAAGCGACCCATAATGGTAACAACGATCACCCTAGGCCACAAGTAGCGGTGATGTTTGTAGTCTTTGTACGCTATCTTTAATTATAACCTTCACGTTAGGTGCGTATATACATATATATTCATTAATTCGATTTTAATTATAACTCCAATATATTAATTCATAAAAATACTTTTATAATTTTTAGTAACATATATTACTAATTATAACATGTTATTTATTTTAATTTTAATTGCATATAATTTATAACATTATTTACATGTTTCGGTAAAAAAAATAATAAACCGAAGTAAATAGTAAAAAGTAAAAAGTAAGAAAAGAATACTTACTAGTATTAATTCTTCAAAGAGAGAATGAGAGAAATTTTGGTGTGAGTTTGAATGAGAAATGAGGGGTATTTATACTTGAAAAAATTAGGTAAAAAGAATAAAATAATTAAAAGAAAAAGAAATATTTTAATTTTTAATGGGATTTTAAAATTCAAAAGTATTAAATGTTAGGTCATGGGATAATGCACAAAATAAAATAATAAAAGTAGTTTTCCATTATAATTTTTAATTAAAAAGTAATTTATTTATTTATTTATTTATTTTATTAAAAAAATCATTTATTTTAAGGATTTTTTTTTATATATATTTTTTTAAAATAAACAAATTGATTTACTACTTTTCCAAGAATATTTGTCAATATTTTTTTATTCATAATAACAATACTGATAATAAAGATATTAATTATTGATATCTTGTTTAAAAAGGATATTAATAATAATAATATTAATATATCAAATTAATGCGTGATTATTTACAAATAATTGTTCGTGAATCGTCGGAATTATTCGAGGTTAAATGAAACCATATAAAGATTTTTGTTTAAATTTTGCCGGAAATTTACGGGTTGTCACAGTATCCCCCTGTTAATAGAAATTTCGTCCCGAAATTTTAGTTGTTGCCATCAGTCGGTGTTGTTTGTAAACAGGTGAGGATATTTTCATTTTATTTGGTTTTCACGTTCCCAGGTATACTCGGGGCCTTGCGTGAATTCCAACAGATAGATTATTGTTTTGTTTCAAGAGTTTAAATCATACAAATCCATAAATTTTACGAAGTACATTTTATTATTAATGCGGAGGTTATCTAAAGGATTTAACAAGAATGTCATTGATTAGGTTTCCTCAGAAGGATATGATGATGTCATTCAAGCATTTCAATACACATGAAATGTGTTATGAATAATAGTAAGCTTATTTAAACCTTGAGCGTTTATGCCATAATATTAGGGTAGACAAAATAGAAAGGAGTTCATGAAAATCAAGGTCACGATATTTGATAGAGATAGTCATTGTTTACAATAGGAACATCTTAATGATGAATATGAGTTGGGAAATAGAGTTTTACCAATATTAGGTAATATGGAATGATATGATTCGATTACAAGAAGAGTATAAACGAAGCTAACGTAAAAGATTGAAATGAGGAAATTAAATGTTCGCCTTAACTTTTTATATAGTTAAAGTTGATTTCCGGAATTTAAGGGATTTAAAGAAATCTTCATAATCTTTAGAAGATTTGATTCTCCGGTAATTAAGAAAATTAGGATTCTCTTAAATTAAATGCGGTGAATTGCCTCGATTGCTGTGTCTGGAATTTCGCTATAAATTAGCTTCTTCCGTTTCATTATCTTTACCACTTCTATACTTTCTTCCTCAATTCATACTTCCAAAAGGTTTGTTAATATGCTCAATCCAGTTCTTGTTCTTGACCTTATATTGGTTATCGCCACAATCTTCCTTCTTTTTCAACTCCCACCAGAGGAGTCTGTTTACTTCTATTATGCTCTAGGATTTATTGTGTTTTTAGTTCTCCCGTGTCTTTATATTGCTATACGCATTGATATACACGGTTTGTAATTTCAGTGTTGTTATCGGGCTTTATATTTTCCCTTATATGTCGGAGCTCTTTGCCTTTTTATTCTCCTCTCGACTCTAAGTAAAGCGAGTAATGTGACGACCCGGAAATTTCCTACTAAATTTAAACTTTATCTTTATATTATTCTGACATGATAAGCAATGTTTGTTAAGTTAAATCTCAAGGATTTTAAACTATGTTTATACATTCATTTAAACCTCGACCAAATTCCAATGATTCACGAACCATTAAATGAACATATATGAATATGTATGTATATGTGTATATGTTATAAATTGAAAATGTCAACAAAGTATTTAAAAGTATAATGCTTTATATGAACGTATTTGTTTCAATATGATTATCGATGAAATTAAAAAAATATATATATTAAATGATTGAATTATCAGAAACATTGAATTATGATTACAAGTCTCTGTTGAGAGGTCCACTATGATTTGAGAAATCTATTCCTCTTAACGATATTCGGAATAATTTGTAAAGCTATTTATAAATAAAAATAAAAAGTGTCATTTACGAAAGTTAGACAAAAGCTAGTGGAGAATTGGTTTCCATAATATTCTATTAATCTATTTTCAAACGTACAAAAACGTTTTCAGTTTAAAAAGAACTTTATTATTAAAACGTATATAACTTTTATAAATATCTAGAATCACTTTTGACAACTCATTACTTAACCAGTATAATAAATATAACGATATTTATATTTTATTTCATTAAATATATATAACAATTTAAATTAATATTATATATATTTATACGCGTATTATACATACATAGTTTTTATACTTTTACTATACTTTAACTTTACCTTTACTTTACTTTTACTTTACTTTAACTTTAATAATTCACTTTAATAATTCATACTTTAATAATTCACTTTAATAATTCATACTTTAATAATTCATACTTTAATAATTCACTTTAATAATTCACTTTAATAATTCACTTTAATAATTCATACTTTAATAATTTACTTTAATAATTCAAAAATCTATTATAAATAGAATTCAATAGGTTTCATTATTTCATAGAAACTTGAAAATATATTTCTCTAAACTCTCTCAATCGATTTACATATATATATATATATTTGCTCTGTATTATTTCAAGATATTATTAGTATACATAAAATATTACGACGGAGTGATTTTCGAGTGATTTCAAAATAGGTTTTTGAATGAGTCGAAGCTAAGGAAATTATAGGTTATAGCTATGGTGGTGATGGGTATGGTTCATGGGTATGCTCGTGAGGTCAATCTAGTGTTTATCATCTCCGTTGCGTCTACGTACTTTCCTGCAATATTGAATCTCAATATTGATACGTGAGCACTCATAACTTAACTTTTATATATCAATAGTGTATCCCTGACTAGTGCTCGAGTATATAGAATTATGCATGCTTGTACATTCGATATTGTCCTTAGATAGGTTTGTTGAATCCTGAATTAGATACATATGCTACTGAGATAGGGTATATGATATGCATGTCATTGGAAAGCTAGCAAAAAATTAAAAACTTTTCATTTAGATATCGAATGGTTTCGATGAACGGATTTGAAGTTATAGTCAACTGAATTTTAGTATTATTGTTAAAATGATTATTATTACTATCGTCGTTATTATAGAAATATCATTGTTATTATAAAATATCATTATTACTATTATGTTAGTATTATCATTTTATCATAATAACATTTTTAGTAAATATAAATATTGTTATTTTTTTATAGAATAATAATAATTATTATTACAAAATAATACAACTTTTACTTATTATTATTATGATCAATATTATTTTATCAAATAAATAGGGGATACAAATATATTTTTCACCGCGCGTAATATAATTACATTAATAATACTTACCACTATAGTTTTAAGATATTAAGTGAACTTTATAAATTTTACTACTTAAGATATATAAAAGTATATTTTATCATATATAAACGTTAATATAAATTTTTATTAATAAATGACTTTTATTATTATAAAATCTAATAAATATATTTAAATATATAAAACGACTATAGTTAAGTTATATAATAAACACGTATAAATTTTAGAAGTCATTTTGGGTCAAGTTGACTTTTGTTGACTTTTGCATATTAGTCTCGAGCATTAGGATTGTGGTACACTATGACTTGACCAAAAATTGTTAGACAAATATTGACCAACATATAAATATATATAATTAATATAGGTTCGTGAATCCGAGGCCAACCTTGCACTTGTTAAATGACGTTATATGTATTTTTACTACGAAATACAGTATGGTGAGTTTCATTTGCTTTCTTTTATATATATTTTTGGGACTGAGAATACATGCGCTGTTTTTATTAATGTTTTACGAAATAGGCACAAGTACTAAAACTAATTCTACGTGGGTTTAAACCAGAAATATACCCTTAGCTTGGTAACATTAAACTACTTGTCTATGTACGGTAGGCGCGAATCCTAAAGATAGATCTATTGGGCCTGACAAACCCCATCCTGACTATGGGATGCTTTAGTACTTCGAGGTTATTTTAAACACACCTGATCTGGTGTACTTTAGAGGGTAAAACATGAACGTTAAGGCTTGTTACCGGGTGCCTACAACTTATAGAATACTTTTATACACTTGCGAGTGTACATATATTTATAAACGGAAATCTTGTGGTCTATTAATATATTGAAATGATTGTTATGATAAACCTATGAACTCACCAACCTTTTGGTTGACATTTTAAAGCATGTTTATTCTCAGGTATTAAAGAAATCTTCCGCTGTGCATTAGCTCATTTTAAGGATATTACTTGGAGTCATTCATGGCATATTTTGAAAGACGTTGCATTCGAGTCATTGAGTTCATCAAGATTATTATTAAGCCAATTATAGTTGGATGTATTATGAAATGGTGTGCATGCCGTCAACTTTCGTTGTAAAGAAAGTTTGTCTTTTAAAAACGAATGCAATGTTTGTAAAATGTATCATATAGAGGTCAAATACCTCACGATGTAATCAACTATTATGAATCGTTTATAATGTATATGAACGGGTCCTTTCAGTTAGTATCAGAGCGGTGGTCTTAGCGAAACAGGTCTTGCATTAGTGTGTCTAAATGATAGTTGTTAAGATGCATTAGTGAGTCTGGACTTTGACCGTGTCTGCATGTCAAAAGTTTTGCTTATCATTTTTAGTCGGAAATCATCTACTTACCATCCTTAGGAAATTACCTGCTTATCATTCTTAAGTCTAGACGCGTTTTCCTACATTTATTGCATACTAGTGTATAGACGAATTCTTATCTTAGCATATCTGTTACTGTGAACTTTGACTGATATCTTTCAAAGATTCCTCCGTAATTTATGGGATTTTGGTATTATATATACATATGTAAATTATGTATTGAAGAATACCAAATCTAAATTCTACAATCTATTTCATACCAAAAAAATTCTTTCCCTGATCATACAAGATGGATCCCTCAACCAGTTCGAGTTCCTCGGATTCCAACAGCTATGCCGATATGGATTTCCACATGAGCTCCGAAAGCAGTGTGACCGGAATGGATCAACCAATTAGCCATCATCTATTCTGGATGAATTGGGGATGGGTTCGTAATCTACTTAACCATTGGAGACAAGAAGAAGGCGATCCCTTTCATCCACCACATTGCCCTCTTGGCAATGAACCTGAAGCACTTACCGGCGAACCTGTCCGAAACACCATTTTCTCTCTCATTTCCAGAGTATCTCGTCATAATTGTATACTACACCAAATTCTAGATCTTATTTATCCGCTCGTCCGAACCGACAATCACCCCGGTGTAATAGAAGAAGTCAACGAGCTTCGCGCTCGGGTAGTGGCTTTGGAGAATATGGTGCAAAGGTTACAAACACCAGCAGCAGCACCAGCAGTACCACCATCAACAACATCAACAGTACCATTACCACCACCAACAACAACCGCATCGCAAACCTCAACTTCACAATCTGTCCCACGAGCATCGACGTCATACGCCATGTAGATACCAAGGAATACCACAACGATGAAGTATTGATTCATAACTTCATTGGGGAAACATTCTACGGCGATTATGTAATTTCTAAAGTTTAGAAATTATCTATCTTAGCCTTAACCATAAATCAAATGAGTTTAATTTAATATTAACTCATTAAATCAATATTACATCTGAAGAAATATACACATATATATTTCCATAAATACCGTAATAAAATTCTTTTGTACAAAATATTAATTGTGAAATTTTTTTAACGGGTAGGTAATACCCGAAAGATATATAAATTCACAATTAATATGTTACATTCTTCGAATCTGATTCAGCAAATCATCCATTATACTCCCTACTTTCACAACAATATACATTCTTTTATAGAAATCAAAACAACCATACTCATCCAAAATCTAATTACATATTCTGATTTTGAAATCTCAGAATTCGATTCAAGATATAACCGAAATCATCACTCTTAGATTCCTACATCTTTCAAAGCTATACTTTGACTTCAAAACTGTGTTAGAACATCATATGTATATTAATGATTACAAACTGTGTTCAAACTCTCCGAAGTTTTCGAAGACACTTCAAACAATGAACAATCGAGATGATGATCCAACCACATATTACCCACATTTATGTACCTAAAAAGCTCTCGAAGCCAAAGTCATAGTTCGACGCGTATCCGTGTCAGACCCTTTGGTATTTATTAGCTAAAATGACTTTTCAATTCCTTTTCAAAGTAGATAGTTTTGTCACAGCTCCAGCAAGTCAACTTCGACTTTTCAGTCGGACTAGTCTTATTATAACCTCGATAGATACGTTGCCCTTTCGTCATCGTTACTGGGGACCTTTCATATCTCGCCACCTTAGCAATAAACTTACCAACAACTTCAATTATCTTTGACTTTTCGAAAAATCATTATATTTATTGAAATCACATCATTTACTCATTCGCATCTTGTAACGAGAATTGTCATATGAATCATCGAAAAACAGTAACCAGTATTTTGAAATCTCGCAGCATGTCTACGCCAATAGTTATATGTGTATGTAAAACGTCTATCTCCTAGACTTACATACTTTGAATGTGAAGTTCTGAAAAATATTTTGAACTGCAAACTAGTTCTTGAAATGCTGACGAAGCATCAAAAACTGTAAACGATCTTAACAGTAAAAAGTTTGATGACAAAGAATAGTAAGGTGGAAAAGCTGAGAAAAAGAGAAGGTTTGGAACTGGAAAACGGATTGAACAGACTATGAAGGAGGCTGTGGACAAATCACAAAGACTAAATCTGCCTTCAAAGAATCCAAATGATTCAGTGCCTGCTAAAGTCATTAACGAATACCTTACTCTTTATTCTAAACCTTTACAGACAAATCTTCATCATCATCCATCAATATTAGAAATTCTAAGATATTATCATATCTTTCATTATAAATATCCGCGATATTTCTGAAGATATTTTCACAACTAATCTTATCTGAAGTCATTTATCTCTTTGCGCTATCAGTGTTACATCATATAAGAAACTATTAGTTTCTATATTCTATAAACTTTCGAGTTTAAATTATAAATGTTTTGAAGTAGTGTTGGGAACTGAAGCATGAGTTAGTATAATATAATGACACTTGATCAACGTGATTATATTACAGTAAGTCATGCTGAGTTTCTAATGGGACATGACGATTCACAGACCATGCCGTCATCATGTTCCATGTTACACGACTCTTGTATTCTATTTAATCTCTAAAAATATCAAGAATATATTTTCTTGATGATTCGGTCTTTTCAGGGTATTCTGGTAAATTAACAAATCAAGATCGTGCCATTACCATTTCCTTCTTAGAACATTAACTATGTTCATTCTGAAATTCATATCTGCGAATACTGAACCATTACAAACGTTGCTTAATCGCAAGAAGAAGAAACGAAAGGACAAAACTCCAAAATAGAAATTCATATCTGTGGATGTCAATGATTATAGAAGACAAAAGCAGGGGCTTTGAAATATAAGGGAAGATATAAAACCCAACAACCACCCAAAAATTATAAACCGTATATATCGATGCATATAGCAATATAAAGACACGGAAGAACTAAAAACACTATAAAACCGAGAGTATAGTAGAAGTAAATAGATTCTTCCGGAGGCAGATGAAAAAGAAGAACGACAGATATGAAAGTGAGGAGTATATCGAGAATCAGTACTGGATGAAGCATATTGACAAATACTTTAAAATATGAGTTGAGGGAGAAATAATAGAAGGTGTGAGTTGTAAGGAAACGAAGGAGGTGGATTTATAGTGAAATACCCGACAGAGAAATCAAGATGGATTATCGTATTAATTCGAAGAGAATCATAATCTCCTTAATCACCGAAGCATCAAATCCAACATAGATTACAAAGATTTTCTTTAAATTCGGAGATCAATTGTGATGACGTCAAAAGATATGACGAATCACTACAATCTTATTTTCTTCATTTACGATAACTTCCCTCATACGCTTTGAGTAATCGAATTATTTTATCCATACTTCTTAGACATGATAAAACTTCATAATCGTCATAATAACATTCTCATTGTTAGCCATAACGACCTCTATCAAATTTCGGGGACGAAATTTCTTTAACGGGTAGGTACTGTGACGACCCGGAAATTTTTGACTAAATTTAAACTTTATCTTTATATTATTCTGACACGATAAGCAATGTTTGTTAAGTTAAATCTCAAGGATTTTAAACTATGTTTATACATTCATTTAAACCTCGACCAAATTCCAATGATTCACGAACCATTAAATGAACATATATGAATATGTATGTATATGTGTATATGTTATAAATTGAAAATGTCAACAAAGTATTTAAAAGTATAATGCTTTATATGAATGTATTTGTTTCAATATGATTATCGATGAAATTAAAAATATATATATATTAAATGATTGAATTATCAGAAACATTGAATTATGATTACAAGTCTCTGTTGAGAGGTCCACTATGATTTGAGAAATCTATTCCTCTTAACGATATTCGGAATAATTTGTAAAGCTATTTATAAATAAAAATAAAAAGTATCATTTACGAAAGTTAGACAAAAGCTAGTGGAGAATTGGTTTCCATAATATTCTATTAATCTATTTTCAAACGTACAAAAACGTTTTCAGTTTAAAAAGAACTTTATTATTAAAACGTATATAACTTTTATAAATATCTAGAATCACTTTTGACAACTCATTACTTAACCAGTATAATAAATATAACGATATTTATATTTTATTTCATTAAATATATATAACAATTTAAATTAATATTATATATATTTATACGCGTATTATACATACATAGTTTTTATACTTTTACTATACTTTAACTTTACCTTTACTTTACTTTTACTTTACTTTAACTTTAATAATTCACTTTAATAATTCATACTTTAATAATTCACTTTAATAATTCATACTTTAATAATTCACTTTAATAATTCATACTTTAATAATTCACTTTAATAATTCATACTTTAATAATTCACTTTAATAATTCATACTTTAATAATTCACTTTAATAATTCAAAAATCTATTATAAATAGAATTCAATAGGTTTTATTATTTCATAGAAACTTGAAAATATATTTCTCTAAACTCTCTCAATCGATTTACATATATATATATATATATATATATATATATATATATATATATATATATATATATATATATATATATATATATATATATATATATATATATATATATTTTCTCTGTATTATTTCAAGATATTATTAGTATACATAAAATATTACGACGGAGTGATGTCCGAGTGATTTCAAAATAGGTTTTTGAATGAGTCGAAGCTAAGGAAATTATGGGTTATAGCTATGGAGGTGATGGGTATGGTTCATGGGTATGCTCATGAGGTCAATCTAGTGTTTATCATCTCCGTTGCGTCTACGTACTTTCCTGCAATATTGAATCTCAATATTGATACGTGAGCACTCATAACTTAACTTTTATATATCAATAGTGTATCCCTGACTAGTGCTCGAGTATATAGAATTATGCATGCTTGTACATTTGATATTGTCCTTAGATAGGTTTGTTGAATCCTGAATTAGATACATATGCTACTGAGATAGGGTATATGATATGCATGTCATTGGAAAGCTAGCAAAAAATTAAAAACTTTTCATTTAGATATCGAATGGTTTCGATGAACGAATTTGAAGTTATAGTCAACTGAATTTTAATATTATTGTTAAAATGATTATTATTACTATCGTCGTTATTATAGAAATATCATTGTTATTATAAAATATCATTATTACTATTATGTTAGTATTATCATTTTATCATAATAACATTTTTAGTAAATATAAATATTGTTATCTTTTTTATAGAATAATAATAATTATTATTACAAAATAATACAACTTTTACTTATTATTATTATGATCAATATTATTTTATCAAATAAATAGGGGATACAAATATATTTTTCACCACGCGTAATATAATTACATTAATAATACTTACCACTATAGTTTTAAGATATTAAGTGAACTTTATAAATTTTACTACTTAAGATATATAAAAGTATATTTTATCATATATAAACGTTAATATAAATTTTTATTAATAAATGACTTTTATTATTATAAAATATAATAAATATATTTAAATATATAAAACGACTATAGTTAAGTTATATAATAAACACGTATAAATTTTAGAAGTCATTTTGGGTCAAGTTGACTTTTGTTGACTTTTGCATATTAGTCTCGAGCATTAGGATTGTGGTACACTATGACTTGACCAAAAATTGTTAGACAAATATTGACCAACATATAAATATATATAATTAATATAGGTTCGTGAATCCGAGGCCAACCTTGCACTTGTTAAATGACGTTATATGTATTTTTACTACGAAATACAGTATGGTGAGTTTCATTTGCTCCCTTTTATATATATTTTTGGGACTGAGAATACATGCGCTGTTTTTATTAATGTTTTACGAAATAGGCACAAGTACTAAAACTAATTCTACGTGGGTTTAAACCAGAAATATACCCCTAGCTTGGTAACATTAAACTACTTGTCTATGTACGGTGGGCGCGAATCCTAAAGATAGATATATTGGGCCTGACAAACCCCATCCTGACTATGGGATGCTTTTGTACTTC
The DNA here is from genome assembly GCF_046630445.1 of Rutidosis leptorrhynchoides. Taxonomy (NCBI): domain Eukaryota; kingdom Viridiplantae; phylum Streptophyta; class Magnoliopsida; order Asterales; family Asteraceae; genus Rutidosis; species Rutidosis leptorrhynchoides. Next base: position 186,083,698 of record NC_092337.1, on the reverse strand, counting down.
GAGGTTATTTTAAGCACACCTGATCTGGTGTACTTCAGAGGGTAAAACATGAACGTTAAGGCTTGTTACCGGGTGCCTACAACTTATAGAATACTTTTATACACTTGCGAGTGTACATATATTTATAAACGGAAATCTTGTGGTCTATTAATATATTGAAATGATTGTTATGATAAACCTATGAACTCACCAACCTTTTGGTTGACATTTTAAAGCATGTTTATTCTCAGGTATTAAAGAAATCTTCCGCTATGCATTAGCTCATTTTAAGGATATTACTTGGAGTCATTCATGGCATATTTTGAAAGACGTTACATTCGAGTCATTGAGTTCATCAAGATTATTATTAAGCCAATTATAGTTGGATGTATTATGAAATGGTGTGCATGCCGTCAACTTTCGTTGTAAACAAAGTTTGTCTTTTAAAAACGAATGCAATGTTTGTAAAATGTATCATATAGAGGTCAAATACCTCGTGATGTAATCAACTATTGTGAATCGTTTATAATGTATATGAACGGGTCCTTTCAAGTAATGGTCCAGAATTTGTAGGTATGAAGTTTCGAATGATCATAATATACAAAGCAGAAGGAAAGGTAATAGCACGATTTGATTTGTCAAATTACCAGAATATCCGGAAAGATAGAACTATCAAGAAAAATATTTTCTTGATATGTTTTAGAGTTTAAATGTAAGAGTCGTGTAACATGGCAAATGATGATTATAAAGTCTATGAATCATCATCTTCCATTAAAAATTTAGCATGACTTACTGTAATATAATCACGTTGGCCTGACGTCATTATTATATACTAACTCATGCTTCAATTCCCAACACTTCTTCAAAACATTTATAATTTAAACTTGAATATAGAAACTAAAACAGTTTCTTTATGATGTGATAAAGTTATCGCAAAGAGATAATTAATTGCGGACAAGAATCGTTATAAAGATATCTTCAGAAATATAGAGGATATTTATAATTAAAGATACGGTGATATCTTAGAATTTCTAAGATCGAAGGATGATAAAGAAGATTTGTCCGTAAAGGTTTAGAGTCAGGGGCAAGGTATTCATTGATGACTTCAGCAGATACTGAATCGTTTGGATTCTTTGAAGGCAGGTTTAATCTTTGTGATTTGTCCACAGCCTCCTTCATACTTTGCTCAATCCGTTTCCAGTCCCAAATCTAAGCTTATACCATTCTTTATCATCAAAGTTTTGGCCCTTAAGACCTTCTACAATGTTTCCTCTGCATTTAATGCAGCCATATTTGAATCTTCGGTTATCAATGGTTTCAAGAAATTTTATTTTTAGATGATTACACGCTGATTGTAATCGTCAACGGATCTAATGGTTAACGAATAGGCGTTATTGATTTTAAAAGTAATGAATGATAATTTCAGTGGTTTGGTATGATAATTCATCATAGAATATGAATGAATACAATTCATGAGAATCAGAATTGAAAAATGTACAATGTAATATATTAATGTGAGATATAAATATTTCTAGGGTATTACCTACCCGTTAAAAATATTTTCACAATTAACAGTTTGTACAAAAGAGTTTTAATTATAGTCTTTATGAAAATATACATACATATATATTTTCCTTCAGATGTAATCATGGATTTAATATAATATTAAACTCATTTGATTTACGGTTGAAACGAGAATGAATAATCTCCAAAACCTTTAGAGATTTCATAATTGTCACGAAATATTTCGCTAATGAAGTTATGAATCAATACATTCATCGTTACATTTGATTTATTATGAAATGGAGTTTATTGTGTTGAAGCAGTGATTAACAATTGTTAAGTCATTAACGAAGGGTGTACATCATAGCATATTAGTGATATGAATTAACCAAGTAATACATACTAGTTGAGATTCACACGTAATTGCTTAGTACGACAAGATTTATTATTGTTCCAAATCATATATATATATATATATATATATATATATATATATATATATAAGGTATACATATATAATTCTTCACGAAGAATGAGTCAATACATCTTAGCTCATTATTACTAATATTCCTTGGTATCTATGGGCGTATGATGTTGATGTTTGAAGTACTGAGTGTGATGTTGAGGCGTGGGATGCGGATGTTGTTGTTGATGAAGCTGATGCTGTTGGTTGTGATGCTGATGGTACTGGTTATGCTGCTGGTGCAGCTGATGCTTGTAGATATCGCACCGTATTCTCCAGTGCCACCACTCGAGCGCGAAGCTCGTTGACTTCTTCTACCATTCCGGGATGATTGGCGATTGGAACAAGGGGGTGAATAAGATCTAAAATCTTCGATATTATATATTCGTGACGGGATACCCTGGAAAGAAGAGAGAAAATGGTGTTCCGAACTGGTTCGCCGGTAAGGGCTTCAGGTTCTTCGCCAAGAGGTGAATTTGGTTGGTGGATGGGATCACCTTCCTCTTGCCTCCATTGATTGAGTCGGCTACGAACCCATCCCCAATTCATCCAGAATAGATGATGGCTGATTGGTTCGTTTGTTCCGGTTACGCAACCGTTGGAGCTCGAGGAGTTCGAGAAATTCATATTATGTGTTTGGAATAGGGTTTGATATGAAATGGGTATTGAATACTGAATGATATATTCGTCTCCTTGAATACGTATTTGTAGCAAAAAGATTTCCGTAATTTACGGAGGAAATTTAGGAAAAGTGGTAGACAATGTCTATTGGGATAGATATGATAAGATATGATTTGTCTATACTCCAATAATGGCAGTATGACGTGTCGAGATTATAAAATGATAAGTATGTAATCTAATAATCTTTGATTAAAGACTTTCAATTCGTATACTGTGATAACCCAATGACATTTTCTGGTTCGAAAACCGATGCATAAAGGTATAAGGCATATAGGTACGTGATATAACAGGGAGTTATATACGTTTGATTATGAATAGTAACAATTATAGGAGTTTCAAAAATCATGGATAATATTTCATGTAATACATATGTAATAGACAAAACCATGATAGATGACATAGGAATGTCAAGAATTTCAGAAATCATGGTGTCGCATTTAAATGCGGTGGCGTAATTGGATAATACTTAGGAAAGTAATCAGAGTTCTTAGGTTGGCTCGGCATTCTAAGATAAGTAAAGTTTCTAAAGTATAGTGTAGCATTTAACAGTTAAAGGCAACAAGTAAAGGCACTGCGGTCAAGGAAAGTTGTAGTCCTACATTGCTAAGGTACCTAATTGTATAAGGCACACATAAAATGCAATCCTGGTTCTCTACAACAACCTGCTCTGATATCAATCTGTCACACCCCCAAATAGGGCCTGTGGTAATTGTGACTAATTATATCAAATCACAGTTGTATAAACGAGAACGACTCTACATGAGACTTTTTGTTGAGTTTTGCAGCGGAAGATAAATATGTCTTTAATTGATATGATATGTAATGAAGACTCCAAGCATAGCAAGCAATCATCATCAAAGCAGTAGATATACAGCGGAAGCAATATTTAAGTACCTGAGAATAAACATGCTTAAAAAGTCAACACGAGGTTGAGTGAGTTCATAGGTTTGTCATAAATAATGATTTCAGTAATAGTGTTAGACCACAAGATTTGTTTTCATAAGTAGATCACTCGGATCTAGTCAAGTTGATCTCCCGCAGGATCAAAAAAAAAGTTATGCCAGTGCGTAATATTTAGACTAAACGTTGTTTGCCCCGTGACAAGTTGTTCTGTCCTTGTTATTTTAATTTCATTATTAAGTAATACAAAGACTTAGTCAAATGTATCGGGGACGTTACTCCCAATAGGCCTATCCCCAATAATTAAGAATGTCGCGGCAATTAAAAATATCACTGTAGGGACTTAGTCAGACATAGCCGGGTATAGCATAGTTTAATAGTTGGTACTGATATTTAGACTAGACTTTCAAGTTTGTCCCGTAACAAGTTATCATTTATACTTGTCGGTTAGGGACTTGCTGTTCATAGCCCAACATATCACAGTTTAATAGTTGGTACTTGTATTTAGACTAGACTTTCAAGTTTGCCCCGTAACAAGTTATCGTTTATACTTTTCGGTTGGGGACTTGCTGGTCATTGCCCAACATATCACAGTTTAATAGTTGATACGTGTAAAACAGTTATAAAAGTTGCGCATGTATTCTCAGTCCAAAAATGTAAAGAGTAAAAGGGATCATATGAAACTCACGAAAAATCAGTTTTAGTATTTGTATTCATTTCATAAAAACAGTTATAAAAGTTGCGCATGTATTCTCAGCCCAAAAATATATAAAAAGGGAGCAGATGAACTCACGAAAAATCAGTTTTAGTATTTGTATTCATTTTATAAAAACAGTTATAAAAGTAGCGCATGTATTCTCAGCCCAAAAATATAGATAAAAAGGGAGCTATGAAAACTCACATTAAAAAGCAGTTGAAGTATTCCACGCAAGAAGGAAAGTAAAGAAAGTAGGTGATCTGGATATCAACCTTGAGGTATAACGTTTGATTAATTAATGTCTAACTTGACATAAATTATGTTTATTAATATAGCAACTATATTGACCGTGACGGTTTTCGAGAAAAGTTCATATTTCTCAAAAGTTTCTATTTTTGAAAACCTACTATTTATGAAAAACTTCCACTTATAGTAAGCTTCTAGTTTAAGAATGTTCGGGTTATAATTCTTAACAAAGATGTTGTACAATCTCGCCCAAACTTCGTTGCTAACATGCAAGTCACTCGAATGATCTATTGTTACCGAGCGGCCTACGATCTCTTGACCAGAATCTAAGTCTTGGCATTCGAGATCCACAAGCGTCCCATAATGGTAACAAAGGATCACCCTAGGCCACAAGTAGCGGTGATGTTTGTAGTCTTTGTACGCTATCTTTAATTATAACCTTCACGTTAGGTGCGTATATACATATATATTCATTAATTCGATTTTAATTATAACTCCAATATATTAATTCATAAAAATACTTTTATAATTTTTAGTAACATATATTACTAATTATAACATGTTATTTATTTTAATTTTAATTGCATATAATTTATAACATTATTTACATGTTTCGGTAAAAAAAAAATAAACTGAAGTAAATAGTAAAAAGTAAAAAGTAAAAAGTAAAAAGTAAAAAGTAAGAAAAGAATACTTACTAGTAGTAATTCTTCAAAGAGAGAATGAGAGAAATTTTGGTGTGAGTTTGAATGAGAAATGAGGGGTATTTATACTTGAAAAAATTAGGTAAAAAGAATAAAATAATTAAAAGAAAAAGAAATATTTTAATTTTTAATGGGATTTTAAAATTCAAAAGTATTAAATGTTAGGTCATGGGATAATACACAAAATAAAATAATAAAAGTAGTTTTCCATTATAATTTTTAATTAAAAAGTAATTTATTTATTTATTTATTTATTCTATTAAAAAAATCATTTATTTTAAGGATTTTTTTTATATATATTTTTTTAAAATAAACAAATTGATTTACTACTTTTCCAAGAATATTTGTCAATATTTTTTTTCATAATAACAATACTGATAATAAAGATATTAATTATTGATATCTTGTTTAAAAAGGATATTAATAATAATAATATTAATATATCAAATTAATGCGTAATTATTTAAAAATAATTGTTCGTGAATCGTCGGAATTATTCGAGGTTAAATGAAATCATATAAAGATTTTTGTTTAAATTTTGCCGAAAATTTACGGGTTGTCACAGGTTTGGATAATTAAAAACTATGATAAACTTTGATTTAAAAGTTGTTCTTCTAGGAAAATAATTTTTCATATGAACATGAAACTATATCCAAAAATCTTGGTTAAACTCAAAGTGAAAGTATGTTTTTCAAAATGGTCATCAAGATGTCGTTCTTTTGATGGAAATGACTACCTCTTTAGTAATTGACATGTAACTTAAATTTCCGACTATAAACCTATACTTTTTCTGTATGGATTCTTAAATTAGAGTTCAATATGAAACCATAGCAATTTGATTCACTCAAAACGGATTTAAAATGAAGAAGTTATGGGTAAAACAAGATTGGATATTTTTGATCTTTTTAGCTACGGGAAATGTTTAACAAATCTATACAAATCATATCCTAGCTAACTTATATTGTATTATACATGTATTCTAATATATTATGTAATCTTGGGATACCATAGACACGTATGCAAACGTTTTGACATATCATATCGACCCATGTATATATATTATTTGGAACAACCATAGACACTCTATATGCAGTAATGTTGGAGTTAGCTATACAGGGTTGAGGTTGAATCCAAAAATATATATACTTTGAGTTGTGATTTAGCCTGAGACATGTATACACTGGGTCGTGGATTGATTCAAGATAATATATATCGATTTATTTCTGTACATCTAACTGTGGACAACTAGTTGTAGGTTACTAACGAGGACAGCTGACTTAATACACTCAAATCTTTAAAACATAATAAAAATGGTTGTAATTATATTTTGATCATACTTTGATATATATGTACATATTTGTATAGGTTCGTGAATTGATCCGTGGCCAAGTCTTATTTCCGAGGAAGGAAATATCTGTGAAAGTGAGTTATGGTCCCACTTTTAAAATCTAATATTTTTGGAATGAGAATACATGCAGGTTTTATAAATAATTTACAAAATAGACACAAGTACGTGAAACTACATTCTATGGTTGAATTATCGAAATCGAATATGCCCCTTTTTATTAAGTCTGGTAATCTAAGAATTAGGGAACAGACACCCTAATTGACGCGAATCCTAAAGATAGATCTATTGGGCCTAACAAACCCCATCCAAAGTACCGGATGCTTTAGTACTTCGAAATTTATATCATATCCGAAGGGTGTCCAGGAATGATGGGGATATTCTTATATATGCATCTTGTTAATGTCGGTTACCAGGTGTTCACCATATGAATGATTTTTATCTCTATGTATGGGATGTGTATTGAAATTTGAAATCTTGTGGTCTATTGTTACGATATGATATATATAGGTTAAACCTATAACTCACCAACATTTTTGTTGACGTTTAAAGCATGTTTATTCTCAGGTGAATACTAAGAGCTTCCGCTGTTACATACTAAAATAAGTACAAGATTTGGAGTCCATGTTCGTATGATATTGTGTAAAAACTGCATTCAAGAAACATATGTCGATGTAATATATTTCTATTGTAAACGATTATGTAATGGTCGTGTGTAAACAGTTTATTTTAGATTATCATTATTTGATAATCTACGTAATGATTTTAAAATCTTTATTGATAAAATAAAGGTTATGGTTGTTTTAAAAATGAATGCAGTCTTTGAAAAACGTCTCATATAGAGGTCAAAACTGAAATGTCCCGTTCATATTGATTATAAACGTTCCATATTAATTGATTTCGTTGCGAGGTTTTGACCTCTATATGAGACGTTTTTCAAAGACTGCATTCATTTTTAAAACAACCATAACCTTTATTTTATCAATAAAGGTTTCAAAAGCATTACGTAGATTATCAAATAATGATAATCTAAAATATACTGTTTACACACGACCATTACATAATGATTTACAATAGAAATATATTACATCGACATATGTTTCTTGAATGCAGTTTTTACATAATATCATACAAACATGGACTCCAAATCTTGTCCTTATTTTAGTATGCAACAGCGGAAGCTCTTAATATTCACCTGAGAATAAACATGCTTTAAACGTCAACAAAAATGTTGGTGAGTTATAGGTTTAACCTATATATATCAAATCGTAACAATAGACCACAAGATTTCATATTTCAATATACATCCCATACCTAGAGATAAAAATCATTCATATGGTGAACACCTGGTAACCGACATTAACAAGATGCATATATAAGAATATCCCCATCATTCCGGGACACCCTTCGGATATGATATAAATTTCGAAGTACTAAAGCATCCGGTACTTTGGATGGGGTTTGTTAGGACCAATAGATATATCTTTAGGATTCGCGTCAATTAGGGTGTCTGTTCCCTAATTCTTAGATTACCAGACTTAATAAAAAGGGGCATATTCGATTTTGATAATTCAACCATAGAATGTAGTTTCACGTACTTGTGTCTATTTTGTAAATCATTTATAAAACCTGCATGTATTCTCATCCCAAAAATATTAGATTTTAAAAGTGGGACTATAACTCACTTTCACAGATATTTCCTTCCTCGGAAATAAGACTTGGCCACGGATCGATTCAAGAACCTATACAAATATGTACATATATATCAAAGTATGATCAAAATATAATTACAACCATTTTTATTATGTTTTAAAGATTTGAGTGTATTAAGTCAGTTGTCCTCGTTAGTAACCTACAACTAGTTGTCCACAGTTAGATGTACAGAAATAAATCGATATATATTATCTTGAATCAATCCACGACCCAGTGTATACACGTCTCAGGCTAGATCACAACTCAAAGTATATATATTTTTGGAATTAACCTCAACCCTGTATAGCTAACTCCAACATTACTGCATATAGAGTGTCTACGGTTGTTCCAAATAATATATATACATGGGTCGATATGATATGTCAAAACATTTGCATACGTGTCTATGGTATCCCAAGATTACATAATATATTAGAATACATGTATAATACAATATAAGTTAGCTAGGATATGATTTGTATAGATTTGTTAAACATTTCCCGTAGCTAAAAAGATCAAAAATATCCAATCTTGTTTTACCCATAACTTCTTCATTTTAAATCCGTTTTGAGTGAATAAAATTGCTATGTTTTCATGTTGAACTCTAATTTAATAATATAAACAGAAAAAGTATAGGTTTATAGTCAGAAATTTAAGTTACATGTCAATTATTAAAGAGGTAGTTATTTCTGTCAAAAAAACGACATCTTGATGACCATTTTGGAAAACATACTTTCACTTTGAGTTTAACCATAATTTTTGGATATAGTTTCATGTTCATAAGAAAAATCATTTTCCCAGAAGAACAACTTTTAAATCAAAGTTTATCATAGTTTTTAATTAACTAACCCAAAACAGCCCGCGGTGTTACTACGACGGCGTATATCCGGTTTTACGGTGTTTTTCGTGTTTTCAGGTTTTAAATCATTAAGTTAGCATATCATATAGATATAGAACATGTGTTTAGTTGATTTTAAAATTTAAGTTAGAAGGATTAACTTTTGTTTGCGAACAAGTTTAGAATTAACTAAACTATGTTCTAGTGATTACAAGTTTAAACCTTCGAATAAGATAGCTTTATATTATGAATCGAATGATGTTATGAACATCATTACTACCTCAAGTTTTCTGGATAAAACTACTGGAAATGAGAAAAATGGATCTAGCTTCAAAGGATCCTTGGATGGCTTGAAAGTTCTTGAAGCAGAATCATGACACGAAAACAGTTCAAGTAAGATTTTCACTCGAAATAAGATTGTTATAGTTGTAGAAATTGAATCAAAGTTTGAATATGAATATTACCTTGAATTAGAAAGATAACCTACTATAAATAATAAAGGTTCCTTGATCTTAGATGATTACTTGGAATGGATTAGAAAGCTTGAAAGTAAATTCTCGGCAGTGGATAACGATTTTTGATGGTAAGGTTATTCAACTCTCTGTAGTCAATACACAACCTAAATGTACCATCCTTCTTCTTGACAAACAAAACAGGAGCTCCCCATGGTGATGTGCTTGGACGAATGAAACCACGTTCTAATAGTTCTTGCAGTTGGCTTTGCAGTTCTTTCATCTCGCTGGGTGCGAGTCTATAAGGAGCACGAGCTATTGGTGCAGCTCCTGGTACAAGATCTATTTGAAATTCAACGGATCGATGTGGGGGTAATCCCGGTAATTCTTTCAGAAATACATCGGGAAATTCTTTTGCAATGAGAACATCATTGATGCTCTTTTCTTCAGTTTGTACTTTCTCGACGTGTGCTAGAACAGCATAGCAACCTTTTCTTATTAGTGTTTGTGCCTTCAAATTACTAATAAGATGTAGCCTCGTGTTGCCCTTTTCTCCGTACACCATTAAGGGTTCTCCTTCTTCTCGTACAATGCGAATTGCATTTTTGTAACATACGATCTCTGCTTTCATCTCCTTCAGCCAGTCCATGCCAACTATTACATCAAAACTTCCTAACTCTACTGGTATCAAATCAATCTTAAATATTTCGCTACCCAGTTTAATTTCTCGATTCCGACATATATAATCTGCTGAAATTAATTTACCGTTTGCTAATTCGAGTAAAAATTTACTATCCAATGGCGTCAATGGACAACTTAATTTAGCACAAAAATTTCTACTCATATAGCTTCTATCCGCACCCGAATCAAATAAAACATAAGCAGATTTATTGTCAATAAGAAACGTACTCGTAACAAGCTCCGGGTCTTCCTGTGCCTCTGCCGCATTAATATTGAAAACTCTTCCGCGGCCTTGTCCATTCGTGTTCTCCTGGTTCGGGCAATTTCTAATAATGTGGCCCGGTTTTTCACATTTATAACAAACTACATTGACATAACTTGCTCCGACACTACTTGCTCCGCCATTACTCGTTCCGACACCATTTGTTTCTGTCGTTCTTTTAACCCCTGGTCTGTAGACCTCACACTTCGCCGCGCTATGTCCATTTCTTTTACACTTGTTGCAAAATTTGGTGCAGAACCCGGAGTGATACTTTTCACACCTTTGGCATAGCTGCTTCTGATTGTTGTTGTTGTTGCGGTTGTTATTGTTGTTGGGATGATTGTTATAGTTGTTGTTGTTGTTATTGTTGTGCCGTTTGTTGCAGTTGCGATTGATGTTGCGATTGTTGGGATAGTTGTTGTTGTTTTGGTGACTCTTATCACCGTTTTCCTCCCTCTTTCTTTTGACTAGCTTCACGTTGGCCTCTTCGGCCGCCTGTTCTTTAATTCTTCCCTCAATCTGGTTCACTAGTTTGTGAGCCATTTGTAGTGACCCGAACTTTTCCATGTTTATATATATTAATTGAGATTGATATTTACATGATTAAATGTTTCCAACATGTTAAGCAATCAAACTTGTTAAGACTTGATTAATTGAAATATGTTTCATATAGACAATTGACCACCCAAGTTGACCGGCGATTCACGAACGTTAAAACTTGTAAAAACGACATGACGATATATATATATATGGATATACATATGGTTAACATGAGATTATGATAAGTAAGTATCTCCATAAGTATATTAACAATGAGTTATATACATATAAACAAGACTACTAACTTAAGGATTTCGAAACGAGACATATATGTAACGATTATCGTTGTAACGACATTTAAATATATATATATATCATATTAAGATATATTAATATATCATAATATCATGATAATATAATAATTTAACATCTCATTAGATATAATAAACAATGGGTTAACAACATTAATTGAGATCGTTAACGTAAAGGTTTCAAAACAACACTTACATGTAACGACTAACGATGACTTAACGACTCAGTTAAAATGTATATACATGTAGTGTATTTAGATGTATTAAAATACTTTTAGAAGACTTCAAGACATATATCAAAACACTCATACTTAACGAAAATGGTTACAGTTACTTTCCCATTCTTTTCTTTCATCAAGAATTCTAGTCGTATTCTTACCCGTATTATACACAGCTTCAAAACGTACTTACTATGGGTATATACCAATAGGAACTAGCATGGGATTCCACTCTTGATTATGTCATGTATGACTAATCAATTTTAACTTCTACCATGAGCTAGTCAACTAACTAGAACTCCTTTTAAACCCACTCACCACTCACCAATTACCACTCATCATTCACTCCATTTCACTTCCAATTCTCTTTCTAATTCTCTCTCAACACACACACACTATTATGAACGTATTTTTCCAGTAGTTAATCATCATCTTCATCAAAAATCACTTCAAGAATCAAGCTATAATCATCATAGGAAGAACACTTCAAGAACACTTCAAAAATCCCTTCAAGTTTACTAATTTACTTTCAAGCTTTCTAATCCATTCCAAGTAATCATCTAAGATCAAGAAACCTTTGTTATATACAGTAGGTTATCTTTCTTATTCAAGGTAATATTCATATTCAAACTTTGATTCAATTTCTATAACTATAAACTATCTTAATTCGAGTAAAAATCTTACTTGAACTTGTTTTTGTGTCATGATCCTACTTCAAGAACTTTCAAGTCATCCAAGATCCTTTGAAGCTAGATCATTTCTTGTCACTTCCAGTAGGTTTACCTACTAAACTTGAGGTAGTAATGATGTTCATAACATCATTCGATTCATATATATAAAACTATCTTATTCGAAGGTTTAAACTCGTAATCACTAGAACATAGTTTAGTTAATTCTAAACTTGTTCGCAAACAAAAGTTAATCCTTCTAACTTGACTTTTAAAATTAACTAAACACATGTTCTATATCTATATGATATGCTAACTTAATGATTTAAAACCTGGAAACACGAAAAACACCGTAAAACCGGATTTACGCCGTCGTAGTAACACCGCGGGCTGTTTTGGGTTAGTTAATTAAAAACTATGATAAACTTTGATTTAAAAGTTGTTATTCTGAGAAAATGATTTTTATTATGAACATGAAACTATATCCAAAAATTATGGTTAAACTCAAAGTGGAAGTATGTTTTCTAAAATGGTCATCTAGACGTCGTTCTTTCGACTGAAATGACTACCTTTATAAAAACGACTTGTAACTTATTTTTCTGACTATAAACCTATACTTTTTCTGTTTAGATTCATAAAATAGAGTTCAATATGAAACCATAGCAATTTGATTCACTCAAAACGGATTTAAAATGAAGAAGTTATGGGTAAAACAAGATTGGATAATTTTTCTCATTTTAGCTACGTGAAAATTGGTAACAAATCTATTCCAACCATAACTTAATCAACTTGTATTGTATATTATGTAATCTTGAGATACCATAGACACATATACAATGTTTCGACCTATCATGTTGACACATCTATATATATTTTGGAACAACCATAGACACTCTATATGTGAATGTTGGAGTTAGCTATACAGGGTTGAGGTTGATTCCAAAATATATATAGTTTGAGTTGTGATCAATACTGAGATACGTATACACTGGGTCGTGGATTGATTCAAGATAATATTTATCGATTTATTTCTATAAATCTAACTGTGGACAACTAGTTGTAGGTTACTAACGAGGACAGCTGACTTAATAAACTTAAAACATCAAAATATATTAAAAGTGTTGTAAATATATTTTGAACATACTTTAATATATATGTATATATTGTTATAGGTTCGTGAATCAACAGTGGCCAAGTCTTACTTCTCGACGAAGTAAAAATCTGTGAAAGTGAGTTATAGTCCCACTTTTAAAATCTAATATTTTTGGGATGAGAATACATGCAGGTTTTATAAATGATTTACAAAATAGACACAAGTACGTGAAACTACATTCTATGGTTGAATAATCGAAATCGAATATGCCCCTTTTTATTAAGTCTGGTAATCTAAGAATTAGGGAACAGACACCCTAATTGACGCGAATCCTAAAGATAGATCTATTGGGCCTAACAAACCCCATCCAAAGTACCGGATGCTTTAGTACTTCGAAATTTATATCATATCCGAAGGGTGTCCCGGAATGATGGGGATATTTTTATATATGCATCTTGTTAATGTCGGTTACCAGGTGTTCACCATATGAATGATTTTTATCTTTATGTATGGGATGTGTATTGAAATATGAAATCTTGTGGTCTATTGTTACGATTTGATATATATAGGTTAAACCTATAACTCACCAACATTTTTGTTGACGTTTAAAGCATGTTTATTCTCAGGTGAATATTAAGAGCTTCCGCTGTTGCATACTAAAATAAGGACAAGATTTGGAGTCCATGTTTGTATGATATTGTGTAAAAACTGCATTCAAGAAACTGATTTCGATGTAACATATTTGTATTGTAAACCATTATGTAATGGTCGTGTGTAAACATGATATTTTAGATTATCATTATTTGATAATCTACGTAAAGCTTTTTAAAGCTTTATTTATGAAATAAAGGTTATGGTTTGTTTTAAAAATGAATGCAGTCTTTGAAAAACGTCTCATATAGAGGTCAAAACCTCGCAACGAAATCAATTAATATGGAACGTTTTTAATCAATAAGAACGGGACATTTCAGTTGGTATCAGAGCGTTGGTCTTAGAGAACCAGAATTTTGCATTAGTGTGTCTTATCGAGTTTGTTAGGATGCATTAGTGAGTCTGGACTTCGACCGTGTTTACTTGAAAAATGATTGCTTAACAAATTTTGTTGGAAACTATATATTTTTAACATGTGAATATTATGTGATATATTAATCTCTTAACGCGTTTGATATTATGTGATAGATGTCTACCTCTAGAACAAGTCCCATTGACTCACCTAATAATAATGAAGAGTCAAATGTAAATTGGAATGATTCGTGGACTGATTCACAAGTTCCCGAAGAGGAACCGGAAGAGTCGGAACCAGGAGAAGAATCGGAACCGGAAGAAGAATCGGAACCGGATGAAGAAATAGAACCGGTGAGGGAAATAATAAAACGGTTAAGTAAAAGAAAATCCTCAACCAACTGACCAAGGTTAATTTTGGTCAATGGTGTTTCCGCTAAGGAAGCAAAATATTGGGAGGATTACCAATTCTCCGATGAATCGGATTCCGACGAGAATTCCGATGATGTTATAGAAATTACCCCAACTGAATTTAAAAAGGCAAAAGAAAATAATAAGAGAAAGGGCATAAAAATAGAGAAATCTAATTCCAACCCCGATGAACTTTATATGTATCGTCAACCCCCGAAGTCCTTAAGTTGTAACAATGACCCGGGAACCTCTAAACCACCAGGTTTTTCTAAACCAATGTGGATAACGACGGCTCGTATTAGGGGAACATCATATATCCCTAGAAACTTGGCAAAACGAACCAAAACCGAAGAAGAAGAAACAAGCGATTCGGAATAAGATAGTTGTATTCGTGTGGTGTAATATAAGTAATATAGTGTGCTTATGCTTTATGATATATGTAAAAATTGCTTGTATTAATAAGTATTTTTTTTTTATGAATCTAACTCTTGTCTATTTTACAGTATAAAAACACAAAATGGATAGACAACCCAATATTTTAAGAGACCTACCCGGAGACATGATTGATGAAATCTTGTCTAGAGTCGGTCAGAATTCTTCGGCACAACTATTTAAGGCGAGATCAGTTTGTAAGACATTCGAAGAACGTTCCAAGAATGCCTTGGTTTATAAAAGGCTTTCGTTCAAAAGATGGGGGATATCACATTGGGAAATCCATAAGTTACGATGTGTTTACTTTGACGCATATATTGCGGGGAACCCAAATGCTATTTTACGCAATGGGTTAAGAAATTATTTTTACTCAATATATTCGAATATTGGACTTCGTGATTTAGAAAAAGCGGCTAACATGTAACATAAAGAAGCATGTTATGCTTACGGATTAGTAATGTTTGCTTCTCACCAAAGTGAGAACAAGAACATCGGGCTACAACTATTAAACAAAACGTTCCCACAAGTGACGGAGTCGGTAATTGGGGTAAGAAATGAGGTTTTTAGATTGTTACGGGACTGTTGGACATTACGTAACCCTCGTCCCTTTGACGACGTTACAACACGCTATCTTATCAACGGCCATAACGGTTATGTTCCACAAGACCAAGGATGGGAAGTAGTCCTAGTAAAATCAGAATGCATGACTTGTTTCTGGACGTATGAATTACGTGTCTTTATTGCCTTTGCTGAACGACTTGTGTACTAGATAGAATTATCTTCACAGCTATCTTGTATCAAAGTTATTGTGTGCTATATTTCATGCTTTATGTAAAATAAGCGGTATTGTAAGTTTGTAAAATATTGTATAAAAGTTTGAACGCGAAATATTATTATAATCAGTTTTTCATATAGAATTGTAGTAGTTGAATTGTATATTAGCTACTAAGTATGAACTTAACGGGTAAGTACTACCCGAATTTAAACTTATAAAATGCTAATATGAAGAAAAAGCTTTTATAAATGAGTTCATATTATGCTACGAAATACTATTAACTACTCTTAATATTCTGTATGATTAACTTGTTCCATTTGACTATTTTGAAGGAAATGGCACCGACTACTCGACACACCGTGAATATGAATGAAGAGGAATTCCGTACTTTTCTAGCTTCAAACATAGCCGCAGTATAGGCTGCGCTACATACCAACAATAACCTTGGATCTAGCAGTACAGGAAATCGTGTAGGATACACCTACAAAGAATTCACTGCCTGCAAACCTTTGGAATTTGATGGAACCGAAGGACCGATCGGATTGAAACGGTGGACCGAGAAGGTCGAATCGGTGTTTGCCATAAGTAAGTGTACTAAAGAGGACAAAGTAAAGTACGCTACGCATACCTTCACAGGTTCTGCGTTAACATGGTGGAATACCTATCTAGAGCAAGTGGGACAAGACGATGTGTATGCACTACCGTGGTCAGCATTCAAGCACTTGATGAACGAGAAGTACCGTCCCAGAACTGAGGTCAATAAGCTCAAGACAGAACTTACAGCGTTATGAACCCAAGGATTTGATATTACCACGTACGAAAGACGATTCACAGAATTATGCCTATTGTTTCCGGGAGCATTCGAAGATGAGGAAGAGAAGTTCGACGCGTTTGTGAAAGGATTACCGGAAAGAATCCAAGAAGATATAAGTTCACACGAGCCCGCCTCCATACAACAGGCATGTAGAATGGCTCACAAACTAGTGAACCAGATTGAAGAAAGAATTAAAGAACAGACTGCTGAAGAGGCCAATGTGAAGCAAGTCAAAAGAAAGTGGGAGTAAAACGGTGATAAGAATCACCAATACAACAACAACAGCAATTACAACAATAATCGCAACAATTATCCCAACAATCGCAACATCAATCGCAACTACAACAAACGGCCCAACAACAACAACAACAACAACAACAACAACAACAACAACAACAACAACTACAACAATTATCCTAACAACAATAATAACCGTAACAATAACAACAATCAGAAGCAGCTATGCCAAAGGTGTGAAAAGTATCACTCGGGGTTCTGCACCAAATTTTGCAATAAGTGTAAAAGAAATGGTCATAGCACGGCGAAGTGTGAGGTCTACGGACCAGGGGTTAATAAAACGAAAGGAACAAATGGTGTCAGAACGAGTAATGGCGGAGCAAGTAGTGTCGGAGCAAGTTATGCCAATGTAGTTTGTTATAAATGTGGAAAACCGGGCCACATTATTAAAAATTGCCCGAACCAGGAGAACACGAATGGACAAGGCCGCGGAAGAGTTTTCAATATTAATGCGGCCGAGGTACAGGAAGACCCGGAGCTTGTTACGGGTACGTTTCTTATTGACAATAAATCTGCTTACGTTTTATTTGATTCGGGTAAGGATAGAAGCTATATGAGTAGAGATTTTTGTGCTAAATTAAGTTGTCCATTGACGCCTTTGGATAGTAAATTTTTACTCGAATTAGCAAATGGTAAATTAATTTCAGCAGATAATATATGTCGGAATCGAGAAATTAAACTGGTTAGCGAAACATTTAAGATTGACTTGATACCAGTAGAGTTAGGGAGTTTTGATGTGATAATCGGTATGGACTGGTTGAAAGAAGTGAAAGCAGAGATCGTTTGTTACAAAAATGCAGTTCGCATTATACGAGAAAAAGGAAAACCCTTAATGGTGTACGGAGAAAAGGGCAACACGAAGCTACATCTTATTAGTAATTTGAAGGCACAAAAACTAATAAGAAAAGGTTGCTATGCTGTTCTAGCACACGTCGAGAAAGTACAAACTAAAGAAAAGAGCATCAATGATGTTCCCATTGCAAAAGAATTTCCCAATGTATTTCCGAAAGAATTACCGGGATTATCCCCACATCGATCCGTTGAATTTCAAATAGATCTTGTACCAGGAGCTGCACCAATAGCTCGTGCTCCTTACAGACTCGCACCCAGCGAGATGAAAGAACTACAAAGCCAATTACAAGAACTTTTAGAGCGTGGTTTCATTCGACCAAGCACATCACCGTGGGGAGCTCCTGTTTTGTTTGTCAAGAAGAAAGATGGTACATTCAGGTTGTGTATCGACTACCGAGAGTTGAACAAACTTACCATCAAGAACCGCTACCCACTACCGAGAATCGACGACTTATTTGATCAACTACAAGGCTTGTCTGTTTATTCAAAGATTGACTTACGTTCCGGGTATCATCAAATGCGGGTGAAAGAAGATGATATTCCAAAGACTGCTTTCAGAAAACGTTACGGTCATTACGAGTTTATGGTCATGCCGTTTGGTTTAACTAATGCACCAGCTGTGTTCATGGACCTTATGAACCGAGTGTGTGGACCATACCTTGACAAGTTTGTCATTGTTTTCATTGATGACATACTTATTTACTCAAAGAATGACCAAGAACACGGTGAACATTTGAGAAAGGTGTTAGAAGTATTGAGGAAGGAAGAATTGTATGCTAAGTTTTCAAAGTATGCATTTTGGTTGGAAGAAGTTCAATTCCTCGGTCACATAGTGAACAAAGAAGGTATTAAGGTGGATCCGGCAAAGATAGAAACTGTTGAAAAGTGGGAAACCCCGAAAACTCCGAAACACATACGCCAGTTTTTAGGACTAGCTGGTTACTACAGAAGGTTCATCCAAGACTTTTCCAGAATAGCAAAACCCTTGACTGCATTAACGCATAAAGGGAAGAAATTTGAATGGAAGGATGAACAAGATAAAGCGTTTCAGTTATTGAAGAAAAAGCTAACTACGGCACCTATATTGTCATTGCCTGAAGGGAATGATGAATTTGTGATTTATTGTGACGCATCAAAGCAAGGTCTCGGTTGTGTATTAATGCAACGAACGAAGGTGATTACTTATGCGTCTAGACAATTGAAGATTCACGAGCAAAATTATACGACGCATGATTTGGAATTAGGCGCGGTTGTTTTTGCATTAAAGACTTGGAGGCACTACTTATATGGGGTCAAAAGTATTATATATACCGACCACAAAAGTCTTCAACACATATTTAATCAGAAACAACTGAATATGAGGCAGCGTATGTAGTGACCCGAACTTTTCCATGTTTATATATATTAATTGAGATTGATATTTACATGATTAAATGTTTCCAACATGTTAAGCAATCAAACTTGTTAAGACTTGATTAATTGAAATATGTTTCATATAGACAATTGACCACCCAAGTTGATCGGTGATTCACGAACGTTAAAACTTGTAAAAACTATATGATGACATATATATGGATATATATATATATATATATTTAACATGATACTATGATAAGAAAACATATCATAAAGTATATTAACAATGAACTACATATGTAAAAATAAGACTACTAACTTAATGATTTTTAAACGAGACATATATGTAACGATTATCGTTGTAAAGACATTTAATGTATATATATCATATTAAGAGATATTCATACATGATAATATCATGATAATATAATAATTTAAAATCTCATTTTATATTATAAACATTGGGTTAACAACATTTAACAAGATCGTTAACCTAAAGGTTTCAAAACAACACTTACATGTAACGACTAACGATGACTTAACGACTCAGTTAAAATGTATATACATGTAGTGTTTTAATATGTATTTATACACTTTTTAAAGACTTCAATACACTTATCAAAATACTTCTACTTAACAAAAATGCTTACAATTACATCCTCGTTCAGTTTCATCAACAATTCTACTCGTATGCACCCGTATTCGTACTCGTACAATACACAGCTTTTAGATGTATGTACTATTGGTATATACACTCCAATGATCAGCTCTTAGCAGCCCATGTGAGTCACCTAACACATGTGGGAACCATCATTTGGCAACTAGCATGAAATATCTCATAAAATTACAAAAATATGAGTAATCATTCATGACTTATTTACATGAAAACAAAATTACATATCCTTTATATCTAATCCATACACCAACGATCAAAAACACCTATAACACTTTCATTCTTCAATTTTCTTCATCTAATTGATCTCTCTCAAGTTCTATCTTCAAGTTCTAAGTGTTCTTCATAAATTCCAAAAGTTCTAGTTTCATAAAATCAAGAATACTTTCAAGTTTGCTAGCTCACTTCCAATCTTGTAAGGTGATCATCCAACCTCAAGAAATCTTTGTTTCTTACAGTAGGTTATCATTCTAATACAAGGTAATAATCATATTCAAACTTTGGTTCAATTTCTATAACTATAACAATCTTATTTCAAGTGATGATCTTACTTGAACTTGTTTTCGTGTCATGATTCTGCTTCAAGAACTTCGAGCCATCCAAGGATCCATTGAAGCTAGATCCATTTTTCTCTTTTCCAGTAGGTTTATCCAAGGAAATTAAGGTAGTAATGATGTTCATAACATCATTCGATTCATACATATAAAGCTATCTTATTCGAAGGTTTAAACTTGTAATCACTAGAACATAGTTTAGTTAATTCTAAACTTGTTCGCAAACAAAAGTTAATCCTTCTAACTTGACTTTTAAAATCAACTAAACACATGTTCTATATTTATATGATATGCTAACTTAATGATTTAAAACCTGGAAACACGAAAAACACCGTAAAACCGGATTTACGCCATCGTAGTAACACCGCGGGCTGTTTTGGGTTAGTTAATTAAAAACTATGATAAACTTTGATTTAAAAGTTGTTATTCTGAGAAAATGATTTTTATTATGAACATGAAACTATATCCAAAAATTATGGTTAAACTCAAAGTGGAAGTATGTTTTCTAAAATGGTCATCTAGACGTCGTTCTTTCGACTGAAATGACTACCTTTACAAAAACGACTTGTAACTTATTTTTCCGACTATAAACCTATACTTTTTCTGTTTAGATTCATAAAATAGAGTTCAATATGAAACCATAGCAATTTGATTCACTCAAAACGGATTTAAAATGAAGAAGTTATGGGTAAAACAAGATTGGATAATTTTTCTCATTTTAGCTACGTGAAAATTGGTAACAAATCTATTCCAACCATAACTTAATCAACTTGTATTGTATATTATGTAATCTTGAGATACCATAGACACGTATACAATGTTTCGACCTATCATGTCGACACATCTATATATATTTCGGAACAACCATAGACACTCTATATGTGAATGTTGGAGTTAGCTATACAGGGTTGAGGTTGATTCCAAAATATATATAGTTTGAGTTGTGATCAATACTGAGATACGTATACACTGGGTCGTGGATTGATTCAAGATAATATTTATTGATTTATTTCTGTACATCTAACTGTGGACAACTAGTTATAGGTTACTAACGAGGACAGCTGACTTAATAAACTTAAAACATCAAAATATATTAAAAGTGTTGTAAATATATTTTGAACATACTTTAATATATATGTATATATTGTTATAGGTTCGTGAATCAACAGTGGCCAAGTCTTGCTTCCCGACGAAGTAAAAATCTGTGAAAGTGAGTTATAGTCCCACTTTTAAAATCTAATATTTTTGGGATGAGAATACATGCAGGTTTTATAAATGATTTACAAAATAGACACAAGTACGTGAAACTACATTCTATGGTTGAATTATCGAAATCGAATATGCCCCTTTTTATTAAGTCTGGTAATCTAAGAATTAGGGAACAGACACCCTAATTGACGCGAATCCTAAAGATAGATCTATTGGGCCTAACAAACCCCATCCAAAGTACCGGATGCTTTAGTACTTCGAAATTAATATCATATCCGAAGGGTGTCCCGGAATGATGGGGATATTCTTATATATGCATCTTGTTAATGTCGGTTACCAGGTGTTCACCATATGAATGATTTTTATCTCTATGTATGGGATGTGTATTGAAATATGAAATCTTGTGGTCTATTGTTACGATTTGATATATATAGGTTAAACCTATAACTCACCAACATTTTTGTTGACGTTTAAAGCATGTTTATTCTCAGGTGAATATTAAGAGCTTCCGCTGTTGCATACTAAAATAAGGACAAGATTTGGAGTCCATGTTTGTATGATATTGTGTAAAAACTGCATTCGAGAAACTGATTTCGATGTAACATATTTGTATTGTAAACCATTATGTAATGGTCGTGTGTAAACAGGATATTTTAGATTATCATTATTTGATAATCTACGTAAAGCTTTTTAAACCTTTATTTATGAAATAAAGGTTATGGTTTGTTTTAAAAATGAATGCAGTCTTTGAAAAACGTCTCATATAGAGGTCAAAACCTCGCAACGAAATCAATTAATATGGAACGTTTTTAATCAATAAGAACGGGACATTTCAGTTGGTATCAGAGCGTTGGTCTTAGAGAACCAAAAAATTTGCATTAGTATGTCGTATCGAGTTTGTTAGGATGCATTAGTAAGTCTGGACTTCGACCGTGTTTTCTTTAAAAATGATTGCTTAACATTTTTGTTGGAAACTATATATTTTTAACATATGAATATTATGTGATATATTAATCTCTTAACGTGTTTGATATTATGTGATAGATGTCTACCTCTAGAACAAGTCCCATTGACTCACCTAATAATAATGAAGAGTCAAATGTAAATTGGAATGATTTGTGGACTGATTCACAAGTTCCCGAAGAGGAACCGGAAGAAGAGTCGGAACCGGAAGAAGAATCGGAACCGGAAGAAGAATCGGAACCGGATGAAGAAATAGAACCGGTGGGGGAAATAATAAAACGGTTAAGTAAAAGAAAATCCTCAACCAACCGACCAAAGTTAATTATGGTCAATGTTGTTTCTGCCAAGGAAGCAAAATATTGGGAGGATTACCAATTCTCCGATGAATCGGATTCCGACGAGAATTCCGATGATGTTATAGAAATTACCCCAACTGAATTTAAAAAGGCAAAAGAAAATAATAAGGGAAAGGGCATAAAAATAGAGAAATCTAATTCCAACCCCGATGAACTTTATATGTATCGTCAACCCCCGAAGTCCTTAAGTTGTAACAATGACCCGGGAACCTCTAAACCACCAGGTTTTTCTAAACCAATGTGGACAACGACGGCTAGTATTAGGGGAACATCATATATCCCTAGAAACTTGGCAAAACGAACCAAAACCGAAGAAAAAGAAACGAGCGAGTCGGAATAAGATAGTTGTATTCGTGTGGTGTAATATATGTAATATAGTGTTCTTATGCTTTATGATATATGTAAAAATTGCTTGTATTAATAAGTATTTTTTTATGAATCTAACTCTTGTCTATTTTACAGTTTAAAAACACAAAATGGATAGACAACCCAATATTTTAAGAGACCTACCCGGAGACATGATTGATGAAATCTTGTCTAGAGTCGGCCAGAATTCTTCGGCACAACTATTTAAGGCGAGATCAGTTTGTAAGACATTCGAAGAACGTTCCAAGAATGTCTTGGTTTATAAGAGACTTTCGTTTGAAAGATGGGGGATATCACATTGGGAAACCCATAAGTTACGATGTGTTTACTTTAACGCATATATTGCGGGGAACCCAAATGCTATTTTACGCAACGGGTTAAGAAATTATTTTGACTCAATATATCCGAATATTGGACTTCGTGATTTAGAAAAAGTGGCTAACATGCAACATAAAGAAGCATGTTATGCTTACGGATTAGTAATGTTCGCTTCTCACCAAAGTGAGAACAAGAACATCGGGCTACAACTATTAAACAAAACGTTTCCACAAGTGACGGATTCGGTAATTGGGGTAAGAAATGAGGTTTTTAGATTATTACGGGACTGTTGGACATTACGTAACCCTCGTCCCTTTGATGACGTTACAACACGCTGTCTTATCAACGGCCATAACGGTTATGTTGCACAAGACCAAGGATGGGAAGTAGTCCTAGTAAAACCAGAATGCATGACTTGTTTCTGGACGTATGAATTACGTGTCTTTATTGCCTTTGCTGAACGACTTGTGTACTAGCTAGAATTGTCTTCACAACTATCTTGTATCAAAGTTAATGTGTGCTATATTTCATGCTTTATGTAAAATAAGCGGTATTGTAAGTTTGTAAAATATTGTATAAAAGTTTGAACGCGAAATATTATTATAATCAGTTTTTCATATAGAATTGTA
The DNA here is from genome assembly GCF_046630445.1 of Rutidosis leptorrhynchoides. NCBI lineage: Eukaryota > Viridiplantae > Streptophyta > Magnoliopsida > Asterales > Asteraceae > Rutidosis > Rutidosis leptorrhynchoides. The sequence goes on along the minus strand of NC_092337.1, from coordinate 186,059,418 downwards.
GTAGTTGAATTGTATATTAGCTACTAAGTATGAACTTAACGGGTAGGTACTACCCGAATTTAAACTTATAAAACGCTAATATGAAGAAAAAGCTTTTATAAATGAGTTCATATTATGCTACGAAATACTATTAACTACTCTTAATATTCTGTATGATTAACTTGTTCCATTTAACTATTTTGAAGGAAATGGCACCGACTACTCGACACACCGTGAATATGAATGAAGAGGAATTCCGTACTTTTCTAGCTTCAAACATAGCCGCAGTACAGGCTGCGCTACATACCAACAATAACCTTGGATCTAGCAGTACAGGAAATCGTGTAGGATGCACCTATAAAGAATTCACTGCCTGCAAACCTTTGGAATTTGATGGAACCGAAGGACCGATCGGATTGAAACGGTGGACCGAGACGGTTGAATCAGTGTTTGCCATAAGTAAGTGTACTGAAGAGGACAAAGTGAAGTACGCTACGCATACCTTCACAGGTTCTGCGTTAACATGGTGGAATACCTATCTAGAGCAAGTGGGACAAGATGATGCGTACGCACTACCGTGGTCAGCATTCAAGCACTTGATGAACGAGAAGTACCGTCCCAGAACCGAGGTCAATAAGCTCAAGACAGAACTTAGAGGGTTACGAACCCAAGGATTTGATATTACCACGTACGAAAGACGATTCACAGAATTGTGCCTATTGTGTCCGGGAGCATTCGAAGATGAGGAAGAGAAGATCGACGCGTTTGTGAAAGGATTACCGGAAAGAATCCAAGAAGATATAAGTTCACACGAGCCCGCCTCCATACAACAGGCATGTAGAATGGCTCACAAACTAGTAAACCAGATTGAAGAAAGAATTAAAGAACAGACTGCTGAAGAGGCCAATGTGAAGCAAGTCAAAAGAAAGTGGGAGGAAAACGGTGATAAGAATCACCAATACAACAACAACAACAGCAATTACAATAATAATCGCAACAATTATCCCAACAATCGCAACATCAATCGCAACTACAACAAACGGCCCAACAACAACAACAACAACAACAACAGCAACTACAACAATCATCCCAACAACAATAATAACCGCAACAACAACAACAATCAGAAGCAGCTATGCCAAAGGTGTGAAAAGAATCACTCGGGGTTCTGCACCAAATTTTGCAACAAGTGTAAAAGAAATGGTCATAGCGCGGCGAAGTGTGAGGTCTAGGGACCAGGGGTTAATAGAACGAAAGGAACAAATGGTGTCGGAACGAGTAATGGCGGAGCAAGTAGTGTCGGAGCAAGTTATGCCAATGTAGTTTGTTATAAATGTGGAAAACCAGGCCACATTATTAGAAATTGCCCGAACCAGGAGAACACGAATGGACAAGGCCGTGGAAGAGTTTTCAATATTAATGCGGTAGAGGCACAGGAAGACCCGGAGCTTGTTACGGGTACGTTTCTTATTGACAATAAATCTGCTTACGTTTTATTTGATTCGGGTGCGGATAGAAGCTATATGAGTAGAGATTTTTGTGCTAAATTAAGTTGTCCATTGACGCCTTTGGATAGTAAATTTTTACTCGAATTAGCAAATGGTAAATTAATTTCAGCAGATAATATATGTCGGAATCGAGAAATTAAACTGGTTAGCGAAACATTTAAGATTGATTTGATACCAGTAGAGTTAGGGAGTTTTGATGTGATAATCGGTATGGACTGGTTGAAAGAAGTGAAAGCGGAGATCGTTTGTTACAAAAATGCAATTCGCATTATACGAGAAAAAGGAAAACCCTTAATGGTGTACGGAGAAAAGGGCAACACGAAGCTACAACTTATTAGTAATTTGAAGGCACAAAAACTAATAAGAAAAGGTTGCTATGCTGTTCTAGCACACGTCGAGAAAGTACAAACTGAAGAAAAGAGCATCAATGATGTTCCCATTGCAAAAGAATTTCCCGATGTATTTTCGAAAGAATTACCGGGATTACCCCCACATCGATCCGTTGAATTTCAAATAGATCTTGTACCAGGAGCTGCACCAATAGCTCGTGCTCCTTACAGACTCGCACCCAGCGAGATGAAAGAACTGCAAAGCCAATTACAAGAACTTTTAGAGCGTGGTTTCATTCGACCAAGCACATCACCGTGGGGAGCTCCTGTTTTGTTTGTCAAGAAGAAAGATGGTACATTCAGGTTGTGTATCGACTACCGAGAGTTGAACAAACTTACCATCAAGAACCGCTACCCACTACCGAGAATCGATGACTTATTTGATCAACTACAAGGCTCGTCTGTTTATTCAAAGATTGACTTACGTTCCGGGTATCATCAAATGCGGGTGAAAGAAGATGATATTCCAAAGACTACTTTCAGAACACGTTACGGTCATTACGAGTTTATGGTCATGCCGTTTGGTTTAACTAATGCACCAGCTGTGTTCATGGACCTTATAAACCGAGTGTGTGGACCATACCTTGACAAGTTTGTCATTGTTTTCATTGATGACATACTTATTTACTCAAAGAATGACCAAGAACACGGTGAACATTTGAGAAAGGTGTTAGAAGTATTGAGGAAGGAAGAATTGTACGCTAAGTTTTCAAAGTGTGCATTTTGGTTGGAAGAAGTTCAATTCCTCGGTCACATAGTGAACAAAGAAGGTATTAAGGTGGATCCGGCAAAGATAGAAACTGTTGAAAAGTGGGAAACCCCGAAAACTCCGAAACACATACGCCAGTTTTTAGGACTAGCTGGTTACTACAGAAGGTTCATCCAAGACTTTTCCAGAATAGCAAAACCCTTGACTGCATTAACGCATAAAGGGAAGAAATTTGAATGGAATGATGAACAAGAGAAAGCGTTTCAGTTATTGAAGAAAAAGCTAACTACGGCACCTATATTGTCATTGCCTGAAGGGAATGATGATTTTGTGATTTATTGTGATGCATCAAAGCAAGGTCTCGGTTGTGTATTAATGCAACGAACGAAGGTGATTGCTTATGCGTCTAGACAATTGAAGATTCACGAACAAAATTATACGACGCATGATTTGGAATTAGGCGCGGTTGTTTTTGCATTAAAGACTTGGAGGCACTACTTATATGGGGTCAAAAGTATTATATATACCGACCACAAAAGTCTTCAACACATATTTAATCAGAAACAACTGAATATGAGGCAGCGTAGGTGGATTGAATTATTGAATGATTACGACTTTGAGATTCGTTACCACCCGGGGAAGGCAAATGTGGTAGCCGATGCCTTGAGCAGGAAGGACAGAGAACCCATTCGAGTAAAATCTATGAATATAATGATTCATAATAACATTACTACTCAAATAAAGGAGGCGCAACAAGGAGTTTTAAAAGAGGGAAATTTAAAGGATGAAATACCCAAAGGATCGGAGAAGCATCTTAATATTCAGGAAGACGGAACCCGGTATAGGGCTGAAAGGATTTGGGTACCAAAATTTGGAGATATGAGAGAAATGGTACTTAGAGAAGCTCATAAAACCAGATACTCAATACATCCTGGAACGGGGAAGATGTACAAGGATCTCAAGAAATATTTTTGGTGGCCGGGTATGAAAGCCGATGTTGCTAAATACGTAGGAGAATGTTTGACGTGTTCTAAGGTCAAAGCTGAGCATCAGAAACCATCAGGTCTACTTCAACAACCCGAAATCCCGGAATGGAAATGGGAAAACATTACCATGGATTTCATCACTAAATTGCCAAGGACTGCAAGTGGTTTTGATACTATTTGGGTAATAGTTGATCGTCTCACCAAATCAGCACACTTCCTACCAATAAGATAAGATGACAATATGGAGAAGTTAGCACGACTGTATTTGAAGGAAGTCGTCTCCAGACATGGAATACCAATCTCTATTATCTCTGATAGGGATGGCAGATTTATTTCAAGATTCTGGCAGACATTACAGCAAGCATTAGGAACTCGTCTAGACATGAGTACTGCCTATCATCCACAAACTGATGGGCAGAGCGAAAGGACGATACAAACGCTTGAAGACATGCTACGAGCATGTGTTATTGATTTCGGAAACAGTTGGGATCGACATCTACCGTTAGCAGAATTTTCCTACAACAACAGCTACCATTCAAGCATTGAGATGGCGCCGTTTGAAGCACTTTATGGTAGAAAGTGCAGGTCTCCGATTTGTTGGAGTGAAGTGGGGGATAGACAGATTACGGGTCCGGAGATTATACAAGAAACTACCGAGAAGATCATCCAAATTCAACAACGGTTGAAAACCGCCCAAAGTCGACAAAAGAGCTACGCTGACATTAAAAGAAAAGATATAGAATTTGAAATTGGAGAGATGTTCATGCTTAAAGTTGCACCTTGGAAAGGCGTTGTTCGATTTGGTAAACGAGGGAAATTAAATCCAAGGTATATTGGACCATTCAAGATTATTGATCGTGTCGGACCAGTAGCTTACCGACTAGAGTTACCTCAACAACTCGCGGCTGTACATAACACTTTCCACGTCTCGAATTTAAAGAAATGTTTTGCTAAAGAAGATCTCACTATTCCGTTAGATGAAATCCAAATCAACGAAAAACTTCAATTCATCGAAGAACCCGTCGAAATAATGGATCGTGAGGTTAAAAGACTTAAGCAAAACAAGATACCAATTGTTAAGGTTCGATGGAATGCTCGTAGAGGACCCGAGTTCACCTGGGAGCGTGAAGATCAGATGAAGAAGAAATACCCGCATCTATTTTCAGAAGATTCGTCAACACCTTCAACAGCTTAAAATTTCGGGACGAAATTTATTTAACGGGTAGGTACTGTAGTGACCCGAACTTTTCCATGTTTATATATATTAATTGAGATTGATATTTACATGATTAAATGTTTCCAACATGTTAAGCAATTAAACTTGTTAAGACTTGATTAATTGAAATATGTTTCATATAGACAATTGACCACCCAAGTTGATCGGTGATTCACGAACGTTAAAACTTGTAAAAACTATATGATGACATATATATGGATATATATATATATATTTAACATGATACTATGATAAGAAAACATATCATAAAGTATATTAACAATGAACTACATATGTAAAAACAAGACTACTAACTTAATGATTTTTAAACGAGACATATATGTAACGATTATCGTTGTAAAGACATTTAATGTATATATATCATATTAAGAGATATTCATACATGATAATATCATGATAATATAATAATTTAAAATCTCATTTGATATTATAAACATTGGGTTAACAACATTTAACAAGATCGTTAACCTAAAGGTTTCAAAACAACACTTACATGTAACGACTAACGATGACTTAACGACTCAGTTAAAATGTATATACATGTAGTGTTTTAATATGTATTTATACACTTTTGAAAGACTTCAATACACTTATCAAAATACTTCTACTTAACAAAAATTCTTACAATTACATCCTCGTTCAGTTTCATCAACAATTCTACTCGTATGCACCCGTATTCGTACTCGTACAATACACAGCTTTTAGATGTATGTACTATTGGTATATACACTCCAATGATCAGCTCTTAGCAGCCCATGTGAGTCACCTAACACATGTGGGAACCATCATTTGGCAACTAGCATGAAATATCTCATAAAATTACAAAAATATGAGTAATCATTCATGACTTATTTACATGAAAACAAAATTACATATCCTTTATATCTAATCCATACACCAACGACCAAAAACACCTACAAACACTTTCATTCTTCAATTTTCTTCATCTAATTGATCTCTCTCAAGTTCTATCTTCAAGTTCTAAGTGTTCTTCATAAATTCCAAAAGTTCTAGTTTCATAAAATCAAGAATACTTTCAAGTTTGCTAGCTCACTTCCAATCTTGTAAGGTGATCAACCAACCTCAAGAAATCTTTGTTTCTTACAGTAGGTTATCATTCTAATACAAGGTAATAATCATATTCAAACTTTGGTTCAATTTCTATAACTATAACAATCTTATTTCAAGTGATGATCTTACTTGAACTTGTTTTCGTGTCATGATTCTGCTTCAAGAACTTCGAGCCATCCAAGGATCCATTGAAGCTAGATCCATTTTTCTCTTTTCCAGTAGGTTTATCTAAGGAAATTAAGGTAGTAATGATGTTCATAACATCATTCGATTCATACATATAAAGCTATCTTATTCGAAGGTTTAAACTTGTAATCACTAGAACATAGTTTAGTTAATTCTAAACTTGTTCGCAAACAAAAGTTAATCCTTCTAACTTGACTTTTAAAATCAACTAAACACATGTTCTATATTTATATGATATGCTAACTTAATGATTTAAAACCTGGAAACACGAAAAACACCGTAAAACCGGATTTATGCCGTCGTAGTAACACCGCGGGCTGTTTTGGGTTAGTTAATTAAAAACTATGATAAACTTTGATTTAAAAGTTGTTATTCTGAGAAAATGATTTTTATTATGAACATGAAACTATATCCAAAAATTATGGTTAAACTCAAAGTGGAAGTATGTTTTCTAAAACGGTCATCTAGACGTCGTTCTTTCGACTGAAATGACTACCTTTACAAAAACGACTTGTAACTTATTTTTCCGATTATAAACCTATAATTTTTCTGTTTAGATTCATAAAATAGAGTTCAATATGAAACCATAGCAATTTGATTCACTCAAAACGGATTTAAAATGAAGAAGTTATGGGTAAAACAAGATTGGATAATTTTTCTCATTTTAGCTACGTGAAAATTGGTAACAAATCTATTCCAACCATAACTTAATCAACTTGTATTGTATATTATGTAATCTTGAGATACCATAGACACGTATACAATGTTTCGACCTATCATGTCGACACATCTATATATATTTCGGAACAACCATAGACACTCTATATGTGAATGTTGGAGTTAGCTATACAGGGTTGAGGTTGATTCCAAAATATATATAGTTTGAGTTGTGATCAATACTGAGATACGTATACACTGGGTCGTGGATTGATTCAAGATAATATTTATCGATTTATTTCTGTACATCTAACTGTGGACAACTAGTTATAGGTTACTAACGAGGACAGCTGACTTAATAAACTTAAAACATCAAAATATATTAAAAGTGTTGTAAATATATTTTGAACATACTTTAATATATATGTATATATTGTTATAGGTTCGTGAATCAACAGTGGCCAAGTCTTACTTCCCGACGAAGTAAAAATCTGTGAAAGTGAGTTATAGTCCCACTTTTAAAATCTAATATTTTTGGGATGAGAATACATGCAGGTTTTATAAATGATTTACAAAATAGACACAAGTACGTGAAACTACATTCTATGGTTGAATTATCGAAATCGAATATGCCCCTTTTTATTAAGTCTGGTAATCTAAGAATTAGGGAACAGACACCCTAATTGACGCGAATCCTAAAGATAGATCTATTGGGCCTAACAAACCCCATCCAAAGTACCGGATGCTTTAGTACTTCGAAATTAATATCATATCCGAAGGGTGTCCCGGAATGATGAGGATATTCTTATATATGCATCTTGTTAATGTCGGTTACCAGGTGTTCACCATATGAATGATTTTTATCTCTATGTATGGGATGTGTATTGAAATATGAAATCTTGTGGTCTATTGTTACGATTTGATATATATAGGTTAAACCTATAACTCACCAACATTTTTGTTGACGTTTAAAGCATGTTTATTCTCAGGTGAATATTAAGAGCTTCCGCTGTTGCATACTAAAATAAGGACAAGATTTGGAGTCCATGTTTGTATGATATTGTGTAAAAACTGCATTCAAGAAACTGATTTCGATGTAACATATTTGTATTGTAAACCATTATGTAATGGTCGTGTGTAAACAGGATATTTTAGATTATCATTATTTGATAATCTACGTAAAGCTTTTTAAACCTTTATTTATGAAATAAAGGTTATGGTTTGTTTTAAAAATGAATGCAGTCTTTGAAAAACGTCTCATATAGAGGTCAAAACCTCGCAACGAAATCAATTAATATGGAACGTTTTTAATCAATAAGAACGGGACATTTCAGCGTAGGTGGATTGAATTGTTGAATGATTACGACTTTAGGATTCGTTACCACCCGGGGAAGGCAAATGTGGTAGCTGATGCCTTGAGCAGGAAGGACAGAGAACCCATTCGAGTAAAATCTATGAATATAATGATTCATAATAACCTTACTACTCAAATAAAGGAGGCGCAACAAGGAGTTTTAAAAGAAGGAAATTTAAAGGATGAAATACCCAAAGGATCGGAGCAGCATCTTAATATTCGGGAAGACGGAACCCGGTATAGGGCTGAAAGGATTTGGGTACCAAAATTTGGAGATATGAGAGAAATGGTACTTAGAGAAGCTCATAAAACCAGATACTCAATACATCCTGGAATGGGGAAGATGTACAAGGATCTCAAGAAACATTTTTGGTGGCCGGGTATGAAAGCCGATGTTGCTAAATACGTAGGAGAATGTTTGACATGTTCTAAGGTCAAAGCTGAGCATCAGAAACCATCAGGTCTACTTCAACAACCTGAAATCCCAGAATGGAAATGGGAAAACATTACCATGGATTTCATCACTAAATTGCCAAGGACTGCAAGTGGTTTTGATACTATTTGGGTAATAGTTGATCGTCTCACAAAATCAGCACACTTCCTGCCAATAAGAGAAGATGACAAGATGGAGAAGTTAGCACGACTGTATTTGAAGGAAGTCGTCTCCAGACATGGAATACCAATCTCTATTATCTCTGATAGGGATGGCAGATTTATTTCAAGATTCTGGCAGACATTACAGCAAGCATTAGGAACTCGTCTAGACATGAGTACTACCTATCATCCACAAACTGATGGGCAGAGCGAAAGGACGATACATACGCTTGAATACATGCTACGAGCATGTGTTATTGATTTCGAAAACAGTTGGGATCGACATCTACCGTTAGCAGAATTTTCCTACAACAACAGCTACCATTCAAGCATTGAGATGGCGCCGTTTGAAGCACTTTATGGTAGAAAGTGCAGGTCTCCGATTTGTTGGAGTGAAGTGGGGGATAGACAGATTACGGGTCCGGAGATTATACAAGAAACTACCGAGAAGATCATCCAAATTCAACAACGGTTGAAAACCGCCCAAAGTCGACAAAAGAGCTACGCTGACATTAAAAGAAAAGATATAGAATTTGAAATTGGAGAGATGGTCATGCTTAAAGTTGCACCTTGGAAAGGCGTTGTTCGATTTGGTAAACGAGGGAAATTAAATCCAAGGTATATTGGACCATTCAAGATTATTGATCGTGTCAGACCAGTAGCTTACCGACTTGAGTTGCCTCAACAACTCGCGGCTGTACATAACACTTTCCACGTCTCGAATTTGAAGAAATGTTTTGCTAAATAAGATCTCACTATTCCGTTAGATGAAATCCAAATCAACGAAAAACTCCAATTCATCGAAGAACCCGTCGAAATAATGGATCGTGAGGTTAAAAGACTTAAGCAAAACAAGATACCAATTGTTAAGGTTCGATGGAATGCTCGTAGAGGACCCGAGTTCACCTGGGAGCGTGAAGATCAGATGAAGAAGAAATACCCGCATCTATTTCCAGAAGATTCGTCAACACCTTCAACAGCTTAAAATTTCGGGACGAAATTTATTTAACGGGTAGGTACTGTAGTGACCCGAACTTTTCCATGTTTATATATATTAATTGAGATTGATATTTACATGATTAAATGTTTCCAACATGTTAAGCAATCAAACTTGTTTAGACTTGATTAATTGAGATATGTTTCATATAGACAATTGACCACCCAAGTTGACCGGCGATTCACGAACGTTAAAACTTGTAAAAACGACATGACGATATATATATATATATGGATATACATATGGTTAACATGAGATTCTGATAAGTAAGTATCTCCATAATTATATTAACAATGAGTTATATACATATAAACAAGACTACTAACTTAAGGATTTCGAAACGAGACATATATGTAACGATTATCGTTGTAACGACAATTAAATGTATATATATCATATTAAGATATATTAATATATCATAATATCATGATAATATAATAATTTAACATCTCATTAGATATAATAAACAATGGGTTAACAACATTAATTGAGATCGTTAACTTAAAGGTTTCAAAACAACACTTACATGTAACGACTAACGATGACTTAACGACTCAGTTAAAATGTATATACATGTAGTGTATTTAGATGTATTAAAATACTTTTAGAAGACTTCAAGACATATATCAAAACACTCATACTTAACGAAAATGGTTACAGTTACTTTCCCATTCTTTTCTTTCATCAAGAATTCTAGTCGTATTCTTACCCGTATTATACACAGCTTCAAAACGTACTTACTATGGGTATATACCAATAGGAACTAGCATGGGATTCCACTCTTGATTATGTCATGTATGACTAATCAATTTTAACTTCTACCATGAGCTAGTAAACTAACTAGAAATCCTTTTAACCCCACTCACCACTCACCAATTACCACTCATCATTCACTCCATTTCACTTCCAATTCTCTTTCTAATTCTCTCTCAACACACACACACTATTATGAACGTATTTTTCCAGTAGTTAATCATCATCTTCATCAAAAATCACTTCAAGAATCAAGCTATAATCATCATAGGAAGAACACTTCAAGAACACTTCAAAAATCCCTTCAAGTTTACTAATTTACTTCCAAGCTTTCTAATCCATTCCAAGTAATCATCTAAGATCAAGAAACCTTTGTTATATACAGTAGGTTATCTTTCTTATTCAAGGTAATATTCATATTCAAACTTTGATTCAATTTCTATAACTATAAACTATCTTAATTCGAGTAAAAATCTTACTTGAACTTGTTTTTGTGTCATGATCCTACTTCAAGAACTTTCAAGCCATCCAAGATCCTTTGAAGCTAGATCATTTCTTGTCACTTCCAGTAGGTTTACCTACTAAACTTGAGGTAGTAATGATGTTCATAACATCATTCGATTCATATATATAAAACTAGCTTATTCGAAGGTTTAAACTCGTAATCACTAGAACATAGTTTAGTTAATTCTAAACTTGTTCGCAAACAAAAGTTAATCCTTCTAACTTGACTTTTAAAATTAACTAAACACATGTTCTATATCTATATGATATGCTAACTTAATGATTTAAAACCTGGAAACACGAAAAACACCGTAAAACCGGATTTACGCCGTCGTAGTAACACCGCGAGCTGTTTTGGGTTAGTTAATTAAAAACTATGATAAACTTTGATTTAAAAGTTGTTATTCTGAGAAAATGATTTTTATTATGAACATGAAACTATATCCAAAAATTATGGTTAAACTCAAAGTGGAAGTATGTTTTCTAAAATGGTCATCTAGACGTCGTTCTTTCGACTGAAATGACTACCTTTACAAAAACGACTTGTAACTTATTTTTCCGACTATAAACCTATACTTTTTATGTTTAGATTCATAAAATAGAGTTCAATATGAAACCATATCAATTTGATTCACTCAAAACGGATTTAAAATGAAGAAGTTATGGGTAAAACAAGATTGGATAATTTTTCTCATTTTAGCTACGTGAAAATTGGTAACAAATCTATTCCAACCATAACTTAATCAACTTGTATTTTATATTATGTAATCTTGAGATACCATAGACATGTATACAATGTTTCGACCTATCATGTCGACACATCTATATATATTTTGGAACAACCATAGACACTCTATATGTGAATGTTGGAGTTAGCTATACAGTGTTGAGGTTGATTCCAAAATATATATAGTTTGAGTTGTGATCAATACTTGAGATACGTATACGCTGGGTCGTGGATTGATTCAAGATAATATTTATCGATTTATTTCTGTACATCTAACTGTGGACAACTAGTTGTAGGTTACTAACGAGGACAGCTGACTTAATAAACTTAAAACATCAAAATATATTAAAAGTGTTGTAAATATATTTTGAACATACTTTAATGTATATGTATATATTGTTATAGGTTCGTGAATCAACAGTGGCCAAGTCTTACTTCTCGACGAAGTAAAAATCTGTGAAAGTGAGTTATAGTCCCACTTTTAAAATCTAATATTTTTGGGATGAGAATACATGCAGGTTTTATAAATGATTTACAAAATAGACACAAGTACGTGAAACTACATTCTATGGTTGAATTATCGAAATCGAATATGCCCCTTTTTATTAAGTCTGGTAATCTAAGAATTAGGGAACAGACACCCTAATTGACGTGAATCCTAAAGATAGATCTATTGGGCCTAACAAACCCCATCCAAAGTACCGGATGCTTTAGTACTTCGAAATTTATATCATATCCGAAGGGTGTCCCGGAATGATGGGGATATTTTTATATATGCATCTTGTTAATGTCGGTTACCAGGTGTTCACCATATGAATGATTTTTATCTCTATGTATGGGATGTGTATTGAAATATGAAATCTTGTGGTCTATTGTTACGATTTGATATATATAGGTTAAACCTATAACTCACCAACATTTTTGTTGACGTTTAAAGCATGTTTATTCTCAGGTGAATATTAAGAGCTTCCACTGTTGCATACTAAAATAAGGACAAGATTTGGAGTCTATGTTTGTATGATATTGTGTAAAAACTGCATTCAAGAAACTGATTTCGATGTAACATATTTGTATTGTAAACCATTATGTAATGGTCGTGTGTAAACAGGATATTTTAGATTATCATTATTTGATAATCTACGTAAAGCTTTTTAAACCTTTATTTATGAAATAAAGGTTATGGTTTGTTTTAAAAATGAATGCAGTCTTTGAAAAACGTCTCATATAGAGGTCAAAACCTCGCAACGAAATCAATTAATATGGAACGTTTTTAATCAATAAGAACGGGACATTTCACCATTCTACATGCCTTTTGTATGGAGGCAGGCTCGTGTGAACTTATATCTTCTTGGATTCTCTCCGGTAACCCTTTTACAAATGCGTCGATCTTCTCTTCCTCATCTTCGAACGCTCTCGGACACAATAGGCACAATTCTGTGAATCTTCTTTCGTACGAAGTAATATCGAATCCCTGTGTTCGTAACCCTCTAAGTTCTGACTTGAGCTTATTGACCTCGGTTCTGGGACGGTACTTCTCGTTCATCAAGTGCTTGAATGCTGACCACGGTAGTGCGTAAGCATCATCTTGTCCCACTTGCTCTGGATAGGTATTCCACCATTATAACGCAGAACCTGTGAAGGTATGCGTAGCGTACTTCACTTTATCCTCTTCAGTACACTTACTTATGGGAAACACCGATTCGACCTTCTCGGTCCACCGTTTCAATCCGATCGGTCCTTCGGTTCCATCAAATTCCAAAGGTTTGCAGGCAGTGAATTTTTTGTAGGTGCATCCTACACAATTTCCTGTACTGCTAGATCCAAGGTTATTGTTGGTATGTAGCGTAGCCTGTACTGCGGCAATGTTTGAAGCAAGAACGGCACGAAATTCCTCTTCACTCATATTCAAGGTGTGTCGAGTAGTCGGTGCCATTTCCTTCAAAATAGTCAAATGAAACGAGTTAATCATATAGAATATCAAAAGTAGTCAATAGTATTTCGTAGCGTAATATGAACTTATTTATAAAAGCTCTTTCTTCATATTAGCGTTTTATACTCTTTAATTCGGGTAGTACCTACCCGTTAAGTTCATACTTAGTAGCTAACATACCATTTCAACTACTACAATTCTATATGAAACACTAATCACAAAAAAATATATATATCATATTCAAACCTTTATACAATAACTTGCAAACTTACAATACCGTTATTTTACATATAGCATGAAATATAGCACATAAAACTTTGATCCAAAGTAGTTGCGAAGATAATTCTAGTTAATAAATAAGGCGTTCAGCAAAGGTAACAAAGACACGTAATTCATACGTCCAGAAACAAGTCATGCATTCTGGTTTTACTAATACCACTTCCCATCCTTGGTCTTATGGAACGTAACCGTCGTGACCGATAGTATGACAACGTGTTGTAACGTCGTCAAAAGGATGAAGGTTACGTAATGACCAACAGTCTCGTAATAACCTAAAAACCTCATTTCTTACCCCAATTACCGACTCCGTCACTTGTGGGAACGTTTTGTTTAATAGTTGTAGCCCGATGTTCTTTTTCTCACTTTGGTGAGAAGCGAACATTACTAACCCGTAAGCATAACATGCTTCTTTATGTTGCATGTTAGCCGCTTTTTCTAAATCATGAAGTCCGATATTCGGATACATTGAGTCAAAATAATTTCTTAACCCGTTGCGTAAAATAGCATTTGGGTTCCCCGCAATATATGCGTCAAAGTAAACACATCGTAACTTATGGATTTCCCAATGTGATATCCCCCATCTTTCGAACGAAAGCCTTTTATAAACCAAGGCATTCTTGGAACGTTCTTCGAATGTCTTACAAACTGATCTTGCCTTAAATAGTTGTGCCGAGGAATTCTGACCGACTCTAGACAAGATTTCATCAATCATGTCTCCGGGTAAGTCTTCTAAAATATTGGGTTGTCTTTCCATTTTTTATTTTTATACTGTAAAATAGACAAGAGTTAGATTCATAAAAAAAAAATACTTATTATTACAACCAATTTTTACATATATCATAAAGCATAAGCACACTATATTACATATATTACACCACACGAATACAACTATCTTATTCCGACTCGCTCGTTTCTTCTTCTTCGGTTTTGGTTCGTTTTGCCAAGTTTCTAGGGATATATGATGTTCCCCTAATACGAGCCGTCGTTTTCCACATTGGTTTAGAAAAACCTGGTGGTTTAGAGGTTCCCGGGTTATTGTCACAACTTAAGAAATACGGGTGTTGACGATACATATAAAGTTCATCGGGTTTGGAATCAAATTTCTCTATTTTTATGCCCTTTCCCTTATTGTTCTCTTTTGCCTTATTAAATTGTGTTGGGGTAATTTCTATAACATCATCGGAATCCTTGTCAGGATCCGATTCATCGGAGAATTGGTAATCCTCCCAATACTTTGCTTCCTTGGCGGAAACACCATTGACCATAATTAACCTTGGTCGGTTGGTTGAGAATTTTCTTTAACTTAACCATTTTATTATTTCCCCCACCGGTTCTATTTCCTCCTCCGGTTCCTCCTCTTCCGGTTCTGATTCTTCTTCCGGTTCTAATTCTTCTTCCGGTTCCTCTTCGGGAACTTGTGAATCAGTCCAATATATATTCGACTCTTCGTTATTATTAGGTGAGTCAATGGAATTTGTTCTAGAGGTAGACATCTATCACACAATATTAAACATGTTAAGAGATTAATATATCACATAATATACATGTTAATAATATATAGTTTTCAACAAAAATGTTAAGCAATCATTTTTAAAGAAAACACGGTCGAAGTCCAGACTCACTAATGCATCCTAACAAACTCGATAAGACACACTAATGCAAATTTTATGGTTCTCTAAGACCAACGCTCGGATACCAACTGAAGTGTCCCGTTCATATTGATTATAAACGTTCCATATTAATTGATTTCGTTGCGAGGTTTTGACCTCTATATGAGACGTTTTTCAAAGACTGCATTCATTTTTAAAACAACCATAACCTTTATTTTATCAATAAAGGTTTCAAAAGCATTACGTAGATTATCAAATAATGATAATCTAAAATATACTGTTTACACACGACCATTACATAATGGTTTACAATAGAAATATATTACATCGACATATGTTTCTTGAATGCAGTTCTTACATAATATCATACAAACATGGACTCCAAATCTTGTCCTTATTTTAGTATGCAACAGCGGAAGCTGTTAATATTCACCTGAGAATAAACATGCTTTAAACGTCAACAAAAATGTTGGTGAGTTATAGGTTTAACCTATATATATCAAATCGCAACAATAGACCACAAGATTTCATATTTCAATATACATCTCATACATAGAGATAAAAATCATTCATATGGTGAACACCTGGTAACCGACATTAACAAGATGCATATATAAGAATATCCCCATCATTCCGGGACACCCTTCGGATATGATATAAATTTCGAAGTACTAAAGCATCCGGTACTTTGAATGGGGTTTGTTAGGCCCAATAGATCTATCTTTAGGATTCGCGTCAATTAGGGTGTTTGTTCCCTAATTCTTAGATTACCAGACTTAATAAAAAGGGGCATATTCGATTTCGATAATTCAACCATAGAATGTAGTTTCACGTACTTGTGTCTATTTTGTAAATCATTTATAAAACCTGCATGTATTCTCATCCCAAAAATATTAGATTTTAAAAGTGGGACTATAACTCACTTTCACAGATATTTCCTTCCTCGGAAATAAGACTTGGCCACGGATCGATTCACGAACCTATACAAATATGTACATATATATCAAAGTATGATCAAAAATATAATTACAACCATTTTTATTATGTTTTAAAGATTTGAGTGTATTAAGTCAGCTGTCCTCGTTAGTAACCTACAACTAGTTGTTCACAGTTAGATGTACAGAAATAAATCGATATATATTATCTTGAATCAATCTACGACCCAGTGTATACACGTCTCAGGCTAGATCACAACTCAAAGTATATATATTTTTGGAATCAACCTCAACCCTGTATAGCTAACTCCAACATTACTGCATATAGAATGTCTATGGTTGTTCCAAATAATATATATACATGGGTCGATATGATATGTCAAAACATTTGCATACGTGTCTATGGTATCCCAAGATTACATAATATATTAGAATACATGTATAATACAATATAAGTTAGCTAGGATATGATTTGTTAAACATTTCCCGTAGCTAAAAAGATCAAAAATATCCAATCTTGTTTTACCCATAACTTCTTCATTTTAAATCCGTTTTGAGTGAATAAAATTGCTATGTTTTCATGTTGAACTCAAATTTAAGAATATAAACAGAAAAAGTATAGGTTTATTGTCAAAAATTTAAGTTACGTGTCAATTATTAAAGAGGTAGTCATTTCCGTCGAAAAAATGACATCTTAATGACCATTTTGGAAAACATACTTTCACTTTGAGTTTAACCATAATTTTTGGATATAGTTTCATGTTCATAAGAAAAATTATTTTCTCAGAAGAACAACTTTTAAATCAAAGTTTATCATAGTTTTTAATTAACTAACCCAAAACAGCCCGCGGTGTTACTACAACGGCGTATATCCAGTTTTACGGTGTTTTTCGTGTTTTCAGGTTTTAAATCATTAAGTTAGCATATCATATAGATATATAAAATGTGTTTAGTTGATTTTAAAAGTCAAGTTAGAAGGATTAACTTTTGTTTGCGAACAAGTTTAGAATTAACTAAACTATGTTCTAGTGATTACAAGTTTAAACCTTCGAATAAGATAGCTTTATATTATGAATCGAATGATGTTATGAACATCATTACTACCTCAAGTTTTCTGGATAAAACTACTGGAAATGAGAAAAATGGATCTAGCTTCAAAGTATCCTTGGATGGCTTGAAAGTTCTTGAAGCAGAATCATGACACGAAAACAGTTCAAGTAAGATTTTCACTCGAAATAAGATTGTTATAGTTGTAGAAATTGAATCCAAGTTTGAATATGAATATTACCTTGAGTTAGAAAGATAACCTACTGTAAATAACAAAGGTTCCTTGATCTTAGATGATTACTTGGAATGGATTAGAAAGCTTGGAAGTAGACTTGCAAACTTGGAAGTATTCTTGATTTTTATGAAACTATGCTTATGGAATTTATGAAGAACACTTAGAACTTGAAGATGGAACTTGAGAGATATCACTTAGATGAAGAAAATTGAAGAATGAAAGTGTTTGTAGGTGTTTTTGGTCGTTGGTATATGGATTAGATATAAAGGATATGTAATTTTGTTTTCATGTAAATTAGTCATGAATGATTACTAATATTTTTGTAATTTTATGAGATATTTCATGCTAGTTGCCAAATGATGGTTCTCACATGTGTTAGGCAACTCACATGGGCTGCTAAGAGCTGATCATTGGAGTGTATATACCAATAGTACATACATCTAAAAGCTGTGTATTGTATGAGTACGAATACGGGTGCATACTAGTAGAATTGTTGATGAAACTGAACGAGGATGTAATTGTAAGAATTTTTGTTAAGTAGAAGTATTTTGATAAGTGTCTTGAAGTCTTTCAAAAGTGTATGAATACATATTAAAACACTACATGTATATACATTTTAACTGAGTCGTTAAGTCATCGTTAGTCGTTACATGTAAATGTTGATTTGAAACCTTTAAGTTAACGATCTTGTTAAATGTTGTTAACCTAATGTTTATTATATCTAATGAGATGTTAAATTATTTTATTATCAAGATACTATGATATATTAATATATCTTAATATGATATATATACATTTAAATGTCGTTACAACGATAATCGTTACATATATGTCTCGTTTCGAAATCATTAAGTTAGTAGTCTTGTTTTTACATATGTATTTCATTATTAACACACTTAATGATATATTTAAATATCATTTTATCATGTTAAATATAGTGTATCAATATCTTTATATGATACATATGTATTTAGTAGACGTTATCATAACGATAATCGTTATATATATCATTTCGAGTTTCTTAACTTAGTAATCTCATTTCTTATGTATATCACACATTGTTAATATACTTAGTGAGATACTTACTCATCATAATCTCATGTCAACCATATATATGTCTATATATACCACAACATGTAGTTTTTACAAATTTGTAACGTTCGTGAATCGTCGGTCAACTTGGGTGATCAATTGTCTATATGAAACTTGTTTCATTTAATCAAGTCTTAACAAGTTTGATTGCTTAACACATTGGAAACATTTATTCATGTAAATATCAATCCCAATTAATATATATAAACATGGAAAAGTTTGGGTCACTACAAAAACCTCGCAACGAAATCAATTAATATGGAACGTTTATAATCAATATGAACGGGACATTTCATAACAAACCTCATCTGTTGTAGCGGATGCTTTAGTACTTCGATGTTATTTTATCATGTCTGATGGATGTCCCGGAATGATAGGGGAAATTTTTATATGCATCTTGTTAATGTCGGTTACCAGGTGTTCAATCCATATGAATGATTTTTGTCTCTATGCATGGGACGTATGTTTATGAGAAATGAAAATATGAAATCTTGTGGTCTATTAAAATTATGAAATGATTATTTATGATAAACTAATGAACTCACCAACCTTTTGGTTGACACTTGAAAGCATGTTTATTCTCAGGTACGAAAGAAATCTTCCGCTGTGCATTTGCTCATTTTAGAGATATTACTTGGAGTCATTCATGACGTATTTCAAAAGACGTTGCATTCGAGTCGTTGAGTTCATCAAGATTATTATTAAGTCAATTATAGTTGGATATATTATGAAATGGTATGCATGCCGTCAACTTTCGATGTAATGAAAGTTTATCTTTTAAAAACGAATGCAATGTTTGTAAAATGTATCATATAGAGGTCAAGTACATCGCGATGTAACCAAATATAATGTATTCGTCCTGATGGATTAGGACGGGTCCTTTCAGTTGGTATCAGAGCGGTGGTCTTAGTGAACCAGGTCTGTATTAGTGTGTCTAACTGATAGTTGTTAGGATGCATTAGTGAGTCTGGACTTCGACCTTAGTTACATGTCAAAAGATTTTACTTATCATTTCTTATCTGAAATTACCTGCTTATCATTCTTAAGTCTAGGCACATCATACTGCATTGATTGCATGAATAGTGTATAGACAAAATTCATATCTTAGCGTATCTGCTAATTCGTAGTGTATCTATTACTGTAAACTCTGCCTGACATACTCCGTAAATTCCACCGTAATCTATGAAATCTTTTGTTCTATATATATAGATATTCTATGTAATTAGAATACCATTTGATAGCCGGAAATCATTTCATATCGAAAAATCCTTTACTCAATCGTACGAAATGGAACTCGTCACTAGTTCAAGTTCTTCGAAACCCGACAACTATTCTGACATGGATATTCACATAAGCTCCGAAAGCGGTGTCACCAGAATGAATCAATCAATCAGCCATACCCAATTCATCTGATGGGTTCGTAGTCAACTTAATCAATGGAGACGCGAAGAAAGCGATCCCTTCCACCAACCGAATTCACCTCTTGACAATGAACCTGAAGTGTTTACTGCGAACCTTTTCGAGACACTATTTTCTCTCTCATTTCCAGAGTATCTCGTCACGATCATATACTATCTCAGATTCTAAACCTCATTCATCCACTCGTCCGAACCGACAATCATCCCGGTATAATAGAAGAAGTCAACGAGCTTCGCGCCCGAGTTGTAGCCTTGAAAAATATAGTGCAAAACGTACCAGCTTCAACAACATCACCGGCACCAACAGTATCACCAATATCAATACCAGTACCACCAATAACCCAAGCTTCAACATCACATGCTTCAACATCTCATTCTGTACCTCGAGTATAATCATCGTTCTACATGACGTTCTACATCTTCGTTCTTCATGATGATTATGTAATCTCTAATGTTTTAGAGATTATGTATTTTAGTTCTAACGGTAAATCAAATGAGATTAATATTATATTAACTCATTTAATCCATGATTACATCTGAGGAAAATATATATGTAAGTATATTTTCATAAAGATTGTAATTAAAAATTCTTTCGTACAAACTGATAATGGTAAAAATATTTTAACGGGTAGGTAATACCCGAGAAATATTTAGATTTCACATTAATAAGTTACATTGTATATTCTTCAAATCTGATTCAACAGTCAATTACTATCCTACTTACATCCACAGATATACGAATCCTTTCTTCACAGAATAACCATTTTCATTCAATTTCATATTTAGATTTTGACTTATCAGAATCCAACAAGTGGCATAATGAAGAAAACATTGGACAAAATAAAATTTGTTAGAAACAAACAAATTAACTATGAAAAATTTTGTTAAGAATCCACGCTAACAAAATCCTAGCTAACTGTTCCTAGCTAACTGTTAATTCCTTATTACATTTTATTTATCGCAATTTATTTATTGCAATTTAATTCTCACAATTTTAATTCTCGCAATTTTATTTATCATCATTTAATTTCTGTTATTTATTTTACGCACTTTATTTATCGTCATTTAAATACTGTTATTTACGCATTTTAAATATCAGGACACGTATACAAGGTTTTGACATATCATATCGACGCATCTATATATATTATTTGGAATAGCCATATACACTCTATATGCAGTAATGCTTGACTTAGCTATACAGGGTTGAGGTTGATTCTACAATAATATATATACTTTGAGTTGTGATCGAGTCTGAGACATGTATACAATGGGTCACGATACGTATTAATTAATTCGAATATTATATATATGAATTATTGAACTGCTAAATGTGGACTATCAACTGTGGACTGCCAACATTGGACAATTAAAATGAATTAAAATATTGATTATAAAATATGAAACTAAACAATTCTTCAAGTTTGCCACTTGATTTCATCTTAAACCTCATTTGTATCTTGACGATTACAATCTGCGTTCAAACCTTTCATGATTCTTGAAAACACCTCAATCGATAAGATGAATCAACCGCACTTCATCTACGGAAGGAAAGATTTATGCATATAGTTATGCACCTGAGAAACTCTTGGCAACTGAGTAAACGTTTAACACGTAGCTGTGCTAATTCCTTAGCGTTATTATTACCCAAAATAACTTGGTAATCCCTTTCAAAGTAGCAAACTTTGTCACAGCTCCAACAAGTCAACTTTGACTTTTTGTTCAAAACAACCTTATTATAACCTTGATATATATGCGTGCTCTTTTATTATTACTAGGGAACCTTTTATATTCTACCATATTACCAGCAGATGTACCAGCAACCTCATTGCTTCTCGACTTAAATCTCTCTGATAAATCATTATAATTATTCATTGAAACCCTATCATATACTCATTCGCATCTTGTAACGAGAACTGACATACCAATTACCGGGAATCAGCAATCAGTACTTTGAAAACTCACCGCATATCTACATCAACAGTTATATGTATAACATTTATCTCTTAGAATTATGATCTTTCATTCTGAAATTCTGAAAAGCACCCAGCCTGCAAATCAATACTCTGAATGTTGAAAAAGCTGAATGAAGCAGCAGAAACCGTAGACAACCTTAAACGACCTTAATCATTGGAAGTTTGATGATAAAGAATAGTATGTTGGAAAAGCTCAGAAAAGTTGGAATTGGAAAATGGATTGAGCTAACCACGAAGGAGACCAAGGACAAATACAAGGACCATACCCTATATTCAAAGAATCCAGGTAATTCTGGATCCGTTGAAATCTTTAGAGAATATCTTGCTCCGAAGTCATGTTAAAATCTTGCGGAAAATTTTTCTTCATCAACCTTCGAACTTGGAAATTTCAAAATATCATCATAAATATCTTCGATATTTTTGAGGATATTTTCGTAAATATTCTCGTCTGAAATTATATACCTCTTCGTACTTCCTGTGTTTCATTATATTGGAAACTTCTGTAAAATCTAAGTTTAATTTATGAATGAATTCTGGAGAAATGTAAAGAAATTGATGCATGAGTTAGTATAATATAATGATACTTGATCAACGTGATTATATTATAGTAAGTCATGATGAGTTTCTAATGGAACGTGATGATTCACAGACCATAACATCATCATGTGCCATGCTACATAACTCTTTCATTCTACTTAACTTCTGAACATATCAAAAAAGTATATTCTTGATAGTCCTATTCTCAGTGATTCTAGTAATTTGACAAATCAAATCGTACTATTATGTTCTTTCTTGTTTAGAACATTAAGTTCATTCGAAACTCCATACTTACGAATTCTGGACCATAACTCGCTTTACTAGAGGTCGAGAGAAGAATAAAAAGGCAAAGAGCTCCAAAATATAAGAGAAAATATAAAGCCCAATAACAACACGGAGGTTACAAACCGTAGATATTAATATGAATAGTAATATAAAGACACGGTAGAATTAAGAATAGAATCACCCCAAGATAATAGTAAAAGTAAATAGATTTTTCTGGTGGAAGATTGAAAAGAAGAATGACAAAAATTATAATTAGGAAAATATCAAGGATTAGAACTGGATTAAGCATTTTCACAATCTTTTGGATGTATGAACTAAGAAAGAAAATATAGGAAATGGTGAGAATAATGGAACGGAAGAGTTTAATTTATAATGGAAATATCAGACAGAGTAATCGAGGCAGATCACCATATTTAATTATAGAGATCTTAAACTCCTTATTCGCTGAAGAATCAAATCTCTTAGATTTTGAAGATTATATTTAAATCCCTTGAATTCTGGAATTCAACCCTGACTACGTCAAAAGCTAAGACGAATCTTTACTTCTTTATATCACTCTTTTGTGATAACTTCACTTGTACTCTTCGAGTACTCGAATTATCTTATTCATATTACCCAATAGTAATAAAACTCTATTTATCAGTTCATATTCGTCATGAAAACATTTTTATTGTTAGCCATGAGACCACACTCAAATTTCGGGACGAAATATCTTTAACGGGTAGGTACTGTGACGACCCGGAAATTTCCGATCAAATTTAAATTTAATCTTAATATGAACTCGACACGATAAGAAAAGTCTGTAATATTGAGTCTTAAAAATTTTGGAACTGTTTACATTGATGCATTTGACCTTGACCACTCCCGACGATTCACGTACAATTGTTGTAAATAAAAATGTATAAATATAAATGTATGCATATATAATATTTCGAAATAATAAAATATAATATGTAAAATAAGATATAAAATAATTAAATTGTAATTAACATAAATTTATATATAAATATATGAATTTTATATATAATTATATGTATATTGTAGTATATGTTAAATTCTATAAATATTTAATATTCTAAATAAGTTATTATATAATGTATATCATATGGTTATATCACATAACATGTAATACTCATATTATTATTTTTAGTTGTTATAGTAATATCATTATTATTACCAAAATTAATATACATCATAGTGTTATGTATATTATTACTTTAAATATATTATCTATAGATGCGAATTTGATATATAACTTATTGTATTAATATCATTACTAATATTATTATTATTATCATTAATAATATTAGAATTATTATAATTTTTATTAATAATATAAGTATTAATTACTAATATTAATAAAATCAAACCGTACACTAGAAGAATCAAATTCAGTTATATAATTCAATCAACACTGTATTGGATTGGTACCAGTTGTTTTCAAATCATATAATGTATCCAAAATCTGTTTGAAGTCTTATCTCCTTTTTATTTTTCTTTATCTTTTTCTTCTTTGATTCATTCACCTGTCGACACCACAACCGAACATAAATCGATTAGCTTTAGTATTAAGTAACTCATTTAACCTTCCACTACCATTATCAATTACACAAAAACCTTTAACAGCTGCTAAATTAAACATTTTTTTTTAAAAACCGCTCGATATACTATGTTCATGTTCATTTTTCTCAAACCACGATTTCAAAAACAACTTCAAAATGTAATAAAGCCATTTTGTTAGGAATCATGTAAGTAAACTATCTGTAAAAGATTATCTTCCAATTCATCGTATTTAATATGAATTTTCGAAGTCAAAGTTCAAGACAATAAACTCAACTTTTTCTTTAAAATTCAAATTCGCAATCTGGTTGATATTTCTGGTTAAATTGATGAGTTATAAAATTTCTAGTAGTGATTTGTAACCTAGTTTATGTTAAAAATTTTATCCAAAAACATCTAAAATTCGAAATCAATATTTTTATTGTTCTTCATTTTTTTCGAACACAGCTACGGTTGTTTAATTTTTTTTCTGATTAATCCAACTATTTTAGACTAGGTGTATACGATTCTGTTGTAATACTGAAACAACATAAGTAATGAAAACATAATCAATCATACAGATATTATTGTAGGGAGATTTGGTCTCTAGAGGAGGAAGATGAAACAGGCGTATTAGATATAATGGATATATAGATATGGGTTATAAGTAAATCAAAAAAAAATTGAAACAGTTCGATGGTAGGAGCATGGGTGTTTAATCGTGAGGTTTCGGGTTCGAAACCCGACTGAGGCATTTTCTATATATATATATATATATATATATATATATATATATATATATATATATATATATATATATATATATATATATATATATTTATATATATATATATATATATATATCTGAATATTGGAGGTAGTTTTTGTTTCCTTTATTATTAATATTAATATTATTATTATTATTATTATTATTATCATTATTATTATTATTATTTATTGTTATTACTATTGTTATTTTAAATGTTATTAATTATAGATATTATGTTAGTTATTATTAACTATATGATATGATTTGTAACATTAGCTTCATTAATACAAATTATGATATTATCATTATTGTTATTAGTATTATCATTTAGAAAGTTAGTAGTATTATAATTAACAATATTATTATTATTAGTATTAGTATTATCGAACTATTACTAGTGATACTATTATGAATACAAATTAATGTTAAATGAAACTTTCGTCATTAGCTTTTAAATTAAACTCAAAGGTTATAATTATTATAACTATGAATACCCCGGTGGTAATAATATTGATAAGATAATAAATATAGCAATTTTGGATATAAATATTATTATGGAAATGATTAAAATTTTAATTAAAGTATGTTTTAAATAGAATTATTAAAAGTTTTATAATTATTGTAATATAACATAGTATTATTATCATTCTTACCATAATTATCATTTTGTTAGCACTAAAACTATCAATATTATTATAAATAAATATTTTGATATAAAAATACAATACACTATATTCTTGTTATTATAAAGATAATAATTAAGCTATATATCAAAGATATCAATTAATATATTAATATATTTTTATCATATATAAACCTTAATATACAAGTTTTATTACTAATGAAGAATAATAATTATGTAAAAACATATAAATTAAATATACTAAATTTACCTAAATAAATAAGTATATTATTAATAACAATATATATATATAATTGCTCGATTACGATTATGTGTATTAATATATATACACAAATGATATAGGTTCGTGAATCCAAGGCCAACCCTGCATTATTCAGTTGTTCAATACCATCATATATATTTTTACTACAAAATACAGTATTGTGAGTTTTCATTTGCTCCCTTTTTAAATGCTTTTGCAATATATATTTTTGGGACTGAGAATACATTCGCTTTTATAAATATTTTACGAAATAGACACAAGCAATCGAAACTATATTATATGGTTGAATGATCGAAGCCGAATATGCCCCTTTTTTCTTGGTAACCTAAGAATTAGTAAACCAGTCTACTAATTGACGCGAATCCTAAAATAGATCTATTGGGCCTAACAAACCTCATCCGTTGTAGCGGATGCTTTAGTACTTCGATGTTGTTTTATAATGTCCGATGGATATCTCGGAATGATAGGGGATATTCTTATATGCATCTTGTTAATGTCGGTTACCAGTTGTTCAATCTATATGAGTGATTTTTGTCTCTATGCATGGGACGTATATTTATGAGAAATGAAAATATGAAATTTTGTGGTCTATTAAAATTATGAAATGATTATTTATGATAAACTAATGAACTCACCAACCTTTTTGTTGACACTTGAAAGCATGTTTATTCTCAGGTACGGAAGAAATCTTCCACTATGCATTTGCTCATTTTAGAGATATTACTTGGAGTCATTCATGACATATTTCAAAAGACGTTGCATTCGAGTCGTTGAGTTCATCAAGATTATTATTAAGTCAATTATAGTTGGATATATTATGAAATGGTATGCATGCCGTCAACTTTCGATGTAATGAAAGTTTGTCTTTTAAAAATGAATGCAATGTTTGTAAAATGTATCACATAGAGGTCAAGTACCTCGCGATGTAACCAAATGTAATGTATTCATCCGGATGGATTAGAATGTGTCCTTTCAAGGTTGCTAAGCACGTGTTTGCTTTCGTGTTGAAGTTGATGAACCATGAGGTTCGATGGGTGGATAAAACCCTTGAGGTCGAGGGTTTTGAATCTCGATGAACGTTGGTAATGGAGTCTACGGGACGCAACGATAGGTGCCTCTTTCATACCTACTAGCGTGGTGTTTGACTCCGATTATGTTGCGGTTACATTGTACTTAGGGTGCCGGAGAGAAAACCTTAGGTACATGAGTGACTAAGTAAAAATGGGACAAACTATAGCAATTGGATAATTGCGAGAGTAGAGTTTGTGTAAGTTGTGGTACACTTTTCTTTCGAAGTGTTTAAGGATGTGTTAAAATCCTTTGCATGCTCAAGGTTGGAACAAGATGTGGTGATGGGTCGTGTGAACCCAATTGTTAGTAAAGTCTACCTTTGGTAGCATTATACGGTGGTACAAGATGTGGGTATGGAACGTAGATCCAAGTGGGGGAGTTGCACTCCCACACGAGGAGGTTTTAGTGTGAGATTTCGGATGATGCTCTTAGTAGATCCAGAATTTGTGTCGGGACATAGATTTTGGTCGATTTGTGGCAGAGTACAATTTCGATTAAACTGTACTTATGATTTTGGATTTAAATTATCACTGGTGTGGTAATGTGGTGAATCTCGTTGAGAGATAATGGACGTGTTTGACGAGCAAAGTGATATCCCTCCGTTAAGGGATGTGTGTGTCGGATTCTCTTTTAGAGAATTGTTGTTTTGTACCTGTGTGTGATATAGGCGGTTCTTGCTCGATCGTGATATCGATGTTACGCTACTCGTTGTATGGGGCCAAAAGAGCGTATGTGATTGGGGGATTATGGCCGTTGATTCGGTCCGCTAACTTCATCATGGGTGTAGTGTTATATCGGTATGGTATAACGTTATAGGGAAATGCGAGTACCGACGAGGAATGGGAGTATCAATCCTGTGTTGAGATTTGGGAAGTGGATCACGTGTGGATGCGGATTCACGGTGACACGTGTAGTTCGGTCATCTTATTGTGGAAGTGAGCCTCGTGTAGTTCGGATTCACAATGACCCATGTGGATGCGGTCATTCTTTTAGGATAGTGATTCTCGTGTAGTTCGGATTCACTAGGGCGCGTGTAGTTCGGCCAATCCCGATTGTTGTGCGGCGGAGGTAGTGGGTCGCGTGTGGTTGCAGATTCACTAAGGCGCGTGTAGTTTTCGGCCAGCCTTCATGTTGTGTGATCTATTGGTTGTTTTATATGCCAATGGTGGGGTCGTAAGGACCATGTTGTGTGATCTATTAGTTGTTTTATACTCCAATGGTGGGGTCGTAAGGACCATTTTGGTGTGAATTGTGATGCAATAGTCGTATTTTGCTCACGTGTTTGCGGTAGTTGCGTATTAGACGCGTTTGCGCACTATAAGGGATGTTAAGTGCTAAGTGTTATCCATTAGATTTCACTTTTATTTGGTCTTCATCGGTTAGATGGTTGACTTTAGTTTGGGACGTGTTTACTTTTAGCATTGTACTTGGTATGGTACGCTAAAGGGTTGATATCTCGGTACGAGATTGGTGGAGATTTTACCGATATGAGGGATTGAGCAAGTTTTAGTGCTCGGATTTGTAGATTTTAATAAATCACGGGTGAAGATTTGGTTGTTAAGGGTGACTCTTCGAGAAGAATCGCCTAGAGGAGTTGGAAGAATACGTGGCGGTTTCGCGTATTCTAAGTGATCGTTATAGACTTCGGATGGTTTGTGCATTGCATATCTCGAAATGCGTGCACGACTGTATTTTGGTAAATGGGTTAATCTTCGGATTAATGAGAAATGTGTGGAAGTCGGATTAAAACGATTGTTCGAGAACCAAAGTGTGTAGTTTCGGAGTGGTTAAGTGATTAGGATCACGAGGACGTGATCGAAATAAGTGGGGGAGAGTTGTAACACCCCGTTTTCCCCGTTTATGATATGTAGGTGTGTCGTGTATGTATGATAGGTGTATGAAGGATTTGAGACATGTTCGTGCGTTAAAGTTCTTGTATGCGAGAAGTGATCAGGCCACGACCAAGGTCACGGCGAGGAGCTGCCGGCCGCGGCATGGAGCTGCCGGCCGCGGCGTGACGAACCAAAGAATTCAGGATCAGGAGGCACGATAAGACAGCCACCAGACCACGTTATATGTCGCGGCGCGACGATGAGGGCTGCGGCACGACGTTCTGGGCTGACTGGTACCAGGTTTTTGTAATTTTAAATGAGGTTCAAGGGCATTTTAGTCATTTCGCGTGTGAGCCAGATTTGAGATCTAATCTCATCCATTCATTTCATTTCTTTTATTTCTTTTATTTCTTTTTCCTTTTCTTTCTATTTTTCCTCTCAAAACTTCAAACCCCAATTGATTGTAAGGGATTTTTGGAAAGGAAGAAGCGGGTTTTGATCGAAAGCGTAAGAGACAAGTTTGTTCTCCTCGTTCTTAGCTACAAGGTGATACTAGCGGTAAGCTCTAACTCCGAATTTCATTTTTGTCTTCTTCATCTAAATTTAGGGCTTTTGATTTTATGTTCATACATGGAACCCCACTAGTTGTTAATGGAAGATAATAACTAGGATTCAGGTTTATTAGTGATGAAGGCGGGTTTTGGGTTGATTGATGATTTAGCCTTGCTTAGGGCCTTAAATTTAGTGTAATCACTATGATTAGTGATTATGGAAGTGTTGAAACTCATTTGGGTGTGTTGGTTGACTAAATTTGAAATGGGTCAGAATTAGGGTTTTGGTGTCAAATTCGGCAAGACAAGTGTTTAACACTTGTGTTTGGGTTAAATTGGCATATTAGGACCATTGTCACTAGTGTTAGTGATTATTGGTTAGTTTGGGCGCGTTTTGGACTTGGAAGTGCAATTGGGTGGAATTTGCACTAGTTGTCAATATGGGTTGGTTTATGCTCCACCCTAATTATGTTGTTTGTTATGTGATAAATGGAATAGGTACATTCCATCGGCGAGTTGCGGATTATTCGGTGGCATTCATCAAGGCGACAAGGTGAGTGTTAATATCCTATGTGCATATGTATGTGTAGGATGGGTGCGGGTCGGGTGAAGTAGTTCTCGGTTATAGAGCCCACTTCACATATAGGTGGGTTTGATGGACTTGTGTATAGGTCCAATTGGCACGGTAGTGCGTTTTGGTTGACCACCTTTGGCGAGGTGCACACTTTGTGTGTACGTTATCACATGTGCTTGTGATGTGGATTATATAACCCTAATGGCGAAGGGTTGGTATTGAGTTGCGGATGAGTAACCCCGATAACGTGGGTTTTGATATTGAGAAGTGAGTGGAATAATTATGCATGTACGAATATAATGTATTTATTTGTGTAGCATGAGTTGTGAAGTGTTGATGTGTTAAGACACCATATCTCACGTGACGAGTGAAGTGTCGACGTGTAAAGACACCACTCGGGGGTGAAGAATCGATAAGATGCCACCTCAGGTAAGATGAAGAGTGAAGTGTCAACGTGTTAAGACACCACTTGGAGTGAAGCATCGACGTGTTAAGATGCCACTCCAAGAACTAGCACGGGTGAAGTGTCGACGTGTTAAGACGCCACCAGGGGTGAAGCATCGACGTGTTAAGTTGCCACCCGCGGGATTAGTGTACGACGTGTTAAGTACTCTAATGGTTGTTGTGAACATCGATGAGAAATTTGAGTACCATTCCTTGTATTATTGGTTAACCATGGTTGTACGTTGTGATGTAGCTAACCCTCCGGGTGTAGTTCTTTTAGCGTTGTTCACATCGTTGTTGGTGAACTTATATTTGTTGTTATTTTAGCTTGATGCTTTGTGATCTTACGGTATGCTTAGCTTAGCTTTCCTTTAGGCTTGGATGCTCCGGTATGCGTTATTTGATTACTTGTGTGGTGTGTCCATTTTATGCATATATATGTATGTAGTATATTCTCACTCACTAAGCGTTAGCTTACCCTCTCGTTGTTTACATTTTTATAGATTTCCATGGAGGCGGTGGCTCGGGTAAGCATGGGGACTAGTGGACTCGCGTAGTTTGCTTTAGAAGACGTACTTTTGTATTGATTAGGATTGGGTAGCGTATCCCCAATCACCATGCTCAGTTTTGTTGGAAATTAAAATAGTCGGGTCGTGTTTACCCGTTCAGATATTTAAACTATGTACTAAATGTTTTAAAGCGTATTGAACTTATTATTGTGTTAAAGATGTTTTTGGAAACATAAATGGGACCTAAATATTAATGTATTTAAGAAAAAAATGTACGGGCCGGTTTAAATACGGGTTGGGTCGTTTCAATTCTCAGGCGATTATTAAGGGCTTCCGTTGTTGCATGCTAATTAAAGACAAGAATTGGAGTCAGCATGCTTGTATGATATTGCTTAAAAACTGCATTCGGAATATAAATTGTTGTATAATATTATTGTAAACCATTATGTAATTGTCGTGTGTAAAAGTTGTATTTTAGATTATCTTTACTAGATAATCTACGTTATGTCTATTAAACCTTTATCGATGGAATAAAAGTTATGGTTTGTTTTAAAACGAATGCAGTCTTTGAAAAACGTCTCATATAGAGGTCAAAACCTCGCAACGAAACCAATTAATATGAAACGTTTATAATCAATATGAACGGGACATTTCAGCGGGAGTCAAGGGGACTGCACCCCCTTGCGGGGTCCAAGGGGCAGCGCCTCTGGCGGGGTCCAAGGGGCAGCGAACAGTCATACCTTTTCGGTATAACACATTGTCCTGCCAAAACTGAAGGGACACACCCTTTCATTTCCCAACTGTTTTCTATAACAGTTTTATGGACGTTTATTGTTCATACTGCATTCATTCTAACCAACAGAAAAACACACACAATCTCTCAGATAATTTGATTAGTGATTTCATTGCCAAAATCACTAATTGCGTTCTTGTCTTATCCCTGTAAAGATTTCGTGCAACCGAGGTAATCGTTGGGTCAAAATATTTTATAGAGAAAGTAAACACACAATTCAAGAATCAATCTAGGCAGTCAATTCATACCCATTTTTTAACAAATCTATAAAGTATTCTGTTTATAATCATGTCTGGGGAAACGGTGAAAGAGATGACAAATAAGTTTGCAAAACTGGAGAAATTTGAAGGAGTTAATTTTCAAAGATGGCAACAGAAGATGTGATTTCTGTTAACTACCTTGAAGGTTGTTCATGTTCTATCCACCCCCATGACAGTTTTCCTGATGATGCAACTGTGGATCAAATCAAGAGAAGAAACAAGTGGGATAACAATGATTTCATATGTCGTGGCCACATTCTAAATGGTATGTCTGATGCTCTTTATAATGTTTATCAATCTGTAGAAACTGCAAAGGAATTATGAGATTCACTTGAATTCAAATACATGGCCGAAGATGCTTCTAGTAAGAAGTTTCTTGTGAGTAATTTTAATATTTACAAAATGGTGGATTGAAGGCCTGTTATGGAACAGTTCCACGAAATTCTTCGAATTTTGAGACAATTTACACAACATAATCTGAAAATGGATAAATCCATTTCAGTGTATTCAATTATAAACAAACTGCCACCATCATGGAAGACTTTCAAACACATGTTAAAACATAAGAAGGAGGAATTGTCCTTGAGTGAATTGGGAGGCACCCTACGTATTGAGGAATTAATACGGGTTCAAGAGGGTGGTAAGACTAAAGAAAAGTACGTTGCATCATCCTCTGTTAACATGATTGAGGATGGTAAACGTGGAAACAAAAAAAACAAAAAGTTCAATGGAAAGAAACGTAAGTTTCAAGGAAAAAACGATGGTTACAACAAGAAGGATAAAAAATCGTGTTGAATTTGTGGCAAACCTGGTCACTTTAGGAAAGAATGTCGTGTTGAAAAGAACATGAATGGAGTAAGCGGTTTGGGTACGGGAAACGGGTCTAAGGACCAAGTTCCTAACCAAGGTCAGAATTTTGATTGTATTATAAATTCTATTCAGAAAATGTATCACATATTTCTGAAGCGTTTTATGTTCAGGATGATAACATTGCGTGGTGGAATGATTCGGGGGCCACATGTCATGCATGTAAAGATCGCTGTTGGTTCAAGACATTTCAACCTGATAATGATGTGCTTCACATGGGGAACGAATCAATCACTCCTGTTCTTGGTCGTGAAAATGTGGTTTTACAATTTAGTTCTGATAAGACAATTACTTTAAATAACGTGGTGTATGTTCCTGGGTTGAGAAAGAATTTGATTTCCAATCCTATATTAAATAAGTGTGGTTATAAACAAGTATTTGAATCGGACAAATATATCTTGTCGAAGGGTGGCATGTTTATTGGATTTGGATAATATAATAATGGTATGTTTATGTTGAATCTCAAGAATATTCTTGATGCGTTGAAACAATACTTTTATTTATGAACGGATTTGAGTTGTTTTGTTACACGAATTGATTTATTGTATATATGGTATTTTAATGATTTTAGGTTGATTTCACACATATAGGCAACTAGTCCCATCCGTGTAGTAATAGTTTGTTGGTAAATCCGGTTCGTTCCACAGGGAGAATGGAGTTCAAGAGATTTAATTACCGATAGTTAATCTAGTAGAAAAGGGGTTTGTTTTGGATTTTAATTAACTAAAACAATAATAATAATGGATTAAGAATTTAATATTATAACATAGAAATACAATTTAAATAAAATTAACTAAAATTACCAACTAATAAAAGTTACCGGATTTAAATTAATAAAAGGTGAATTAATGTAGTATTTACTATTATAAATATTATGACTTGAAATAAATTAATATTAGTGTTAAAGTAATTAATTAAAAATTAAATTTAAATAAAACTGCTACAGTGCTCGTACTTATACTTACGCATTTCGCGTAGTTTAATACGCGTTTCGTGTATGGTTTGAAATCGTACGCGTATCGTGTAGAATTATACGCGATTCGCGTATGAGTTAATCGATGTGACAAAACAGTAACGAATATACTGAGTTATAATGTTGTGTATATATTTTTTTTAGTTTTACTTTACTGAATAAAGAAACGTAAATAATAATAATAATAAAAATTAACAATAAATAAATGGGAGTGTTTACTTAAATGTGTCACCTCTAGATCCATGGATTGTTTTAAGTTTAAGCTCGTATTAAAATGTTTAGTACTAAACTTATATTTTCCTTTCGAATAAATAATAAGTTTTGACTAACTAAACTAAATCTAATTTTCATTGGATTATATTTAGATAGTTACTAGTCCTTAAGTATTTAAATTGAGACCCAACCCAGTTTTGACCTTCGCCAAAACCCAAATCATAACGGTTTCCCTTTTTACAATTTCACTATTATATGACTAGTGATATTACCCAAACCACCGAACCTTACTTTTAATTTAGTGTTAGTAAATTAGTCATAAGTTCGTCTAGATCACTTTTAATGTTGAAGCTTAATTTATATAAATAAAAATAACTTTCGTTATTTTAATCTAACAAATTAAGTGACAGGGGTTAAATATCCAAATACATAATAATGGTTCTTTTAATTAGGCTCAATGTTAAAAATACTAAAGTTACATTTTAATTTTTACAAATGATAACAATCCATTTCACTAGGGGCTCTACATCTAAGCAAACACTAGGGAAGTAAACTAACTAATCATAATAATAGGACGAGAGTAAAAATGCAAACATAAAATAATAAACATGGCAATAATAATAATTCTATCAAAATGATAGTAACAAAAAAAAGCTACAACTAATAACAATAATAACAATAATAATGATAGTAGCGATAATGAAATTTAAATAGAACAACTTACAAACAAAGCTTCAATTTATTGATTGAAAATGGTAAGAAATGGAAATGACAGCACCCGTGTACTCGCACAATAATACCCTTAATCACGAACAATACACCCTTAATATTGAAACTATCCTAAATATATGAATCTTAAAATTAATTGGAACTGAAAATAAATTATACGGAGTACTAAAAATACAAAGACAGTAGTAAAAAATTGAGTTGTGAGTGATATTAATTTGTGTAGTCTCTACCCCCTATGTATGTGTCTCTCTATTTTTGTAATTTGCAAGTACTCCGTATATAGCAGTAATTGAAGTAGTAGGTGGCCTTTGATCTGTATGTTATGTGTAAAGTAAAAAAAATAACCAAAAGTAGTAGTAGAATATTGAAAAGCAACCGTCCCATGTGAAGTCTAATCTGAATCTCGTCCAAAACGTACGTGTTTCGCGTAGATGTGTACGCGGTTCGCGTAAGGTATATGCATGAAAGTTGTAGATTTTTGAGTTACGGACGTCTGGACACCTGATTCGCCTTTTTTCGAGTCCGTATTATTTAGTTATGATTTTTTTCGTTTAGGCGCGCTGATTTCGTGATTTCGATCATTTTAACTTGTAGTCTTGAGGCGTGATGTTGTAGTCTTTTGTTGCTCATTAGAAATCTTTATTTTATCTTCATTTTGATCTTTATATCATTGAAAATCCATAATAACATTTCATTCGACGCTTTGAACATTTTAACCAATTACAAACCGAAAACTACTCGAATACACATAAAATCATAACATTTGGGACTGATATTGCGACTAAAAATATGCATGAATTGAGCAATATCAAATTACCCCACACTTGAACATTGCTTGTCCTCAAGCAATAACAATTTTTAATAGACTCGGGATACTACATAATTTTCCATATCGAACATTAAATCACACAACACACACGTCACACGAAATGAAAACACGCACTTTATGAAGTGAATTGAAAACACCACACAATATTTATTGGGTCACACGCACACCACACGAAATGAAATTCTGACAACAGAAACAACAAAGTTGAAATTTCGTGATTAAAGTCTCACGAAAAGTTAAAAATTTGGATCCTTAGGGAAAATTGGACCTTGTGAAAACGTTTTATGACTTTTTAAAATGTCATGCTAGTTTTTACACTATACACGTTTTCCAGTTTTAACCTCAAATTCCGGTTGAGGGTAACTTAAAACCGAAGCCTCAGTCGGCGATTAGCAAGCTATCCGCCCCCATAATTGAAGTATCATGGAACTTGAAACCGAATGTCCTAAAAATGGTTTTACACAATATAGTTCATAAAATGGCATAAGTTTTAGAAGAAAATTATATCGTGTCCAAATATCATCGGTGAACCATGAGTTTGCACACCTCAATTTGTTATGGCATATGTATGTTGACCGCAGTCAAACATAGATGCGGTTGATCTTTACGGAGATCATCCATCTGGGGATTAGATTCATTAGTCTTAAAAGCTAATTTACAATGTGCCCCCCATTGTACGAGACAGATCCATCTCATGGTTAGGATAAGTCTGACCACCAAAAACCCTGTTTGATGCTGAGGTAAGGTGGATTTCCAGCCGATGATAGAGATGACTTTTCAAGATTTTTCGTCAACCTACAGCTATTCTGGACTACATCTTCTAACATAAGTTAGCAAGTGTGTCATTTTGGAAGACTTTACTTCCTTAAAGGATGGACTTGATTCATCCTTTATTACTCGTATCAATGGGATATTCAGGTTTATACATTCCAAAGTAATGATATCTGCAATAAACTTCATAGAAACATGTGATAAATGGTTTTAAACATATGGGTTTATAATTTCTGTTTATACTTGGTTTTCTTTTATAGGTTTTAATCAAATAATCTTATGTATTTTTAATGTATGAAGACAATAATTTCGGTTTTTGACACCTAATTTTTTAATTGCTCATAATTACCTTAAAATTTGACTAAATATATTTGTTTAAAAATTTTTAAAATTTTTCATAAAAACCACCAAGTTATAAGTTCTCGAGAATTTATATATTCCCTACCCCACACTTAAGATTATGTAATGCCCTCATTACATAAAATCAGATAATAATGTATAAATTTGAGAGGACAAAAAGTGTAAAGGTAGTTAGAACTTCCTTAATTAAAAATTGAAGATCGTAAAATTCTTATCGTATGAACATATCCAATCCTTATATCACAATATAAATTTGGTGTTTCGTTATGTTGAATGCATCATCATCGTAAGTACCTGTCAAACAACCATGTTAATCACACACAAGATGGGGTTGTACATTTATAGTACAAAAATTTTACCCCACACTTAAAATTTTTGTATATATATAAATAAACAAAAATACAATAAACTAAAAACACAATTATTTTATTATTATTTTTTTTAACTTAGTAACTATTTAAAATTTTAAAATATCATTTATAATATTTATATTTCTCATAACGGAAAGTTCGGTTGTAAAACCTAGTCTTTATCCGTTTATAAATTTTAAAATTCAATTTTTAAAAATTAATGTATAAAAGAATTAAATATTTTTTAGATTTTTTTTAAAAATCACACAAATTTAATAAGAATTAAATGCACTCTATTTTTTTTTAACTTTTAATATTATAAATCACATAATGAATTAAAGGCACACAAAACATGATTTTTTTTTTCAACAAGTCGTTTTCTCGAATCGACCCCACACTTTATTGCTTAGCGGGGTCAAATTTCTATATTTTTATCGAACGATATGTAAAATCAGTGGAGAAAGTTCCACGAATTAGAAGAGTGAGCCATTCATTTACATCTCGGGTGGTATATAATATATCAGATAAATCCTTTTTCGGTTTCATGAAAAAGGAATACCCAACCCGAGAGTCAACACACAACTCTTCTCTAAGTGCGGCTTGCAATAAAAATTTTATTCTCCTAGGTGGATCATGTCCAAATGGATCATCTTTCAAGGTATTCCAAGTGTTAATCTCTTGAGGATACACGAATTCAACATGAGAAGGTGACTCCTCAAGTGGTTTTAATATATTAAACTCCTCATCCTCAATGATCCCTGATGATTTCATCAACTCGACCTCCTCATTATCACAATTATACCCGAGTGAATTATTATAAACTGAAAAGTTTTTGGGTGTTTGAATAACTGGTTCTACCACTTCGACCTCGGAATTAGAATCCTCATCTTTATTCTTTCCATTCACTACATATTCATTTTGATTTATCCTATTTATATATTTCATAGAGGTTTCATATTCTTTTAATTCAAGAGGTTCCTGTGAATTTATTTTTACAATTTCAATTTGCACCTCGTCCTCATGTTTAACTGTTTGTTCAATTGGAACCTGTAAAATAGGGTTAGGATAACAATATGAAGACTCAACCGATGAATCATCCGATTGTCTTTCCGAAAGAATGGTAACCAAACGCTCCATTTCTCTTTTTAGATTTTGAATAGATGTTTGATTTTGTTGCCATTGTTGATTTAGTACATCCCTAGTTTCAGTTTGACTTTCAATAAAATTCATCATAATATTTTGTAAATCATACGAGTAATTTTCTTCATTTTGAGTTTGTTGAAAATTTTGTGGCATTTGGTTAGAAAATTGGTATTGTTGATAATTTTGTGGGGAATCGTAATAAGGTTGGTTTGGATAATAAAAATCTGGATTCGAGTTATTCTCTTGATATTCATTCCATATATAGTTCATGGGTTCATAACTCTCCATTTGATCCATGGAAATATGATAATCACATTCCCAAGTCAAATGGTAACCTCCACAATTTTCACAAATATATGTAGTTTCAACCCTATTAAACATAGATGAATCACACCAATTATCATCTAAACTTGTTTGAGAGTATTGATTAAATTGTTGGGCATTAAAAAGATTTTCCATGGTCATATTCTCAAAATCATCCATATTACAGTATGACTGGAACCTAGTTGAAATTTAAAAAGAACAAAGAGAAAAATAAAACAGAACTTTCTTAGAAAAATAAATCCCGACGAAAGGGTCAAATAACTAAAAGTAATTAAATTCCTGGATGAACAATTTCTCCCCGGCAGCGGCGCCAAAAAGTTGATGCGTTGAAACAATACCTTTATTTATGAACGGATTTGAGTTGTTTTGTTACACGAATTGATTTATTGTATATATGGTATTTTAATGATTTTAGGTTGATTTCACACATATAGGCAACTAGTCCCATCCGTGTAGTAATAGTTTGTTGGTAAATCCGGTTCGTTCCACAGGGAGAATGGAGTTCAAGAGATTTAATTACCGATAGTTAATCTAGTAGAAAAGGGGTTTGTTTTGGATTTTAATTAACTAAAACAATAATAATAATGGATTAAGAATTTAATATTATAACATAGAAATACAATTTAAATAAAATTAACTAAAATTACCAACTAATAAAAGTTACCGTATTTAAATTAATAAAAGGTGAATTAATGTAGTATTTACTATTATAAATATTATGACTTGAAATAAATTAATATTAGTGTTAAAGTAATTAATTAAAAATTAAATTTAAATAAAACTGCTACAGTGCTCGTACTTATACTTACGCGTTTCGTGTATGGTTTGAAATCGTACGCGTATCGTGTAGAATTATACGCGATTCGCGTATGAGTTAATCGATTTGACAAAACAGTAACGAATATACTGAGTTATAATGTTGTGTATA
Organism: Rutidosis leptorrhynchoides; assembly: GCF_046630445.1. Classification (NCBI taxonomy): domain Eukaryota; kingdom Viridiplantae; phylum Streptophyta; class Magnoliopsida; order Asterales; family Asteraceae; genus Rutidosis; species Rutidosis leptorrhynchoides. Next base: position 186,019,689 of record NC_092337.1, on the reverse strand, counting down.
TATTTTTTTTAGTTTTACTTTACTGAATAAAGAAACGTAAATAATAATAATAATAATTAACAATAAATAAATGGGAGTGTTTACTTAAATGTGTCACCTCTAGATCCATGGATTGTTTTAAGTTTAAGCTCGTATTAAAATGTTTAGTATTAAGCTTATATTTTCCTTTCGAATAAATAATAAGTTTTGACTAACTAAACTAAATCTAATTTTCATTGGATTATATTTAGATAGTTACTAGTCCTAAAGTATTTAAATTGAGACCCAACCCAGTTTTGACCTTCGCCAAAACCCAAATCATAACGGTTTCCCTTTTTACAATTTCACTATTATATGACTAGTGATATTACCTAAACCACCGAACCTTACTTTTAATTTAGTGTTAGTAAATTAGTCATAAGTTCGTCTAGATCACTTTTAATGTTGAAGCTTAATTTATATAAATAAAAATAACTTTCGTTATTTTAATCTAACAAATTAAGTGACAGGGGTTAAATATCCAAATACATAATAATGGTTCTTTTAATTAGGCTCAATGTTAAAAATACTAAAGTTACATTTTAATTTTTATAAATGATAACAATCCATTTCACTAGGGGCTCTACATCTAAGCAAACACTAGGGAAGTAAACTAACTAATCATAATAATAGGACGAGAGTAAAAATGCAAACATAAAATAATAAACATGGCAATAATAATAATTCTAGCAAAATGATAGTAACAAAAAAAAGCTACAACTAATAACAATAATAACAATAATAATGATAGTAGCGATAATGAAATTTAAATAGAACAACTTACAAACAAAGCTTCAATTTATTGATTGAAAATGGTAAGAAATGGAAATGACAGCACCCGTATAATCGCACAATAATACCCTTAATCACGAACAATACACCCTTAATATTGAAACTATCCTAAATATATGAATCTTAAAATTAATTGGAACTGAAAATAAATTATACGGAGTACTAAAAATACAAAGACAGTAGTAAAAAATTGAGTTGTGAGTGATATTAATTTGTGTAGTCTCTACCCCCTCTGTATGTGTCTCTCTATTTTTGTAATTTGCAAGTACTCCGTATATAGCAGTAATTGAAGTAGTAGGTGGCCTTTGATCTGTATTTTATGTGTAAAGTAAAAAAAAATTACCAAAAGTAGTAGTAGAATATTGAAAAGCAACCGTCCCATGTGAAGTCTAATCTGAATCTCGTCCAAAACGTACACGTTTCGCGTAGATGTGTACGCGGTTCGCGTAAGGTATATTCATGAAAGTTGTAGATTTTTGAGTTACGGACGTCTGGACACCTGATTCGCCTTTTTTTGAGTCCGTATGATTTAGTTATGATTTTTTTCGTGCAGGCGCGCTGATTTCGTGTAACGACCCAGAATTTTCCGATCGTTCTATACTTATGAGATTAATATTTACATAAATTAAACCTTACCAACATGATAAGCAATCCAAACTGTTGAGACTTATATTTTTGAAAAGAGTTTTACACAACGTTTGACCGTCCAATTTAACCGATGATATCACGAACTATATAACACACGATAATTATACGATTATGTATATGTACATATCTATACATATTTAACATGATTTAAGGATGGTTTAACATTTCATTGTGAACTAACAACAATGAGTTATAAGTATACTTTGAGACCACTAACTTAAGTTTTCAAAACGATAACTATATGTAACGTTCTTTGACATATATACTTACAATCTATAATGTGTTGTGATTTATGTCACCAATATGATTTAAGTGTAATGGGATTAATTTGTAACCAAAATAATCTTGATAAATATCGAACAAGTTTGGGGAAGTGTGGAGTGCACACTTGTTTGAACTTATCTTGATTATGACGGGGGTTCGGGGGCAGCGCCCCCGATAAGCGGGGTCCAAGGGGTGGCAACCCCTGGCGGGGTCCAAGGGGCAGAGCCCCTGGCTGGGGTCGACATTGCTTTATTAAAAATGTCTTAAAATTTTATTTTTGGCCCGGTTGGACCCAAAATAAAAGCCCGATTTTAAGCTTCTTTTACCGTATCATACCCATCATCCATACGTATTTACTATTGGTAAATACACATCAAATCAATATCCTTATCTGCTTTAGATCTGTCCTAGATAAGAGGGAATCTTATTTGTAAGCTAGCATACATTATTACTCAAAAATTCAACACAATAATTTGTCCTTGTTCCCTCAACAACCAGACTGTCCTATAAGTATCACCCTCACCTTGGTTTTTCATTTCATTCTTACAACCATCTTTCTCTAACAAAAAAAAAACACACTCTTAGGAACTCTAAGTGTTCTTCACAATCTCAGCAAATACTCATGAAGAACTAGCTTCATGAACAACCTATAATCATCATAAGAAAGTTTGATCAAGATTATTTTCTATCTTTTCCAGTAGCTTTATCCAAGTAACTTGAGGTAGTAACCTTATTCATAATCTTATTCGATTCATATTTATATAGCTATCTTATTTTGTGTTATAAAATTTTTAACAACAAGAACATAGTTTGAATGATTTCAAACCTGTTCGCAAACTAAATAGATCCTTCTAATTTGATTTTTAAAACACTTTAAAACCTGTAATATATCATATTATGACAAAATCGGATTAATCATATCTTGGCTAATTAACATAATATTTAATATACATTTACTTATGATTTGATTTTATATATTCCAGGACCACCCGTAAACAACACGAGAAGATTAATCATAAGACCTCATGATTGTACGCAACACGTCATCTGACAACACGGTACTTTATGTACGCAACACTTCATTTGACAACATGGTACCATGGGTCGAGATTAATTCTGATCAATACAAATACGATGGGGTCTTTATTTATTTTATTGAGCAACTAATTGTGGACCATTAACAACAGACTGCTAACTACGGACTAAGAAAATATTAAAAGTATTATAAGTATATATATATATGTAACGATTACTTGAAAAGAAAATATGTTGATATATTATATATATGGTTAGGTTCGTGATATCTATCGGAGACCAAGTCGAGTTAAATACCTTCAAGGAAAAGGTGAGTATATAGTCCCACTTTTAAACTCTAAATATTTCGGGATGAGAATACATGCATTTTATGATTTACGTTATGGACACAAGTGATTGAAAATATATATTCTACGTTGAGTTGTACCACTGGCATACTTCCCTGTAACTTGGTAACTATTATTTACATGAGGTATTGTAAACGCGAATCCTGTTGATAGATCTATCGGGCCTGACAACCCCAACCGGACTGGACGACCGGTATTCAACGGTTGCACAGTACTTCATTTCGGTAACTACACTTGGTACGGTGTAGTAAGATTTCATAATAAAGGGAATATGCGACGTTGATTAAATGTTAAGTATGGTTATCAAGTGCTCAACAACTTAGAATATTTTTATTAAAACGTTTATATATGAAATCTTGTGGTCTATATTTATAACGCCGCCGGCATTAAACCTATATCTCACCAACTTTATGTTGACGTTTTAAGCATGTTTATTCTCAGGTGATAACTAAAAGCTTCCGCTGCAACATGTTGAATTTAAGCAAGATCTTGAGTATGCATATTTGTGTCAAAAATAAAACTGCATATCGGAGGATTTGTAATGTAAAATATGTTGGAGGTCGTATTGTTATTATCACATGTAAAGTTTGTAAGTCTAAGATTATCGCTAAACGATAATCATTATTAAGTTGTTTAAACCTTGTATTTGTAATAAAAGCTATGGTTTGTATTGTAAAAACGAATGCAGTTTTTGAAAAATGTCGCATATAGAGGTCAATACCTCGCGATGAAATCATATGTTATTGTATTCGTCCTTATGGTTAAGGTCGGGTTATGACATGTGGTATCAGAGCGTTGGTCTTAGAGAACCAGAGAATTTGCATTAGTGTGTCTTATCGAGTTTGTTAGGATGCATTAGTGAGTCTGGACTTTGACCGTGTTTGATTTCGAAAACTATTGCTTATCCTTGTTGGTTAAAAATTAATCTGTAAATATTATGTGGTATTAACGTGCTAGTTGTTATGTGATAGATGTCTGGCTTAGAACTTATTATCACATTCAGCGACTCCGAACCAGACTCTTCAGATGGTGTTCCGGTCATTAATCTATCTGATGATGAAAATGACACCTTTGGGGAAGACTCACAAGTTCCGGATGAATCAATTGAAAAGGAACCAGAAAGTGATCCTGAGGAGGAAGAAATACAGGAAATTACAAAAGACAAGTTCGAACGAGGAAAGAAACGAAAGGCTACTGAAATGGAAAATCTAAATCCCGAGTCTAGAGAGGATGTTGTGGCACCAACTCCACCAGATACTTCCACACCTATTCCCGCTATTCCTATTAGTTCTATCCCGACATCCAGTTCTTCGGTTCCTCAGCCAAAACGCAGGGAGACAACTAGGATAACCTTTAAGCGATTTCTTTGAACACAAATGCTTTGGGTTAAATGATGCGCTGTTGTTTTAAACCATGGGATTATATAATGTTGTGTATAATATTACTAGTATGGTTTGCTTAATGTTTGATGTAAGATAAGCTTATGTAAAATAGTGAAGTGTGAAATGCAATAATTTTCCATGGTTAAGTATTATTTGGGTGGTAGTAATTGATTTTCGTACTAAGCTATTAAGTATGAACTTTAACGGGTAGGTACTACCCTAGATATAATTATAAAACGCTAATAAGAAGAAAAGGCTTTTATAATAATAACTGGTTCATATTATTAATAAGCTACGATGTACTGTAAATACATACTACATCTATAATATTCCATGTGAATAATTATTTTTTTCATTCTTATTGAAGATTATGGCGCGATTGAACCGAATGACGGAACAAGAAATCCAGGAACTCATCAATCAGTGAGTGAACGACAGAATGTTATGGGTCGAGGCTGCAAGAGGTGCTGCAGTTAACCCAAATCCTCGTGTGGGGTGCACTTACAAAACTTTTCAAGGTTACAAGCCCTCATCATTCAGTGGAACAGAAGGACCGGTCAGTTTAACCCGGTGGATCGAAAAGATTGAGTCTGTGTTTAAAATCAATGGTTGTATTGAGAAGGAAATGACCAAGTATGCATCGTGCACCCTACAAGATAGTGCACTCACGTGGTGGAAAAACTATGTGAAGGCCGTAGGAGGAGATGTAGCTTATGATATGTAGTGACCCGAACTTTTCCATGTTTATATATATTAATTGAGATTGATATTTACATGATTAAATGTTTCCAACATGTTAAGCAATCAAACTTGTTAAGACTTGATTAATTGAAATATGTTTCATATAGACAATTGACCACCCAAGTTGACCGGTGATTCACGAACGTTAAAACTTGTAAAAACTAGATGATGACATATATATGGATATATATATAGTTAACATGATACTATGATAAGTAAACATATCATTAAGTATATTAACAATGAACTACATATGTAAAAACAAGACTACTAACTTAATGATTTTTAAACGAGACATATATGTAACGATTATCGTTGTAAAGACATTTAATGTATATATATCATATTAAGAGATATTCATACATGATAATATCATGATAATATAATAATTTAAAATCTCATTTGATATTATAAACATTGGGTTAACAACATTTAACAAGATCGTTAACCTAAAGGTTTCAAAACAACACTTACATGTAACGACTAACGATGACTTAACGACTCAGTTAAAATGTATATACATGTAGTGTTTTAATATGTATTTATACACTTTTGAAAGACTTCAATACACTTATCAAAATACTTCTACTTAACAAAAATTCTTACAATTACATCCTCGTTCAGTTTCATCAACAATTCTACTCGTATGCACCCGTATTCGTACTCGTACAATACACAGCTTTTAGATGTATGTACTATTGGTATATACACTCCAATGATCAGCTCTTAGCAGCCCATGTGAGTCACCTAACACATGTGGGAACCATCATTTGGCAACTAGCATGAAATATCTCATAAAATTACAAAAATATGAGTAATCATTCATGACTTATTTACATGAAAACAAAATTACATATCCTTTATATCTAATCCATACACCAACGACCAAAAACACCTACAAACACTTTCATTCATCAATTTTCTTCATCTAATTGATCTCTCTCAAGTTCTATCTTCAAGTTCTAAGTGTTCTTCATAAATTCCAAAAGTTCTAGTTTCATAAAATCAAGAATACTTTCAAGTTTGCTAGCTCACTTCCAATCTTGTAAGGTGATCATCCAACCTCAAGAAATCTTTGTTTCTTACAGTAGGTTATCATTCTAATACAAGGTAATAATCATATTCAAACTTTGGTTCAATTTCTATAACTATAACAATCTTATTTCAAGTGATGATCTTACTTGAACTTGTTTTCGTGTCATGATTCTGCTTCAAGAACTTCGAGCCATCCAAGGATCCATTGAAGCTAGATCCATTTTTCTCTTTTCCAGTAGGTTTATCCAAGGAAATTAAGGTAGTAATGATGTTCATAACATCATTCGATTCATACATATAAAGCTATCTTATTCGAAGGTTTAAACTTGTAATCACTAGAACATAGTTTAGTTAATTCTAAACTTGTTCGCAAACAAAAGTTAATCCTTCTAACTTGACTTTTAAAATCAACTAAACACATGTTCTATATCTATATGATATGCTAACTTAATGATTTAAAACCTGGAAACACGAAAAACACCGTAAAACCGGATTTACGCCGTCGTAGTAACACCGCGGGCTGTTTTGGGTTAGTTAATTAAAAACTATGATAAACTTTGATTTAAAAGTTGTTATTCTGAGAAAATGATTTTTATTATGAACATGAAACTATATCCAAAAATTATGGTTAAACTCAAAGTGGAAGTATGTTTTCTAAAATAGTCATCTAGACGTCGTTCTTTCGACTGAAATGACTACCTTTACAAAAACGACTTGTAATTTATTTTTCCGACTATAAACCAATACTTTTTCTGTTTAGATTCATAAAATAGAGTTCAATATGAAATCATAGCAATTTGATTCACTCAAAACGGATTTAAAATGAAGAAGTTATGGGTAAAACAAGATTGGATAATTTTTCTCATTTTAGCTACGTGAAAATTGGTAACAAATCTATTCCAACCATAACTTAATCAACTTGTATTGTATATTATGTAATCTTGAGATACCATAGACACGTATACAATGTTTCGACCTATCATGTCGACACATCTATATATATTTCGGAACAACCATAGACACTCTATATGTGAATGTTGGAGTTAGCTATACAGGGTTGAGGTTGATTCCAAAATATATATAGTTTGAGTTTTGATCAATACTGAGATACGTATACACTGGGTCGTGGATTGATTCAAGATAATATTTATCGATTTATTTCTGTACATCTAACTGTGGACAACTAGTTATAGGTTACTAACGAGGACAGCTGACTTAATAAACTTAAAACATCAAAATATATTAAAAGTGTTGTAAATATATTTTGAACATACTTTAATATATATGTATATATTGTTATAGGTTCGTGAATCAACAGTGGCCAAGTCTTACTTCCCGACGAAGTAAAAAAATCTGTGAAAGTGAGTTATAGTCCCACTTTTAAAATCTAATATTTTTGGGATGAGAATACATGCAGGTTTTATAAATGATTTACAAAATAGACACAAGTACGTGAAACTACATTCTATGGTTGAATTATCGAAATCGAATATGCCCCTTTTTATTAAGTCTGGTAATCTAAGAATTAGGGAACAGACACCCTAATTGACGCGAATCCTAAAGATAGATCTATCGGGCCCAACAAGCCCCATCCAAAGTACCGGATGCTTTAGTACTTCGAAATTTATATCATATCCGAAGGGTGTCCCGGAATGATGGGGATATTCTTATATATATGCATCTTGTTAATGTCGGTTACCAGGTGTTCACCATATGAATGATTTTTATCTCTATGTATGGGATGTGTATTGAAATATGAAATCTTGTGGTCTATTATTATGATTTGATATATATAGGTTAAACCTATAACTCACCAACATTTTTGTTGACGTTTTAAGCATGTTTATTCTCAGGTGATTATTAAGAGCTTCCGCTGTCGCATAGTTAAATAAGGATGAGATTTGGAGTCCATGCTTGTATGATATTGTGTAAAAACTGCATTCAAGAAACTTATTTTGTTGTAACATATTTGTATTGTAAACCATTATGTAATGGTCGTGTGTAAACAGGATATTTTAGATTATCATTATTTGATAATCTACGTAAAGCTTTTTAAAACCTTTATCTATGAAATAAAGGTTATGGTTTGTTTTAAAAATGAATGCAGTCTTTGAAAAACGTCTCATATAGAGGTCAAAACCTCGCAACGAAATCAATTAATATGGAACGTTTTTAATCAATAAGAACGGGACATTTCAGTTGGTATCCGAGCATTGGTCTTAGAGAACCAGAAAATTTGCATTAGTGTGTCTTATCGAGTTTGTTAGGATGCATTAGTGAGTCTGGACTTCGACCGTGTTTTCTTTAAAAATGATTGCTTAACATTTTTGTTGGAAACTATATATTTTTAACATATGAATATTATGTGATATATTAATATCTTAACGTGTTTGATATTATGTGATAGATGTCTACCTCTAGAACAAGTCCCATTGACTCACCTAATAATAATGAAGAGTCAAATGTAAATTGGAATGATTTGTGGACTGATTCACAAGTTCCCGAAGAGGAACCGGAAGAAGAGTCGGAACCGGAAGAAGAATCGGAACCGGAAGAAGAATCGGAACCGAATGAAGAAATAGAACCGGTGGGGGAAATAATAAAATGGTTAAGTAAAAGAAAATCCTCAACCAACCGACCAAAGTTAATTATGGTCAATGGTGTTTCCGCCAAGGAAGCAAAATATTGGGAGGATTACCAATTCTCCGATGAATCGGATTCCGACGAGAATTCCGATGATGTTATAGAAATTACCCCAACAGAATTTAAAAAGGCAAAAGAAAATAATAAGGGAAAGGGCATAAAAATAGAGAAATCTAATTCCAACCCCGATGAACTTTATATGTATCGTCAACCCCCGAAGTCCTTAAGTTGTAACAATGACCCGGGAACCTCTAAACCACCAGGTTTTTCTAAACCAATGTGGACAACGACGGCTCGTATTAGGGGAACATCATATATCCCTAGAAACTTGGCAAAACGAACCAAAACCGAAGAAGAAGAAACGAGCGAGTCGGAATAAGATAGTTGTATTCGTGTGGTGTAATATATGTAATATAGTGTTCTTATGCTTTATGATATATGTAAAAATTGCTTGTATTAATAAGTATTTTTTTTATGAAACTAACTCTTGTCTATTTTACAGTTTAAAAACACAAAATGGATAGACAACCCAATATTTTAAGAGACCTACCCGGAGACATGATTGATGAAATCTTGTCTAGAGTCGGCCAGAATTCTTCGGCACAACTATTTAAGGCGAGATCAGTTTGTAAGACATTCGAAGAACGTTCCAAGAATGTCTTGGTTTATAAGAGACTTTCGTTTGAAAGATGGGGGATATCACATTGGGAAACCCATAAGTTACGATGTGTTTACTTTGACGCATATATTGCGGGGAACCCAAATGCTATTTTACGCAACGGGTTAAGAAATTATTTTGACTCAATATATCCGAATATTGGACTTCGTGATTTAGAAAAAGCGGCTAACATGCAACATAAAGAAGCATGTTATGCTTACGGATTAGTAATGTTCGCTTCTCACCAAAGTGAGAACAAGAACATCGGGCTACAACTATTAAACAAAACGTTTCCACAAGTGACGGAGTCGGTAATTGGGGTAAGAAATGAGGTTTTTAGATTATTATTGGACTGTTGGACATTACGTAACCCTCGTCCCTTTGATGACGTTACAACACGCTGTCTTATCAACGGCCATAACGGTTATGTTGCACAAGACCAAGGATGGGAAGTAGTCCTAGTAAAACCAGAATGCATGACTTGTTTCTGGACGTATGAATTACGTGTCTTTATTGCCTTTGCCGAACGACTTGTGTACTAGCTAGAATTGTCTTCACAACTATCTTGTATCAAAGTTATTGTGTGCTATATTTCATGCTTTATGTAAAATAAGCGGTATTGTAAGTTTGTAAAATATTGTATAAAAGTTTGAACGCGAAATATTATTACAATCAGTTTTTCATATAGAATTGTAGTAGTTGAATTGTATATTAGCTACTAAGTATGAACTTAACGGGTAGGTACTACCCGAATTTAAACTTATAAAACGCTAATATGAAGAAAAAGCTTTTATAAATGAGTTCATATTATGCTATGAAATACTATTAACTACTCTTAATATTCTGTATGATTAACTTGTTCCATTTAACTATTTTGAAGGAAATGGCACCGACTACTCGACACACCGTGAATATGAATGAAGAGGAATTCCGTACTTTTCTAGCTTCAAACATAGCCGCAGTACAGGCTGCGCTACATACCAACAATAACCTTGGATCTAGCAGTACAGGAAATCGTGTAGGATGCACCTACAAAGAATTCACTGCCTGCAAACCTTTGGAATTTGATGGAACCGAAGGACCGATCGGATTGAAACGGTGGACCGAGAAGGTTGAATCGGTGTTTGCCATAAGTAAGTGTACTGAAGAGGACAAAGTGAAGTACGCTACGCATACCTTCACAGGTTCTGCGTTAACATGGTGGAATACCTATCTAGAGCAAGTGGGACAAGATGATGCGTACGCACTACCGTGGTCAGCATTCAAGCACTTGATGAACGAGAAGTACCGTCCCAGAACCGAGGTCAATAAGCTCAAGACAGAACTTAGAGGGTTACGAACCCAAGGATTTGATATTACCACGTATGAAAGACGATTCACAGAATTGTGCCTATTGTGTCCGGGAGCATTCGAAGATGAGGAAGAGAAGATCGACGCGTTTGTGAAAGGATTACCGGAAAGAATCCAAGAAGATATAAGTTCACACAAGCCCGCCTCCATACAACAGGCATGTAGAATGGCTCACAAACTAGTGAACCAGATTGAAGAAAGAATTAAAGAACAGACTGCTGAAGAGGCCAATGTGAAGCAAGTCAAAAGAAAGTGGGAGGAAAACGGTGATAAGAATCACCAATACAACAACAACAGCAATTACAACAATAATCGCAACAATTATCCCAACAATCGCAACATCAATCGCAACTACAACAAACGGCCCAACAACAACAACAACAACAACAACAACAACAGCAACTACAACAATCATCCCAACAACAATAATAACCGCAACAACAACAACAATCAGAAGCAGCTATGCCAAAGGTGTGAAAAGAATCACTCGGGGTTCTGCACCAAATTTTGCAACAAGTGTAAAAGAAATGGTCATAGCGCGGCGAAGTGTGAGGTCTACGGACCAGGGGTTAATAGAACGAAAGGAACAAATGGTGTCGGAACGAGTAATGGCGGAGCAAGTAGTGTCGGAGCAAGTTATGCCAATGTAGTTTGTTATAAATGTGGAAAACCAGGCCACATTATTAGAAATTGCCCGAACCAGGAGAACACGAATGGACAAGGCCGTGGAAGAGTTTTCAATATTAATGCGGTAGAGGCACAGGAAGACCCGGAGCTTGTTACGGGTACGTTTCTTATTGACAATAAATCTGCTTACGTTTTATTTGATTCGGGTGCGGATAGAAGCTATATGAGTAGAGATTTTTGTGCTAAATTAAGTTGTCCATTGACGCCTTTGGATAGTAAATTTTTACTCGAATTAGCAAATGGTAAATTAATTTCAGCAGATAATATATGTCGGAATAGAGAAATTAAACTGGTTAGCGAAACATTTAAGATTGATTTGATACCAGTAGAGTTAGGGAGTTTTGATGTGATAATCGGTATGGACTGGTTGAAAGAAGTGAAAGCGGAGATCGTTTGTTACAAAAATGCAATTCGCATTATACGAGAAAAAGGAAAACCCTTAATGGTGTACGGAGAAAAGGGCAACACGAAGCTACATCTTATTAGTAATTTGAAGGCACAAAAACTAATAAGAAAAGGTTGCTATGCTGTTCTAGCACACATCGAGAAAGTACAAACTGAAGAAAAGAGCATCAATGATGTTCCCATTGCAAAAGAATTTCCCGATGTATTTCCGAAAGAATTACCGGGATTACCCCCACATCGATCCGTTGAATTTCAAATAGATCTTGTACCAGGAGCTGCACCAATAGCTCGTGCTCCTTACAGACTCGCACCCAGCGAGATGAAAGAACTGCAAAGCCAATTACAAGAACTTTTAGAGCGTGGTTTCATTCGACCAAGCACATCACCATGGGGAGCTCCTGTTTTGTTTGTCAAGAAGAAAGATGGTACATTCAGGTTGTGTATCGACTACCGAGAGTTGAACAAACTTACCATCAAGAACCGCTACCCACTACCGAGAATCGATGACTTATTTGATCAACTACAAGGCTCGTCTGTTTATTCAAAGATTGACTTACGTTCCGGGTATCATCAAATGCGGGTGAAAGAAGATGATATTCCAAAGACTGCTTTCAGAACACGTTACGGTCATTACGAGTTTATGGTCATGCCATTTGGTTTAACTAATGCACCAGCTGTGTTCATGGACCTTATGAACCGAGTGTGTGGACCATACCTTGACAAGTTTGTCATTGTTTTCATTGATGACATACTTATTTACTCAAAGAATGACCAAGAACACGGTGAACATTTGAGAAAGGTGTTAGAAGTATTGAGGAAGGAAGAATTGTACGCTAAGTTTTCAAAGTGTGCATTTTGGTTGGAAGAAGTTCAATTCCTCGGTCACATAGTGAACAAAGAAGGTATTAAGGTGGATCCGGCAAAGATAGAAACTGTTGAAAAGTGGGAAACCCCGAAAACTCCGAAACACATACGCCAGTTTTTAGGACTAGCTGGTTACTACAGAAGGTTCATCCAAGACTTTTCCAGAATAGCAAAACCCTTGACTGCATTAACGCATAAAGGGAAGAAATTTGAATGGAATGATGAACAAGAGAAAGCGTTTCAGTTATTGAAGAAAAAGCTAACTACGGCACCTATATTGTCATTGCCTGAAGGGAATGATGATTTTGTGATTTATTGTGACGCATCAAAGCAAGGTCTCGGTTGTGTATTAATGCAACGAACGAAGGTGATTGCTTATGCGTCTAGACAATTAAAGATTCACGAACAAAATTATACGACGCATGATTTGGAATTAGGCGCGGTTGTTTTTGCATTAAAGACTTGGAGGCACTACTTATATGGGGTCAAAAGTATTATATATACCGACCACAAAAGTCTTCAACACATATTTAATCAGAAACAACTGAATATGAGGCAGCGTAGGTGGATTGAATTATTGAATGATTACGACTTTGAGATTCGTTACCACCCGGGGAAGGCAAATGTGGTAGCCGATGCCTTGAGCAGGAAGGACAGAGAACCCATTCGAGTAAAATCTATGAATATAATGATTCATAATAACATTACTACTCAAATAAAGGAGGCGCAACAAGGAGTTTTAAAAGAGGGAAATTTAAAGGATGAAATACCCAAAGGATCGGAGAAGCATCTTAATATTCGGGAAGACGGAACCCGGTATAGGGCTGAAAGGATTTGGGTACCAAAATTTGGAGATATGAGAGAAATGGTACTTAGAGAAGCTCATAGAACCAGATACTCAATACATCCTGGAACGGGGAAGATGTACAAGGATCTCAAGAAACATTTTTGGTGGCCGGGTATGAAAGCCGATGTTGCTAAATACGTAGGAGAATGTTTGACGTGTTCTAAGGTTAAAGCTGAGCATCAGAAACCATCAGGTCTACTTCAACAACCCGAAATCCCAGAATGGAAATGGGAAAACATTACCATGGATTTCATCACTAAATTGCCAAGGACTGCAAGTGGTTTTGATACTATTTGGGTAATAGTTGATCGTCTCACCAAATCAGCACACTTCCTGCCAATAAGAGAAGATGACAAGATGGAGAAGTTAGCACGACTATATTTGAAGGAAGTCATATCCAGACATGGAATACCAATCTCTATTATCTCTGATAGGGATGGCAGATTTATTTCAAGATTCTGGCAGACATTACAGCAAGCATTAGGAACTCGTCTAGACATGAGTACTGCCTATCATCCACAAACTGATGGGCAGAGCGAAAGGACGATACAAACACTTGAAGACATGCTACGAGCATGTGTTATTGATTTCGGAAACAGTTGGGATCGACATCTACCATTAGCAGAATTTTCCTACAACAACAGCTACCATGCAAGCATTGAGATGGCGCCGTTTGAAGCACTTTATGGTAGAAAGTGCAGGTCTCCGATTTGTTGGAGTGAAGTGGGGGATAGACAGATCATCCAAATTCAACAACGGTTGAAAACCGCCCAAAGTCGACAAAAGAGCTACGCTGACATTAAAAGAAAAGATATAGAATTTGAAATTGGAGAGATGGTCATGCTTAAAGTTGCACCTTGGAAAGGCGTTGTTCGATTTGGTAAACGAGGGAAATTAAATCCAAGGTATATTGGACCATTCAAGATTATTGATCGTGTCGGACCAGTAGCTTACCGACTTGAGTTACCTCAACAACTCGCGGCTGTACATAACACTTTCCACGTCTCGAATTTGAAGAAATGTTTTGCTAAAGAAGATCTCACTATTCCGTTAGATGAAATCCAAATCAACGAAAAACTTCAATTCATCGAAGAACCCGTCGAAATAATGGATCGTGAGGTTAAAAGACTTAAGCAAAACAAGATACCAATTGTTAAGGTTCGATGGAATGCTCGTAGAGGACCCGAGTTCACCTGGGAGCGTGAAGATCAGATGAAGAAGAAATACCCGCATCTATTTCCAGAAGATTCGTCAACACCTTCAACATCTTAAAATTTCGGGACGAAATTTATTTAACGGGTAGGTACTGTAGTGACCCGAACTTTTCCATGTTTATATATATTAATTGAGATTGATATTTACATGATTAAATGTTTCCAACATGTTAAGCAATCAAACTTGTTAAGACTTGATTAATTGAAATATGTTTCATATAGACAATTGACCACCCAAGTTGACCGGTGATTCACGAACGTTAAAACTTGTAAAAACTAGATGATGACATATATATGGATATATATATAGTTAACATGATACTATGATAAGTAAACATATCATTAAGTATATTAACAATGAACTACATATGTAAAAACAAGACTACTAACTTAATGATTTTTAAACGAGACATATATGTAACGATTATCGTTGTAAAGACATTTAATGTATATATATCATATTAAGAGATATTCATACATGATAATATCATGATAATATAATAATTTAAAATCTCATTTGATATTATAAACATTGGGTTAACAACATTTAACAAGATCGTTAACCTAAAGGTTTCAAAACAACACTTACATGTAACGACTAACGATGACTTAACGACTCAGTTAAAATGTATATACATGTAGTGTTTTAATATGTATTTATACACTTTTGAAAGACTTCAATACACTTATCAAAATACTTCTACTTAACAAAAATTCTTACAATTACATCCTCGTTCAGTTTCATCAACAATTCTACTCGTATGCACCCGTATTCGTACTCGTACAATACACAGCTTTTAGATGTATGTACTATTGGTATATACACTCCAATGATCAGCTCTTAGCAGCCCATGTGAGTCACCTAACACATGTGGGAACCATCATTTGGCAACTAGCATGAAATATCTCATAAAATTACAAAAATATGAGTAATCATTCATGACTTATTTACATGAAAACAAAATTACATATCCTTTATATCTAATCCATACACCAACGACCAAAAACACCTACAAAAACTTTCATTCATCAATTTTCTTCATCTAATTGATCTCTCTCAAGTTCTATCTTCAAGTTCTAAGTGTTCTTCATAAATTCCAAAAGTTCTAGTTTCATAAAATCAAGAATACTTTCAAGTTTGCTAGCTCACTTCCAATCTTGTAAGGTGATCATCCAACCTCAAGAAATCTTTGTTTCTTACAGTAGGTTATCATTCTAATACAAGGTAATAATCATATTCAAACTTTGGTTCAATTTCTATAACTATAACAATCTTATTTCAAGTGATGATCTTACTTGAACTTGTTTTCGTGTCATGATTCTGCTTCAAGAACTTCGAGCCATCCAAGGATCCATTGAAGCTAGATCCATTTTTCTCTTTTCCAGTAGGTTTATCCAAGGAAATTAAGGTAGTAATGATGTTCATAACATCATTCGATTCATACATATAAAGCTATCTTATTCGAAGGTTTAAACTTGTAATCACTAGAACATAGTTTAGTTAATTCTAAACTTGTTCGCAAACAAAAGTTAATCCTTCTAACTTGACTTTTAAAATCAACTAAACACATGTTCTATATCTATATGATATGCTAACTTAATGATTTAAAACCTGGAAACACGAAAAACACCGTAAAACCGGATTTACGCCGTCGTAGTAACACCGCGGGCTGTTTTGGGTTAGTTAATTAAAAACTATGATAAACTTTGATTTAAAAGTTGTTATTCTGAGAAAATGATTTTTATTATGAACATGAAACTATATCCAAAAATTATGGTTAAACTCAAAGTGGAAGTATGTTTTCTAAAATAGTCATCTAGACGTCGTTCTTTCGACTGAAATGACTACCTTTACAAAAACGACTTGTAATTTATTTTTCCGACTATAAACCTATACTTTTTCTGTTTAGATTCATAAAATAGAGTTCAATATGAAATCATAGCAATTTGATTCACTCAAAACGGATTTAAAATGAAGAAGTTATGGGTAAAACAAGATTGGATAATTTTTCTCATTTTAGCTACGTGAAAATTGGTAACAAATCTATTCCAACCATAACTTAATCAACTTGTATTGTATATTATGTAATCTTGAGATACCATAGACACGTATACAATGTTTCGACCTATCATGTCGACACATCTATATATATTTCGGAACAACCATAGACACTCTATATGTGAATGTTGGAGTTAGCTATACAGGGTTGAGGTTGATTCCAAAATATATATTGTTTGACTTGTGATCAATACTGAGATACGTATACACTGGGTCGTGGATTGATTCAAGATAATATTTATCGATTTATTTCTGTACATCTAACTGTGGACAACTAGTTATAGGTTACTAACGAGGACAGCTGACTTAATAAACTTAAAACATCAAAATATATTAAAAGTGTTGTAAATATATTTTGAACATACTTTAATATATATGTATATATTGTTATAGGTTCGTGAATCAACAGTGGCCAAGTCTTACTTCCCGACGAAGTAAAAAAATCTGTGAAAGTGAGTTATAGTCCCACTTTTAAAATCTAATATTTTTGGGATGAGAATACATGCAGGTTTTATAAATGATTTACAAAATAGACACAAGTACGTGAAACTACATTCTATGGTTGAATTATCGAAATCGAATATGCCCCTTTTTATTAAGTCTGGTAATCTAAGAATTAGGGAACAGACACCCTAATTGACGCGAATCCTAAAGATAGATCTATCGGGCCCAACAAGCCCCATCCAAAGTACCGGATGCTTTAGTACTTCGAAATTTATATCATATCCGAAGGGTGTCCCGGAATGATGGGGATATTCTTATATATATGCATCTTGTTAATGTCGGTTACCAGGTGTTCACCATATGAATGATTTTTATCTCTATGTATGGGATGTGTATTGAAATATGAAATCTTGTGGTCTATTATTATGATTTGATATATATAGGTTAAACCTATAACTCACCAACATTTTTGTTGACGTTTTAAGCATGTTTATTCTCAGGTGATTATTAAGAGCTTCCGCTGTCGCATAGTTAAATAAGGACGAGATTTGGAGTCCATGCTTGTATGATATTGTGTAAAAACTGCATTCAAGAAACTTATTTTGTTGTAACATATTTGTATTGTAAACCATTATGTAATGGTCGTGTGTAAACAGGATATTTTAGATTATCATTATTTGATAATCTACGTAAAGCTTTTTAAAACCTTTATCTATGAAATAAAGGTTATGGTTTGTTTTAAAAATGAATGCAGTCTTTGAAAAACGTCTCATATAGAGGTCAAAACCTCGCAACGAAATCAATTAATATGGAACGTTTTTAATCAATAAGAACGGGACATTTCATGATACTCCTTGGGAAGAATTCAAAACAATGCTAATCAACGAATATTGTCCAAGGAACGAGGTTAGGAAGTTGGAAGCTGAATTACGAAGCCTGAAAGCTGTTGGTACTGAACTCACCAACTACAATCAGCGATTCATGGAATTAGCTTTGCTATGTCCCGAATTGGTACCAACCGAAGAACGGAAGATTGAACTGTACAAAGACGGTTTGCCTAAAAAGGTCAAGGCAAATGTTACAGCATCCAAACCCAAGACTATTCATGAAGCTATCACCATGGCAAACGAATTGATGGACCAGATTATTCTGGATAAGAACGCCGATGTCAAGACATCAGGAAACAAAAGAAAGTGGGAAGGTAATCATCAACAATCCAACAAGAAACAAGAAACCACGCAAGGTGCGGGTAGCGGTTCAAACTCAGGTTACAAAGGACGAAATCCTTTGTGTAACAGATGCCACAAACATCACTCTGGTTATTGTAATGTGGTGTGCAACAATTGTAATCGAAAAGGTCATCTTGCTGAAGATTGTAGGGTTCCTGCTACAAATACAAACGGTACCAAGACTCCTGCCACCAATGCAAATAGAACTGCCTTGGCCACTGTT
Organism: Rutidosis leptorrhynchoides; assembly: GCF_046630445.1. Taxonomy (NCBI): domain Eukaryota; kingdom Viridiplantae; phylum Streptophyta; class Magnoliopsida; order Asterales; family Asteraceae; genus Rutidosis; species Rutidosis leptorrhynchoides. Next base: position 186,000,804 of record NC_092337.1, on the reverse strand, counting down.
ACTTGTTATGGGTGTGGGAAACAGGGTCATTATAAGAGCCAGTGTCCGAATCTAGAGAATAATAATGGATCTGCACGTGGAAGAGCATTTGTTATTAATGCTAGAGAGGCGTGTGAAGACCCAGAGCTTGTTACGGGTACGTTTACCATTAATAACTTATCCGCATCTATTATATTTGATACTGGTGCCGATCGAAGTTACGTGAGTAGAGACTTTTACGCTAAATTGAATTGTTCATCATTACCTCTAGATGCTAAGTACATGATTGAGTTAGCTAATGGTAAACTAATTAAAGCCGATAAAATTTACCGTGATTGTAAAATAAATTTAGCTGGAGAAACATTTAAGATTGATTTGATACCCGTAGAATTAGGAAGTTTTGATGTAATAGTCGGCATGGACTGCATGTCCAAAATAGGAGCTGAAGTTGTGTGTGCCAAGAAGGCAATTCGCATTCCTCGTAAGGATAAAACGCCAGTAATGATTTATGGAGAGAAGGGTAACTCAAAGCTAAAACTCATTAGTTATTTGAAAGCTCAAAAGTGCTTGAAGAAAGGGTGCTATGTTATCTTAGCATATGTTAATAAAGTCGAAATGAAGGAAAAAGTGAAGAGCATCAACGACGTGCATGTGGCAAGAGATTTTCCTGAAGTATTTCCGGAAGAGTTACCAGGATTACCTCCATTTAGATCTGTAGAATTTCAAATAGATCTAGTACCGGGAGCTGCACCAGTGGCTCGTGCTCCATATAGACTTGCACCATCTAAGATGAAAGAGTTACAAAGCCAGTTACAAGAATTACTGGACCGTGGTTTCATTCGACCGAGCACTTCACCGTGGGGAGCTCCGATTTTATTCGTCAAGAAGAAAGACGGATCTTTCCGAATGTGTATAGATTATCGTGAATTAAATAAGTTAACTATCAAGAATCGGTATCCACTACCGAGAATTGATGACTTATTTGATCAATTGCAAGGATCATGTGTTTACTCGAAAATCGACCTAAGGTCGGGCTATCATCAACTACGCGTCAAAGAGGAAGATATTCCGAAAACTGCTTTTCGGACACGCTACGGTCATTATGAATTTTTGGTCATGCCGTTTGGATTAACGAATGCGCCAGCTGTATTCATGGACCTCATGAATCGAGTTTGTAGTCCGTATTTAGATAAGTTTGTTATCGTTTTCATTGACGATGTTCTTATCTATTCCAAGAGTGAGCAAGAGCATGAGCAGCATTTAAGATTGGTATTAGAATTGTTAAGAAAAGAACAATTATACGCCAAATTTTCTAAGTGTGCATTTTGGTTGAAAGAAGTGCAATTTCTTGGTCATGTTGTTAGTAGCAAAGGAATTCAGGTTGACCCAGCTAAAATTGAGGCCATTGAAAAATGGGAGACTCCTAAAACACCAACGCAGATACGCCAATTTTTGGGTTTAGCTGGTTATTATAGAAGGTTTATTCAAGATTTTTCCCGAATAGCTAAACCATTAACAGCGTTAACACAAAAAGGGAAGAAGTACGAATGGACTTCTGAGCAGGAGAGTGCATTTCAATTACTGAAGAAGAAGTTGACTACAGCACCTATTTTATCGTTACCTGAAGGGAACGATGATTTTGAGATATATTGTGACGCTTCGCGACAAGGTTTTGGTTGCGTCCTTATGCAACGGAAGAAAGTTATAGCATACGCATCCCGACAATTGAAGATTCATGAGCGCAATTATACGACGCATGATTTAGAACTGGGAGCAGTAGTGTTTGCATTGAAGATATGGAGACACTACTTATATGGGGTTAAATGCACTGTGTTTACCGATCATAAAAGCCTTCAACATATCTTCGATCAGAAACAGCTGAACATGAGGCAACGTAGGTGGGTCGAGCTGATAAACGACTATGATTGTGAGATTCGCTATCATCCTGGGAAAGCGAATGTAGTGGCCGACGCTCTAAGCAGAAAGGAACGGGAACCAATTCGAGTACGAGCAATGAACATAAAAATTCGCATGAATCTCAACTCACAAATCAAAGAGGCTCAACGAGAAGCTCTTACTAAAGAAAACATAGGAAATGAAATAATGAAGAAGTATGGGAAACAACTCGTTATACGGGAAGATGGAATTCGATATTTTGCAAACCGTATTTGGGTACCAAAGTTGGGTGGATTAAGGAAGTTGATATTGAATGAGGCACATAAGACAAGATACTCGATACATCCTGGAGTTGGAAAGATGTATCAAGATCTTAAGACGCATTATTGGTGGCCTAATTTGAAGACAGACGTTGCAACATATGTTGTGGAATGTTTAACTTGTTCCAAAGTCAAAGCAGAACACCAGAAGCCGTCAGGATTACTTCAACAACCAGAAATCCCAGAATGGAAATGGGACGGTATTACCATGGATTTCATCACAAAGTTACCTAAGACTGCCTGAGGTTATGACACCATTTGGGTAATAGTTGATCGTCTCACCAAATCTGCACATTTCTTGCCTATAAAGGAAACGGATAGAATGGAGAAACTATTACGATTATACATAAAGGAAATTGTTTCAAGGCATGGAATACCTATTTCCATTATATCCGATCGTGATAGTAGATTTACATCAAAGTTTTGGCAATCACTACAGGAGGCCCTGGGAACTCGTTTGGATATGAGCACCGCATATCATCCACAAACTGACGGGCAGAGTGAAAGAACAATTCAGACTCTTGAAGACATGCTCAGGGCATGTGTGATCGATTTTGGAAACGGATGGGATAAATATCTACCATTAGCAGAATTCTCGTATAATAACAGTTATCATGCGAGCATTAAAGCTGCACCATTCGAAGCACTGTATGGAAGGAAGTGTAGATCCCCTATCTGTTGGAATGAAGTAGGAGATCGACAATTAACTGGTCCCGAGATCATACACGAAACGACTGAGAAGATAGTACAAATCAAGGAGAGATTGAAAACAGCCCGTAGTCGCCAAAAGAGCTACGCCGATGTTCGAAGGAAACCATTAGAGTTTCAGATCGGTGACATGGTTATGTTAAAGGTTTCACCTTGGAAAGGTGTAATACGTTTTGGAAAAAGAGGTAAACTGAACCCAAGGTATGTAGGCCCGTTCAAGATCATCGAACGCATTGGACCGGTAGCTTATCGACTTGAATTACCACAACAACTCGCCGGAGTACATAATACATTTCACGTTTCAAACCTTAAGAAGTGTCTTGCAAAGGAAGACCTCACCATTCCTCTTGAAGAAATCCAAGTCGACGAGAAACTACAATTCATAGAAGAACCAGTCGAAATCATGGACCGTGAAGTTAAACAACTCAAGCAGAGCAACATACCAATCGTTAAGGTTCGTTGGAATGCTCGAAGGGGTTCCGAGTTTACTTGGGAACGAGAGGATCAGATGAAACAAAAGTACCCACATTTGTTTCCCGAGAACACAAAATAGGTACAATTTTAAAATTTCGGGACAAAATTTATTTAACGGGTAGGTACTGTAACGACCCGGAATTTTGCGATCGTTCTATACTTATGAGATTAATATTTACATAAATTAAACCTTACCAACATGATAAGCAATCCAAACTGTTGAGACTTATATTTTTGAGAAGAGTTTTACACAACGTTTGACCGTCCAATTTAACCGATGATATCACGAACTATATAACACACGATAATTATACGATTATGTATATGTACATATCTATACATATTTAACATGATTTAAGGATGGTTTAACATTTCATTGTGAACTAACAACAATGAGTTATAAGTATACTTTGAGACCACTAACTTAAGTTTTCAAAACGATAACTATATGTAACGTTCTTTGACATATATACTTACAATCTATAATGTGTTGTGATTTATGTCACCAATATGATTTAAGTGTAATGGGATTAATTTGTAACCAAAATAATCTTGATAAATATCGAACAAGTTTGGGGAAGTGTGGAGTGCACACTTGTTTGAACTTATCTTGATTATGACGGGGGTTCGGGGGCAGCGCCCCCGATAAGCGGGGTCCAAGGGGTGGCAACCCCTGGCGGGGTCCAAGGGGCAGAGCCCCTGGCTGGGGTCGACATTGCTTCATTAAAAATGTCTTAAAATTTTATTTTTGGCCCGGTTGGACCCAAAATAAAAGCCCGATTTTGAGCTTCTTTTACCGTATCATACCCATCATCCATACGTATTTACTATTGGTAAATACACATCAAATCAATATCCTTATCTGCTTTAGATCTGCCCTAGATAAGAGGGAATCTTATTTGTAAGCTAGCATACATTATTACTCAAAAATTCAACACAATAATTTGTCCTTGTTCCCTCAACAACCAGACTGTCCTATAAGTATCACCCTCACCTTGGTTTTTCATTTCATTCTTACAACCATCTTTCTCTAACCAAAAAAAAAAAACACACTCTTAGGAACTCTAAGTGTTCTTCACAATCTCAGCAAATACTCATGAAGAACTAGCTTCATGAACAACCTATAATCATCATAAGAAAGTTTGATCAAGATTATTTTCTATCTTTTCCAGTAGCTTTATCCAAGTAACTTGAGGTAGTAACCTTATTCATAATCTTATTCGATTCATATTTATATAGCTATCTTATTTTGTGTTATAAAATTTTTAACAACAAGAACATAGTTTGAATGATTTCAAACCTGTTCGCAAACTAAATAGATCCTTCTAATTTGATTTTTAAAACACTTCAAAACCTGTAATATATCATATTATGACAAAATCGGATTAATCATATCTTGGCTAATTAACATAATATTTAATATACATTTACTTATGATTTGATTTTATATATTCCAGGACCACCCGTAAACAACACGAGAAGATTAATCATAAGACCTCATGATTGTACGCAACACGTCATCTGACAACACGGTACTTTATGTACGCAACACGTCATTTGACAACATGGTACCATGGGTCGAGATTAATTCTGATCAATACGAATACGATGGGGTCTTTATTTATTTTATTGAGCAACTAATTGTGGACCATTAACAACAGACTGCTAACTACGGACTAAGAAAATATTAAAAGTATTATAAGTATATATATATATATGTAACGATTACTTGAAAAGAAAATATGTTGATATATTATATATGTGGTTAGGTTCGTGATATCTATCGGAGACCAAGTCGAGTTAAATACCTTCAAGGAAAAGGTGAGTATATAGTCCCACTTTTAAACTCTAAATATTTCGGGATGAGAATACATGCATTTTATGATTTACGTTATGGACACAAGTGATTGAAAATATATATTCTACGTTGAGTTGTACCACTGGCATACTTCCCTGTAACTTGGTAACTATTATTTACATGAGGTATTGTAAACGCGAATCCTGTTGATAGATCTATCGGGCCTGACAACCCCAACCGGACTGGACGACCAGTATTCAACGGTTGCACAGTACTTCGTTTCGGTAACTACACTTGGTACGGTGTAGTAAGATTTCATAATAAAGGGAATATGCGACGTTGATTAAATGTTAAGTATGGTTATCAAGTGCTCAACAACTTAGAATATTTTTATTAAAACGTTTATATATGAAATCTTGTGGTCTATATTTATAACGCCGCCGGCATTAAACCTATATCTCACCAACTTTATGTTGACGTTTTAAGCATGTTTATTCTCAGGTGATAACTAAAAGCTTCCGCTGCAACATGTTGAATTTAAGCAAGATCTTGAGTATGCATATTTGTGTCAAAAATAAAACTGCATATCGGAGGATTTGTAATGTAAAATATGTTGGAGGTCGTATTGTTATTATCACATGTAAAGTTTGTAAGTCTAAGATTATCGCTAAACGAACGATAATCATTATTAAGTTGTTTAAACCTTGTATTTGTAATAAAAGCTATGATTTGTATTGTAAAAACGAATGCAGTTTTTGAAAAATGTCGCATATAGAGGTCAATACCTCGCGATGAAATCATATGTTATTGTATTCGTCCTTATGGTTAAGGTCGGGTTATGACATTTCGTGATTTCGATCATTTTAACTTGTAGTCTTGAGGCGCGATGTTGTAGTCTTTTGTTGCTCATTAGAAATCTTTATTTTATCTTCATTTTGATCTTTATATCATTGAAAATCCATAATAACATTTCATTCGAGGCTTTGAACATTTTAACCAATTACAAACCGAAAACTACTCGAATACACATAAAATCATAACATTTGGGACTGATATTGCGACTAAAAATATGCATGAATTGAGCAATATCAATTCTTGTTGTTGATAATTCTACATTTAGTTGATGAACGAAGGTTGTAGTCGTTGATATAATACAAGTGTTGTGGTATGTGTTATTCCAGTTGATTCTGTTGATCAAATTGAAGGTATACAATCGTGTATATGTGTTTGATTGATCCGTACAATGTTACATAAGGTTAAAGTGAAATCATTTTTATCAATAACGTAGAAATTATCTGATAACTCGTTGTAAATACAAAACTACACGGGTAATAATATTAATAATCAGATGAAAATTACACAATATTTTGGTTTAACATGTGAAGCGGAAAAAACAGACAAAGCATGCTGCTCCGTAAAACAAAGGCCGCGATTGCAAAGGGCATGCTAGACAAGTGATGGGCCCACCCGGCCTGAATAAACAAACATCTCCAGACCATTCACTTCAACGAAAGTTTTCTCTCTTTCATGACTCCCTCGTTTTCGGTGTTGTAGACCAATCCTTAAACTTGTTTTTCTTTTATTTATATCTCCAGACCACTGAATCTAAATGTTATTGTCAAGACACCACACAAAAGATAAATAATTCAATTTAGGAAACATCATCATATACATTTTGTCAGGTTTACAATTTCATTTTTCAATTTTTACGTATCTTTCTAATCATATATATACATTAAGGAAAAAACTACCGTATAATTTAATCCAATTAAGGGTTACTTGCGGTTAGGTTCGGATGTCATTCTTCGCTTCGTTTAGCAACATATATTATGGTCTATACGTCTCAATTTAATAATCTTGTTTTTATATACTCCAAATGAATAGTTTATTTCTATTTATAAATAAATTGAAATATTAAAGTAAAATTTTTCTTTTAGGATGTTCTAAAATAGTTAAAGGTAAGGTTGTACAGTAAACTAGTGAAATAACCTGTGAAATCACGGGTTTATTTAAACGTAACAATTTAATGATATATTTTAAGTATTAAGTGAATGTAAATGTTAAAATTATTTAATTTAATGACCTGTGGTTAAAAAATGAGTATTTATATTTTTAATAATAATTTTTAGTATTAACAAATGTCTCTTGAAATTATTTTAAAACTTAAAATACAATTATTATATGAAGGTTGTATAATAGTCTTCAAAGTTTGTACATGTGTTTATGGGTTGTTTTGTAAAAGATTGTACAATTTTCTAAAAAAATTGTACATATGGTGATGAGAGTATTTATATATTCTGGGTATTTATTTGTTTTGATTTTGTATCATATTTTTAATTTTTAATTAGGTAAAATTAATATATAAAATAATAATTATCACAAAAAACTCGGCACTAAATATTTATTTAGGTATTTTATCATAAAAAATATAATAATGACATCATGCTCAAGCAAAATTAATAGGTAATTAACTTAATGATGATATCATTATTTTAGAGCTTTATATGACAACTAGTGAAATGACTCGTGAAATCACGGGTTTGTTTAAACGAAACAGTTTAATGATATATTTTAGGTATTAAGTGAACGTAAATGATAAAGTTATTTAGTTTAATGACCCGTGGAATCACATAGTCCGACTAAGAAACTCGTCAGCTGAACATTTCATCAAACACTTAAAATGCATATTAAACAATCCTCATCTAATCATAAGAGATAATATTGGTTGTCATTTTATTTTATAAGTGTAAATTGAAAATATAAATATAAAATTGGTTCCTTCTACCTAACTTTTATACCTTCTCGTATTCAATTTAAAATAATTAATTACAATAATTTAAAATTATTTAATTTTAATAATTAAAATAATTATTAATAAGATATAATAATAATAATGAATTAATAAGATTTAATTTTATTTCAAAATTATTTAGATTAATGACATCATCTACCATGCTTAGATTTTTTTCTTTTTCTTTTTGATTTTTTCTTAACAAAGAAATTAGCCTAATAATGACATTATCATTTTAGCAATATAATAGAAACTATAGATATAGATATAGATGTAGATGTAGATGAATAATAACATGTGATAATAATATTTTTTAAATTATGTTTGTTTGTTTTTAAACTATTAAATTGGAATTGAGAGGGGAGTAATATTTTGGGCACGTAATTTTGATTCCATAAAAAGAAGAAAAATTCACTTTTCACATCGTACAGCTTAATTCCATGAAAAGAAGAAGAAAAATTCACTTTTCACATTATACAAGTCCACATATCTAGCGTTTTTTTAACTAATTTTGAACATCATTGCGCATCATGCGTAATTCATCCGATATCAGGTTTTACATTCGGGGTTTAATTGTCCGAGGTTTACCCTCTAGGATGTGAAGACCCGTCCTAATCCATCCGGATGAAGTCCACATCGATTATAAACGATTCACAATAGTTGGTTACATCGCGAGGTACTTGACATCTATATGATACATTTTACAAACATTGCATTCGTTTTTGAAAAGACAAACTTTCATTTCATTGAAAGATGACGACATGTATATCATTTCATAATACAACCAACTATAATTGACCTAATTATGATCTTTGATGAACTCGATGACTCGAATGCAACGTCTTTTGAAATATGTCATGAATGACTCCAAATAATGTCTCTAATATGAGCAAATGCACAACGGAAGATTTCTTTCGTACCTGAGAATAAACATGCTTTCAAGTGTCAACCAAAAGGTTGGTAAGTTCATTAGTTTATCATAAACATTCATTTCATAATTTTAATAGACCACAAGATTTCATATTTTCATTTCTCATAAACATACATCCCATGCATAGAGACAAAAATCATTCATATGGATTGAACACCTGGTAACCGACATTCACAATATGCATATAAGAATATCCCCATCATTCCGGGATCCTCCTTCGGACATGATATAAATTTCGAAGTACTAACGCATCCGGTACTTTAGATGGGGCTTGTTGGGCCCGATAGATCTATCTTTAGGATTCGCGTCAATTAGGGTGTCTGTTCTCTAATTCTTAGATTACCAGACTTAATAAAAAGGGGCATATTCGATTTCGATAATTCAACCATAGAATGTAGTTTCACGTACTTGTGACTATTTTGTAAATCATTTATAAAACCAGCATGTATTCTCATCCCAAAAATATTAGATTTTAAACGTGGGACTATAACTCACGCATATAAATATTGTAAAACAGTTAATAAATCATTTGCATGTATTCGCAGTTCAAAATATATTTCAAAAGCATTTAATAAAGCAGTTATAAAAATAGCGCATGTATTCTCAGTCCCAAAAATGTAAAGAGTAAAAGGGAATCAAATGAAACTCACGCATATAAATGTTGTAAAGTAGTTAATAAAATATTGCATGTATTCTCAGCCCAAAAATGTAAAGAGTAAAAAGGGAGCAAATGAACTCACAATCCAATATTTTGTAGTAAAAATATTCATATGACGATACTGAACAATGCAGGGTTGGCCTCGGGTTCACGAACCTATATCATTTGTATATATATTAAAACATATACTTGTAATCAAATAAATTTATTTATTATATCCTAATTTATATATTATATATTTAATTTGTGTATATATTTCAAATAATTAATAACTATATAGTTATATTAATATATTTTTGGTTTGTATTATATTAAAATACTTAAGTTGTTATATATGAATATTTATATATAATATGTTATTTAATAAATACCTTAATAATAATACAAAAATATTAATAGTAATAATACTCAAATATAATGATAATGATAATTATAATATTACAAATGATAAGGATGGTGATAAAATAATAGTCATAATTTTTAGGTATAGTGGTAACTAATAATAATAGAGTTTATCGTAATAATAATAATAGACGTAATACTGATAATGACATTATAATAATAATTTTATTAATGATACTAATAATAGATTGTATTAATTTTTAATAATAACATTTATAATGATCATAATGTTATTAATAACAATAATTTTGATAAAGATAATAGTAATAATAATAATTAAAATTGTAATCTTACTACTAATTATGATATGAATAATGATAATATTAATAATCATATAACAAATCAATTGTATCAAATTTCATATTTATGTATTTTACGTAATAATAATAATAATAACACTGTTATTTATATTAAACATTTATTTAAATGAAAGTAATAATAATCTAACAACTATATTTTAATCTTGTAAATAAGTTTAGTATATTGTTATTACATATTATTATTGATGTAATATTTAATAATTATTTATATAATAACATATATTTGCTTAAGATATTATGTTATTTATAATAGAAATAAATATTGAAATTTTTAGCACCCAACATTTATACCTTCTATATATTTTTCAATATAATAAAAATTATGTATTGCAATCATATATTTTTATAGATTCATTACGACTAAATTATTTTGCATCTTATGTTATATATATCTAATTCTAATGTTTTAATTATATTTTATTATTTTCAATTATCATATATACTTACAATTATATGTATGTACATATATTTAGTTACAAATTTATTTACAATTAAATTGTTCGTGAATCGTCGGCAATAGTCAAGGTCACTTGGTTTCATAAAACAGTTCAAAATTTTCAAAACTTAATATTACAGACTTTGCTTATCGTATCGAAATCAAGTAAGATTCAAGTTTAAATTTGGTCGGAAATTCTCGGGTCATCACAATACCTACCCGTTAAAGAAATTTCGTCCCGAAATTTGAGGGAGGTCGTCATGGCTAACAATAAATTTGTTTTCCTGACGAGTATGAGCTGATAAATAGAGTTTTATCATTATTGAATAATTTGGATAAAACGATTCGATTACTCGAAGCGTACGAGTGAAGCTATCACAAAAGAGTGAAATGTATAAATGAAGTTTCGTTTTAACTTTTGACGTTGCCTTGGTTGAATTCCGGAATTCAAGGGATTTAGAGAAAATCTTCGAAATCTAAAAGATTTGATTCTTCGGCGAGTAAGGAAATTAAGATCTCTAAAATTAAATACGGTGATCTGCCTCGATTACTCTGTCTGATATTTCCATTATAAATTTACCTTTTCCGTTCCATTTGCTTTCACCACTTCTATACTCAATTCCCAAATTCAAAAGATTATGAAAATGCTTAACCCTGTTCCGATCCTTGTTGTTATTCTAACTATCGCAATGATCGTTCTTCTTTTCCAACTCCCACCTGAAGAATCTGTTTATTTCTATTATGCTCTAGGGATTATTGTATTTATAATCCTCCCGTGTCTTTATATTGCTATACGTACTGATATCCACGGTTTGTAATTTTGGTGTTGTCATTGGGCTTTATATTTTTTCTTATATTTTGGATCTCTTTACCTTTTTATTATCCTCTCGACCTCTATTAAAGCGAGCAACAGTCTAGAATTCATAGATATGAATTTTGAAATGAACGTAGTTAATGTTCTAAGAAAGAAATGGTAATAATACGATCTCGATTTGTCAAATTACCAGAATATCTGGGAAAGATAGAACTATCAAGAAAATATGTTCTTGATATGTTTATATATCAGATAAAATGTAAGAGTCATGTAACATGGCACATGATGACGTTATAATCTATGAATCATCATGTCCCATTTAGAAACTCAGCATGACTTATTGTAATATAATCACGTTGATCAAGTGTCATTATATTATACTAACTCATGCATCAGTTCCCAACATTACTTCAATAACATTCATATTTTAAGCTCGAAAGTTTACAGAATATAGAAACTAACAGTTTCTATATGATGTAACACTGATAGCACGAAAAGATTAATGATTTCAGATAAGAATAGTTATAAAAATATCTTCAGAAATATGGAGGATATTTATAATGAAAGATATGATGATATCTTGGAATATCTAATATCGAAGGATGGTGAAGAAAATTTGTCCGCAAGAGTTTAGAGTCAAAAGCAAGGTATTCGTTAATGACTTCAGCAGGTACTGAATCATTTAGATTCTTTGAAGTCAAATTTATTCTTTGTGATTTGTCCACGGCTTCCTTCATAGTTTGCTAAATCAGTTTTTCAGTTTCAAACTTTTTCTGAGCTTTGCCAACCTACAATTCTTTATCATCAACTTCCGACGATTAAGGTCGTTTACGGTTGTCTACGGTTTCTGCTGCTTCATTCAGCTTTTTCAACATTCAGAGTATTTGATTTGTAGACTGAGTGCTTTTCATGATTTCAGATGAAAGATCATAATTCTAAGAGATAAATGTTATATGTTTACATATAACTGTTGATGTAGAAACGTTGCGAGACTCTCAATACAGATTTGCTGATTCCCGGTAATTGGTATGGAATTCTTGTTATAAGATGCGGATAAGTACATGATGAGACTTCAATAGATAAATATAGTGATTTTTCGGAGAGATTTAAGCCAAAGAGCAACGAGGTTGCTGGTACGTCTGCTGATAATATGATGGAATATAAAAGGTTCCCCGGTAATAATAAAAGAGCACGCATATATATATATCAAGCATATAGTAAGGCTAGTCCGACTGAAAAGTCGAAGTTGACTTGTTGGAGCTGTGACAAATTTGGCTAATTTGAAAGGAATTTTAAAGTTATTTTCGGTAATAACAACGTCAATGGAGCTATCACGGATACATGTTAAACGTTTACTCAGGTTCTGAGTGTTTTCAGGTGCATAACTATATACATCAATCTTTCCTTCCGCAGATGAAGTGCGGTTCGTTCATCTTCTCGATTGAGGTGTTTTCAAGAATCATGAAGGGTTTGAACGCAGATAGCAATCGTCAAGATATAGATGAGGTTTAAGATGAAATCAAGTGGCAAACTTGAAGAATTGTTTGGTTTCATATGTTATAATCAATATTTTAATTCGTTTTAATTGTCTAATATTATTGGTCCACAGTCGATAGTCCACAGTTGACAGTCCAATATTTCATATATAGTTTAATATATAATATTCGAATTAATTAATACGTATCGTGACCCGTGTACATGTCTCAGACTCGATCACAACTCAAATTATATATTATTATAGAATCAACCTCAACCCTGTATAGAGAACTCGATCATTACTGCATATAGAGTGTCTATGGTTATTCCAAATAATATATATAGATGTGTCGATATGATATGTCAAAACCTTGTATACGTGTCCCGATATTTAAAGTGCGTAAAATAAATAACAAAAAAAATAAAAAAAAATAAATAATAAATGACGATAATTAAAGTGCGTAAAGTAAATAACATAAATTAAATGACGATAAATAAAATTGCGAGAATGTAAATTGCGATACTTAAATTGCGATAAATAAAATGTAATCAGTTAGCTAGGAACAATTAGCTAGGAACAGTTAGCGTAGATTCTTAACAAAATTTCTCATAGTTAATTTGTTTCTTTCTAACAAATTTTATTTTATCAAATGTTTTCTTCATTATACCACTTGTTGGACTCTGATAAATCAAAATTCCAATATAAAATTGGATGAATATGGTTATTATGTGGTGAACGGAATTGTATATCGATGGATGTAAGTAGGATAGTAAAAGACTGTTGAATCAGATTCGAAGAACGTACAATGTAACTTGTTAATGTGGAATCTAAATATTCCTCGGGTATTACCTACCCGTTAAAATATTTTCACCATTAACAGTTTGTACAAAAGAATTTTTGATTACAATCTTTATGAAAATATATATACATATATATTTTCTTCATACGTAATCATGGATTTAATGAATTAATATGATATTAAACTCATTTGATTTTTGGCTAGAACTAGAGTACATAATCCATAAAATATTAGAGATTATATAATCGTCATGAAGGACGAAGATAGTTTATGTAGAACAATTCGTAAAACGATGATTATGCTCAAGGTATAGATTGCGAGGTTGAGACGTGTGATGATGTTGTTGTGGTTGGTACTGGTTATGCTGCTGGTGCTGCTGATGGTGGTACTGTTGCTGTCAGTGTTACAAGTGTTGTTGGTGCTGAGGTTGGTGTAGTAAGTATAGTTTGTAGATCACGCACCATTCTTGTCAGGTTTTCTATCCTACCCTCTATCATTTCTATCCATCCACTCATCTGATTAGATAGATCTTGATTATCAATTCGAAGTTCCCTAACTTCTTCTAATATTCCCCTTCAATTGGTATTCGGAAGTAGAGGTTGAATATTTTCTGAGATTGCAGTAACGCGTCCTTCGAGGTGGAAAACTTTAGCAAGAAGGGTGAATACAGTGTTGCGCATAGGTTCACCGGTGAGTACATCGTTTTCTCCGATGTTAGGAGGTAAGTTTGGTTCGCGGTAGGGCTCGCCTTCTTCATTTCTCCATCGAGTGAGTAAGTCTCGGACCCACCCCCATCTCCTCTAGAAAGAAAAATAACTAAATAGTTGAGGCACTTCTGGTTCATTGACTTCGGAGTCTGCTTCAATATACATCTCGAAATCGCTTTCGGAACTAATGGAATCCAAGCTAGGTGTAGGATCCATCTCTCACAATCAGTTAAAGGGTTTTGATATGAAATGATTTTCGAATATCGAATGATATTCTAATTATATATAGAATATCTATACATACTTCCAAAGATCCCGTTAATTACGGAGAAAATTAAAGAAACGTGTCAGATAAAGTCTACAGTGACATATACGCTAAGATATGGATTAGTAGATATGCTAAGATATGAATTTTGTCTATACACTATTCATGCAATCATTGCAGTAAGATGTGTCTAGACTAAGAATGATAAACATGTAATTTCCAAAGGATGATAAACTAATGATTTCCAACAAAAATGATAAGCAAAACTTATGACATGTAGACACGGTCGAAGTCCAGACTCACTGATGCCTCCTAACAACTTATCAATTAGACACACTAATGCAGACCTGGTTCGCTAAGACCTCTGCTCTGATACCAACTGTGAAGACCCGTCCTAATCCATCCGGACGAAGTCCACATTGATTATAAACGACTCACAATAGTTGGTTACATCGCGAGGTACTTGACCTCTATATGATACATTTTACAAACATTGCATTCATTTTTGAAAAGACAAACTTTCATTTCATTGAAAGATGACGACATGTATATCATTTCATAATACAACCAACTATAATTCACCTAATTATGATCTTTGATGAACTCGATGACTCGAATGCAACGTCTTTTGAAATATGTCATGAATGACTCCAAATAATGTCTCTAATATGAGCAAATGCACAGCGAAAGATTTCTTTCGTACTTGAGAATAAACATGCTTTCAAGTGTCAACCAAAAGGTTGGTGAGTTCATTAGTTTATCATAAACATTCATTTCATAATTTTAATAGACCACAAGATTTCATATTTCCATTTCTCATAAACATACGTCCCATGCATAGAGACAAAAATCATTCATATAGATTGAACACCTGGTAACCGACATTCACAATATGCATATAAGAATATCCCCATCATTCCGGGATCCTCCTTCGGACATGATATAAATTTCGAAGTACTAAAGCATCCGGTACTTTGGATGGGGCTTGTTGGGCCCGATAGATCTATATTTAGGATTCGCGTCTATTAGGGTGTATGTTCCCTAATTCTTAGATTACCAGACTTAATAAAAAGGGGCATATTCGATTTCGATAATTCAACCATAGAATGTAGTTTCACGTACTTGTGTCTATTTTGTAAATCATTTATAAAACCAGCATGTATTCTCATCCCAAAAATATTAGATTTTAAAAGTGGGACTATAACTCACTCATATAAATATTGTAAAACAGTTAATAAAGCATTTGCATGTATTCGCAGTTCAAAATATATTTCAAAAGCATTTAATAAAGCGGTTATAAAAATAGCGCATGTATTCTCAATCTCAAAAATGTAAAGAGTAAAAGGGAATCAAATGAAACTCACGCATATAAATGTTGTAAAGCAATTAATAAAATATTGCATGTATTCTCAGCCCAAAAATGTAAAGAGTAAAAAGGGAGCAAATGAACTCATAATCCAATATTTTGTAGTAAAAATATTCATACGACGATACTGAACAATGCAGGGTTGGCCTCAGATTCACGAACCTATATCATTTGTATATATATTAAAACATATACTTGTAATCGAATAAATTTATTTATTATATCCTAATTTATATATTATATATTTAATTTGTGTATATATTTCAAATAATTAATATCTATATAGTTATATTAATATATTTTTGGTTTGTATTATATTAAAATACTTAAGTTGTTATATATGAATATTTATATATAATATGTTAATATGATCATTAAAACTTATATGTAATATTACTAATGTTTCATTAATCTATATTAAACTATATATTTATTATATACAAAATTCTCATTTATGGTAGTAATATATTTTGTACTTTAATATATGCATAATTTATATATAATTAATATTTACACCTTAAATTAATAATAGTCGGTATATATCAAAAGTAGGTTCATAGTAATACTCATATTAAAGTTTAAACTTTTATAATTTTTCTATATATATATATATATATATATATATATATATATATATATATATATATATATATATATATATATGTTACGTATGGCTATACCTTTTTAATCATCGTAAATTCTAATCCTCAAACTAACTTATCATAGTATTTCGTATTATTTGTATATCATATTATTATCATTAACATTTTCAATAATAATGATAATATAACAATAACAATGATAACTATAAAAACAATAATAATAACCATAATAATCATAATAACTAATAATAATGCTAATAATAATAATAATAGAAATTAAAATTAAAATAGAGGTATATACCCTTGTAAACGCTTGGTGTAAAAAAGAAGTGCCCACTACGAGGCTTGAACCTCCGACCTCTCGTTAACCCGACAATCCCCCAAACCATCCAGTCCACTTCTGTTTTCTGAATTACACTCGTATTAAATCAATATATCCAGTATCCTTCTGTTTTCCTATGTTCTTCATATTCCCCAAATTAAAATCGCCCAAAAAAATTAAATAAGGATTTAGATCCTTCAACAGATTGATAATTAATTCATAAGTGTTTTTTGTAACCCATTAAACGAAAAAGAAACAAAATAAAATAAAAACAGAAACAAAAAAATGTCGCTGCAGTCGCTACCTGTTTTAAAAAAAAAATTTATGAACTTCAATTTCGAAAATGAATTAGGCCAAGCTTATAACATGAAAGTTGTTCTAAATCCTTCGTAAAAACTTTAGAAATTAACAATTTGACTAGAATCACAATATATAACTCTAATTTAATCTAAGAACAAACGTTTGACTTTTGTTTCCAAAGCTTTGACTTCACGAATTCCTCTTTGATTTTGCGAATTAGAATTTGAAAAGTTACAGATAGTTTTACTATAAGGTTCCTATCATATCTGCGTTTTTAGATTTTTGCAAAAACTTCGAATTCGACAATTTGCTAAATAAGAACACGAACAGAGGGGAAAAAATAAATAAATAAAATGTTTCTAATATTTTTTGTTTTTGATTTCTACTTGCAGCGAATTACAGCACTTATGCAAAAACATTAATCAAATAATTGAGACTAGTATCAAGTGTACGATTCCTTGTTTTGTAGTTGAGATCGTGGAGACACAAGATCACGAGCAGGTGAAGAGGGAAAGAAAAATAAAAGAAATCAGATAAGGATCTGATTGATACCTACGCATAATATATGTTCTCTATCAGATTTATTTATATAATTGATATTGTTATTTAATAAATACCTTAATAGTAATACAAAAATATTAATAGTAATAATACTCAAATATAATGATAATGATAATTATAATATTACAAATGATAAGGATGGTGATAAAATAATAGTCATAATTTTTAGGTATAGTGGTAACTAATAATAATAGAGTTTATCGTAATAATAATAATAGACGTAATACTGATAATGACATTATAATAAAAATTTTATTAATGATACTAATAATAGATTGTATTAATTTTTAATAATAACATTTATAATGATCATAATGTTATTAATAACAATAATTTTGATAAAGATAATAGTAATAATAACAAATCATTAATAATAATTAAAATTGTAATCTTACTACTAATTATGATATGAATAATGATAATATTAATAATCATATAACAAATCAATTGTATCAAATTTCATATTTATGTATTTTACGTAATAATAATAATAATAACACTGTTATTTATATTAAACATTTATTTAAATGAAAGTAATAATAATCTAACAACTATATTTTAATCTTGTAAATAAGTTTAGTATATTGTTATTACATATTATTATTGATGTAATATTTAATAATTATTTATATAATAACATATATTTGCTTAAGATATTATGTTATTTATAATAGAAATAAATATTGAAATTTTTAGCACCCAACATTTATACCTTCTATATATTTTTCAATATAATAAAAATTATGTATTGCAATCATATATTTTTATAGATTCATTACGACTAAATTATTTTGCATCTTATGTTATATATATCTAATTCTAATGTTTTAATTATATTTTATTATTTTCAATTATCATATATACTTACAATTATATGTATGTACATATATTTAATTACAAATTTATTTACAATTAAATTGTTCGTGAATCGTCGGCAATAGTCAAGGTCACTTGATTTCATAAAACAGTTCAAAATTTTCAAAACTTAATATTACAGACTTTGCTTATCGTATCGAAATCAAGTAAGATTCAAGTTTAAATTTGGTCAGAAATTCCCGGGTCATCACATAGGCGAGTCAATGTACTCGTTCATAAAGGGTTTTCTTCACTAATTAAAAAAAACATAATTTCTTATTTTTAACTGTATGATTAATTAAGTTATAAAACTTTCTAAATTGTAAAATGCATGGATAAATGAATAGACATCAACAATGTGAATAATGCATGCAAATGTACGTAGTTTGCACATAATGTGTACCGTGTATTAGTTATCTATATCTAGGTAAATAAACTCTTATTAACATTCTTATGATTGATCTTACAATACAATATATATTATATATTATATATGATGATTATAATATAAACAACAAATTCAAGAGAGATATACACATTATATATGTCTCAATGATTATGGAAACTCTTATACATATCAAATTATCACTGTATATATAGTATTATGTTTCATGATATTATTTATAACTTCTCAAATATGCGTATTCCAATATCACAATTTTCTTGATTTGTTAAGCTCAAAAACTCATTCATCTTCCCTCCAACTCCATGATCTTCTTCTACTTCTCTATCACCTTCCATAAACATATAAGTCGAATCTACATTTTCTTTCTCCTCAAAGCTCGAAGATAATCCATCCACAAGTCCGTATCGATCTTCTTGGCTCAATTGAGAAGCGACAAACTTATCAAGAGCTCTCCAATCAGTCACTTTAACATTCGTGTCATCTATATTTCTATCATTTTCTAGATCTTTATTTTCTGATAAAGACAATAGTGATTTAGAACTACGGTTCTTTATTAATGGGAGGGACGGGCTTTCGAGGTGTGGAAGCTGTACGAATTGATCACAATGAACAAAGTTTAAATCCTCTGCCGCTTCTAATTCTTGCTTGCACATGAAGTTTTGTGAAAATACCGAGCTCGGAGGCTGAGTACTATTAATGTAGTCGGTCGAATCCATGGTTAGACTAACACGACTTGACTCGTCGTAGAAGAAGTTTGGTTCCCATCTTTCGCTGTTTTTAGTTTGTCCGGTTGATCGTTTCTTGAACGCACGACACACAACCCATCCCTCTTCCTGCACGAGATTGATCACCCATAATTATATCCATGTTTTTTAAGTAGTAAAGATAAATATAAATTAGAAATTAAAAGGCTAGCTAGTGAAAACCTAGAAATTAGCATGCACTAAACCTTAATAAAAACCTCTCAACAAAGAACAAACATAAATAATCACACATGTACAATCTAATCTAATTTGTTTACGGATACTAGAAATCGATGTATCATAATTCAATGTATATCTATAAGAAACTTGTTAGTATATACGACCATTTAGAATCAATTATTCCGTGTATGACCAACACAGGCCGGTGTGGTTCGTGATTTAAGATCATACACGCTTTTGAGTGTGTAAACTAGTTAAAACAGTTTAGTTTGTTACGATGATAACTAAAATGAGTTCTGATTTCATTTTTCATATTTTGGACAACACGTATCATGAGTTGATCAGAGGCAAAAGAAAACATGTAGAAGTGTACAGTTTTTAGTTTTTTTTATTATTTATTTTTTCCTTTTTTATAAAAATAACAATTACTATAAAAGTATAAAACCTATACAAGAGAGTTTATAGAAAACACAAAGGATCGAAGACACTAAACAAGCACTAAAAGACATACTGATCTTTTGAACTGACATCATCGTTGTGATTTAATCTTTTTTGATTTAATTAAATTAATGATGATTGTGAAAGTCAAATGTCTTCACTTATCTCACCAAGACACACTTTTTTCATGGATTAAAAGAGAAAAAAAAAACACACTCAACACACACTCGAAGTATTACAAGATAGTGGCGAAGAGCATGCATGAAAAGGATGTTTTATTCCATACACACGCAAATTATTGTTGACCAATAATATACAAAATATTTAGAAACAGAAATCAAAAGACCTACCAATGCACATACTATTATGAATTTTTTTTGGCCGTATAATTAATCTACAAAAACTCTAACCTTTTGATAAAAGAAACCAAGGTAAAATTTATACGGAGTAGAATACGTACATATATTTTTCTTTTTGAAAAACCACAATTTATTTTTTTATAAATAATAATAAGATCGACTAGCAGGAAGCTAGTAATATACTAATATCTAAGGCTTTAAAGAGAAAATGTAAACATTATGTAACAGAAACAAAAGCATTCCAGGAAGATAAATTGTGATGAAAACCATTTATTGTTTTTTTTTTCTAGACTAAAAATTATATGCGGAGTTTATACTGATTGTATATATTTAGTAAAAGAAGGAAACCCTAAAAATGAAATAGGAAACCATGAAGAAGAGAAATATACTTATATGGTATGATGGTAACTTATATGATATATGGTATGATGGTAACTAAGAACCCCTTATTAAGGACCAAATGAAATGGATTTCAAATGAGAGCATTTAATATCGATATTGTTGTTCAAAAAAACAAAAACAAAAAACAAAATGAGATGGATTTCAATTGCTTGCCTGAGGAGGAGAATTTTCTTCAGATTCGAGCCTGTATTCGTGCATGATCCAATCGGTTTTCTGTCCATTTGGTGCTCTTCCTCTATAGAATACAAGAGTTTTTCTCATTCCAATGAGCCTTAGTTTCTCATACACTGCTTTATCTCTTCCAGTTGCTTTCCAAAAACCCGCCATTGTTGCCCTATTTGTTCTGGTCCCCGTTGGATACTTTTTATCCTTGTGACTAAAGAAATACCATTCATTTTGCTCTTCATATCCAATCCTACATCTCTCTGAACAAAAAAAAAAAAAAAAAAAAAAAAAACAAAAGTACAGATCCGTTGTTAGTCAATAGTCATTGTGCGTTAGCTACCACCGTATGTGATCGATCGTACATAATATATATGTGGGGTAGATTGTAGGTTAACTAATTGTTCGTTCCAAAGAAAAAGTATAAAATTATAATTCAACTCTTCTTGCATAACGAAATACAATGAATGATATGATATGATCTATGGGTTGGCCAAGATTAAGTAGTGTATGAAACTATTTAATAAAATGAAAGAAATAGGATCAACCCTAATTAAAAAAAGAACTTATTAATATTAATGTTAGGTCTTGTTGCAAAACTTAAAATAATAGAGATAGGTTTTACCAATGAGATCCCATGGTTCGATCCGGTAGAGATCAATATCTCTAATGACATCAAGATCAATCCTTTGAGAAGCAATTTTCTTTCTTAGATAGTAGCCAACAAGTTCTTCGTCGGTCGGATGAAATCGAAATCCAGGAGGAACACATGATGATTGATCTATGGTGTCCATGTTAATCAATTAAAACCCAATAGTTACTGATTTGTACTGCTTCAATTGCATCAAATTCACCACCAACTTTGCTTTATTTAGTAATTATATATATCATGATCTTTGAATAATCATAAGCATATATACAGAAAGAAATATAGAGAAGAAAGAGAGAGCAAGTTCATATTGTTGTGGAATTGGTTTAATATGCAAGCATGAGCATAAAAGTGATCCAAGATGGAAAGGCTATAATGGAAAATAAAGGAGAATTACGAACCATACAAATTAAAGGGTGACAAGTGTTATAAGAGACAATCATCAAGTCATTTGGTGGTGAACTACACTCATAACTCTCAAAAACACTACTTATTCTTCTATATAAAGACTAATAAGTAGAGTCTGGTCAATTTTAATTGTGTAATGAAATATATATGGTCAACTTTAGTTTAGTTAGATTTTGTTGTGTGATGCTGGCCTCTAGATAGTTTGGTAGGTTAGCTCGTTATTTTTGACGCGTATGTTCCATGTTTCGATTGTATGTATCTTTCATGGTTAACATTTCATCTTTTATGAAAGTTCCCTTTGTCACAAAGTTACTACTTTCGTCTCATTATATGTGTCTAATATTAATTTTTCAAATTCTTTGTTTTTCAACTTTGATTATAAATTTTTTTATTTAGGTTATATAATATTTTATAAAAATTATATGAATATATTGTATTTTATATGGGTGTTTGCTAGTATAACTTTTATTAAATATTATATAACACAAATAAAGATATTTACAGTCAAAGTTTAAAAAGAAAGACATTGAAAAGTCAATAATGAACACTTATAATGAAATGAACAGCGTATTAATTTTCAGAAAAAGAAAGATAAAAAAATTATGAACTAAACAAATTTTATATAAAAAATGTATATCAAATTACTAATTGTCAACTTAAGAGTGGCACAAAAAATCAAAATCATAAATAAATAATTTGTTAGTAATAATATGTACATATTCTCATAAATCAAGAGAAAAGTTTACACAATTCACCCCTTTTCATCAACTCAAATAGTTAGAAAATATAAACACACAATTTGGAAAAGAAGAACAGACGACGATACTTTTGTTCAGTGCATTAATATCGCCACAAAAAGTGGAGCTAAACAACAAAATTTTTGCATTTGTTACTAGCATTTGAGTTCATCGAGCAATTGCGGTGGGAATTTGACAAGCTGTCGCCGCAAATGTGTAAATTTATTATCTTTTTCATTTTCTTGTGTCAAGTCTTATTTTATAGATGTGATTTGTACTAGAAGTAGGGAGTATAAATACTCATAATGTTGCTTAGAAGTTAAGCTTTTCCCCCCATTCTACACTAACACTTACACCAATTCACCAATTCCTCTCAACCTTGTATCACACACACATCACCAATTCCTCTCAACCTTGTAATCACCTTCAAACCTTGTAATCTTGGCACGATGTTGATCTTATGATCAGTTTTAGATTCATTATCATCTTCATCATCATTATTCATGTGATAGTTCATTATACATATACATACACATAGATATATACATATTCTAATATATACATACACAAGCTCTAGAACACGAATTAACCGAGAATTAACCTAAACACTTGGTATCAGAGCTTAAGAACATTACGTTCATCGATCCCGAGTTTAATTCGTGTTCAAAATCATCAGAAAATCAAATTTTCATGTTTTTCATCTTTAAAACTGATTTGGCTGTTTTTAATTTCAAAATTTTTTGATCGATCTCGTTAATGTAGAATGCTTTTAAATCTTCTACTGAATACTCGTTCCAAATTTTAGAATCTATTTCGTTAAATTGTGTTCTAGTTTCAAAATAATTCTGTTCGAAAATATCACAGTTCAACCTTGAATTCATTTGATCGATTCGTTGTGTTATTTGAAAAACTGTAATTGAAGAAGTGTTAGGAAACTTACAACGAAGCTTTTTTGCAATTTTTAGAGTCTAATTCGATGTTTTTGAGTTCCTCTGCCGGGTACCGCCACCAACCACTACCAACTCCGGCATCGGAATCTGAACAACCTTCAGTGTCATCAAGAACTTCAATCGATCGTTAGTCATTTTTGTATCGAACGATACACACCTCTATTGACCGATTTAAACTAGACAAACGATTGTTAGTTTTCATACCAATTCTTCGATAAGAAACGTTATACTGCCCAAGTTTTCTCAGGATATACTCTTCATATCACATGATAGGATTGTAGTGCCATCTAATTAAAGATTATCATTGTGATTTTATGATTTTGAAATTTTGGGTTCGATAATTTTTTTTTTTTTTTTTTGGAAAGAATAAGACAACTGCAGAGATTTAGTTAAAAGGGTTTGATTCGTTTAAAAGATAGACGAATTGACTGAACGAATTGGTAAATTGGACCAAGTTCCCGCGTATTTGTTTTGAGTGTTTGTAATAAGGTTTATGTAATTGGGGGTCTGTTCGTGGTTTATTGATGGTGAAGAAGACAACACATAACAAAAGGCATCAAACATTAGTTGAATTTTATATCGGAAAAGCCCAAATTAGTTTAGTGGTTAAGGAGCGTTGTGAATATCAAAAAGCTCGCAAGGTCAATTCCAAGCACTGACATTTATTTATGATAAATTTCACTCTTAGCAGCCCAACTATCTACTCAAGGCCCAATTGTCTTCAAACTTATAATTGCTTAAAGCCCAATTAATCCTAGTCTAATAGTTGCAAGCCCAGCTGATTAAAAAAATCAGGCTCAAGAAAGTTAACTGTTCGTTAGTTATCATAGTTATAATTTCAACGGAAAAGACTCGGTGCAAAAAAATTCAACAATTTTTGCTATAAAGTTCAGTTTTTCACAACAACTACTTCAAATGATGAGCATTTCTTCAGGGCTAACTCCGAAACCTAACGAGTTTTTTAAAAATGTTGATGATGAGGATGAGCTTCTTCTTAAAGAAATAGAATTGGTCACAAAACAATTCAACTCTTAATATATAGAACTTCGGAAGTTTAAAACGCAAAATAAGAAGATACAACAAGAGAATGATCAGCTCAAGTCAGACAACGTTCCATCAACTCATAAAATTCTATCTCTTCAAGCTGAAAATAGTCTTTTCTATACCGAACATGAACTTGATTCTAAGATCATTCTACAACTTCGAACTGGTGTTGATCATACTCAGACTCTTAACCGAACCTTAACTCAAGACTTCAACAAACGCATTTTGGAGTTACAACATGCGTTAAATGTAAAATCTATACCAATTCCAAAACCAACAATGATGTCGATGGGTATACAAGTTGAAATCCCAGAATACAACGAGCCAAAGATTTCAGAATCAACATGTTCTTTTCCTACGGTGGAGAAGAAGGTTCCTTCACCAGAAATCCCTAAGATTTTTAAACCTCAAAAATCTGTTTCCCATGGACTACGAGTCTACTCCAATTACCAAACCAAAACCAATCAACCGTGAGAATGATCGGTTGTTGATGATGAATTTTCATGAAACTTTGAATGATGATTTGCATGGGAAGATTTACCTTGGGAAAGTAAACACTTTTGCTAGGCTATTTGCGGTGGCTAAGGGTTTTGAGTCGCATGCTCCAAAGACGGTTGATTATACTTCAGATAAGAGAAAGTTTGAATCGAATAGTGCTCCAAGCAAGAAAGCTAAGGGTATGACCGAAAGTGTGGGTAGTGTAAGGAAGGGTGGTTCCAGAGGCTTTGTCCCTAATTGCTATAACTGTGGGCAGCAGGGTCACAAGTCTCAGAATTGCACCAATCCGTCTACCAACAAGATTATGTGTTTCAATTGTCACAAAGAAGTACACCGAAAGTCGGAGGGTCCCGAAATGTATGGGGATCAAACCAAGAAGCTAGAGAAAGCAGTGGGGCCGGCAAAGGGGCGCAATTATTTGATGACTAGTGAGGAGGCGAGGAGGTCTAACGAGGTTGTTTCAGGTACTTTCGTGGTTAACTCTAATCTCACGAAGGTGCTTTTTGATTGTGGTGTTAATTTGTCCTTTGTGCCTCCAAAGTTTTTACATAAGCTTGATAAAACACTAGTTAAGTTGAATCATCCGGTTGGAGTCGAAATGGCTGATGGTAAAAATGTGCTAGGGATCGATGTGTGTGAAAATTTTGATATAGTGTTTGGTACCGAAAGTATTAAGATTGAACTTATACCGATGACATTGGGTGAATTCAATGTTGTCGTTAGCATGGATTGGCTCGATCATTATAGAGCCGATATTGCATGCCAAGAGAAATTTGTTCGGGTAAAGACCCCAAGGGGGTAGAATTAATCATCCATGGTGAGAAACGGAGAAGACTTGTGCCACTATGCACATATGCATGGGCACGTCGGATTTTTTTAGTGGTGGTATGGCTTTTCTTGCACATGTGGTTGATACTCGAGAATAGCCTCCATCTATTCGTAGTATTCCGGGGGTAAATGGATTTTAGAGTGTGTTTCTGGATGACTTACCGGGTGTTTCGCCGAAAAGGCAAGTTTAATTTCACATCGAGTTGGTTCCGTGAGCTACTCCTATTGCTAAGACGCCTTATCGTCTTGAACCAATGGAGATGCAAGAGGTGTTGAGTCAAACCCAAGAGTTGCTAGAAAAGGGTTTTATCCGATCGAGTACTTCACCTTGGGGTGCTCCGATTTTGTTCATAAAGAAGAAGTACGGTAGTATGCGCATGTGCATTGATTACCATGCGTTGAATAAAGTGAAGATTAAAATTCGTTATCCATTGCCTCGTATTGATGATTTGTTTGACCAATTACAAGGGGATTGTAGTTTTTCTAAGATTGATCTGCGATCCGGTTATCATCAAGTGCGGATCCGTGATGAAGATATTGAGAAAATCGCATTTCGAACTCGATACGGGCACTATGAATTTTTGGTGATGCCCTTTGGTCTTACGAATGTGCCCGCGGCATTCATGGACCATATGAATCTGGTATGTCAACTCATGTTGGATAAATCGGTAATTGTGTTCATTTACAACATACTCGTTTATTCTAAGAGTGTGAAGGAACATGAACACCATCTGCGTTAGGTGTTGAAAATGTTGCGAAAAGATAAGTTGTATGCCAAGTTCTCTAAGTGTGATTTGGCAAAAGGAAGTGCAATTCCTTGGCTATATTGTTAATAAAGAAGGGATTCAAGTACTGGACCCGGTGAAGATTGAAGCGATAGAAGAATAGGAACGACCGACTACACCTACGGAAGTCTGAAGCTTTCTCGGATTGGCCGGGTATTATCATCAGTTTATCCAATATTTTTCTAAGATAGCTTCTTCTTTAACCAAATCGACGAGGGAGAATGTGAGGTTTAATTGGGAAAATGAGCAAGAAATTGCTTTCCAATTGTTGAAGGAGAAATTGTGTCAAGCTCCGGTGTTGGTGTTACCAAAAGGTGTCAATGATATGACGGCGTATTGTGATGCTTTTATTAGTAGGATTGGTTGTGTTCTTTTGCAAAGCAGTAAGGTCATTGCTTACACCTCGAGAAAATTGAAAGAGCACAAGAAGGACTACCCGACTCATGATCTTGAGTTGGCAGCGGCGGTTCATGCCCTTAAGATTTGGCGCCATTACCTTTATGATGTTAAAATCAAGATTTATACGGATCACAAGATTTTGAAATATCTCTTTGATCAACGGGAGTTGAATAACCAACAACGTCGGTGGATTGATTTGTTGAAGGACTATGATTGTGAGATGCTTTACCATCCGGGTAAAGCGAATGTCGTTGCAGTCGCGTTGAGTCGGAAGAATCAATATCCAGCAATACGAGTTGAATCATTACACATGATGATTACTAACGATTTTCTCGTAAAGCTTGGTGAGGTTTAAATTAAGGCCTTTGTTAATAAAAAGTTCGAGGACCGATTTCAAGGGCAAACAGAGTC
The DNA here is from genome assembly GCF_046630445.1 of Rutidosis leptorrhynchoides. Classification (NCBI taxonomy): domain Eukaryota; kingdom Viridiplantae; phylum Streptophyta; class Magnoliopsida; order Asterales; family Asteraceae; genus Rutidosis; species Rutidosis leptorrhynchoides. The sequence continues at coordinate 185,972,624 of NC_092337.1, read as the reverse complement.
TATTGTGTTAGGCTCGCATGGGTTGTTGTCATTTCAAGGAAGAGTGTGGGTGCCGAAAATGGATGGTTATCGAAAAGTACTTCTTGATGAGGCGCATAGGTCAAAGTAGTACGTCCATCTGGGATGAGTAAGACGTATCTTGATTTGAAGAAAGAGTATTGGTGGCCCGGCATGAAGCGAGACATCGTTAAATATGTCGAGCAGTAAGTTACATGCTTGCAAGTTAAGCCCGAGCACAAAAGCCTTATGGTATGTTGTAACCGTTAGAAAATCCCAAGTGGAAATGGGAGCATATTACCATGATTTTATCACCAAGTTGCCGAAGACGGCGAGAACCTAATACGAAATGATTTGGGTAATGGTTGATAGATTGACGAAAAGTGCGTTGTTTCTTCCTATTCGGGAGACAATTTAGTCGGAGACGTAGGCAAGATTGTTCATAAAAGAGGTGATATCAGGACACAGGGTTTCGGTGTCGATTGTTTCGGATCGAGACATGCATTTTACTTTTCGATTTTGGGGTAAGTTTCACGAGGAGATGGGTACTCAATTGAAAATGAGCACCGTGTATCATCCTCAAACAGAAGGTCAAAGAGAACGGACCATTCAAACCTTGGAAGATATGCTACGGGCTTATGTTATATATTTTGGTGGTAATTGGGACGAGCGTTTACCTTTGGTGGAGTTTTCATACAATAATAGCTTCCATGCGAGTATTGGAATGCCACTATATGAGATGCTTTATGGAAGAAGGTTCCGAACCTCGATTTGTTAGGGTGAGGTGGGTCAACGTGAGATTGGAAGTACCGATTTGGTTCAAGAGACGAATCAAAAGATTGTGATGATTCGGGCTCGTCTTAAGGCCGCGCAAGATAGACAAAAATCTTATGTGGATAAACGAAGATGACTGATTGAGTTACAAGAAGGTGATATGGTGATGCTTAAGGTGTCTCCATGGAAGGGTGTGATTCAGTTTCGAAAGCAGGGAAAGCTCGCTCCTCGGTTTATTGAACCTTTTAAAATTTTGGCACGTGTTGGTGAGGTTTCTTACCGATTGGAGTTACCCGAAGAGCTTAAAGGGATCCATAACACATTTTGTTTCCTACCTTCGCAAGGTCTTGCGGATGACTCGACGTGGGTTCCTTTGGACAAGATTACTCTAAATGACAAATTGGAGTATGTGGAGGAACCGGTAGCGATCCTTGATGAGAAAGTTAAGGAAATGCGTAATAAGCGGGTTAGGACCTTTAAGGTGCAATGGCGGCACCAGAAAGGGTCAGAGTTTACTTGGGAGATGGAAGAGTTTGTGTTGGAGTATCTTCCCTCGTTACATGCGGCTTGGATAGCGGGGACGCGACCCGGTGTAAGTGGGGAGATTGTAAAATCTCGTGACCTTCACTTCTGGTCACAGGTCGCGTCACGATGTTTTATCGCGTCACGACTCCTGTTAGATTCTGGTGGACTGTTTTGTAATTAAATTAAAATAAGTTCGGGACTAAAATGAAATTTTATATGGCCGATTGAGGCTATTTTTGGGACCCGTTTAGGATCTCTCTTATCATTTTCCATTTCAAGAAAACACTCCCTAGTGTGAGAAATCAAAGTGTAGTGAGAGATAGCTTGAATTTGGTGAAGAAGGTGGTCATCCAAGCTCAAGTTAAGACCCAGTCATGTTGTAGTTGCTTCCTAGCTCCATTTCACTCTTGAGGTAAAACCCTAACTTCATCTTAATTGTGTAAATTTAGGTTATAATTAGGGTTTGGGTTTGAAATGGGTTGTAAACCTCGTTTCTTGAGAATTTTTGGGTGGAGAATGGGTGTATGAACCCTAATGTGGGAGGTTAGGGTTTGGATAACGAATTTTTATGGGTCTCAAGTATTGCATGTGTTTGTAAATCACTAGTACACACATGAATTAGTGATTGGGGGGTTAGTGTTAACTTGATTTTGGGTGTAAAACCCTAATTTGGGTCAAAATGAGTTTTGTGTTGAAAAGGGTCAAGAAGTGCTTCTAGCACTTGACCTTAAATTACATTATGGTGAGTTTGGGTTCAAATCACTAGTCATTAGTGATTAGAGGTGTTGATGTTTTTTTTGACCTAGTTGGGTAATTAAAGTGTAATTTGGGTCAAAATTGCACTTGTATGTGTGTTGGGTCAAGCTATTGGTGTTAATAGCTTGGTCTTGTGATTTTGATGTTAGGTGAATTGCTTTAGGATTATTCGTGAAGCTCTACCGTGTGATTAGTCATCTAAGTGATCAAGGTGAGTGGAGTATTTATATGTGCGTGTATATAAGTTGTTTGTAAAGTGATATCCGGGCATGAGGACTCACTCTTTGTCGGCCACTCGATGCAAAGTGGTAAGTGTTATCTGCAAGGATTCACTTTTTGTCGGGCATGTTGCGATTGTGAGATGTGGTGAGTGTTAATCGTAAGGATTCACTCTTTATCGGCCACTTGTGGGAATGTGGTAAGTGTCACCTAAAGGTTTTGCTTATTTTTGACCACATTCGTGTGTATATGGTAGTGCCATCTGGGAGGCGCTTTTGTCGGCCATGTACATGTGTTGGATAGTGTTATATCATTTGATGACTAGCACTATTAGGTATGGTTAACCATATATGTGTATGTTTGTATTGTAGCATATTTTTATTGTGGCTATATGGGATTGTCATGCTAGCTTGTGTACCGAATTGTGTATGTATGCGTTAGTGATGCTAACTTGTATGCGTTTATGTGTAAGTTGTGCAAGTCAGTTATGTATGTGTGCATATAAGTGTTGCATTCACTAAGCATGTTGCTTACTCCCCGCTGTTTATCTTTTTATAGATTCAAGCACCGCAAAGGATAAGGGTAAGGCCTTGGACTAGCTTTGGATGGGATTTGCTTTTGGTATTTGGCCCGGACGATCACGCTCTATTTTGGGTCATTGAATGTGTTTGGGCAAATTATGGGTCTTGAGTACCCGGTGTTGTGAACTTGTAAAACTTGTTGTATTTTGGGTTGTATTCGACTTTTGAGCAGGTTAAGGTGGATCAAGTTTTGTGTTGTTGGAATTAAATGGTATTAAACTTTGTTGCAAGCTGCAGAATCTGTCCCAGCTCAAGGTCGCGTCGCGACTTATAGAGTAAATTTGATGCCGAGCTAGATAAGTGGTTCTGTCATCTGTACAGTGGGAGGTCCCGTCGCGACCTGTAAAGCTGCGACGCGACTTAGTGATGAAACAGATGGTCAGGTCTGGCATCTAGCTTTGGCATAAAAATTTTACTTGGGACCGCGTCGTGACCAGAATGGACCGCGACACGATGGCAGTCTTTTAAAAAAATGTGTCATTTTTTGATAACGGGTTCGAGTCATTTCAGAACAACTACTATCAAGATACCAGATTTGCTTGTTTTGAATTTCCTGCATGATAAAAGTGATATTAGTTCTTTTTTGGAACTCATCCGAGGATGGGCTGATAAGGCTAAAAAGGAACATATATTTCATAGCATTATCCCCCAAGAAAGACAAGATTTTAGTTGCAATTGTTCCATTTTCAAGTGATATTCGTTTATATTAAATAAGTGCGAAGACAAAAGGCAGATTCGACAAATTGAAGACAAAAAGGTCCAAAAAGCTCAAAAGTACAAGATACAATTAAAAAGGTTCAAATTATTGATGAAGAACGTCTAAAAATGACAAGAGTACAAGTTACAAAACGCAAAGTACACGATATAAAATAGTACGCAAGGACGTTCGAAAATCCGGAATCGAGGCTTGAACCAACTTTCAACGCTCGACGCAACGGAGCTGAAAGTACAAGTCAACTATGCACAAGAATATAATATAATATTTAAATAATTCATAATAAGAATAATATTAAATAATAAAAAGTTGTTAATTTAGCATAGTTCAGGGGTCGTAAATGAAAATTCAATTTCATATTTTGCCTATAAAAGGCGATGATTATCGATCAATTTAAAAGCATCCCTTTTTCTATCCTAAAAATCTATTATCAATATCAATATCTAAAAATCTCTATCATAATGTTAATGTAATAAGATATAACAATAATCTTAATTTTAATTTTAAATTATGATAATAATAAGATTTATGATAGAGATCGTTTGAGTGTGTAAGTCGAAATTCTGTCCGTGTAACGCTACGCTATTTTTAATCATTGTAAGTTATGTTCAACCTTTTTATATTAATGTCTCGTAGCTAAGTTATTATTATGCTTATTTAAAACGAAATAATCATGATGTTGGGCTAATTACTAAAATTGGGTAATTGGACTTTGTACCATAATTAAGGTTTGGGCAAAAGACCGACACTTGTGGAAATTGGACTATTGACTATTAATAGATGGGGGGTATTGTCTAATTGAGTGACAACTCATTGGAGTCTGTCGAACCTATCTTCAAATTAATTATCCTAATAATTAATAATGATTATGGTTGTCCTATTTAGTGACGTTCATATGGAATCTATTATAATCATTTAATTAATTATTCGGGTTGGGTAATTGATTATTCAAACTGATCAAGTGGGTAAATTAATATTCATATCTAATCAAAACAGGGGTAGATTACATACAGTGATAACTGGTGTAATTGTTGACAGAAGTGATAACTGCGTCACAGTTTAAATTCTTAATTAGTTGGAATATTTGACTTCGGGTATAAGGGTAATTTGACGAGGACACTCGCACTTTATATTTATGACCGATGGACTATTATGGATAAAAACCAGATAGGTATCAAATAAACCATGACAAAGGACAATTAACCCGAGTAACAATTAATTAAAATCAAAACGTCAAACATCATGATTACGGAAGTTTAAATAAGCATAATCCTTTTATTTCATATTCTATCGCAATTTTATTTATTGTTATTTTATTTATCGTCATTTATTTATTTTACGCACTTTAATTATTGTCATTTATCTTTACGCTTAAAAATATAAAATCGACAAACCGGTCATTAAACGGTAAAAACCCCCCTTTTATAATAATATTACTACTTATATATATATATTTATATAAATATAGTTTTATAAAAATATAGTACGTAATCACTAGCTCCCTGTGGAACGAACCGGACTTACTAAAAACTACACTACTCTACGATTAGGTACACTGCCTATAGTGTTGTAGCAAGGTTTAGGTATATCCCATCCGTAAATTAATAAAATTTGTGTCATATTTTGTAGTATTTCCTAGTAAAAATAATACTATTTCGTACCCTCACGCTACATCATCAAGTTTTTGGCGCCGCTGCCGGGGAGCGCTAAAACGCTATATTTTTAATTATAATAATATTGAAATAAAATATAATAATATAATAATATTGAAATAGAATATAATAATATAATAATATTTTAGAATCAAAATTTGATACGTAAAGTTTTAAAAAGTCGTATTTATTAAATACTTCAGGGGTATATTATGTAACTTGTAATTAATAATTTCTATCATATCGCTTTCAGGTGAATAGTAAATTAATTAATTTCTTTTCATTTACTATTCATGAATAGTAAATGAATTAAAAAAAAAAGTTTTGAAAAAAAATAATAATTATAAAAAAATTATTAATTTGTAAAAAAAAATCATTTTTAAAAAAAAAAACGTAAACGTTTTAAAACAATCGCTACAAAAAGACAAATTTTAAAATTTTGTCGAGGGACGGACTAGGACATCGATCCGAAACGACCTCGTCCTAAATAACAAGGGAAACAAAATTTTAAAATTAATTTCTTAATTGTTTTCAAAAGTTAATGATTAAAAAAAAAAAAAAAACAAACTCCGCGAGTCGCGGAGTTTGGAGGGTAAATCCCCGCGACTCGCGGGAGGACCGGATTACAGAAAAAAAAATAAGAGCTGCAACAGCTCAGTTTCACACTCCACACCCAAAAATACTGCGAACATAACCCCGAAAAACCACCCAAAAACACCCCAAAAATCCCAATTTTTAACCGTTAATCACCAAATTTTTTGCTAAAATCATGTTGAGAAGGATGCTATCTAAGAATTACTCAAGAAAAACGGTAAATTTCTACACCTAAACACCATTTAATTCGAAATTTGGTGTTCTTGAGCAATTTTGTCCCCAAATTGATTTTGATGCTTTTTAGTGTAATTAGACTTAAATTGTTTATGTATTATGCTTGTATAACCTAGATTGATGCTGTTTAACATGATTAGAAGCCTTAAACTTCAAATTTTGAATAATCTAGGGTTTGTGTTCTTGAGCAAATTTGGGGCTTTTTGATATAAACAGGTTATGGCCGATTTTTGTCATGAATTGTTGCTAAATTGAGTAGTGTAACATGTCTAGGTAGTTAAATGATCCAAACTTTGAGCCTAAACATGATTTTGAGAATTAAAGTGGACTTTTTTCAAGTCTAAAATTCATGAACTTGATTTTTGAAAGATAATGCCATTTGAGACTTGTTTGATTGTTAGTAATGATTATTTTGACATGTTATTTGAGTTGAATGCTTATGAACTTGGCGAAAATTTTCGTATATGCTTATTTGAAAAAGTGTAGATTTGATAAAAATGTGAAAATAAGCTTAAGTTTGATATAAATTGATAATGTCATTGTAATTATTTTGATTGATGATTTTGCTGACACTAATGCATATTTGGATGCACAAAAATTGTGTTTGATGTGTTTTGCAGAATGAAAGGGGTGAATCTTCATCCCAAGCCCGCAATGCTCCTGCTGAGAATTTGGAACAACAGGAGGTGGATAACTACTACAAGCAGGATCTACCTCATCCAGTCATGACCTTTTCCGATATGCACTTGGAAGAGTTGCACCCGAACCTGAGATTTGACAGACTTTGGATAGATTATCCAAAATATCAACGGGGTTTGCATACTCTTCATTCTAAGGTTGTTAAGGTACCGAGGGTCATAGAATGGGGACCCTTAGAAGCTGTAGAATTGGTCGGGCCAATTAGGGAATTACTTGTACAGAGGTATGGTAATTCTTCTTTTAATGACTGGATATGTTTATTCACCATACGTAGACCTGTATATAAAGTATGGTGTGAAGAATTGTTATGTAGTATAGAGTTGAATGATCGGGTAGCTAGTTTAACCGATCGTTCTTTTATTAGATTTTTGTTAGGCGGTTCGATGCGCCACATGTCTTTACTAGACATGGCTCAGGCTTTACGTATATATACGCCTGAGGAGTTAGCGTCTGCCGATTGTAGAGGATTGATACTAAACGGTAGAAAGATAGATGAGAATTTTGATACACACGGTGTGTGGAGTCAAATGACAAGCCATCACCGTTTCAAAGGGGGAAATTACTCTTATTTGGATATAGATAGAGCCGAATTAAGAGTGATACATAGGTTTTTAGCTAATTCGATTACACAAAGGGGTAAGAACAAAGAAAAAGTAAATGAACAGGATTTGTTTTACCATATGTGTATTCGAGACCCACAAAGCGCTGTAAGTATACCATATTGTGTGGGTTATTATTTATCAGCTATGGTTCGGGGGATGCGACCACATAGCATAATAGGAGGTGGTATTTTTATTACTTTGATTGGTGAATATCTCGGTGTGGATATAAGTCGGGGAGGATTATTAGTAGAAGAACCGGAACCCCGCGATACTATAGGTTTAAATGTATACCATGGTGCGAAAGTTTTGAAGAGGCGAAATAACGCCGCAGTACGATACCATGGTAGACATCCACAGGTGGAGAGAAACCAGCAGCAAGGTAATGTAGGAGGGGGGAATGAGATGCAAGAAATGCATAGGTTTATAGCTTCTCAGGAATACGAAAATGCTAGACAGAGAGCATTTGAAGATTGGCAAGTTCATCAGAACCAGATCATAGCTCATTGCCAACATATAGGTAGAAACTATATTCCTACACCGAAACCCATCTTCCCTCCTTGGTCTATAGAGATGCAGCCACCATATCCTACGTATGACCCTGCCGAAGCATTCTATAGCACTTATGGTTATGCCTGGAACCCCTATTGGTACCAATATCATCCTTAGTTTACTTATTATTTTTATTTTTATTTTGTAATTTGTAATTATTGATATGTTTAATACTTTTGTTAATATTGTAATCATTTTTATAATTATCTAACTTTTATTCTTAGATTTTAATAATTTTTGAATGTGGGGTAATATACCAAACTTCAAAAATATGTATATATGTTTGCAGTTTATCTTATGTACACAACAGGGTAAAACAACGCATTTTCAAAGACTGGCATTAAGTTCAGCAAAAGCAACTAATTTTGACGACAAGATGAAAAATATATGTGAAATAACAACAAGACGGAATGAACAAATGATGTGCACCATTTATCATTCAGCAAACAAACGCCAATATATTTGGAAACTTTGGTAAAAATTTAATCATTTTCACACAAATCACCCTCAATAATTTAAATTGTTACTGATTTCTTGCAAATGAGGGCATTGCAAGATCTTAAGTGTGGGAAGGGGTTAAATTCTTTCGGATTTTATAATTTTTATCTTAAACACTTGGTTACCATTAAAAATACTAGTAAAGCAGTAGTTGTATTAGAATCTAGTGCTCTCTGATAATAAAGAACAGCCCTAGTCTTATATACTGACTACCCAATTCTAGTAAAATTTTTCAAAATTTTCAATTAAATGAATTCAAAATCATGTTTATACATATTTATGAACGATAAAACTAGGTTTTAACACCGAAATTATTGTTACCTCGGAAAGGACATAAATTAAGAAACAAACTAAAATGTCAAAATTCATTTAAAATGGAATAGAGGACGATAAAAAGAAAAATAAAAAGCCAAGTGTGGGAAAATTTACCAAGTTATTTTAAACATATGTCACATATATCTGTAACAAATAACTGAAAATACTTTTGCTTTGGACTAAATTAAACTGTTTTACCCGATGAAAGAAAAGAAGAGATGGATCTACACGATGAATCAATTCCATCATTAAAAGGAAGTAAAGTCTTCCGAAAAAGACACGCGCTTCTTGATTTAGGTCATGAAGTTGTCGTCCAGACCAGCTGTAGGTTGACGAAAAATCTAGAAAAGTCATCACTAAAATCAGCAGGAAATCCACGGACCTCAGCATTAAACAGGGTCGCCAAGTGGTCAGATTTATCCTAACCATGAGAAGGATTTATCTCGTACAATGGGGGGGGGGGCACCGTGCAAATTAGCTTGATAAGACTAATGAATCAGATCCCCAGAATGGATAATCTCCTTAAAGATTAAAAATCAGCTTTTAAGACTGATATTACTCAATCCTAGAGATTGACCTTAAAGATTGAGAATTACAAACTCATGGAATTCGATGATATCTAAACTCGAGCTTAAACGAGAAAATATTTTGATCAAAATTACAAACCGATTTGTTTTCTGAAAACCCTATTTTCAATGCGTTCATTACCATTGAACGTAAAATCCTAGGAATTCACCTGGAATTCATTAGGTCACCTGAAATAAATCGGGTGTCAACCGTAAGAACGGTGGTTGCATAGTGGTCAAAGACAGGACCTTGTGCCAGACCGAAAAATTATAAGGGTGAGCTTTACTATTGCTCCTACCAAGGATAGTAATTGCGTCCGACACGTTATAGACCATAATCAAAAGCATGTCAGGGGACATTGCCTTAACAGTTGCTTGTTCAACGCTTTCCTTTACAACCGGACGGTAGTTTACCGAAAGGTAATATACGGGACAAGTAAACTGGACGTGTTGCTTTCCAAATACAAGGTTAGCAAGTGGGTGACACAAAACAGCAAGTTTTGAGCTAAAATTTTCAAATCTGAAACCCACCAAACCCACAAAAATATTTTGCAAACACCGGTAAAGGGTTATCCCGGAAAACTTATCTAGGGTAAAAACTAGACTTAATTTTCAAAAGATCAAATATTTTCATAAAGATCCAATTTCCTTAATGGATCTAAATTTTTATAGTCATGTGAGACTGTAAACCATATCGTTACTACCATTGTTTATACCGCCGTATAGAAATCACTGATGTACAAAGTGTGAAGAATAAAAAAGTGATTCTAGTATTTCAAGACGATATTGCTTGAGGACAAGCAACGCTCAAGTGTGGGAATATTTGATAATGCTAAAAACGAACATATATTTCATAGCATTATTTCTCAAGAAAGACAAGCTTTTAGTTGCAATTGTTCTATTTACAAGTGATATTCGTTTAAATAATAAAAGGTGAAGACAAAAGACAGATTCGACGAATTGAAGACGCAAACGACCAAAAAGCTCAAAAGTACAAAAGACAATCAAAAAGGTTCCAATTATTGATAAGAAACGTCTCGAAATTACAAGAGTACAAGATTCAAAACGCAAAGTACAAAATATAAAATTGTACGCAAGGACGTTCGAAAATCCGGAACCGGGACCAGAGTCAACTCTCAACGCTCGACGCAACGGACTAAAAATTATAAATTAACTATGCATATAAATATAATATAATATATAATTAATTATATTAATTATATATATATTATATATATATTATAAAACCGTCGGCAGAGAAAGACTCCAAGGGTGTGAGCTGTAAATTCATCCTCCGCGACTCGCGGAGTTTGAAGAGGCTTTTGCCGCGAGTCGCGGAGCCCCAAAAATCGAAAATCCCTATAAAGCCAACCGAATTCTGATCAAAATTCATATCTTTTTCTTCTCTTATCATACGTAAAATTTATATATATATATATAATTTATATTTTAATTTTAATTTTAATTCTAATAATAAGGGTATGTTAGCGAATGTTGTAAGGGTGTAAGTCGAAATTCTGTCCGTGTAACGCTACGCTATTTTTAATCATTGTAAGTTATGTTCAACCTTTTTATATTAATGTCTCGTAGCTAAGTTATTATTATGCTTATTTAAAACAAAGTAATCATGATGTTGGGCTAATTACTAAAATTGGGTAATTGGGCTTTGTACCATAATTGGGGTTTGGACAAAAGAACGACACTTGTGGAAATTAGACTATGGGCTATTAATGGGCTTTATATTTGTTTAACTAAATGATAATTTGTTAATGTTAATATAAAGATTTACAATTGGGCGTCCCTATAAATTACCATATACACTCGATCGGATACGATGGGCGGGGTATTTATATGTACGAATAATCGTTCATTTAACCGGACACGGGAATGGATTAATAGCCACTAGAATAATTAAAACAGGGGTGAAATTACATTCAAGGGTAATTGGTGTAATTGTTAACAAAGTAGTAAAACCTTGGTTTACACGCAGTCGATAACCTGGTGTATTCATTAAACAAAGTATTAAAACCTTGTTACAATTCGAATCCCCAATTAGTTGGAATATTTAACTTCGGGTATAATAATAATTTGACGAGGACACTCGCACTTTATATTTATGACTGATGGACTGTTATGGACAAAAACCAGACGGACATATTAAATAATCCAGGACAAAGGACAATTAACCCATGGGCATAAAACTAAAATCAACACGTCAAACATCATGATTACGGAAGTTTAAATAAGCATAATTCTTTTATTTCATATTTAATTTCCTTCATTTTATATTTAATTGCACTTCTAATTATCGCACTTTTATTATTCGCAATTTCATTATCGTTATTTACTTTACGCTTTAAATTAAGTCTTTTATTTATTTAATATTTTACATTAGGTTTTAACTGCGACTAAAGTTTTAAAATCGACAAACCGGTCATTAAACGGTAAAAACCCCCCTTTATAATAATAATATTACTTATATATATATTTGTATTTTTATAAAAGTAAACTAATATAGCGTTGAGCTTTGTTTAAAGATTTCCCTGTGGAACGAACCGGCCTTACTAAAAACTACACTACTGTACGATTAGGTACACTGCCTATAAGTGTTGTAGCAAGGTTTAAGTATATCCATTCTATAAATAAATAAATATCTTGTGTAAAATTGTATCGTATTTAATAGTGTTTTCTGTAAAAATTTAATAGTATTTTATACCCCTCTGCAAAAATCGACAAACCGGTCATTAAACGGTAAAAACCCCCATTTTATAATAATATTACTACTTATAAAACTATATTTATATAAATATATATATATATATATAAGTAGTAATATTATTATAAAAGGGGGGTTTTTACCGTTTAATGACCGGTTTGTCGATTTTATATTTTTAAGCGTAAAGATAAATGACAATAATTAAAGTGCGTAAAATAAATAAATGACGATAAATAAAATAACAATAAATAAAATTGCGATAGAATATGAAATAAAAGGATTATGCTTATTTAAACTTCCGTAATCATGATGTTTGACGTTTTGATTTTAATTAATTGTTACTCGGGTTAATTGTCCTTTGTCATGGTTTATTTGATACCTATCTGGTTTTTATCCATAATAGTCCATCGGTCATAAATATAAAGTGCGAGTGTCCTCGTCAAATTACCCTTATACCCGAAGTCAAATATTCCAACTAATTAAGGATTTAAACTGTGACGCAGTTATCACTTCTGTCAACAATTACACCAGTTATCACTGTATGTAATCTACCCCTGTTTTGATTAGATATGAATATTAATTTACCCACTTGATCAGTTTGAATAATCAATTACCCAACCCGAATAATTAATTAAATGATTATAATAGATTCCATATGAACGTCACTAAATAGGACAACCATAATCATTATTAATTATTAGGATAATTAATTTGAAGATAGGTTCGACAGACTCCAATGAGTTGTCACTCAATTACACAATACCCCCCATCTATTAATAGTCAATAGTCCAATTTCCACAAGTGTCGGTCTTTTGCCCAAACCTTAATTATGGTACAAAGTCCAATTACCCAATTTTAGTAATTAGCCCAACATCATGATTACTTCGTTTTAAATAAGCATAATAATAACTTAGCTACGAGACATTAATATAAAAAGGTTGAACATAACTTACAATGATTAAAAATAGCGTAGCGTTACACGGACAGAATTTCGACTTACACACTCAAACGATCTCTATCATAAATCTTATTATTATCATAATTTAAAATTAAAATTAAGATTATTGTTATATCTTATTACATTAACATTATGATAGAGATTTTTAGATATTGATATTGATAATAGATTTTTAGGATAGAAAAAGGGATGCTTTTAAATTGATCGATAATCATCGCCTTTTATAGGCAAAATATGAAATTGAATTTTCATTTACGACCCCTGAACTATGCTAAATTAACAACTTTTTATTATTTAATATTATTCTTATTATGAATTATTTAAATATTATATTATATTCTTGTGCATAGTTGACTTGTACTTTCAGCTCCGTTGCGTCGAGCGTTGAAAGTTGGTTCATGCCTCGGTTCCGGATTTTCGAACGTCCTTGCGTACTATTTTATATCGTGTACTTTGCGTTTTGTAACTTGTACTCTTGTCATTTTTAGACGTTCTTCATCAATAATTTGAACCTTTTTAATTGTATCTTGTACTTTTGAGCTTTTTGGACCTTTTTGTCTTCAATTTGTCGAATCTGCCTTTTGTCTTCGCACTTATTTAATATAAACGAATATCACTTGAAAATGGAACAATTGCAACTAAAATCTTGTCTTTCTTGGGGGATAATGCTATGAAATATATGTTCCTTTTTAGCCTTATCAATATCCCCACACTTGAGCGTTGCTTGTCCTCAAGCAATATAGTCTTGAAATACTAGAATCACTTCTTTATTCTTCACACTTTGTACATCAGTGATTTTGATATGGCGGTATAAACAATGGTAGTAACGATATGGTTTACAGTCCCAAATGACTATAAAAATTTAGATCCATTAAGGAAATTGGATCTTTATGAAAACATTTGATCTTTTGAAAATTCATTCTAGCTTTTACCCTAGATAAGTTTTCTGATTTGATCCATCGTCGGTGTTGCAAAATATATTTGTGGATCAATATTTTGGCTAAAACTTTTAGGTTCGTGTAATCCACTGCTATCCCGGTATCGGAAAGCACACATCCAGTTTACTTGTTCCGTATATTACCTTTCGGTAAACTACCGTCCGGTTGTAAAGGAAAGCGATGAACAAGAAACTGTTAAGGCAATGTCCCGTGACATGCAGATGATTATGGTCTTATTAACGTGTCGGATGCTAGAACTATCCTTGGTAGGAGCGATAGTAAAGATCATCCTATAATTTTTCGGTCTGGCACAAGGTCCTGTCTCCGACCATGCTATGCAACCACCGTTCTTACGGTTGACACCCGATTTAGTTCAGGTGACCTAATGAATTCCAGGTGAATTCCTAGGATTTTACGTTCAATGGTAATGAACGCATTGAAAATGGATTTTCAGAAAACAAATCGGTTTGCAATTTTGATCAAAATATTTTCTCGTTCAAGCTCGAGTTTAGATATCATTGAATTCCATGAGTTTGAATTCTCAATCTTTAAGGTCAATCTCTAGGATTGAGTAATATCAGTCTTAAAAGCTGATTTTTAATCTTTAAGGAGATTATCCTTTCTGGGGATCTGATTCATTAGTCTTATCAAGCTAATTTGCACGGTGCCCCCCCATTGTACGAGATAAATCCTTCTCATGGTTAGGATAAATCTGACCACATGGCGACCCTGTTTGATGCTGAGGTCCGTGGATTTCCTGCTGATTTTAGAGATGACTTTTCTAGATTTTTCGTCAACCTACAGCTGGTCTAGACGACAACTTCATGACCTAAATCAAGAAGCGCGTTTCTTTTTCGGAAGACTTTACTTCCTTTTAATGATGGAATTGATTCATCGTGTAGATCCATCTTTCTTACAGTAAATCGGGTAAAACTGATTAAAATCGTCCAAAACAAAAGTACCTGCAATAACTTTACAGAAACATGTGATAGATAGTTTTTAATTGAATAACTTGGTACATTCTCCCCACACTTAGTTTCTTTCTTTGCTTTTTTTATTCTCCTTTATTCCATTTTAAATGAATTCAATCGTTTTAGGGTGTTTCTCAATTTATGTCCTTTCCGAGGTAACGATAATTTCGGCATTAACACCTAGTTTTATCGTTCATAAATATGTATAAACATGATTTTGAATTCATTTAGTTAAAAAATTTTAAAATTTTCATAATATTTAGAAAATAAGCCAAGTATAAACCCGAGAGAATTTATAACCCTTCCCCACACTTGAGATCAAGCAATGCCCTCATTTGCAAGAAATCAGTAAAAATTTAAATTCATGAGGGTGATTAGTGTATAAAAATGATTAAAAATACCGAGTTTGCAAACATATTGTTGTTATTTCACATTTGATATTTTGTTTCTTGTCGTCAAAATTAGTACCTTTTTCTGAACTTAATGACAGTCTTTGAAAGTGCGTTATTTTACCATGTTTTGTATATAACATAAAATACAAACATACATAATTTTGAAGTTGGGTATATTACCCCACGTTAAAAAATTTATAAAATCTAATATTTTTTTTTGGCATACTTTAAATCAATTAAATAATGATAACAAAATTTCTCGTCCCGCCCTCGGTTAAAGTAATTTCGGTTCAACTACCTAATCTTCAACTCACGACGAATTTTAGAAATCATTTTTTTACTTAATGAAATAAAGTAAATTTTGTTTTTAAATTCACACAAAACTTAAATTTAAAAAGCATATTAATTTCATATAAAACCTACAAAATAAAAAAAAATCAGAATGGGGGGAGAAAACTAGTTCTTTAGTGTCTGCTAGCGGAAAAGACCAATCGAATTCCATTCTCAGAACTACACGAGAACAGAACAACTAACTCCAAATAGCATTTTCTTTTTAAAATATTTGAATCTCCTCACACTTAGGTAGATGTGATGTCGAAATTGTGATTAACTTCATCGTCAATTTCTCTTGGACCATAATCAACTTGCATATCTGTGACTTTTGCTTTAAGCCAGTGACCAGCTTTTTCCGTAATATCCACAAATTCAACTAGCTTCGCCTTTTCTTTAGGCGACAGATTGGATACTAACCGGTTATATAACTTAAAGTTTCCCTTACTTTTAGCATCAATAACCCGTTTAAAAAGTTTCTTCATTGAACTGTTAATAACGAGGTTATTTAATTTCGTATCAACTATGGGGTTCTTTATTATCAAGTCATCATTAGGTGTTACTTCATTTTCCCCACACTTAGGCGTTCTATTATTGTTAAGCATTGCCGTTGGAGTTGGTAAAACAACATGGTTATTACCAATCGTTTTTGTTGGTTCAACGGTTTTGGTTGGTGGAGATTTAGACTTTCGAATAATAAAGGTGATCGATTTTTCATCATTACTAAGTGTCATTCTACCGTTTCTTACATCAAAGAACGCCCCGGTGGACGCTAAGAATGGTCGACCTAAAATTAGAGGAATGTTTGGTTCCTCTTCTATGTCAATGATAATGAATTCGACTAGAAAGGTTAAATTGCCTACTTGAACGGGTAGGTTGTCAGCAATTCCAACTGGGTGCTTAATGGTTTGATCAAGGAGTCGAACACTCATATCCGTTGGAGTTAACTCACCTACACCTAATCTCTTATATAATGAAAGAGGCATAACACTCACACTTGAACCTAAATCTGCTAGTGCATCATACATGACACAGTCACTAAGTAGACAAGGAATAATAAATTCACCCGGATCACCTACCCTAGGTGGAGGATTTGGTGGAACTGTCTTCACCGGGTTTACTTCTACTGTTTTTGTTTCTTGCACTTTTTTATTCTTCTTCTTCTTCTTTCCAGAGGTATCACAAACTTTATTACCTATTACTTGCTCATACTCAACTCCTTTTCTTGGAAACGGGATGGGTGGTCTGTATGGTGCCACCACTGGCTTTACATACTCGGGTGGTGGTGGTGGTGTAACTTCTTCACTGTTACTTACATCTAAAACCTCCCCATCTTCTGATGCTGGTTTTTCAGAATTTGTTGAAACCATATTAACATTTTCATTCCGAGGATTTACTTCAGTATTACTTGGTAGCTTTCCTTGTTTCCTTTCACTCATCAATCTAACAAGAGTACCTACTTGTTTTTCTAGATTCAAAATAGAAGCTTGTTGAGTTCTTAATGACTGATCAAACCTATCATTTGTTTGGGTTTGAGATGTAATAAATTGTGTTTGAGATTCAACTAGCTTTGCCATCATTTCTTCTAGATTTGGCTTTTTCTCTTCGATTTGTTGTGGTGGTTTATACAAGCCATGTCTTTGTTGATTGAAAGTGTTGTTTTGAGTTGGTTGGTTATTCGAACCTTGTTGGTTATACGAGTTATTGTTGGGTCCATTTGGATTGTAAAGAATGTTTTGATTTTGATTGAAGTTCAGCTTTGGCGGTTGATAATTATTCTGATAACTATTTTCCAGCCTTTGGTTTATGTAGACAACATTCTCACGTTGTTCCATCGTTTGTTCAATGTGACAGTCTTTCATTAAGTGTGGTCCACCGCATTGCTCACAATTGATTCGTATTGCGTGAATATCTTTATTCATCTTTTCCATTCGTCTCTCGAAAGCATCTATTTTTGCGGAAACGGAATCAAAGTTATGGCTAGAATCGGCTCTAGCCGCTTTAGATGAACGATATATATCTTTCTCTTGGTGCCACTCATGAGAGTGGGAGGCTGTGTTATCAATAATTTTGTAAGCTTCAGTTGCGGTTTTCTTCATAATGGAACCACCAGCTGTTATGTCGATGTCTTTTCGTGTAGCAACGTTGACACCTTGGTAGAATATTTGTACTATTTGATAAGTGTCTAAACCGTGTTGAGGACATCCTCTCAACAACTTTCCAAATCTTGTCCACGCCTCATATAGAGTTTCATTTGACTTTTGTGTGAACGTAACAATTTCTCCTTGAAGTCTCACGGCTTTAGATGCCGGAAAGAATCTTTTAAGAAATTTCTCAACTAAAACATCCCATGTGTCAATCGCCCCTTCAGGTAACGATTCTAACCAATCTTTGGCTTCTCCCTTTAAAGTCCAGGGAAACAACATGAGATAGATCTGTTCATCCTCAACTTCTCGGATTTTGAATAGTGTACAGATCCTATTAAACGTACGAAGATGTTCGTTTAAATCTTCCTTCGGCGCACCACTATATTGGCACTGATTAGTTACCATGTGTAGGATTTGTCCTTTGATTTCATAATCTGGCGCATTAATGTCTGGCTTAATAATGGCGTGACCTTGGCCCGTGCGTGTGGCTCTCATTCGGTCTTCCATACTTAGAGGTTCCAGATTTTCCATAATTGAATTTGTTGAATACGAATCACTAGAAGATTCTGATTTAATGGTTTGTGGTTCGGGAGGAATGATTAGTGGTTCTGGATCTTGGAATTGTCCCTGAATATTCTCCGGATTCTCAATTGTGAGGTCGGGTTCAAAAAATGGATTATCGGAAATTTGAACTGAAGTACTTGGTCGACTGGATGACGATTCTAAAGAAAAATCAACGGCGGTTATATTTGCTAAATGTCTTGATCTAGTTACAGGTGGTGAACGTACAAAAGGTGATGAACGTCTTGCTCGGTGCATTCACTGAATATCCTATTAGTTTTTAAAAGGAAAGAAAAATTATAATAAGTTATCCAATTAATAGACTTTTCTGATTTTGCCCACGTTTCGAATAGCCAAAAGATGCAGCAGAGGGGCAGGATTCGTTTGGTCTCAATATAATTGAGTACTGTTTGGCTCCAATAACCCGGTCCACGTACAAATCCAACTATTACTACGAACCAGAAAATTTTGATGTCTATCAATTTAACCACTTAAAATAAATTTTCGTAATTTTAAGAAATTTAGATAAGAAGTAGAATAAAAATCTTATCCTAAAACTAGAATAGCGAGAAATAAGAGAGAAAAAGAGTTCGTCGAAAAAGGTCGAAAAAGAAAAAAATGGTTGAAAAATAAAAGGTGACGGAAAAATAAAAGAAACTTAAAAAAAAAAAATACTTGACTAACCTAACCTTATTACTACAACTAACTTAAAATTATAATCGCAAATTGAAATTACTAATTGGAATGATAATTGATACATAGTAAAAGGTCTAAAAATATTAAAGCTTACAGGAAAAACTAAATCCCAAATGGAAATAACTTAAAAAGAAACTAAAACTTAAAAAGGCGTCGCAAAATTCTAAAGTACCTAAATCTTAGTCTAAAGAAAAAGCACTTAAGGAATTCTACGGCAAAGCCTAAAAATCTAGGAGTAAAAATGACTATGGCAAAAACTAAGTTTAAAATTAAATATGAGCTAAAAATACAAAAGTTACGCTACAATGATTAAAAAAAGGACAAAATATAAAAATATACAAAAAGTTGTAAAAAGTACAATTTTTATAAAAATATTATTTTTATATTATTTATTTAATAAAACTACTAATTTTATAATTTAATTAAACTTATTTAAACTAAAATATAAATTAAATAAAACTTAAATGAAAATAAAACTTAATTATAATATTAATTAGGGTTAATAATAATAATAATAATTAATAATCCGTAATAAATGCTGAATTAGGGCTTCTGTCCGTGTGTCAGGTACCCTCCGCGACTTGCGGTAATTAAAACTTCAAACCTCGCGACTCGCGGGGTTCCAAAATTCAGATGACAGCTTATTTCTTCAACGCGTTTTTCTTTATTTATTTATTTATTTATTTTATTTTCTGTTTTCTGTTTTTTCTATATATAAAAGATATTTAATAAAACTTATATTTTTATAAATTAAAATAAGAATAAAGAAACTTATAAAACTTAAATATTTAACAAAATCTTAAAAATACTTATATTTTTATTTTTCTTTTTATATTTTCGAATATTTAAAACGTATTTTTACAAAAACGAATTTTTAATAGAAGTAAGCTAAAATTTTTTTTTATATATTAGCGTTGCGCTTTCGGCGTTTAAGAGTGTCCCCGGCAGCGGCGCCAAAAACTTGATGATGTAGCGTGAGGGTACGAAATAGTATTATTTTTACTAGGAAATACTACAAAATATGACACAAATTTTATTAATTTACGGATGGGATATACCTAAACCTTGCTACAACACTATAGGCAGTGTACCTAATCGTAGAGTAGTGTAGTTTTTAGTAAGTCCGGTTCGTTCCACAGGGAGCTAGTGATTACGTACTATATTTTTATAAAACTATATTTATATAAATATATATATATATATATAAGTAGTAATATTATTATAAAAGGGGGGTTTTTACCGTTTAATGACCGGATTGTCGATTTTATATTTTTAAGCGTAAAGATAAATGACAATAATTAAAGTGCGTAAAATAAATAAATGACGATAAATAAAATAACAATAAATAAAATTGCGATAGAATATGAAATAAAAGGATTATGCTTATTTAAACTTCCGTAATCATGATGTTTGACGTTTTGATTTTAATTAATTGTTACTCGGGTTAATTGTCCTTTGTCATGGTTTATTTGATACCTATCTGGTTTTTATCCATAATAGTCCATCGGTCATAAATATAAAGTGCGAGTGTCCTCGTCAAATTACGCTTATACCCGAAGTCAAATATTCCAACTAATTAAGGATTTAAACTGTGACGCAGTTATCACTTCTGTCAACAATTACACCAGTTATCACTGTATGTAATCTACCCCTGTTTTGATTAGATATGAATATTAATTTACCCACTTGATCAGTTTGAATAATCAATTACCCAACCCGAATAATTAATTAAATGATTATAATAGATTCAATATGAACGTCACTAAATAGGACAACCATAATCATTATTAATTATTAGGATAATTAATTTGAAGATAGGTTCGACAGACTCCAATGAGTTGTCACTCAATTAGACAATACCCCCCATCTATTAATAGTCAATAGTCCAATTTCCACAAGTGTCGGTCTTTTGCCCAAACCTTAATTATGGTACAAAGTCCAATTACCCAATTTTAGTAATTAGCCCAACATCATGATTACTTCGTTTTAAATAAGCATAATAATAACTTAGCTACGAGACATTAATATAAAAAGGTTGAACATAACTTACAATGATTAAAAATAGCGTAGCGTTACACGGACAGAATTTCGACTTACACAATCAAACGATCTCTATCATAAATCTTATTATTATCATAATTTAAAATTAAAATTAAGATTATTGTTATATCTTATTACATTAACATTATGATAGAGATTTTTAGATATTGATATTGATAATAGATTTTTAGGATAGAAAAAGGGATGCTTTTAAATTGATCGATAATCATCGCCTTTTATAGGCAAAATATGAAATTGAATTTTCATTTACGACCCCTGAACTATGCTAAATTAACAATTTTTTATTATTTAATATTATTCTTATTATGAATTATTTAAATATTATATTATATTCTTGTGCATAGTTGACTTGTACTTTCAGCTCCGTTGCGTCGAGCGTTGAAAGTTGGTTCATGCCTCGGTTCCGGATTTTCGAACGTCCTTGCGTACTATTTTATATCGTGTACTTTGCGTTTTGTAACTTGTACTCTTGTCATTTTTAGACGTTCTTCATCAATAATTTGAACCTTTTTAATTGTATCTTGTACTTTTGAGCTTTTTGGACCTTTTTGTCTTCAATTTGTCGAATCTGCCTTTTGTCTTCGCACTTATTTAATATAAACGAATATCACTTGAAAATGGAACAATTGCAACTAAAATCTTGTCTTTCTTGGGGGATAATGCTATGAAATATATGTTCCTTTTTAGCCTTATCAATGGGCTCTGGAAGAGTCATTTTAAATGATTTCTTCCTTTTTGCTAGTTTTCTTGAAGAAGCAGCAATAGATGTGGCCACGGTTTGAGAAGCAGTCAAATGTGGAATTTTGGCTATCCTTTCACGATAAGCCTTTTGCTTCTATTTGTACTCTTGACATTGGTGAACAAGTTACTCTTTCTACCATAGTTGTAGCATTTTCTCAATTTTGGCTTTGGTTACTGGTTGGGGTAGATTATATAGGAGTCTGGTTCTGCTGCTGGTTGTTATAAGTAAAAGCCAGTAGCAGCTGGTCTAGCTTTACAGCCAGCAACTGAGTCATGGATGACTTAGCAGATGACTCCTCACTCTTGGTCATTTTACCTTTTCCCTTAAGGGAAACTTTCAGTTTGGAACCAGCACCATCGTAGTGGTTGATTACTGCTTTGCATTAGTCTTTTGGTTTGACAGTATGGGAAGACTCAGTTGACCTAACAGATGAATTAACATATGCTTGATCTAGAGATACTGGTCGACCAGCAGGGATATCAGTAGTGGCTCAACAGTTTTTGAACATAGAGAAATTGGGTGGGGGGAGGGGGGGGGAGGGGGGGGGAGGGGGAGGAATTAACCAGCTTAGAGTTTCTTTTATTATTTTCAGTAATCTCATTTTTAATCTTACGTTCTTTTGGAGACATGTAGTTAATACTGGAGGGGTCAGTAGTCTCATCATTTGAGGTACCAGCTTCTCGAGATCCCGCAATGGAAGTGGGAAAGGATAACGATGGATTTTATCACCAAGCTACCAAAAACGACGGGCGGTTATGATACCATTTGGGTTATTGTTGACCGTCTCACCAAATCCGCACACTTCCTTGCCATGAAAGAAACGGACAAAATGGAGAAACTTGCACAACTTTACATTAAGGAGATCGTAGCCCGACACGGTGTACCTTTATCGATTATCTCCGACCGAGATGGCCGTTTCGTTTCTAGATTTTGGCGTACTTTGCAAGAAGCATTGGGAACGCGTTTAGACATGAGCACCGCATATCATCCTCAAACCGATGGACAAAGCGAACATACAATTCAAACCTTAGAGGACATGTTACGAGCTTGCGTGGTTGATTTCGGAAAAGCTTGGGACAAGCACTTACCTCTCGCCGAATTCTCCTACAACAATAGTTATCACGCGAGTATTAACGCCGCACCATTCGAAGCATTATATGGCCGAAAATGTCGTTCTCCTCTTTGTTGGGCCGAAGTAGGTGACAAACAAATCACCGGTCCCGAACTTATTCATGAAACAACCGAGAAGATCGTTCAAATCCGAGATAGGCTTCGGACGGCCCGGAGTCGTCAAAAGAGTTATACCGACAAACGACGCAACGACCTCGAATTTCAAGTCGGTGACCGAGTAATGTTAAAAGTCGCACCTTGGAAAGGTGTAATTTGTTTTGGGAAACGCGGGAAGCTAAATCCGCGGTATATTGGTCCTTTCGAAATCTTGGAGCGTATTGGCACCGTTGCTTATCGTTTAGATCTTCCGCCTCAATTGAACTCCGTTCATCCTACCTTCCATGTATCTAACTTGAAAAAGTGTTTTGCCGAACCCGATATCGTCATCCCTCTCGAAGAACTTACTATTGATGACAAACTTCATTTTGTGGAGGAACCGGTTGAAATTGTGGACACCTCCGTCAAGACATTGAAACAAAGCCGAATCCCAATTGTCAAGGTTCGTTGGAATGCCAAAAGAGGACCCGAGTTTACTTGGGAAAGACAAGATCAAATGCAAAGGAAGTATCCTCATCTATTCGTGAATTCGGAAACGCAAGATCTCGAGGAAGAAACAACGACTACTACGCCTACTTAAATTTCGGGACGAAATTTCTTTTAAGGAGTAGGTAATGTAACATGCCGCCTTTTTCCATTTACTTTTCCGTTATACTAATATAAAGTCCGTTATATGTTTATAACATCTCCCGTTGATACGCGTTTTAAATTATCTCGTTTAGGTAATTCCCGCACCCGAACGAAAGTTGAGGGACTAAACTTGACAAGGGATCAAACCCTTGACTAGGTCAAAGGGTCAAACCCCTTTCACCCATTCATTATCATCTCCATCTCTCTCTCTTTCTCTCTAGCAAGAACACACACCCATTTACCAAATTCATTCAATCATCATCTAAATTCGATCTAGGAGGCTTACAACAAAATAAACTACATATTTGTGATCCTCTCTTCATCCTCTTCATTTTGGTACCAACTTCATCTCATTTGGGTAACTTTCTAAAATCACTAGATTTTGTGTTCTTGATGTTTTTAACTTATAAAAGTGTTAATTAGTGTCTATGGCTCAAGTCTAACATGAATATATGATTTATATGCTCGATCTCGTTGTTTTAGTGTAACTAGCATGAACTTGAATTTTGGTGTGTTGTTCTTGAATTTAGGATGATCATATGTTGTTAGATGTTAAATGTTGATATTTTAATTGTGTTACTAGCATCACTAGCTTCAATTTGATGTGTAGTTTGCCTTAGAAAACTTCATGAACTTGATTATTGATTTTGGTGAATTTGGGTTAGGGTTTGATGAACTTGAAATGGACTTTTGATGCATTGAATGCCATGAATTATTATTGGTAAGTGTTTAGTTGGATTGTATGCTTGATTACCTTCGAAACGGCATATCATTCATGTAAATTGGTTGCCCGAATCATTGAATTGCATTTATGAACTTGTATGCGGTTAATGTTAAGCAT
The DNA here is from genome assembly GCF_046630445.1 of Rutidosis leptorrhynchoides. Classification (NCBI taxonomy): domain Eukaryota; kingdom Viridiplantae; phylum Streptophyta; class Magnoliopsida; order Asterales; family Asteraceae; genus Rutidosis; species Rutidosis leptorrhynchoides. Next base: position 185,948,138 of record NC_092337.1, on the reverse strand, counting down.
TAGATGCGGTTTTGGTTATTGTAATAGGTAGATTGATTGATGAAATGTGTTTAGTTGTTTTCCTCGTCAAATTACCTTCCCAACGGTATAAGATACTTGTCTTGATTGTTTGCGGATCATAAATGGTGATTGTTTGAAGTTAGGTTCGTGCATAAAACTTAAAAACTGCCAGAATTCTCTGCACAGGTAATGGCGCGGCGCGCCATATACCCGCGCGGCGCGCCAAAGTGGTCTGTCCAATTTTGTCGATTTTTGAATAATGTTTGCTATGCTACGCACCCCCGATCAACATGAAACTTGGCCAACATGCTCATATATGATTTCTAAGCTCAGGAAAATAGTTCGGGACCCGACCCGACCCCGTTGACTTTTTCGTTGACTTTGACCGACCAAAGTTTGACTTTTTGTCAAACTTAACCAAATGATTATGCAACCTTCCTAACTTGTTTATATACTTGTATCTTGCATGAAACTTGACAATTTGATTTCACATGCTACATAATCGAGTCGTAACGAGCCATAGGACTAATTGAACATCTTTGACCTATCGTGTTTACCGTTATTGATACGACCTATTTGTTTAGGTCAAGACTAGCACTATCCTTCGCACACGTTATTTTGTGAAGTACTTTTCGTACGTGCACTCAAGGTGAGATCATAGTCCCACTTTTACTCTTTTTGAACTTACAATTGGGATGAGAAAACATAAACATTTCTTTTACTAAGTGAACACAAGTACAGGAAAACAAACATTCTACATACGAGTTTAGAACAAAATCCGCAATTCGATTATCATTAGTTACACTTTCCGGGTGTAAGCGAGAACTTATGTTGTATGGATCCATATGGGTTTGACAAACCCTCATTCAAACGGTTCGCTACCGTTTACGAATGAAATATATTTTCGTGAAACAGTGTATGTTCTAACACTATTGTGATGGGGTTCTATGGAAGGAAAGTTAAGCATTGATAATTGGGTGCTCGTGAAACAAACTTTTGGAATGTATTACTATTATATCAATGTTACAAATCTTGTGGTTCATTAGTACTTACTTACTTAAACCTATGATTTCACCAACGTTTTCGTTGACAGATTTCTATGTTTTTCTCAGGTCCTTGAACATTTGTGTGATACATGCTTCCGCTCATTACTTTTGATACTTGTTTGGATGTCGAGTATACATGCATAGTTGGAGCGTCTTTTGACTACTTTTAAATTGTGTCGCATAAGTTTCATTTGTACTTAAAACTTTGTATCGTAACTTGTGGTGGAATTATTCTTGTAAACTTGGAACAATCTTTACATTTGAAATGAATGCGACATATCTTTTGGTCAAACGTTGTTTTAAAGACTTATGACCATGTAACGGGACCTAAGTAGACGGCGCCGTCAATGATGATTTTGTTGGGTCGCTACAGATGGTATCAGAGCGTTGGTTGTAGGGATTTAGAGTTCATTGGTGTCAACCTCGAGTCATAGGGTACATTGGTGAGTCTAGACTACAACCGGCATATAGACTTGAAGTAGGAATTACTTGACTACTTGTGCATTTATACTCGAACGCTTCTACTCATATCTACTCTTAGTTCATCTTAATCTCACGTTGTTTAATTTGATTGACATGCCACCTTGACTTTATAGAATAATGTCGAATGCACATATGAATCAGGGTAATATAATTGCCGGGATTATATTACGGTGACTCATATGAACGTTCCGACATTATGGCATAAAGAATTTAAGGCGAGTCGAGGAAAAACTTCTCTTTATCTTTATTCTATATCACGGTTAGTATTATTGAGAATACTAATCAATGATATTCTTGTGTCTTGAAGGAACAATGGCTCCTCGTCGTGTACGCCGCAATGAAACTCCCGAACAAGCTCTCGAACAGATGATAGCCACCGCCGTAGATGCGGCCATGGCCGGTCACTCATCCAACAACAACAATAATAACAACCACAACAACAACAACAACAACAACAACAACAACAACGGAGCTGGAAACTCAAACGAGGGGTGCTCCTATAAAGCTTTCATGGGGTGCAAACCTCACACTTTTGATGGAACCGGGGGACCGGTCGTGCTCACCCGATGGTTTGAGCAAACGGAAGCTGTCTTTAGCATAAGCAGTTGTCGGGACCAAGACAAGGTCAAATACTCCACTCACACCTTTGCCGGTGTCGCTCTTACATGGTGGAATACTTATGTACAATCGGTGGGTACCGATGAAGCTCACGCCCTCTCTTGGGCCGACTTGAGGGAAAAGATGATTGTCGAATATTTCCCTCGTGAAGAAACCCGAAGGCTCGAACAAGAGCTAAGAACTTTAAAGGCGATCGGAAATGATCTCAAGGCTTACAATCAACGATTTTCCGAACTAGCCTTGATGTGCCCAAATCTTGTGAACCCCGAAGCTTTAAGGGTTGAACTTTACATGGATGGTCTTCCAAAGAGTATCAAACACTGAGTAATGTCATCCAAACTCACTAATCATCAAGAAGCTTTGAACATGGCCTGCAAATTGATAGAAACGGTTGACGAAATCGTAGTTCCGGCACCTAAGGCCGAGGATAAATCGGGAGGCAACAAAAGAAAGTGGGAACCCTCCCAATCAAGCAACAACAGCTTTGCTAAGAAGCCTTACACCTCCGACGGCAAGAAGGGTTATGCCGGAAATCTACCTCTTTGCAACAAATGCAACAAACATCACTTTGGCGAATGTAGTAAGCTAATTTGCCATCGGTGCCAAGGAATTGGTCATAAGGCCAACAATTGTAAAAGTGCCACTCCCGTCGCTCGAAAGTGGCCCAATGCACCAAAAACGGGCACTTGTTATGAATGTGGCCAAACGGGCCATTATAGAAATGCATGCCCAAAGAAGAAAGATAACCCCAACACGCGCGGCCGAGCTTTCAACATCAACACCGCGGAAGCCCGGGATGACACTGAACTAGTCACGGGTACGTTTCTTCTCAACAATTCTTATGTCTCTTGCTTATTCGATTCAGGTGCCGATAAATGCTTTGTATCTAAGACTTTGACTCATTCTTTTAGCACTCCACCTCTTCCATTAGATACCACTTATACCATTGAAGTGGCTAACGGGAAACTATTAAGTGCCGACACATATTACCGGGGGTGTACGATAAACATTTTGGGTAAAGAATTTGAAATTGACTTGATACCCATGGAACTAGGAAGCTTTGATGTAATAATCGGTATGAATTGGTTAGTCAAAACGAAATCTCACATCCTTTGTGATCTTAACGCAATCCGAATTCCTATCGAGAATGGTGAACCTTTGATTGTTTATGGCGATAAGAGTTGCACCAGACTCAACCTCGTTTCGTGCCTTAAAGTTAGAAAACTACTCCGTAAGGGTTGTTTTGCGATCCTTGCCCACGTTAAGAAAGTCGAGCCCTATGATAAGCATATCGATGATGTGCCAATTGTTAGTGACTTTTCCGATGTATTTCCCGACGAATTGCCGGGTCTTCCACCTCATCGACCGGTAGAATTCCAAATCGATCTTATTCCGGGAGCCGCACCCGTAGCACGTGCACCATATAGACTCGCTCCATCCGAAATGCAAGAATTGCAAAGTCAAATCCAAGAACTACTTGATCGTGGTTTTATCCAACCTAGCCATTCACCTTGGGGTTCTCCGATTTTGTTTGTTAAAAAGAAAGACGGATCCCTACGAATGTGCATTGATTATCGTGAACTAAATAAATTGACGGTTAAGAACCGATATCCTCTTCCTCGCATCGATGACCTCTTTGATCAACTACAAGGGTCTTGTGTATATTCGAAAATCGATCTCCGCTCGGGTTATCATCAATTAAGGGTTAAGGGGGAAGATGTCTCCAAAACCGCTTTCCGAACTCGTTATGGTAGTTATGAATTTCTTGTAATGCCATTTGGTCTCACTAATGCACCGGCGGTGTTCATGGATCTTATGAACCGCGTGTGCAAACCGTATCTTGACAAATTCGTTATCGTGTTCATCGATGATATTTTAGTCTATTCAAAAAGCGAAGAAGAACACGAGGAACACCTCCGACTTGTGCTTGAACTTTTAAGACAAGAACAACTCTATGCCAAATTCTCCAAGTGTGAATTTTGGTTAAAGGAAGTTCAATTTCTTGGTCATGTTGTAAGTGATCAAGGTATTAAAGTCGATCCCACGAAAATCGAAGCCATTAGTAAATGAGAGACTCCTACTACTCCTACTCACATTCGTCAATTCTTGGGTCTCGCCGGGTACTATCGTAGATTCATCGAAAACTTCTCTTTGGTTGCACGTCCTCTAACCACATTGACTCACAAGGGAAAGAAATTCATTTGGGCGACCGAACATGAATCCGCATTCCAAATCTTGAAAACGAAGCTAACCACCGCTCCTATCTTGTCACTTCCCGAAGGCAATGATGACTTTGTTGTATATTGCGATGCCTCGAAACATGGTTTTGGGTGTGTATTGATGCAACGAACGAAAGTCATTGCTTATGCTTCTCGACAACTCAAAATTCATGAACGAAACTATACGACACATGATCTCGAACTCGGAGCCGTTGTCTTTGCACTTAAAATGTGGAGACACTATCTTTATGGAACCAAGAGTACTATCTTCACCAATCACAAAAGCCTTTAACACATCTTCGATCAAAAGCAACTAAACATGAGACAACGACGGTGGATTGAAACTTTGAACGATTACGATTGCGAGCTTCGTTACCATCCCGGGAAGGCAAATGTAGTAGCCGATGCCTTAAGTCGAAAAGAAAGAGCGGTGCCTCTTCGTGTCCGAGCTTTAAACATCACCATTCACACCAACCTTAATAGCCAAATTCGGGTAGCCCAAGATGAGGCTCTCAAGGATGAAAACCTTTCACACGAGCTCTTGAACATTCTCGTCTCTCGATTCGAAATTAGGGAGACCGGACTCCGATATTACGCCGGAAGGATTTGGGTGCCTAGTTATGGGGACCTACGAAGCCTTATTTTAGATGAAGCCCATAAGTCACGATACTCGATTCACCCCGGTGCCAATAAGATGTACCACGACCTTAAACAACTATATTGGTGGCCGAACATCAAAAGAGACGTAGCTACTTATGTTTCCAAGTGTTTGACATGTTCCAAAGTCAAAGCCGAACACCAAAGACCGTCCGGACTACTTCAACAACCCGAGATCCCGCAATGAAAGTGGGAAAGGATAACGATGGATTTTATCACCAAGCTACCAAAAACGACGGGCGGTTATGATACCATTTGGGTTATTGTTGACCGTCTCACCAAATCCGCACACTTCCTTGCCATGAAAGAAACGGACAAAATGGAGAAACTTGCACAACTTTACATTAAGGAGATCGTAGCCCGACACGGTGTACCTTTATCGATTATCTCCGACCGAGATGGCCGTTTCGTTTCTAGATTTTGGCGTACTTTGCAAGAAGCATTGGGAACGCGTTTAGACATGAGCACCGCATATCATCCTCAAACCGATGGACAAAGCGAACGTACAATTCAAACCTTAGAGGACATGTTACGAGCTTGCGTGGTTGATTTCGGAAAAGCTTGGGACAAGCACTTACCTCTCGCCGAATTTTCCTACAATAATAGTTATCACGAGAGTATTAACGCCGCACCATTCGAAGCATTATATGGCCGAAAATGTCGTTCTCCTCTTTGTTGGGCCGAAGTAGGTGACAAACAAATCACCGGTCCCGAACTTATTCATGAAACAACCGAGAAGATCGTTCAAATCCGAGATAGGCTTCGGACGGCCCGGAGTCGTCAAAAGAGTTATACCGACAAACGATGCAACGACCTCGAATTTCAAGTCGGTGACCGAGTAATGTTAAAAGTCGCACCTTGGAAAGGTGTAATTCGTTTTGGGAAACGCGGGAAGCTAAATCCGCGGTATATTGGTCCTTTCGAAATCTTGGAGCGTATTGGCACCGTTGCTTATCGTTTAGATCTTCCGCCTCAATTGAACTCCGTTCATCCTACCTTCCATGTATCTAACTTGAAAAAGTGTCTTGCCGAACCCGATATCGTCATCCCTCTCGAAGAACTTACTATTGATGACAAACTTCATTTTGTGGAGGAACCGGTTGAAATTGTGGACACCTCCGTCAAGACATTGAAACAAAGCCGAATCCCGATTGTCAAGGTTCGTTGGAATGCCAAAAGAGGACCCGAGTTTACTTGAGAAAGACAAGATCAAATGCAAAGGAAGTATCCTCATCTATTCGTGAATTCGGAAACGCAAGATCTCGAGGAAGAAACAACGACTACTACGCCTACTTAAATTTCGGGACGAAATTTCTTTTAAGGAATAGGTAATGTAACATCCCGCCTTTTTCCATTTACTTTTCCGTTATACTAATATAAAGTCCGTTATATGTTTATAACATCTCCCGTTGATACGCGTTTTAAATTATCTCGTTTAGGTAATTCCCGCACCCGAACGAAAGTTGAGGGACTAAACTTGACAAGGGATCAAACCCTTGACTAGGTCAAAGGGTCAAACCCCTTTCACCCATTCATTATCATCTCCATCTCTCTCTCTTTCTCTCTAGCAAGAACACACACCCATTTACCAAATTCATTCAATCATCATCTAAATTCGATCTAGGAGGCTTACAACAAAATAAACTACATATTTGTGATCCTCTCTTCATCCTCTTCATTTTGGTACCAACTTCATCTCATTTGGGTAACTTTCTAAAATCACTAGATTTTGTGTTCTTGATGTTTTTAACTTATAAAAGTGTTAATTAGTGTCTATGGCTCAAGTCTAACATGAATATATGATTTATATGCTCGATCTCGTTGTTTTAGTGTAACTAGCATGAACTTGAATTTTGGTGTGTTGTTCTTGAATTTAGGATGATCATATGTTGTTAGATGTTAAATGTTGATGTTTTAATTGTGTTACTAGCATCACTAGCTTCAATTTGATGTGTAGGTTGCCTTAGAAAACTTCATGAACTTGATTATTGATTTTGGTGAATTTGGGTTAGGGTTTGATGAACTTGAAATGGACTTTTGATGCATTGAATGCCATGGATTATTATTGGTAAGTGTTTAGTTGGATTGTATGCTTGATTACCTTCGAAACGGCATATCATTCATGTAAATTGGTTGCCCGAATCATTGAATTGCATTTATGAACTTGTATGCGGTTAATGTTAAGCATTAGATGCGGTTTTGGTTGTTGTAATAGGTAGATTGATTGATGAAATGTGTTTAGTTCTTTTCCTCGTCAAATTACCTTCCCAACGGTATAAGATACTTGTCTTGATTGTTTGCGGATCATAAATGGTGATTGTTTGAAGTTAGGTTTGTGCATAAAACTTAAAAACTGCCAGAATTCTCTGCACGGGTAATGGCGCGGCGCGCCATATACCCGCGCGGCGCGCCAAAGTGGTCTGTCCAATTTTGTCGATTTTTGAATAATGTTTGCTATGCTACGCACCCCCGATCAACATGAAACTTGGCCAACATGCTCATATATGATTTCTAAGCTCAGGAAAATAGTTCGGGACCCGACCCGACCCCGTTGACTTTTTCGTTGACTTTGACCGACCAAAGTTTGACTTTTTGTCAAACTTAACCAAATGATTATGCAACCTTCCTAACTTGTTTATATACTTGTATCTTGCATGAAACTTGACAATTTGATTTCACATGCTACATAATCGAGTCGTAACGAGCCATAGGACTAATTGAACATCTTTGACCTATCGTGTTTACCGTTATTGATACGACCTATTTGTTTAGGTCAAGACTAGCACTATCCTTCGCACACGTTATTTTGTGAAGTACTTTTCGTACGTGCACTCAAGGTGAGATCATAGTCCCACTTTTACTCTTTTTGAACTTACAATTGGGATGAGAAAACATAAACATTTCTTTTACTAAGTGAACACAAGTACAGGAAAACAAACATTCTACATACGAGTTTAGAATAAAATCCTCAATTCGATTATCATTAGTTACACTTGCCGGGTGTAAGCGAGAACTTATGTTGTATGGATCCATATGGGTTTGACAAACCCTCATTCAAACGGTTCGCTACCGTTTACGAATGAAATATATTTTCGTGAAACAGTGTATGTTCTAACACTATTGTGATGGGGTTCTATGGAAGGAAAGTTAAGCATTGATAATTGGGTGCTCGTGAAACAAACTTTTGGAATGTATTACTATTATATCAATGTTACAAATCTTGTGGTTCATTAGTACTTACTTAAACCTATGATTTCACCAACGTTTTCGTTGACAGATTTCTATGTTTTTCTCAGGTCCTTGAACATTTGTGTGATACATGCTTCCGCTCATTACTTTTGATACTTGTTTGGATGTCGAGTATACATGCATAGTTGGAGCGTCTTTTGACTACTTTTAAATTGTGTCGCATAAGTTTCATTTGTACTTAAAACTTTGTATCGTAACTTGTGGTGGAATTATTCTTGTAAACTTGGAACAATCTTTACATTTGAAATGAATGCGACATATCTTTTGGTCAAACGTTGTTTTAAAGACTTATGACCACGTAACGGGACCTAAGTAGACGGCGCCGTCAATGACGATTTTGTCGGGTCGCTACAATGCAGATATACACCAAGAAGTTGCAACCTTTTTTAGGTTAGCTAGCTGGTTTTTGACTTCTGTTGCTCCCGAGTGAAAAGATTGTAAAGCATAATTTTGGTTTTCAAGTTTTAAAATTTCACCAGTTAAGGTTTTGATTTCATTATATGTGCTTTTAAGTTTTTCATTTAAAGATTTGATTCCAGTTTTGAAAACTTCTTCACGTTTGCTGCCTCTGCAAGGATCAATTCTCAGATAGGCAAACATTTAAGCTTTTTCATCATCAGTATAAGTTTGAAAGTTTTCAGTTTTATACAGCATTTCAGATTTCCATTGAGGTAAGTCCCTTCTTTGATCTACTTTCCTCATATCATCTAGAAATGTACTACCATTCTCTTCCTCATCAATTTCTTTGGCCATTAAACACATCTTTCTGCCAGATGAATAACCAACACACTTCTTGAAACGACCCGTCCATATTACTATAAACGCAGTACGTTATTCATTGGTCCCATAGCAAGGTATTTGATCTCTATATGATACGTTTTAGAAAAATATTGCATTCGTTTCATAAAAAGCACACCATTATTATACATAATGCATGTTTTAAACAAGTGGGTGATTATTTAAGAAATAATCCCCATGATACATCGGTTACCAAATACTACACACATGACATAACTATCGAATATAATACATGACAAAGGTTTTATTAAATGCAACACTTCATTTAAACAAAAGCATGAGACTCCATACACAGCTTGCTCAGATAATGCAACAGCGAAAGACTTTCTTAAGGACATGAGAATAAACATGCTTAAATAGTCAACACAAAGGTTGGTGAGATATATAGGTTTAGCATCGATATAAATATAGACCACAAGATTTCATAGTTATAAATATATGTACACTCGCAAGTGTATAAAAGTATTCTATAAGTTGTTGAGGGCTTCGGTAACCATACTTAACCATAAATGTAGCATATTCCCTTTATTATGAAATCTCCCTACACTGTACCAAGTGTAGTAAAAACGAAGTACTATGCAACCGTTTACGATACTAGAGCCACTAGCCCGGTTGGGGTTGTCAAACCCGATAGATCTATCAATAGGATTCGCGCTTACATGTTCTTACAACATGTAAATATTAGTTACCAAGCTATTACGGAAGATATGCAAGGTGGTACAACTCAACATAGAATATATTTTAAGTACTTGTGTCCATAGCGTAAAATATAAAATGCATGTATTCTCATCCCAAAATATTTTTAGAGTTTAAAAATGGGACTATATACTCACGGTAGTAAAAGTATATTAATAATAAGTTTTCAGCTTATTAAAAATATGGCCGTCGTCCTTGGATTCACGAACCTATAACAATAATAATGATTTAGATAATAATACGACATGTGAATAAAATAAAACAAGTTCATAGAATACTTATATATTAATTTTTAACATTTTTATGTTAGTAGTCCTTTGTTAGTAGTCCAAAATAGTCCGAAATGTCCAACAGTTCAATAATCGGTATATATATAATCTTAGAATTACCCCACGACATATTGTATACGTATTGTCTTTGCATCAACCTAGAGACGTATTGTATACATATTGTCTTTGAATTTATCAAAACGTATTGTATACTTATTGTCTTATGATTTATCAAAACGTATTGTATACTTATTGTCATGGAATGTACCAAGATTATTATATATATATACAATCTCGGAATTAACTAAGATTATAATATTTTGTTATACTAATGATAAAATTTCCAAATATATATAGTATATAGGAAAATTTTGCGAGGATATGATTAATATAGTTTTTACAATATAAATTTCGTCCATACAACGTTAATTTTAGCAGATTTTGTTTTGCTCGCCAAATATTCATTACAACTCTGTTTAAAGTGAATCAAATTGCTATGGATTCCTTAAGAAGTTAATTTTTCAAAAACAATTCGAAAAGTTCAGCCCATGTATTAATATTCAGAGTTTTACCCTCTTTTTGTGCCGGTGGACAGATTTGGAAGAATCCCGGCACCCACCCAATATATGATTTTTGATAAAATACTTCCACTTTGTCTAAAATCATGAAAAAAATACTGAAAGTCTTATTTACATATATTAACATATTTCCAAAGTCTTAGCCTCGAACTCAAAGTCTAAGATAGGTTTTTAATTCCCAATCCAAAACAGCCCGCTTTTTACCGAATGGAGATTAAACGATATATGTTAAGTTTCAAGGTGTTCTTCATATGTACAAGTTATAAGTTTTTATATTAACTTAATATAACATCATAATACATATAAATAAGTGTTATTAGAGTTATGTTAGAAAGATTAGATTAGTTCTTCAAACAAGTTTAGAATCAACTAAACTATGTTCTAGTTTATAAACTCTTATATAGATAGCTATAAACATATGAATTGAACAAGAGTTGAAGTAGAGTTTTTACCTCAAGTTTAGAATGTAAAGTTGCTAGAAAGAAGTAGTAGAACAAAACTTGAGAGAGTTCTTGCAAGTGTGTGTGAAAATTGGAAGTAAAATTTAGAAAATGAATGTGTAAAAATGAGTTAGAAATGGTGGTTATTTATAGGCTTGAAAATTTAGTTTTTAGTGAAAATATCTAAGATAAGTTAAAATGTATTAAGTCATGGATGACATATTAAATTGATTAGGTCATGGATGACATATTACACAAATAATTGCAGATTTCTATTGGTATATACCAATAGTAGATATTTCTAGAAGCTGTGTATAATACGGGTAAAAATACCGTATGAATGCGAGTAGAATTCTTGAGGAAATTGAACGGAAATATGAGTATAGCTATCCTTTATATGTATTGGTATATTATAAAGTGTATTTAATACTTGTAAGGATGTATTTACACTCGTAATACTTTATATGTAAATACATTTTAACATAAGTTAATTACGTCGTTTAAATAGTAACACATATATTGTTCAAAAACTCTTTAAATTAAAACTCTTTATATATATATATATATATATATATATATATATATATATATATATATATATATATATATAATACTTTGTTAATATACATAATGAGATATTTAATTATCATATTTTCAAGTTAAATATATACAAATCCACATATATACACAATAATTAAACAATTAAATAATTAAATCAAGTTATGACGTTCGCGAATCGTTGGAATAAAAGGGTGACCAAAAGCTTGTGTAAAACTCTTTTCGGAGGTTCAAGACTTATTAAAATTCATTGCTTATCAAGTCGGAATAATTAAATCATGTAAATAGTATAATCAAGTAGTCGGAAAAATCCGGGTTGTTACAGTACCTACCCGTTAAAGAAATTTTGTCCCGAAATTTGATCGAGATCGTCATGGCTGACAATAAGTATGTTTTCATGACGAATACGAGTTGAAAATTAGAGTTTTATCATCAGTGAGTAATATGTATAAAACAATTCGATTATGTGAAGTGTATGAGTGAAGCTATCGCAAAATAGTGAAATGAGGAAAGTAAAGATTCGTCTTAACTTTTGACGTCGTCACGGTTGATTTTCGGATTAAAGAAAATCTTTGTAATCTTAATAAGATTTGATTCTTCGGTAATTAAGGAAATTAGAATTTTTCGATTAGGTGCGTAATCTGCCTCGATTGCTATGTCTGATATTTCACTATAAATTAACACCCCCCTTCGTTTCCTTATTTCCACATCTCTCATCTTCTATACTTTCTTCCTTAATTCATACTTCCAAAACATTCATCAATATGCACCATCCAGTTCTAATTCTTGATATATTCTTGACTATCACATCTGTCATTCTTCTTTTTTATCTACCACCAGAGGAATCTATTTACTTCTACTATGCTCTTGGGTTCATAGTATTTTTAGTTCTCCTGTGTCTTTATATTGTTATACGTATTGATACACATGGTTTGTAATTCTCTGTGTTGTTGTCGTGCTTATATTTCTCCTTATATTTCGGAGCTTCTGTGCTTGTGTATTGTCATTTACGGTTATTGCTCTCTTCCATTTGCTGTGATTTATACTCCTATTCCTATTTCGAAGCTTCATGCTTTTGTTTTCTCTTCTCGATTTTTAAGTAAAGCGAGTAATGGTACAGAATTCGTAGGTATGGAGTTTCAGATGAACATGACTAATGTTCTAAGAGAGAATTTATAATAGCACAATCTTGATTAGTCAAATTACCAGAATTCAAAAGAAAAGATAGAACTATCAAGAAAATATGTTCTTGATACGTTTAGAGATTAGGTAGAATGTAAGAGTCGTGTAACATAGAGCATGATGACGGTATGGTCTAGGAATCATCATGTTCCATTAGAAACTTAGCATGATGTACTATAATATAATTACGTTGATCAAGTGTCATTATATTATACTAACTCATGCTTCAATTCCCAACACTACTTCAAAAAAAAAACATTCATATTTTAAATTTTGAATTTTTCAGAGATTTAGAAACTAAAACAGTTTCCTTTATGACGCAACGCAGATAACGTGGAGAGTTAAATAATTTCGAACAAGAATAGTCATGAAGATATCTTCAGAAATATCGAGGATATTTATAATGAAAGATACGGTGATATCTTAGAATTTTAAAATATCTAAGATCAGAGGATGATGAAGAAAATTCTTCTGTACTGTTTTAGAATGCGTGAAGAGAATACATGCCTTCTGAAATTTCTATCAGAAATCGAATCATTGGGATTCTTTGGTTACAGGTTTAGTCCTTGTGATTTGTCCACATCCTCTTTCATGGTTTGCTCAATCTGTTTTTCAGTACCAGATTTTCTCTTGAGCTTTTCAACCTACCATTCTTTATCATCAAACTTTTGACTGTTAGTACTGTCTACAGTCCTAGCTGCTTCATCAGCTTTTTCAAAACTTCATAGTACTGATTCGTAGGCTGAAGTGCTATTCCAGATTTCAGAATTATAATTCCAGGAGATAACGTTATATGTATATGCAGAAATGATGTGAGATTCAAGAATAATTATTGATGCTTTCTGGGGTTTGGTATGGCAACTATTGTTACAAGATGTAGATGGGTACATGAGAAGGTTTTATAATGATCTTTCAGAGAGATTTAAGTCAAAGAGCAATAAAGTTGCTAGTAAGCTTACTACTAATGTGGTGGAATATAAAAGGTTCCCCGGTAACGATGGCCAAAAGACAACGTATATATCAAGGTTATAATAAGGCATCTCCGGATGAAAAGTCGAAGTTATCTTATTGGAGCTGTGACAAAATTCGCTATTTTGAAAAGGGATTGTAAAGTTATTTTGGGTAATTATAATGCTACAGGATCTGACACGGATACGTGTTGAACCTTTGCTTAGGTTCCAAGTGTCCTCCGGATGCATATCTATATGCATATATTCTTTGTATGTATCATGTGATTGGTTCATTCTCTCGATTGTTCCTTAGTTGAGGTGTTTTCAAGAATTTTGAAGGGTTTATACGCACGTTGTCATCGTCAATATCCGTATAATGAATTCGTCGTGAATCTTGAATGATACGAATATCTTTATGAGTTGAGTTTTGTGAATGAAAGTGATGTTCTAGTATAGTTTGAATTTAAAGTATGATTTTGAAGGATGTAGGAATCTAAGAGTGATGTCATCTGTTTAATCTTGAATTGAATTCTGATCTGTCAAAACCAGAATATGTAATTGAATTTGAATGAGAATGGTTGTTCTGGTTTCTATGAAAGAATGTATATTGTTGTAAAAGTAGTGAGTATGGTTAATGATTATTGAATCAGAATTGAAGAATGTACAGTATAACATATTAATTGTGAATTTGTATAATTCTTGAGTATTACCTACCCGTTAAAGTTTCACAAGTAATATTTTGTACAAGAGAATTTTTATTACAGTCTTTATGAAAATATATGTTTATATATTTTCTGCAGATGTAATATAGATTTAATGAGTTAATATACTATTAAACTCATTTGATTTTTGCTGGAGCTAGAATGAATAACCCCTAAAACTTTAGAGATTACATAATTTTTGCGGAGTATTTCTTCAACGTAAATGAAATTATGAATCAATACTTCATTATTCATTTTTATTGATATTTCCTTGGTGATTGATGTTGGTGTTCGTAGAATTCTTGTGAACTTCGCAAGACACGAATGACGTTTTCTAGAAAGTTTTGAGTACATCGAAAATGAAAGTGTGAAATCTAACACGTACTCGAACAATACACTTGGTTTATTATGAAATGGAATCTATTGAGTTGAAGCAGAGATTATAATTAATGATTGTTAAGTCATTAACGAAGGATGTACATCATAGCATATTAGTAATATGAATTAACCGAGTAGTATCTACCCTTTAACATTCACACCTAATAGCTTAGTACGAAAAGATATATTGTGGTTTAAAAACTCATATATATATAAAATATACATATAAATTTTTTTTCATAGGGAATGAGTTAATACTTCATAACTCGTTGATACAATATGCTCGTTCTTGATTTGTGATGATGTCGGTGATTATGGAACTGGCGGAGCTTGTGATGTTGTAGGTGCTAATGGTACTGGTGATGCGGTCGGTACTGCTGGTGCTGCTTGTATAATAAGTCTATTTTGTAACGCACGCACCATTCCTGTCAGGGTTTCTATTCTCCCCTCTATCACCTCCATCCATCCACTCATATTGATTTACGGTTATGATTAGAATAAATAATCTCTAAAACTTTAGAGATTACATAATCACTGTAGAATATTTCTCTGATGAAGTTATGAATCAATACTTCATCGTTTGATGTTGTTGGTATTCCTTGGTATCTACAGGGCGTATGACGTTGATGCTTGTGGGACAGATTGTGATGTTGGGTCTTGCGATGCAGATGTTGTTGGTGATGGTAATGGTACTGTTGGTGTGGATGCGGGTGGTGCAGTTGGTGCTTGTGGGGTATTCTCCAAAGCCACCACTCTAGCGCGAAGCTCGTTGACTTCTTCTATTACACCGGGATGATTATCGGTTCGGACGAGTGGATGAATAAGATCTAGAAGTTTAGAGAATATATAATCGTGGCGAGATACTTTGGAAATGAGGGTGAAATGGTGTTTCGGACTGGTTCGCCGGTAAATACTTCAGGTTCTTCGCCGAGAGGGAAATTTGGTGGGTAGAAAGGATTGCCTTCTTCTCCTCTCCATTGACTGAGTCGGCTACGAACCTATCCTAATCCATTCAGAATAGATGATGGCTAATCGGTTGATCCATTCCAGTTACACTGCTTTCGGATCTCAGGTGAATATCCATATCGGAATAGCTGACAGAATCCGATGAACTTGAACCAGTTGAAGGATCCATCTCGTACATAGTAGGGAAAAGATTTTTGAAATGAAATAAATTATAGGACTAGTTTGGTATTTCTCAATACATAATTTACATATGTATTTATAATACCAGAATCCCATAAGTTACGAAGGATTTTATGGAAGATGTTAGATAGAGTTTACTGTAATAGATATGCTTAAGATATGAAATTTGTATATACACTATCTATGCAATAAATGCAGTAAGTGCAGGTAATTTTCGACAAGAAATGATAAGCAAAATTTTTGACATGCAGACACTATCGAAGTCCAGACTCACTAATGCATCCTAACATCTATCAGTTAGACACACTAATGCAAGACCTAGTTCGCTAAGACCCTTGCTCTGATACCAACTGAAACGACCCGTCCATATTACTATAAACGCAGTACGTTATTCATTGATCCCATAACGAGGTATTTGACCTCTATATGATACGTTTTAGAAAAATATTGCATTCGTTTCATAAAAATACACCATTATTATACATAATGCATGTTTTAAACAAGTGGACGATTATTTAAGAAATAATCCCCATGATATATCGGTTACCAAATACTACACACATCACATAACTGTCGAATATAATACATGACAAAGGTTTTATTGAATGCAACACTTCATTTAAACAAAAGCATGAGACTCCATGCACAGCTTGCTCAGATAATGCAACAGCGAAATACTTTCTTAAGGACCTGAGAATAAACATGCTTAAACAGTTAACACAAAGGTTGGTGAGATATATAGGTTTAGCATCGATATAAATATAGACCACAAGATTTCATAGTTATAAATATATGTACACTCGCAAGTGTATAAAAGTATTCTATAAGTTGTTGAGCGCTTCGGTAACCATACTTAACCATAAATGTAGCATATTCCCTTTATTATGAAATCTCCCTACACTGTACCAAGTGTAGTAAAAATGAAGTACTATGCAACCGTTTACGATACTAGAGCGACTAGCCCGGTTGGGGTTGTCAAACCCGATAGATCTATCAATAGGATTCGCGCTTACATGTTCTTACAATATGTAAATATTAGTTACCAAGCTATTAGGGAAGATATGTAAGGTGGTACAACTCAATTTAGAATATATTTTAAGTACATGTGTCCATAGCGTAAAATATAAAATGCATGTATTTTCATCCCAAAATATTTTTAGAGTATAAAAATGGGACTATATACTCACGGTAGTAAAAGTATATTAATAATAAGTTTTCAGCTTATTAAAAATATGGCCGTCGTCCTTGGATTCACGAACCTATAACAATAATAATGATTCAGATAATAATACGACATGTGAATAAAATAAAACAAGTTCATAGAATACTTATATATTAATTTTTAACATTTTTATGTTAGTAGTCCTTTGTTAGTAGTCCAAAATAGTCCGAAATGTCCAACAGTTCAATAATCGGTATATATATAATCTTAGAATTACCCCACGACGTATTGTATACGTATTGTCTTTGCATCAACCCAGAGATGTATTGTATACATATTGTCTTTGAATTTATCAAAACGTATTGTATACTTATTGTCTTAGGATTTATCAAAACGTATTGTATACTTATTGTCATGGAATGTACCAAGATTATTATATATATATACAATCTCGGAATTAACTAAGATTATAATATTTTGTTATACTAATGATAACATGTCCAAATATATATAGTATATAGGAAAAGTTAGCAAGGATATGATTAATATAGTTCTTACAATATAAATTTCGTCCATACAACGTTAATTTTAGCAGATTTTGTTTTGCTCGCCAAATATTCATTACAACTCCATTTAAAGTGAATCAAATTGCTATGGATTCCTTAAGAAGTTAATGTTTCAAAAACAATTCAAAAAGTTCAGCCCATGTATTAATATTCAGAGTTTTACCCTCTTTTTGTGCCCGTGGACAGATTTGGAAGAATCCCGGCACTCACCCAATATATGATTTTTGATAAAATACTTGCACTTTGTCTAAAATCATGAAAAAAATACTGGAAGTCTTATTTACATATATTAACATATTTCCAAAGTCTTAGCCTTAAACTAAAAGTCTAAGATAGGTTTTTAATTCCCAACCCAAAACAGCCCGCTTTTTACCGAATGGAGATTAAACGATATATGTTAAGTTTCAAGGTGTTCTTCATATGTACAAGTTATAAGTTCTTATATTAACTTAATATAACATCATAATACATATAAATGAGTGTTATTAGAGTTATGTTAGAAAGATTATATTAGTTCTTCAAACAAGTTTAGAATCAACTAAACTATGTTCTAGTTTATAAACTCTTATATAGATAGCTATAAACATATGAATTGAACAAGAGTTGAAGTAGCGTTTTTATGTGACGATCGCTCCAAATCCATATGGACAAACACGTCATTCATCGATTTCATTGCGAGGTATTTGACCTCTATATGATATGTTTTGTAAACATTGCATTCTTTTGAAAAGGCACACCATAAATGAATATTTAAATCAAAGGTTTTCGACATTTGATGATTTCTACATATAGACAATCACCGTAAATAATAGTTTACAATAGTACTTCCATTGACAATGCAGTCAAAATAAGATACACGGTGATGATTTGGTGAATGCAACGTTTCCTTGATAAACATGTCATGTAAGACTCCATGCACATAGCTTGTCTAACATATAAGCAAATAGCGAAAGACTTCTAGGGAACCTGAGAATAAACATGCTAACAAGTGTCAACACAAAGGTTGGTGAGTTCATAGTTTTAATGTTTCGTATAATCTGTATATAAAGGTAGATCACAAGATTTCAGTTGTTTCATCCAGAAACGTTTATCAAAATATTTTACAAGATTGAGCACCCTGGTAACTAAACTTAACGTATATATAATCTGTACCCTTTGTATAATCATCTTAATAATACACGCAAACCAACGTGTACGCTTCTCAAATAGCATACGTCCGTTAAAAGGCTAGTGCTCTAGCTCGGACGGGGATATCAAGCCCTATGGATCCATATACTACTACTCGCGCCCACCAGTTCTTATAACTGGCAGTTACTAGTTACCAAAGCTAAGGGATTTTCGGTTCAAACTCAGTGTAGAATTTAGTATGTACTTGTATCCATTGCGTTTAAAATAAAGTGCATGTATTCTCAGCCCAAAAATATAGATTGCAAAAGCAATTAAAAAGGGAGCAAATGAAACTCACGCATATAAATATTGTATATCGGTTAATAAAGTATTTGCATGTATTCTCAGCCCAAAAATGTAGAGAGTAAAAGGGATCTTATGAAACTCACAGTTTAATATTGATATACAATATTGCAGGAAAGCACGTAGACGCATCGGAGATGATAAACACGAGGTTTGATTCACAAAAATACCCCCGAACATTACCCATAATTTCCTTGGCAATAACCCATATTTTCCTTAGCTCTAGCTCGCTTGGAAACTCGTTTTGAAAATTACTTGGACAGCACTCCGTCGTAATATTTTATGTACATTATTATTTTTGTATCGCAAAAATAATAACACTAATAATAAAAAAATAATAAGATTAATAATAATCTTATTAATAATAATAATAATAATAATAATAATAATAATAATAATAATAATAATAATAAATAATAATAAATAATATTACGGAGTATATATATATTTGTGTATGTGTGTGATTTAAATCGAGCGAAAACACTGGAATTTATAGATGTGGCCTGACAAACACTGCCATGCGATCGCATGGGTTTGAAGGCCTGTCGCCATGCGATCGCATGGCCTCCCCTTCCAGCTCACATATTGTTTGTCATCAAGCTTGTCGACATATTTTCAAAATAATATATATTATATATAATTTAAATTAATTAATTATATATTATATTTTATTCCCGTGTTTAGTGGACTTGTAACTTTTGCTCCGATAAGTCGTACGTCATCACTCGACTTATGTCTCGGTTCTGGTTTTTTGAATGTCCTATCGTATACTGAGAAAACTTGTACTTTACGTTTCGTGAATCGTACCTTTGTCAAAATATAGTCTTAAATCATCCATAAACTATACCACTGTAGCAAAGTTACTGTAGTTACTGTAGCAAAGTCATTTTTTACTGTAGCAATTCACTGTAGCAAATAGTGATTTTCAAAAACACTGTAGCATTTTGGGTATTGTAGCAATTTGAAAATGTTACTATCGTTTACTAAATAACTTGAAATTATATATATGTATATATCTTTTTTAATATACATAAATCAGTTTTTAAATACACATTGGAAGTTATTTATAAATAAATTTTAATAATAAATATTTCAACTTATCATATATATTCAAATAGATATTTAAACCAATAAGTTTAATGTACGGTATCAAATAATTAATACATTGTTACCTTTTCAAGTTATAGTATATATGTATCTATTTACATATAATTGTTCGCGAATCGTCGAAAATAACCGAAGGGTATTTAAATATATAAAAGTAGTTCAAAAATTTTGAGATTCAGTTTTACAGACTTTGCTTATCGTGTCGAAAATGTTAATCATACAAAGATTAAGTTTAAATTTGGTCAGAAATTTCCGGGTCATCACATTTTACCTCAAGTTTAGAATGTAAAGTTGCTAGAAAGAAGTAGTAGAACAAAACTTGAGAGAGTTCTTGCAAGTGTGTGTTAAAATTGGAAGTAAAATTTGGAAAATGAATGTGTAAAAATGAGTTAGAAATGGTGCTTATTTATAGGCTTGAAAATTTGGTTTTTAGTGAAAATATCTAAGATAAGTTAAAATGTATTAAGTCATGGATGACATATTAAATTGATTAGGTCATGGATGACATATTACACAAATAATTGCAGATTTCTATTGGTATATACCAATAGTAAATATTTCTAGAAGTTGTGTATAATACGGGTAAAAATACCGTATGAATGCGAGTAGAATTCTTGAGGAAATTGAATGAAAATACGAGTATAGCTATCCTTTATATGTATTGGTATATTATAAAGTGTATTTAATACTTGTAAGGATGTATTTACACTCGTAATACTTTATATGTAAATACATTTTAACATAAGTTAATTACGTCGTTTAAATAGTAACATATATATTGTTCAAAAACTCTTTAAATTAGTAGTATGAATATATATATATATATATATATATATATATATATATATATATATATATATATATATATATATATATATATATATATATATATATATATATATATATATATATATATATATATAATACTTTGTTAATATACATAATGAGATACTTAATTATCATATTTCCAAGTTAAATATATATAAATCCATATATATACACAATAATTAAACAATTAAATCAAGTTATGATGTTCGTGAATCGTTGGAATAAAAGGGTGACCAAAATCTTGTGTAAAACTCTTTTCGGAGGTTCAAGACTTATTAAAATTCATTGCTTATTAAGTTAGAATAATTAAATCATGTAAATAGTATAATCAAGTAGTCAGAAAAATCCGGGTTGTTACACTTCTTATCACTTTCACTGTCTGAAGATGAAGATGATGAACTGGTTTCATCCCAATCATGATGTTCTGCAACTAAAACCTTTCCTGGTTTCTTATTCTTCTTTTCAACCTTTGAGTTTGTTGGTCCCTTGATAACAACATGAGTATTGTAGAGGGGGGTGAATACAATTTCTTTTAAAATAACTTAATAGTTAAACACGATTAGTATTCAAGCATGCAAATAAATAGAGTCACATGTAATTTTTAACAGTTATTCTTTATTGATTGAATCACAAAGAATCACAACTATCCTTGGCGGAATGATAAGTGGTTGATACAGATTACCTAGATTATAGCTAAGAGGTAAACTAAAAGCTATTACACGTTTTCGACTCTATAAAAATAAACCCACACCACTAGTTGTTACATTAGTGGATACAACAATTTATAGTAGTTCTATTAACCGTGTAATGGTTCTATTGTCCACTGGTACATAGGATGTCTGTACTTGTGGGGACAACTACATTAGAGAGCATGCTCTCCTCTTTCTTCTTTGGTAGCTATTTGCAGGAACACCCCAATTCGGTTTGGCACCACTATTTGATTAAACAAATAGAATGTTGTGTTCCCTAGTTGTTGATAAGGTATAACCCATGTCTGTACATGCATTAAACTTCTGCATTCCCATGTGGTCTTGTAAGGTCACTTGTCAGCCGCCGACGCGTGTCCTTTTCTGTGCAACTTTGTCTTTGACTTCTGTTGAATAGTACCATTGATGTAGACCACTCGAGAAGCTACTATGCTTATAATGGAGCATAGTTGTCTTGTGTAGTAAGCTGTATTCCAGCTGTGCTGGTTCTTCATTGCTGAGCCACTTCATATTCTTGATTTGCTGAGTACACATCCTGTGCTGATTGAAGAACACTGTCTATCTTGTGCTGGTAAACTGAGCAGCAAACTAAACACTCGACACAGCAATATCTGCTGTCTAGGCATAAACAAACTTGTGCTGACTGCACATAACATTTTAGTGCAAATAAATTACAGTTTTGTTATAATTAAATCCTTAATTATTTTGGGGACTCAACAGAGTTCTCTTTCAGCAGACTTCATAGCTTTGTACTTCTTCTTGTACTTCTTAGCTTTTGAACATGAGTTGGCATGTGTGGAAGGTTTTCTGGGCATGCACTCAGATGTAAAGTTTCCTACCTTCCCACAGATGTAATATTCAGATATAGGGCCCGCTACCGACTTGATTGAATACCTAGAACTGGGCTTCTTGCTAACTCTATATGGCTTACTGGTCTTACTACGATTGAATTTCTTAAAATGCCTAGCCAGTAGTGCCATTCCCTCAGTAAACCCTTCCACATCATCACCATCACTATTTTTCTCTGACTCATTCATACTCACTTCATCATCCTTTGCTACCTCTTCTTCTGCCAACAGCTTTTAAACCAGTAAGGCTTTATGTGCCTCCTTTTTAGAAGCAGCAATAAGAGCATTTCTGACTTAGAAGATTTTGAGGTGACATGGGCAGACTTAATATTTTCTTTTAGGTTTAACCCATGTTTTGCATCTGCCATCTTATGGTTCCAAAAAGTGGCATACAGAGAGGACATGTCAAAGTTCTTTAGGGTCTGGGTTTTCCTTCAAGGGTCAGTGACATGTTTTCACTTAACAGATAATGAGTCAATGAATTTGTTAACTTGATTAAAGTTATTGTAGGTGACTTCCAGGTAGTCTGAGTCAGTTACCAGAGAATTAAATCTGATAAAGGTTTGTTTCAAAGTTTCATTCTTGTAAGAAAAGAAAAGCTCATATTTGAAACAACCCAACCCGTATTAAAACCGGTCTATAAAATTTTTTCCTTTTAATACGCGTTAAATAATACTTTAGGTCACAATTGTGTTTCCATAAACATCATACCATAGAAGGTTTAATAAACCTTAAAACATTTAATACGTTGATTAATTGTCCAAACGGACATACACAACCCGACTAGTTTAGTTTCCAACCAAAATCGAGCATGGTGATTTGGGACTACGCTACCCAAATCCTAATCGAATACAAAAGCAAGATCTTCTAAGCAACCTAGCCAAGATCTCTAATCCCCAAGCTTACCCGAGCCGCCAAGCATGCGAACCTATAAAAATATCAACAACGAGAGGGTAAGCTAACGCTTAGTGAATGATAATATACTACATACATATATATATATGTATAAAATGGATACGCCACACAAAATATCAAATACCGCATACCGAAGCATCCATGTATAAGGCAACTACACTAAGCATACCGTACGATCTCTAAGCAACAAGCTAAAGATATCAACAAAGTATAAGTTCACCAACGACGATGTAAACAACGGCAATAAGCTACACCCGGAGGGTTAGCTACAACACAACATTACATTAATATAAATAACAATATAAAACGAATAAGGATAACCCCTTAACCCATTACCGAATACCAAACACCAAAATGAAGATTGGCCGAACTACACGAGCCTTAGTAATCCGAACCCACACGAGATTACTAACTTCACAACATCGAGGTTGGCCGAACTACACGAGCCTTAGTAATCCGAAACCACACGAGATTACTACCTCAATAAGATGACCGAACTACACGAGTCATCGTGAATCCGAACTACACGTGATTCACTTCTCAACATCGAAACCCACGGTCACGGGATTATAAAATCCACCACATCGGGGTCATCCACTTCACAACAATATCAACCCTCCGCCATTGGGGTTATAACATCCAAATCACAACCACGTGGGATAACGTACACACAAGCGTGTACCTCGCCAAAGGTGGTCAACCAAAACGCACAAACGTGCCAATTGGACTCATACAAAAGTCCATCAAATCCACCTATATGTGAAGTGAGCTCTATATCCGAGAATCACTTCACCCGGCCCGCACCCATCCTACACATACATATGCATATAGGATATTAACACTCACCTTGTCGCCTTGAAGAAAGCTTCCAAGAATCCGTAACTCGTCAATGGAAAGCACCTATTCCATTATCACAAATTCAACAACACACTTAGATTGGATTTACAAACCAACCCAATTTGACACTTAGTGCAAATTCGACCCAAATGCACTTTCAAGTACCAACCGCGCCTAAACTAACCAATAATCACTAACACAAGTGATAATGGTCCTAATATGCCAATTAAACCCGAACACATGTGTTAGACACTTATCGTTCTCAAAATCGCCCATAAACCCTAATTTCGACTCTAGTCAAAGTTAGTCAACCACAAGAACCCTAAAGGTCTCCAAATCATCAATAATCACTAACACTAGTGATTATACACCATTCTCAAGTCTTAAACGTGGTTAAATCATTAAGCAACCCAAAACCCGACATTAACAACAATAAACCCGAATATTGGTGTTAATCTCCAATTAACAACTAAATGAGTTTCACCTATGAATCATACAATCAAAAGCCCCAAATTTGAATGATGAACACGAAAATAAAATTCGGAGTTAGAGCTTACCACTAGTATCACTGTGTAGCTAAGAACGAGGGGAACAAACTTGTCAACTACGCCAAAGATCAAATCCCGCTTCTTCCTTTCCAAAAATCCCTTTGAAATCAAGTGGGTGATTGACTTTCTTGGGAGAAAATGAAAGAAAAAGGAAAAGAGAATAAGAATTGAAATGAATGGATAAGGTTAAATCCTCAAATTTGGCTCAAACGCGAAAAGACCAAATTGCCCTTGAACTTCATTTAAAATTACAAGAATCTGGTGCCAGTTCGTGCAGTATGCCGCGCCGCGGCCTTAAATGTCGCGCCGCGACATTTGACTAACTCTGGGATCATTTTATATCTAACTTCTGATCTGGATTCTTTCGAAATTCCGTGCTGCGGCTCCATTTGTCGCGCTGCGACACTCTGCTTTCCCTGATTCATTTTTCTCGCGTACTAACTTCAACATGCGAGTACGCCTTGAACCATCCGTAAAATAGTCGTACGCACACTTTACACCTATAAGTCATGTACGGGGAAAACGGGGTGTTACAACTCTCCCCCACTTAGATTCGATCACGTCCTCGTGATCCTAGTCACGAACCCAAACGGACCCACACTCAATGGTCGTCGAACATGCATTTCAAACCGACTTCTACCACAAATTCGCTAACCCGATGGTTAATCCAATGACAAATTACACACTTGATCGCATCCCGAGACGTACAATACACGCAACAACCGAAGTCTACAACGATTCCTTAGACAATTCTTCTTAAAGAGTTACCCTTAACAGCTAAATTGTCACCCGCGATTTATCAAATTCCACAATTTTCGAGCATTAACACTAACTCAATCCCTCATATCGGGAAAACTCAACCAATCTCGTACCGAGATATCAATTCCTTAGCATACCCTTACCGAGTACGACGCTAAACACAACCAAGTCTCAACCTATGGTCAACAACCCGAAGCGATGAAGACCGAACCAAACGAATCCTTACGGATAACACCAATCACTAAACATCCCTTGTAATGCGCAATACGACCAATACGCAACTACCGTAACATCATAACAAATGGTTAAGACCGATAACGCCCAAAACGACTATGGTAACGTTAATCCCAAGGTGAACAAGATCGACTATCGTCACACCCGTAACAACATGTGAGCGAAACACGGCTATCGCATCAATAATCATACAACATGGTCCTCACGACCCCACCATCGGCGTATAAAATAACCGATAGTTCCCACAACATGGTCCTTACGACCCCACCATTGGTGTATCAAACAACCAATAAATCACACGACATGGTCCTTACGACCCCAACATTGGTGTATAGAACAACCAATAGATCAAACATCATGGTCCTTACGACCCCACCATCGGTGTATAAAACAACCGATAGATCACACAACCCGAAGGCTGGCCGAAAACACACGCGCCTTAGAGAATCCGAACTACACGCGACTCACTACCTTCACCACAACAACAATCGGGATTGGCCGAACTACACGCGCCTTAGTGAATTCGAACTACACGAGAGTCACTATCCCGGAGGAATGACTGAACTACACGAGTCATTTGTGAATCCGAACTACATGAGACTCACTCCTCAATACAATGACCGAAACCACACGAGTCATTTGTGAATCCGAACTACACGAGATTCACTTCCACAATAAGATGACCGAAACCACACGCGTCATCGTGAATCCGAAACCACATGCGATCCACTACATGATGAAGTCAGCGGACTCGAAGATCATGCTTCACCAATCTCAACACCGGATGAAGTCAGCGGGCCCCGTCAACGGTCATGCTTCACCGATATAACACCTCGCTCATGATGAAGTCAGCGAACCCCGAAGGTCATGCTCCACCAATCGCATACTTCCATGATGAAGTCAGCGGACCCTAAAGGTCATGCTTCATCAATCACCAATACCATGATGAAGTCAGCGGACTCCGAAAGTCATGCTTCATCAATCAACGCCCTTTTGGCCTAGAAACGACGAGTAGCGTAACATCGCGCTCTGCTACGCCAGAGTGAATCCTAACGGATACCACTAACCATTCACACACTCGAGCAAGAACCACCTATATCAAACATAGGCACAAAACAATAATTCTCTAGAAGAAAATCCGACACACACCTCCCTTAACCGAAGGATTTCACCTTTGCTCACCAAACACGTCCATTATCTCTCAACGAGATTTACCACATTATCACCTCGGTGATAATCCAAATCCAAACCATAAGTACAATTTATCCGAAATTGTAATCTACCACAAATCGACCAAACCCAGGTCTCGACAACATTTTCCGGATCTACCAAAAGCATCATCCGAAATCTCACACTAAAACTTTCTCGTGCGGGAGTGTAACTCCCACACTTGGAACTATGTCCTATATCCACAACTCATACAACCGTACAATGCTACCAAAGGTAGACTTTACAAACGATTGGGCTCACACGACCCATCACCATATCTTGCTCCAGCCTTGAGCACACGAAGGATTTCAATCAATCCTTAAACACTTCAAACAAACAGTGTACCACGATTACACAAACCACACCCTCGCAATCATCCAATTGCTCTAGTTTGTCAATTTCCACCTAGTCACTCATGTACCTAAGGGTTTCACTCCGGTACCCTAAGTACAATGTAACCACAACACGATCGGAGTCGAACACCATGCTAGTAGGTATAAAAGAGGCACCTAATGTCGCGTCTTATATACTCCATTACCAACATACATCGAGATCAACACTCGATTTCAAGGAATTCAATCCACCCGACGAACCTCATGGTTCATCAACTTCAACCCGAAAGCGAACACGCGCTTAACGACCGAACACCAAAACCCATTTCCATAGTTTGGTAGAAACATTTCCCAATACTAAGGAATGCTTGGTGGCACCAAGTCTTACGCCCTTCGCCCGACAATCAACGTCACCATTGGGTACTTCCATTAGGAATGTCACTGATAGTGCTCCAAATGAACATATATTTAGTAGCAATATCCTCCCAATATGTAAATTATTTAGTTGTAATTTTCCTATTGTAAGTTGTAATCGTTTATATTAAATAAGTACGAAGATAAAAGGCGAAAACGACGATTTGAAGACGCAAATGACCAAAAAGCTCAAATGTACAAGATACAATCCAAGTGGTTCAATTTATTGATAAGAAACGTCTAAAAATTACAAGAGTACAAGTTGCGGAACGGAAAGTACAAGATATTAAATTATACGAAAGGACGTTCGAAAATCCAGAACAGGGACCTGAGCCAACTATCAACGCCCGACGCAACGGACTAAAAATTATGAGTCAACTATGCACAAGAATATAATATAATATTTAAATAATTATATAAATTATTTATATATTATATATATTTAAATATAATGTCGACAAGCAAATGGCCAAAAAAATGTGAGCTGGATTCCTGACCTCCGCACTCGTGGAGCTTTAAAGCATAGAACCTTCGCACTCGCGGAGCAGCCAAAATCAGAAATGTCCTATAAATGCAACGAGCTTCTGCCGAGTTCAAAACAATAATAATAATAATACTCCTCTGTAATAATTATATATATATATATATATATATATATATATATATATATATATATATTATATATAGTATACTGTAGTTTTATATTAGATTAGTTTTGGGTTATGCAAAGGTTATTTTACGGGTTTTAAAGTCAAAACTCTGTCCGTGTAACACTACGCGATAAATAATCAATGTAAGTTATGTTCTCCTTTTAAATTAATGTTTCGTAACTAAGTTATTATTATGCTTATTTGAGCCGAAGTAATCATGATGTTGGGCTAAATATTAAAGATTGGGTAATTGGATTTTGTACCATAATTGGGGTTTGGACAAAAGAACGACACTTGTGGAAATTAGACTATGGGCTATTAATGGGCTTTATATTTGTTTAACTAAATGATAGTTTGTTAATTTTAATATAAAGATTTACAATTGGACGTACCTATAAATAACCATATACACTCAATCGGACACGATGGGCGGGGT
This sequence comes from Rutidosis leptorrhynchoides, assembly GCF_046630445.1. Lineage (NCBI taxonomy): Eukaryota > Viridiplantae > Streptophyta > Magnoliopsida > Asterales > Asteraceae > Rutidosis > Rutidosis leptorrhynchoides. The sequence goes on along the minus strand of NC_092337.1, from coordinate 185,919,148 downwards.
ATTTATATGTACGAATAATCGTTCATTTAACCGGACACGGGAATGAGTTAATAGTCACTAGAATTATTAAAACAGGGGTGAAATTATATACAAGGACACTTGGTGTAATTGTTAACAAAGTATTAAAACCTTGGGTTACACGCAGTCGATATCCTGGTGTAATTATTAAACAAAGTATTAAGACCTTGTTACAGTTTAAGTCCCCAATTAGTTGGAATATTTGACTTCGGGTATAAGGATAATTTGACGAGGACACTCGCATTTTATATTTATGACTGATGGACTGTTATGGACAAAAACCTGAGGGACATATTAAATAATCCAGGACAAAGGATAATTAACCCATGGGAATAAACTAAAATCAACACGTCGAACATCATGATTACGGAAGTTTAAATAAGCATAATTCTTTTATTTTCATATTTAATTGCACTTTTAATTATCGCACTTTTATTTATTGTCATTGTATTTAATTGCACTTTTAATTATCGTACTTTTTAATTTTCTCGCACTTTTATTTATCGCAATTTCATTATCGTTATTTACTTTACGTTTTAAATTAAGTTGAATTTATGTTTAATATTTTACATTAGGTTTTAACTGCGACTAAAGTTTTAAAATCGACAAACCGGTCATTAAACGGTAAACCCCTTTTTTATATATTATTATATATTATTATATATATTTTGTACAAATATAGTTATTTAAAATATAGTGTGAAATAAGCCATCTCCCTGTGGAACGAACCGGACTTACTAAAAACTATACTACTCTACGATTAGGTACACTGCCTATAGTGTTGTAGCATGGTTTAGGTATATCCCATCTGTAAATAAATAATTAAAACTTGTGTAATTTGTAACGTATTTCGTAGTAAAAAATAATAGTATTTCCGTACCCCCACGCTACGACATCAGTCACCCATAACAACAATATGAACAACACAAGGCATTTAATCAACTCAAATTCAAACGGCACTTAATAAATAATTAAAGGGCATATTTATTAAAACGAAACGTACCTTAACGTCTCCTTGCCGCACCCGTCCCCGCTAACTTGGGACATTCCGACTTACGATGTCCTTCTTCTTGGCAATTGAAACACACCATACCATCACCCTTTGGTACCAAACATTCCCAAGACTTGTGACCCCTCATGCCACAATTGTAACATCTAGATGCACTAGAATCCGGTATACCCGTCCGCGTACCACCCGTGCTCACACTCGGACCCTTAGTCCTCTTACTCGGAGCACCATACGAGACAACCCTTCTCTCACTTGAAGGTTCACCAATCTTTGATCGCGTATACAACTCGAAACCTCTAGCCACGGCGAATAATTCCGCAAACGATTTCGCGTGATCCCGGCTAATCTTATTCTTCAAGTCATCATTCAAGGTTCGATAGAAATCTTGCATCAACAAATTATCATTCCCCAAATACACCGGGCAAAAACGAGCCTTTGCCATAAAGGTCGTCTTGAGGGTATTCAAATTCATAGAACCCTGTTGCAAATTTCGCAACTCATTACGCATTTCTGACAAATCGGCTGAAGTCCGGAACTCCTCGAAGAATTCCTTCTTAAACCCGTCCCACGATAACGCCATAAACGGTTCACCACCGACAAGATCAATCTTACCATCCAACCAATCCTTTGCCCTACCCCGCAACAAACTAGTAGCGAGTCTCGTCTTCTTCTCAGGAGGGCATTCAATAGTACAAAAACACCCTTCGACATCCGAGATCCAAGTTGTGCTTACCAAAGGATCCGGTTTCCCATCATACATCGGGGGTTTAGTCCTCATGAAGCTCTTAAGACAACGCTCCATTTCACTACTACCCTGAAATTCGGAATACTTCCTATCCATTTCTTCTCGAAATGCACTTATTTGCTCCGCAACGGTGGCCGCAACTCTAGTGTTAAACTCAGCATTGTTCGTCTCGATCCCACTTCCCGTCGCCATTCTAAGAAATGCAAAGCGATTAGGTCACGAACGTATAAAACACACACTCCACACCGGTCCATCTTACTAAACACTCGTCGTACATCACTTGCTAGACACGATTTGCACCCGTAATAAGGTTTGCAAGTCCTTATTACGCACACATACCGTATCAACTCGTTAGTACAACGACCGCCTCGCTCGATGATATAAAGAAACACAAACAAATTCTACGCGATATGCACATACGCGAGAATTATTATCACAACACAATTAATATATTAATAATATCCGCATTACTAATTTAAACGTTAGTCCACCTACAAACAAGGCACTAACTACAACTCATTCTGACCCGTAATCCTACAAGACCCGCAACAATTAAGCACACACACAAAAGTCTAAGTCTAGGCACCTATCTCAAGTCACCTAAATCCCTTAGACCATGCTTTGATACCACTTGAAACAACCCAACCCGTATTAAAACTGGCCCATAAATTTTTTTCCTTTTAATACGTGTTAAATAATACTTTAGGTCCCAATTGTGTTTCCATAAACATCTTTAATACCATAGAAGGTTTAATAAACCTTAAAACATTTAATACGTTGATTAATTGTCCAAACGGACATACACGACCCGACTAATTTAGTTTCCAACCAAAACCGAGCATGGTGATTTGGGACTACGCTACCCAAATCCTAATCGAATACAAAAGCAAGATCTTCTAAGCAACCTAGCCAAGATCTCTAATCCCCAAGCTTACCCGAGCCGCCAAGCATGCGGACCTATAAAAATATCAACAACGAGAGGGTAAGCTAACGCTTAGTGAATGATAATATACTACATACATATATATGTATAAAATGGACACGCCACACAAAATATCAAATACCGCATACCGAAGCATCCATGTATAAGGCAACTACACTAAGCATACCGTACGATCTCTAAGCAACAAGCTAAAGATATCAACAAAGTATAAGTTCACCAACCACGATGTGAACAACGCCAATAAGCTACACCCGGAGGGTTAGCTACAACACAACATTACATTAATATAAATAACAATATAAAACGAATAAGGTTAACCCACCAAACACTAAAATGAAGATTGGCCGAACTACATGAGCCTTAGTAATCCGAACCCACACGAGATTACTAAATTCACAACATCGAGGTTGGCCGAACTACACGAGCCTTAGTAATCCGAAACCACACGAGATTACTACCTCAATAAGATGACCGAACTACACGAGTCATCGTGAATCTGAACTACACGCGATTCACTTCTCAACATCGAAACCCACGGTCACGGGATTATAAAATCCACCACATCGGGGTCATCCACTTCACAACAATATCAACCCTTCGCCATTGGGGTTATAACATCCAAATCACAACCACGTGTGATAACATACACACAAGCATGTACCTCGCCAAAGGTAGTCAACCAAAATGCACAAACGTGCCAATTGGACTCATACAAAAGTCCATCAAATCCACCTATATGTGAAGTGAGCTCTATAGCCGAGAATCACTTCACCCGACCCGCACCCATCCTACACATGCATATGCATATAGGATATTAACACTCACCTTGTAATGCCTTGAAGAAAGCTTCCAAGAATCCGCAACTCATCAATGGAAAGCACCTATTCCATTATCACAAATTCAACAACACACTTAGATTGGATTTACAAACCAACCCAATTTGACACTTAGTGCAAATTCGACCCAAATGCACTTCCAAGTACCAACCGCGCCCAAGCTAACCAATAATCACTAACACAAGTGATAATGGTCCTAATATGCTAATTAAACCCGAACACATGTGTTAGACACTGATCGTTCTCAAAATCCCCCATAAACCCTAATTTCGACTCTAGTCAAAGTTAGTCAACCACAAGAACCCTAAAGGTCTCCAAATCATCAATAATCACTAACACTAGTGATTATACACCATTCTCAAGTCTTAAACGTGGTTAAATCATTAACCAACCCAAAACCCGACATTAACAACAATAAACCCGAATATTGGTGTTAATCTCCGATTAACAACTAAATGGGTTTCACTTATGAATCATACAATCAAAAGCCCCAAATTTGAATGATGAACACGAAAATAAAATTCGGAGTTAGAGCTTACCACTAGTATCACCGTGTAGCTAAGAACGAGGGGAACAAACTTGTCAACTACGCCAAAGATCAAATCCCGCTTCTTCCTTTCCAAAAATCCCTTTGAAATCAAGTGGGTGTTTGAGTTTCTTGGGAGAAAATGAAAGAAAAAGGAAAAGAAAATAAGAATTGAAATGAATGGATGAGGTTAAATCCTCAAATCTGGGTCAAACACAAAAAGACCAAATTGCCCTTGAACTTCATTTAAAATTACAAGAATCTGGTGCCAGTTCGTGCAGTATGCCGCGCCGCAACCTTAAATGTCGCACCGCGACATTTGACTAAGTCTGGGATCATTTTATATCTAACTTCTGATCTGGATTCTTTCGAAACGCCGCGCCGCGGCTCCATTTGTCGCGCCGCGACTCTCTGCTTTCCCTGATTCATTTTTCTCGCGTATTAACTTCAACATGCGAGTACGCCTTGAACCATCCGTAAACTAGTGGTACGCACACTTTACACCTATAAGTCATGTACGGGGAAAACGGGGTGTTACAATATTCCCCTATTAAGCAATGATTTTATTTTTCCTGACCTTATCTTTCCCATCATCAGTGATGTCAAGATAGTCTAGGATAGCTTTTGTAGTTGGTTTTCCTTTAATCATTTTAAACGCATGATTTAGCAAAGTTATCGTTATCATAGTTTTGATTTTTGAGTCAAGTCAAACATGACGCTTGTCTTCATTCTACCATCTAGATGGAGGAAGAATGACCTCTCTAGCTTCGATAGCTGGACATTCTACAGTTGCAGGTCTAGCATCATTAGTGTTTATGGGAACATACGGGCCAATGTTTGCAGTGCCAGGAATGAGTGAGTCAATTGACTCAAGGTGAAACATGAATATATCTCTCCAAGTTTCATATTAATCTTCATCAAACTTGGATGGTCTACTTGCAGAACCATTTTCGAGATATGATGAGTTGTTGTAAGCGACCATTAGAGAATTCAGATCCAATATATTAATTTTTCAAGAATGAAGCTGTAATACCACTTGTTGGTCCCGATTTAACAATATGAAGTTTGTGAGGGGGGTGAATACAATTCTTTTAGTTAATTAAGAGTTTCTGTCAATTTAAGCATATAATTAACAGAGGAATATTCATTTGAATCCATAAATTAAGTTGAGATCCAAGGAACCAATGAGAGCGCGACATGTGGCGCGAAAATCACATGTGATTGAAAAGAAAAATTCAAAATTTTTTTTTCCGAAATTTAAAAAAAAAAATATTTCGAATTTTTTTTTTACGAAATTTTTTTTTCGAATTTTTCTTTACAATCACATGTGATTTACCTGCACAATCACATGTGATTGAATTGTACAATCATATGCGATTGGATTTAACATGCATAATCACATGTGATTGGGTTTACAATCACATGTGATTAACATGCAGAATCACATGTGATTGTAAAAAAAAATTCGAAAAAAAAAATTTCGAAAAAAAATTTTGTAAAAAAAAATTCGAAATTTTTTTTTTATATTTTTTTATTTTTTCAATCACATGTGATTTTCGCGCCACATGTCGCGCTCTCATTAGTCCCTTGAATTTCAAGCAAATTAATGGATGTAAGTGATTACAACTCATAATTAACAATCAATTAAATCAGATTCATAAGTAATTTTCAACGTTATTCTTTTATTGAAATAATCTCAAAGAATCACGGTTATCCTTTGATGGAATAGACAACTGATTGATACAGATTACACCTAGATAGCTTTCGAACGAATGAAGCTTATACAAGGTTTGGACTCTATCGATTTAATACCTACACCACCAATTAATACAATAGTGGTTTCACCTATTTATAAAAGACCTAATAACCGTGTAATAGATCCATTATCCACTGCTTCAAAGGATGTTTGTATTCAGCCGACAACTATGTCATGAAGCATGTGGCTCCCTTTCCTCTTTGGTAGCTACTTACACGAACACCCCAAAGTGTTTAGACATCCTATTTGAAAGCGTTGACAAAGTATTAAACATGAACTACGTATGTGTTAAACTTCTATATTCCTTTGTTTTCTTGTAAGGTAACTTGTCAGCCGCCGACGCGTATCCTTTTCTGTTCAACTTCGTCTTCGATGTCAGTTGAATAGTACCCTTTGATGTAGACAACAAAGGAAACGATTATGCTTGTAATTAGGCATGAGAAAATAAACCGAAATACCGAAACTGAACTGGTACGAGTATCGAAAACCGTACCGAAAGGGATTCAGTATCGGTTTCGGTACCAGGATTTGGACGTTTTCGGTTTCGTTACGGTACGCTACAGTTCCGGTATTTTTTTGAGAAATCGGTATTCGGTACCGAAATTTGACACTCCGGATTTTATTCTTTATAATAGGTCCATATCATATAATAATAACTAATATAGAGTAGTTTGTAAAGATCTAGTTACCAAATAAGCTTTGAATTGTACCTCAACTATAATTATAAACAATAGGGGAGTATATACATTGTAGATGATCAAGTATGTTTATCTGTTGCTGATAGTTATTCTTACCTACTTTATTGTTGGTTAAATGGCCGTATCCATTTATTCTTATATAAGAGGTATGATAATGTGGCTACATATAGTGATGTATTTGTAAATATTGATATAGTGTTTTTATAGAATTATAGGAACAAATCAAATATTTACTGTTTTCAAACTTTACAACAACACATATGTATATATACTCCATGTAATCTTATAATATGCATAAATCAAGAATCATCATCACCATCAAATAAATCTACATTGTCCATTGTAAAACTTACTTCATTATTATTTTCATAACACTAACTTCGTTATTTATTTTTCTTTAAGAAAAATAATTTAAAGTAGTATACTTGCAAACTAAAAGTGTATGTAAATTCTTCTTTATGAACTCAAATAGGATAAACTTATAATAATAATATTATAGTTGCATTTGTAAAAAAAATCGGTACCAAGTGGGTAAAAATCAAAAAATACCACTCCCGTACATGTACCGAAACCGGTATCGTATTGTAATTTTGGTACGGTTCTGATTCTCCATTTTACCCATATTTAATACCGGTACTAACTGGTTCCGGTATGATCCGGTACGATTCCGGAACTAATATCATCTCTATTTTAAACTACGGAGTAAAATTTTAAACTTTACTCCTAACTATCAATTTCAATACCAATTGGGTGTGAAACACAAGCTTCTCTTTTAAGGGTGCAACAAAAATCATTGCAACCCCTTTTCTAGATAATATGTAATCATGATTCTTTGTTCATCATATTTTTTTGGAGCACTTGCTTATGGTTATAAATTATTTTATTTGCTCGCTTTTACATGAACTTGCACGTAAAAATATAACACGTTTATTTCGTTAGCGAATTGAAAACGTTAAGTTTTGCATGTCATATGTTTAAGTAGGATATGAAAACTCGTTCTTAATTTATAGGTGTAGCTAAATAAAGAGGGATAAAATGCACATAATATTTGTGAATCAAATTAAATACTATGTTATGGGGATTCGGCAATTTTGTACGCATTTATAATGGATGTATAAACCCATAAAACTAACACATACTGGTTTATTTTTATTTGTGGGTTGATGAGGACGATGATTGACCATCATTCGAATTGGAGTGGGCTATTACTGATGTTACACTCTCATTTAACCACAGATATAAACACTCATTGTATCTTTCTTTTTTCCATCATTTTTTCATATCCACGTATGAAATGATGATATATACTTGTTTCAATCTTACAAATGATTCAACATAATGCATGCACGACTCTGGAGTTTCGAAATGCACGATTCCGAAACGAGTGGTCGCCTCTAAATTAGTCGTTCGTATAGCGAGTTGGATCACTCGAACCCGAAGGGGATAAAACATGTATTTTTAAAACGCAACTTTTATTAACACTCTAACAAGAAACTAGAAGCAAGAACAATAAATGCAACAATTATAACGGCTTTATAAGTCAATTGTTCCACTTAATGTTATCTTTATATTTACTACAAAATCATGCAAAAGAAAAGTTTCTAATAGAATCAAAGTTCTCACTTTTCGTCACCCGATTCACCGAAAAATAACTCCATTGCGAAATCTCCAAAGAACTCTAATCAAAGTCGACACAATAATATACCCAGGGGTGAAAATTCATGGGGATAGAGGGAGGCAACCGCGCCCAGTGGATTTGCAATTTTCAGTGTAAAAATTGAATTTTTCGATTTTGCCCCGGTGTAATTTTTTTTTTTCCCGAAAGTTTTCATATTTTTTTCCAAAACCTCCAAAATTTGCCCAAAAACCTCCAAATTTTGTCCAAAAACCTCCAAATTTTGCCCAAAAACCTCCAAATTTTGTCCAAAAACCTCCAAATTTTTGCTCCATAACTTTCATTTTTGCTCAAAAAAATTTTCTACGCTTTAAAAAAAATTCGCCCCCGGTAAAAAAAAGTCCTGTTTCCGCCATCGAATATACCACCGATTCTTAATATGAGAAGGAGCAACCCATTGACTAAGTCATTAAATCAATCTAACCATTCAACCTTGTAAGTAGTCTATCAATTATTAGACGCCATATAAAAATGTTTACTTTCTTTGGAATCAATTTACACCATTTTGTACACGTATGCAACGAAGGAAGCATAGTTTTGTTTATAACATTTCTTGTACCTTATATAATGAATTCACCATTTGAATAAGGATACCAAAATCTTGAATCCTCATGATTCAAAAGAGAAACATGATTCATTACTTCATTTAATTGAAAGACTGCCAATTCATTTCGACCACCTGTATATATACTCGCGTTTCCACGTCCAAGAATCATTCTCCCTTCTAACAATACTGAAACAAATTGTATCCACACAAGATGGTATAGTCTATCAAATCGCCTATAAAGAGGTTCACTGCCGATCCAAAGATCCTTCCAAAATTATACTGTATTTTGTGCCCATTTTCAATCTCGAATCTAGTTGGATTGTTAGGAATCAAATATTTATCTTGAGCCACTACATATGATTTAACAATGTTAGTCCAAACGTTAAGTCTACGAATATTATCCTTATATGCTAAATACAATAGAACTCTCCATAGCACTATTTATACCATAAATCCACGAATGACATTCACCCAAATTCCCCTTGAATTTAGAAAAAAAATAAAAAACATGCATACATGTTTTAGTTTATATTTGTACAATTAAAATTAACTAATTTGTTAGAGTTCAAATCGATTATCAACTTTAGATCCCTTTCAATGTTAACAACCAAAATACACACCGAAACAGTTAATAACATTTGATTAAACATTTACAGTTACCAATTTGGGGAAAATATTAAAACATTTAACAATCACCATTTTCAGAATGATTGAGAGTATACTCAGATGACCACCGAAGTTTGTGTAGGAACGATTAAACGATATTGTAAGTAATTAGAGGGGGTGAATAGTTATTTAGTTGATTTTTACAAATCTTTTCGATTTAGAAATTGAGATGACTATGATGAGATTTGAATTGTTTGTTAATAAGTAATATAAATGTAAAGATAAGGGATAAGCGAACAAACACAGAGATTTATAGTGGTTCGGGAAAATGTTAACTAAACATCCTTAATCCACTCCCCAATTCTAACAAATTGAGAGTTTGTTTCACTATGATACTCCAAACTCGGTGGAGTGTCCGGATACAACACTAGCTCATCGATAAGCCGCAACTTATGAACCCTTACGTCCCTTTGAAAATCAACAAACACCAAATGCTGTTACCACAAGACCCTAATGCTCCAACTAAGTGAAACCTTAACTATCTTCTAGATCCCTTTAAGAAGATAGTTTACAAGTAAACTCACAACTAAGTTTACAATTACTCTTGCTAGAATCACTCTAAATTGTTTACAATAGTATTTGAATGATATCAGTAAATATATGAAAATGTAAGTGCAAGAGGTGAGTTTTCAATCTCTCCAAGACTTGGCTTTTATTGGAAAGAGAAAAACACTCCATGCCCTGAGCGGCTCACCTCACGGTCGACTGTGGATCGACCGTGCAGGTTCCGACCTCTGATTTTGTAGCCGTTTGAAACCTTTATTTTTGTCACTTTCCCTTATTGGATGGCTGCAATTAGAAGCCAAAAACATCTGAAACTACCTGCATTACCCTTTTTATCTTGGATGCTTTCATGGAGGTTGACATAGGCTTAAAAGAGGAAAGCCCCATTGTCCTTCTATTGTGTTATTGATTTCCCACAATGGCGAATTACAAGCTTCCAAATATCATATCACAAGTTTTCTATGCTTTTGTCAACATTTGATTGAAAGTATATGTTTTCATTGGTTACTTGCAACACTGTAAATAAGACTAATTTATTTTACATGAAGACTCTTAGGTAATCACACTAATCATAAAGAGATAAACATACTTAAGCATGTAGGTAATGCTTAATGATTTATCAACCTAATCATGTTTACATATATTTTAGATTTAAATTCATGAATTTAAAAAAGGACATTTAGCAACACTTATGTGTTTAACCTTAATCGCAAGCTAAAGTGTCATTGAGACGTCACTAGGTGAGATTACGCGAGATTAACATCCTAGAGACAAAAACTCTTTTTGATATGAAGGGGGCAACTATTCTAACCATGTTGAAAAAGTTTTCGTGAATTATAGATGCCCCGAAGTGACTAAACTTTATTTGGTCAAGAAATTTGGACAAAACGAACTGTGGTAGATCCACGGTCAGCCATGGAGTCGACCGTGTACCTGATTTCAGAAACCAAGATATAGGACACCCATGGTATGACATGCGATCGACCGTGGACCTAGCCGTATACTACCTTGAGTTTTTCAGATGACTCTTTTGACTTGTTTATTATGTGTGTCGGTCGTTTTCTAGAGATCATGTAGGTTTGTGAACTTGTGTTGTTCTATACGCTTTTAAGCACTTAAGACTTGGTGTCATCATCAAAACAAAGTGATTAACATTTAAATATCATCATTGGATTACTAACCGACATTTTTCCCCTTTTTGATGATGACAAATATAAGTAAGCGTGCTTAGACGTACAATACACCACATGTGTTAACGTCACTTACCATACACTTTCTCCCCCTTTTGTCCAAGCAAAAATGTTAGATCCCCTTGGAACTAAGCGCGCCCTAGAGTTATGATCTCCCTTAAATCTGACATAGTGGAAGAAAGTATAGCTCCCCCTTGAACTATATAACATAGGGCTCATAAAGAAAGGATTAGCATATATAAGATTCATAATTAGAGTACATAGTGCATGCAACATAATAAGTCATGATCATAAGCTAGGTGACATAACTACCAGCCCTTAATATTTTCCTAACCAACATTTTTAAAGATAATGAGCATTGGTGCTGACGGCGTTAGAAATGGTGGAGTCATCTGTGTCGGATGAAAGGGTTATGATAGGAGTTTCAATCCAGAAAGTGAACGAAATGGTTGACACGGGACGAGGAATCCTTAGAGGAGTTATCACACCAATGTGTCGACATAGGCAGTTAAGATGGATAGAATAGGGAGTGAACGATTAGGTAGTTCACGAAGGTTGCTCATTTGTTGAGTCATGATGTACACGACATTCATGGCATCATTGGAGAGAAAGGACCATAGAAGGGCCACTTTGGTTCCCGAGAGATGATTGACAGGAGTTTCCCTATAAAAGATGTTATGTCGAATGATGGTCAAGAGGAGTTGAAGATCATGGAGGATCTCAGAGTCTTAAATAAGGATTTGATGGTTTAGGTTATGAGGTAAACCCGAGTTAGTGATGGTAGAGAGTATCTCTTGTATCAGGTAGGTAGGATGCAATGATCGAAGATCGGTTCAAGGAGTGTATAAACGACGACCGTGTGAAGGAATCTCCATGAACGAGGCAAAGTAAGAGAGAGGCCAAGAATGAGTCTGATATGGCTAAAACAGACGATTTTATTTGTGCGGTGTCGTTAGGTCGCAACACGTCAGAATTAGTTACCAAAAGAGGGTAGTGGTTTTATTATTTATATTTAGCTGGGGTTTCCTAGCTATAATTCACCTACTTGTCTTCATTTTAATGAGTAAGTGGTAAATATAACTCAGGTTCGTATTTTTGTATGTTTGCTCAGTAATGTGGGACAAAAGTGCCTAAATAGTTAACCCTAGTGACAAGTGGTGATAGATTAAGATTAACTAATAATAATATAATTAAAAAGAAGTAAAAATGGATAGGTATGAAGAATAGAATCCTGATGGGGAACTATCACAAGAGTTTAACTTCCTAGAATAAACACTAAACCTCAATCAACTATGCTATGAACCTAACTGATTTGTCACTAAGAGTTTAGGCTTTGAAGATTCTGGCTAAGACGGATATCCCTACTCCCAAAGTTAACCTTAGAAGGTTTAAAAAACCTTATGGATAGAATCCTAGGTACATGAACAAAGTGCTATATCCCTAAAGGAAAGTCTCAACTTTTCTTAATCCTAGTTGGTCTGACTATAGTAATATTCCACCACTTAATACTAAGCTATGCCTTAACATTAACAGACGCGAAATCTTAGATATTCTAAGGTACTGCTAATTAGATTAGAGGTCTCTCCTTTGCGATCACTTACTCAACCCCGGATCATCTTACAACATCTCAAGAACGTTGCTTCTGACGCAAATCATGCTTCTGAGCAAGCCAGTGTTCACTGAACTCTATATTACCTACTCTAATCACAACCTAAATGGGCAGCTATTCTTTGACAAATAAATGGTTATTCGTACGTAGATACTATATCCCTATTGTGATGTTAAGCACACATAACTACTTACCTTGTATCCTAGGGTTGATAAATTCCTAATACTAGATTATAGCCACGTGAATAAGCAAAAAGGGTGATCCGTAAATTAAACTTCTAAACCGTCAAGATTTCAGCATAACAATAGCATAAGTTTCAGATAAAGTACTCAACACATAATAAACATTTGCAGCGGATAGATAGGCATGCAAGATGAAAGCAACTTAAAGTAACAAGATAACTTTATTAAATTAACGAAGGCGTTCACCGTTTACGGATGAGATCTGGACCATTACAAGTGCTGACATCCTCTAGACCGCTCCTATTACAATCTTCAGCATTCGCCTCTAGGTACTTAATTTCCCGCTCGGAGGTGAGAAGGCCTTGAAAGCTCTAGTGAGAGAAAGTGTATTGTAGTGACAGAGTGAAGAGAGGTGTGTTGAAAATGGATGAAAACAAGCCTTTAAATAGAAGTGAAAAATGCCTGCAAACGGCTGGCAGACCGTTTGGCAGGCAGTTTGCAAAGGCCGTTTGATCAGGTAGCCCATTTATTATGCCCATTTGCCTTGGCCGTGTGGCAACCCGTTTCCCATTATGGCAGGCCATTTGGCAAGCCGTTTGGCCTGCCTGACTTGCTGAATTTACTGGGTCATAACTTGGTTTCTTGTCTTTCACCGTTTTCGCTCTAGAATCTTCATTTTAGCTCCAATTCTCTTGATTCTTTTTGAATCATCTTCGTAATTACTTAATCTAACCGAAAAAGCGATTATTTTGCTGACAAGGTTTGGAACTTTATGTTTTTGGGACTCAATATCGGGGGTAAAAACGTGACATTTTAGCCGATATCAAATATCCCACACTTAGACTTTGCTTGTCCTCAAGCAAACTTTTGAGCTTTTAGCACCGAAGATTTTTATTCGTAGTGATCAAGCAATCTTTGTTTTATAAGACGTATGAGTGAAAACTTGGATTTATTCTTTCTGTTATTTCCAAACCTTTTTCCGCAAGCATGAGAGGAGGTTACATAACTGAGGCTATCTCACTCGGGTCACTCAATTCACTAAAGTGTTTCGGGTGTCCTATAGTTCTAGGAAATGAAATCGCTCTTAGCCAGTCATGTTTGCATTCTTCGTTATAGGATTGATCAATACTCATATCTCCATCACTTATTTGAGAGAATTTTCAGTTATAGATTCAGCTTGTATCGTGAAGAGATGGTGATTTTAGAGGTTTTGGGTGTGTAAAGGGGTTTGATAGATAGGAGTTCTTTTAAAGATTGATTTTGGTGATCCTTCCAGCTTTTTGTCGGGAATTTTATGACGAGCATCCTTCTTATTGACTACCAAGAGTTGTTTTCTCGAATCTTTCTGGTTCCGCTCCTTTTCTCAGAACCTTTATTAATCGATTTTTTTTTGTAAGCATATTTTGCTTTTATCTTCGAGTTCTCCTTTTTATTGGCAGTCTCTTTGATATTTGGCATGGATGCTCGCATTTTCCAATTTTGGCTTCATCGAAGATTTCCTGAAATTTAAGAATTGTTGGGATTTTATTTCTTTATTTATGAAAGAAACGAGTAGGTAGTGGTGGATGGATTTGTGGTGGCTTGGAGAGAAAATGGAAATGAAGGTATTTGATGGCGGTGTTTTGTCTTCACGAATATCCGAGGTTTCTAACTTAGTAGTTCTCGTCAAAATGTGTGATTCCGAAATGTAGATCAAGAGCAAGTTCTGATTCAGAGATACTAACATCGGCGCGCTCAATGGAAGTATAGTGAAGCACTAAAAATGAGTGCTTATCTAGCCTTATTTGGGGTGCCTCACAACAATTATAATAGGTTGAATTGCGTATTTTGTTATGCAATGCTCTTTTGGAAAATTTGGTTTGGTTTTTCACAAAAAGTTTTGATCTTGTTCTACTCTTTTGTCTATTTTGTAAATAAAACTTTTTGATCATTTATAGAATTTTATAATCCTAAGTGTTTATAGCTCAAAAGTTTTAAATTTTGTGCAAAATTTAGTTGATAAACACTTGAGGATTTTACGAGAATCATTATGTGTAATATTTGATATCCCACACTTTAAAATAACATAGTCCTCAATGTTAAGGATACGGAGTATCCCACACATAGGTTTTGAAAAAGACATTTTGTTATTAAAAGTTTATGTTGATGAGGTTGCTAATCCCACACTTAGTTTTTAAAGTGGTATAGTGTATTGCGTATATTTTATTGAAATAGTGGTGAAGGCGTAGTACTCCCCTATGATCGAAAGGCGTGTATGGATGGTTCGCCGATTATGGTTTCTTCTAATCTCATGCTGGCGCCATTCTCGTTCAGTGTGTCCTTGCTTCAAGTCTTGCTTCCATCTTGTATGGTCTCGATCGTCGTTTGTTTGTGATGTTTATTCATGCAATTTATTCTATCAATTATCATACAAACTTAAAACATGAAATTAGTTATGCCCAAGATTGGGCGTACAAACATAATGTAATAATGTAATAATGTGCCATAAGATCACAAGCAATCATAAAATAGAGCAGAGAGATAGGGAAAGTCATTGCTGATCTGGATGGTAGGGGAGAGAATATGATACGCTCGTGTGGGGCCGCGTTGGGTTCCTTAAAGCTGATTGCCCCTCATCGGTCATCTCCTCATCGGTAGTTAATTGTCGTGCTAACTCCGAAGTGTTCATCCCTGAAGATATCCTGAACTGAACCTCGTCTAAACGTGCAATCAGTCCTGTGAGCGATGAAGTGCTGGTGTGAATCATAGGCCCCGTGCGCCGATCCTGTCCTTATTCCAGATCTCTACCCCAATGGGTGTTCATACCCATTCCTCCCATACCCTGTGTAACATCCTCAGTCATATACTGGCTCGCAGTCTGATCCCATACGGAAGTTTGAGCAGCGGTGGATGTATCTCTATGTGTGCTGACATGGGTTGTTCCAAAAATGTTGTTGACCAAATCCTCGATCCATGTGCTCTGTTCCCTTGGAGGATATGGAATGACCGTGTGCTGGGTGTAATGATGTCGAGGAGGAGACGGAGGTCGTGGATACTGATGATTAGGCCCTGCATTACAAGGGTCTCCGTGGGAAAAGATCAACAGGTACTCGTGAGGATACGGGGGAACATTAAGATATCTGCCTGCATAATGCGTGAAATGATCCAGATTCTGAAAGATCGCAGCCTCAACGAACCACCTTTTTTTCCCTAGAAAATCCCCCACATGGTAATGGCATGGCTCAAATTGTGGCCGATCTCCATGACCTACTGATGAATGTCGGCGGGTGTCAGAGGGCCTTCCCTGCATGGTGGGATCATCCTCATCCCGTAGCTCCTATGAACCTCGCCACCTCCTACCATCCCTCGTTCTTATGTCAGGTCTAAATCCTCTAATTCTCACCCCATGCACTGTTCGATCTTTCGAGTCTGGGATTGCTGGATTAGCTGCAACTATCAAATACTCATCCTCTATCCGAATGTACT
The DNA here is from genome assembly GCF_046630445.1 of Rutidosis leptorrhynchoides. Classification (NCBI taxonomy): domain Eukaryota; kingdom Viridiplantae; phylum Streptophyta; class Magnoliopsida; order Asterales; family Asteraceae; genus Rutidosis; species Rutidosis leptorrhynchoides. The sequence continues at coordinate 185,902,779 of NC_092337.1, read as the reverse complement.
CCTAGGTGTGCAGTAATCTATACCTAATCTCCTCTGATTCATTTGCCCTTATATAACCCAATCTTTCAACACTACCCAAAACATGCATCCGGCGTAGGAGTTTGGTGACAACGGCTCCCAAAACTGGTGCAACTGAACTCGGGGCGTTCCTTTCATTAGTGAATGCCCGAGCTAGGAGGTATACAACATGCATATTATGGTTGTGAATCATGGCGTGCATGAGGCGCATATCATTAACGATGATAGCCCTGCCATGTCAGGTTTTTGGATGAAGAGTTTTAACGATGAGGTGGTGGAGAATGCAATGAACGGGGTTAATAAAATTTGAGGCCTTTTTACTTGACCTCTAGGCTTTATTGTCGGAGGTGTAGGTTTGCCAAAAAGCTTGATGATGGATTGGGTTCAGGGTGGTGTATCCTCTTTTAAACACTAATCGGTTAACGTGAGATCTCTTGTACAGTTCTAGGTGAACGACGAACTGCGCGAGAGTCAGGTGATGCATTTGGTTCTGGTGGCAGAAATGCATGCATTGATGACTGTTATATTCTTTCGGGTCAACGTTTTCTTTTAATCTCCATGTTGCCATAAACTCTGCAAACGGTTCCCGATACACCCGTTCGTTGATCTTAAACAGCTTTTTCCAAGCGCTGTTAGTCTTTCCATGTGCCATAAAACTTAAGATTCCTCTTAATTCATCAGCCCACCCACACTGCTCCATTATCTCCCAGTTGATGTACTTGTTGGAGCTCTTTTGCCTATTTATCCAATCATGCATAAATGGCTCGTATTCTGTCGGGTTATCTTGCCCGTGAATGGAGTGGGGTAACTCGTATTCTTCTGGTAGATAGTTAGCCATCTGCAAGAGTCAAAACACATAGGTTATGTTCCAAAATAATAAGACTGAATATAACACTTACAAATGAAAAATGCTTATATTTTTTGAAAAAAATTCGAAATGAGGGCTTTAAAAATGACATTTTTCATATCCTGTTATCGTCAATTATAGCCAAAATTACCGCAAACAATGTCTAATCATACTATAAACTCATTTCTAGGCAAAATTCAAAGCGTACCCGTGATTGCAACAAATAATGCTAAAAATAATTATAGTGTGTTAGTCGTAATACGCAATCCCGATCAAAGTAAGATGATTTTTACGCATACAATGGTTCTAATGACCATTTTTAATTATATTAAATATTTTTGAACATCAAACTTTTCTTATATCGTCTTGAAGTCAAGGGTTAGATTATTTTTATCGAAAAATATTCATTTTGATCAAAACTTACAAAATAAGAAAAAGTCAAAGACTAGGCTCAAATTTCATTTGTAAGTCAATGATATCTTAATTTAGACTAATTTTCAAGTTATCCTAAGTTTTAAAAACATTTAAAATATAGGAAAAACCTAAAGCCAATTTTGTATAGTTTTCTCAAAAGTTCAATTTCCAATCAAAGAATCCTAAATTGTTCCAAAACTAGTTTCTAAGTGTACTAGATGAATCACTAAGCCTAAATTAGCTAGCAAAATATCTAATTTCCAAACATTTCACCAATTTCTTGCCTAAAATTCAAACTAACGAATCGAAAGCTAAAAGTGAACCAAAATGCCTCAATCGAACCTAAAAACTAACACATATCAATCACATTGTCTAACTAAGCATATAGGAAATCAAAATTGGGCATAAAACATGAATTTTTACAAAAGTCAAAATTTTGACTTTGAGTAAAAACTCGATTATTAACTGTGAAAGCTTACCTTTTGTGCGAAATTGACAGCGAAAACGTGTTTAGGAGGCACGAGAGACTTAGATTAGTGCTTTGAATCATTGAAATTGATCAAGAAATGGTGATGGTGGTGGTGGTCTCACTCGTCGGCCGAAGAAGAAAAAGAAGAGGAGAGGAAGAGAAAAAGAAAGGAAAAAGGAAAGAAGAAAGGTAGAAAAGGGAGAAAAAGTTGGGCCCGTGTGGCGAACGGGCTTATTTCCCCGACCCGACTCGCGATTTTTTATATTTTTAAAATATAAATTTATCACTAAATTAATAAAGGATTTATAAAATTTTGCTTCGGATTTTAATCCGGTTATTTTTACTAATTAAACTAAGAATTAAAAGAAAAAGACAAATGGACAGAGTAAAATAAAATATTTTTTTATTAATAATACAAATTACAAATGTTCCACAACTAGGTTCCAGAAATGACGCGAAAAGAAAGATAAATTTAAAGCTTCTTTGACCATCCAGAATAAATCAGCGGAGTGTAATGAAAATATTTCAAAATCACTTAGCATTTTCCGCTCACGCTTTTGTAAATCTCAGATGTTGTCCATAAGTTTAATCAAAGCCCTTCTAACTTTTTTAATTGTAACGACCCAACCCGTCGTATTCCGGCCCATAAAATTTTTTTCCCTTTATATTACATTAATATTATTACCATTAAGGTCCCATTTATGTTTCCAAAACGCTTCCATTACAATAATAAGTTTGGACAACGTTAAAACGTTTTAAGACATAAGTTTAAGTATCCAAACGGGCATACACATCATAGTTTACCAAAACCCGTTTACATCATCAAAAGATAGTTTCGACCCGACTACTTTAATTTCCAACAAAACGAGCATGGTGATTGGGGATACGCTACCCAATCCTAATCAAATCCAAAAAGCGAGATCTTCTATAGCAACCTAGCCAAGATCTCTAATCCCCACGCTTACCCGAGCTGCCATCACGCGAACCTATAAAAATATCAACAACGAGAGGGTAAGATAATGCTTAGTGAATGCAATAATTATACACATACATATATAATTTACCTACTTGCAATCCCTTACCCATACTACAAGTTAAACCCACAAGTCAATGTATATGAAACTAGCATCATCAATCTTACCACAATAATCTCGTACAACAAAGCGTAAAAGCTAGTAACATCAATCGCATCACAATTACCTCGTTTATCAATTCGCACAAGCTAGTAACATCAATCACATCACAATTACCTCGTTTATCAATTCGCACAACCTACTAACATCAATCGTATCACAATTACCTCGTTTATCAATTCGCACAAGCTAGCAACATCAATCTACCACAATTACCTCGTTTATCAATTCGCACAAGCTAGTAACATCAATCGCATCACAATTACCTCGTTTATCAATTCACACAAGCTAGTATCGTCAAAATCGTACAACTAGCGACATCATTAGCATAATAATCATAATAATAATTAAATGCTAAACAACAACGAGTATATACCATGGTTAACCAATATCGCAAAGGAATGACCTCGCTAATAAGTCATCAGTGTTCATAACAACCGTTAGCTCCCAAAAACAGCTATGGTATGCTAACCCCCGAGGTGTTCCAAAACGGTTATGGCATCACCCCCTAGTGTTCCAAAACGACTATGGCATCACTTGATCATCGTATGAGTAAGAACCGGCTATTCGGTTAGCGCCCAAAAACGGCTATGGTATGCTAACCCTGAGGTATCCCAAAACGGCTATGGTATTCCCCCAAAGTGTTCCAAAACGGCTATGGCATCACTTAATAGTGGCTATTACTCACATCATGTGCACAAAATGGCTATGTGCACAATATCAATGGTCACAAAACGGCTATGTGACACATTATCAAATAATAGCAATATAATAATAATATATCATCCACAAACCCTAAGTCGCATGTTAGTGCACAAAATCCAGCTATTGTGACACTATTCCAAAGGTGTCCCAACGGCTATCGTCGCATCGATGTGCAACAAAACCCGGTTATTGTGCACATCGTGCAAAAGCAAATAAATTATATACATACATGTATAACTATTCCACTCACCTTGAAGTCTTGAAGAAAGCATCCAAGTCCGTTAATCCGCCAATGAAACATACCTATTCCAATTGTACTTCCAAGCCCAACTAAAGTCCAACCAAAGTCCAAACTCACCAATAATCACTAACTAGAGTGATAATGGTTCTAATAACGCCAAACAATCTAACCACAAGTGATAATTACTTGTTCTCCCCCAAAAGTCAACTCACAAACCCTAATTTGACCCGTTTCAAAAATCAAACCTAATGGGTTCAAATACTTCCATAATCACCTAAACTAGCGATTAAACACCAATTACAAACCCCAATCTAGTTTAGATGATTAACCAACCCAAATCCCGCCTTCATCACTTATAAACCCGAATCTTGGTGTTAACCTTCCATTAACAACTAATGGGGTTTCCTTATGAACTCACAATCAAAAACCCCTAAATATGAACATGAATCACAAGAACGAAATTCGGATAGAAGACTTACCACTACTATCAAATCGTAGCTAAGAACGAGGAGAACAAGGTTGCCTCTTACGCCCTCGATCGAATCCCGCTTCTTCCTTTCCAAATTCCCTTTTGAATGATTTGAGGAATTTATGTTTAGAGAGAGAAGGTGGAAGAAAAATGGAAAAAAATATAAGAAAATGAAATGGGTGGATGGGATTTAAGATCCCAAATCTGGTACACACGCGAAATGACCGAAACGCCCTCGATTCCTCTTAAAATTATAAAATTCTGAACTAGTTTTGCAGTGTGGTCGCGCCGCGGACCAGGCCCCTCGCGCCGGGAGATTTGCCTTGGTCTGGGATCCATTTTATCGAGCTCCTGAACTTGATTTCTTGGGAATGTCGCGCTGCGACAAAATTGCCCACGCCTCGACCTTGAGCACATTTCGTCCATTTTTCGCGTGACGACCCGGAGATTTCCGACCAAATTTAAACTTAATCTTTATATGTTTCCGACACGATAAGCAAAGTCTGTTATGTTGAGTCTCAAAAACTTTGGAACAATTATATGAATGCATTTGCCCTTTTTACCATTCTCGATGATTCACGAACAACTGTTTGTAAATAAATGTATAGATATAAATACAAATACAAGTATACAGAGACATTAATGTGAATTAATAAAATACACTCCAATCAATTGGAATTATTAACGTAAAAATAAAATACAGAATAAATAAGTTGCTATTAAAATATATATATACATATATATATATATATTTATGAATTCTGAACATAAATAATATTATATGTATTGTAAATAATAAATATTAAATATTTAAAATAAGTTATATTATATAATTAGTAATTAGGATAAAATTTATAAATTGTAATATGTTAAATTACAAGTTTGAAAATAATCATTATGTTAATATTATTAACAATAATTTCATTATAAACACTAATATGAACATTTGAATAATTAATATTACTATATAAAATGTATATATGAATATATGAATATGTAAAGCTTGATATGCACAAGTAAAATTAATATTATTGATATTATTATTATTATCATATCTAATATTATTATTATTATTATTATTATTATTATTATTATTATTATTATTATTATTAATATTATTATTATTATTATTATTATTATTATTATTATTATTATTATTATTATTATTATTATTATTATTAGTTTCATCACTATTATTAAAACTAATATTGATGTTTATATAATCAATATTATTATATTTTCTTATATATTTAAAATACATATATGTATAATTGATATATCTAATTATACAAACATTGACATATATACATATAAATATATATAAATTTCAGTTATATATATAAACAAATACAGATATAAAAAAATCGTTTATATATAAATACATATATATGAATTACAGATATATATATATGTATATATAATGCTTATGCAAATAGATATATATATATATATATATATATATATATATATATATATATATATATATATATAATATATATATGCGATTATATATAAATACAGAACGATACAATTTTAGTTTGATGTCATTGTCTAAACTTTATTTGATTCTTAATTTTTGTCTGCAAGAGGGCCACTAAATCGATCTCAATTCAGGAATCAAACAAAATTTGTTAGACTTAGCTATCTATTTTAAACTTTTATCCACCTGATACATCATACGCGTACTTATTGTTTACTAATCGTTACCCGTCCCAATCTAACCTTAATGCAAATAATTTAGGATCCAATATAAGAATTATAATTCGTTTATCACTTAGGCACTTCCAATTATCTCTGGATTTAGAAAATTAAAAAAGAAAAAGAAAAAAAGAACGAGGTCGACTGCCTGTTCTTCAATTATTTTTGTCAAAACCCGAATTTGAATTAAATTTCAAAATCCTTAATGGCAGTTAGGCTATAAATCTTCCAGTTAAACTGTCTGGAAAATCTCAAGTCTCAAATCTTCATATCGAGTTTCAATTCTTGAGTCAAAGTGTGATTTCAAAAAAGTCAACATTTGTGTTCATAGAGAAATCTATAATCGTATTGGGGTCTTCAGTCAAATTGATGATTCCTAAAAATTATAGGAATGATTTAGAGCATATCTCATGTTGTAAGTACGAGCTAAAACGATTTAGAATTTAAAATTAAAACTTGAGTTTATTTTTTATTTTTGCGAAACAGCTACTGCTGCTGTGGGTTCTATATTTTTTTTTATTCAATTCACCAAGTGGATGTATCCGTTTCTATATTATTACCCCAATCCAGTAGATAAGTCATTTGTATGAATATGTTGATCGGTGGTCGATTAATTTCATGAAGAAGATGATTAAGGGAAACAAGCAAGTACGGGATATATATAACTGGGTGGTTAATTAAAACAGAAAAAAAAACTGGAACAAATGGTTAAGAGTGTTAGCGATGAGCGGGAGGTCGCGGGTTCGAGCCCCGTCTTGGGCTTTTCTTTTTAGAGGAAGTTTTAAAAGGGTATATATTTTAATTTCCATTTCAATTTCCATTATTATTATTATTATTATTATTATTATTATTATTATTATTATTATTATTATTATTATTATTATTATTATTATTGTTATTGTTATTGTTATTTTTAATATTATTAATATTTGTTGTAGTTATGTTAAAATAAATAATATGATTAATGTTATTATCATTTTTTTTCTTATATATTACTAATAATATCATTGAGTAACATTAGTATTATTAATATTAATTATTACTATTATTATTATTATTAATATTGATATAGGTATTATTATTATTATGATTAAGATTACTATAATTAGTGTTATTATGAAAATAAAACAAGTTATTTTTAGTGTTATTATCAATTTTAATGAACATAAGTAGTATTACTAATATTATCATTATTATTATAAATATGATTATCATTATTAGTATTATTATCACTAATATTGATATTAAGATTATTATTATTATTACCACTAATATGATTATAAGTATTATCATGAATATTACTATTATGTAACTACTAAAATCATTATCATAACTATCATTAACAGTAAAATTAATATTTTTATAGTTATTATCATTAATATCATTATTAGTATTATCACTAATAGAAATATTAACATTATTACCTCTATTAGAAAACTTAAGTATTATAATTACTATAATTTTACCATATGTAATATTATTTTAGTATTATTATAATTATTATTTTTCAAACAAATGATATATATATATATATATATATATATATATATATATATATATATATATATATATATATATATATATATATATATATATATATATATAGTGGTTGGATCAAGAGGGAAGTAACCATTCGGGGGAAAGCGGGGGGAAGCAAAAACTTTTTTTTTCGTTTTTTGAAAAAACTTTGTTCACGAACATTATAGATGAGATGAAAATATGAACATTTAGTAGAGACACTTTGTGATAAATATTTTTATTTTGGCGGGAAAACGCTCGAAGAAGTAATATATAACAATTATCGTTTTTTTCGAGCGTATTTTGAGATTTTAGCTATTAGGGTTTAGATATTAGGGTTTAGATATTAGGGTTTATAGGGTTTAGATATTAGGGTTTAGAAATTTAGGGTTTAGGGTTTAGATTTAGGATTTAGATTGAGTTTTTAACACGAACGGTTTAGAGTTTAGGGTTCCATAAACCCAAAACACCAAACCCTAAACCCTAAACCTTAAACCCTAAACCCTAAACTCTAAATCGGGCTAAATTTTACTTCACAAAACATGGAAAAAAAATGTTCATATTTTTCACGAACAATATTATCTTGAATGTTATTTTTGTCGCTAAGTGTCTCTTCTAAATGTTCATATTTTTGTGTGATCTTGATGTCGGAAAAAAAATTTCAAAAAATCCGAAAAAAAAAATTTGCTTCCCCCCGCTTCTCCCCGATTGGTTACTTCCCCATTGATCCTGCCCCTATATATATATATATATATATATATATATATATATATATATATATATATATATATATATATATATATATATATATAATACCTGTAACATAACAAGAATTTATATTTTTATATACAAAATGAAAATATGAAAACATATACATATTATTAATATAAAAATGACATAACTAATAAATTCATATATATAATTTTTCGATTGCGAATATGTGTATTAATATATACAAATGATATAGGTTGGTGAATCCGAGGCCAACCCTACATTTTGTTCAATGTCGTCATATGTATTTTTACTACAAAATACATTATGGTGAGTTTCATTTGCTCCCTTTTTAAATGCTTTTGCAATATATATGTTTTGGGACTGAGAATACATGCGCTGCTTTTATAAATGTTTTACGAAATAGACACAAGTAATGGAAACTACATTATATGGTTGAATGATCGAAGCCGAAAATGCCCCCTTTACTTGGTAACCTAAGAATTAGTAAACTAGTCTACTAATTGATGCGAATCCTAAAGATAGATCTATTGGGCCTAACGAACCCCATCCAAAGTACCGGATGCTTTAGTACTTCGAATTCGTTTTTATCATGTCCGAAGGATTTCCCGGAATGATAGGGGATATTCTTATATGCATCTAGTTAATGTCGGTTACCAGGTGTTCAATCCATATGAATGATATTTTTGTCTCTATGCATGGGACGTATATTTATGAGAAATGGAAATGAAAATCTTATGGTCTATTAAAATGATGAAAATGATCATTTATGATAAACTAATGCACTCACCAACCTTTTGGTTGACACTTTAAAGAATGTTTATTCTCAGGTATGAAAGAAATCTTCCGCTGTGCATTTGATCATTTTAAGGATATTACTTGGAGTTATTCATGACATATTTCAAAAGACGTTGCATTCGAGTCGTTGAGTTCTTCAAGATTATTATTAAGTCAATTATAGTTGAATATGTTACGAAATGGTACGCATGCCGTCAACTTTCGATGTAAAGAAAGTTTGTCTTTTAAAAACGAATGTAATGTTTGTAAAATGTATCATATAGAGGTCAAGTACCTCGCGATGTTACCAACCATTGTGAATCGTTTGTAATCAATATGGACTTCGTCCGGATGATTAAGACGGGGTACGACAGTTGGTATCAGAGCGGTGGTCTTAGCGAACCAGGTCTTGCATTAGTGTGTCTAACTGATAGTTGTTTAGATGCATTAGTGGGTCTGGACTTCGACCGTTTCTGCATGTCAAAAGTTTTGCTTATCATTTCGTGTCGAAAATCATCTACTTATCATCCTTAGGAAATTACCTACTTATCATTCCTAGTCTAGACACATCTTACTGCATCGATTGCATGAATAGTGTATAGATAAATCCATATCTTAACGTATATGTTACTGTAGACTTTATCTGACACGTTTCCTTAATTTCCTCCGTAATCTACGGGATCTTCTGTACTATATTAGATATTCTATATAATTAGAATATTTTTCATTAACCGAAAATCATTTCATATCGAAAATCCTCTAACTGATCATAAGAGATGGATCCTACACCTAGCTTGGATTCCATTAGTTCCGGAAGCAATTTCGAGATGCTTATTGAAGTAGACTCCGAAGTCAATGAAGTCGAAGTGTCTCCACCGTTTACCTATTTTTCTTTCTGGAGGAGATGGGGGTGGGTCCGAGACTTACTCACTCTATGGAGAAATGAAGAAGGCGAGCCCTACCGCGAACCAAACTTACCTCCTAACATCAGAGAAAATGATGTACTCACCGGTGAACCTATGCGCAACACTGTATTCACCCTTCTTGCTAAAGTTTTCCACCTCGAAGGTCGCATTACTGCAATCTCAGAAAATATTCAACCTCTACTTCCGAATACCAATCAAAGGGGAATATTAGAAGAAGTTAGGGAACTTTGAATTGATAATCAAGATCTATCGAATCAGATGAGTGGATGGATAGAAATGATAGAGGGTAGGATAGAAAATCTGACAAGAATGGTGCGTGATTTACAAGCTATACTTACTACACCAACATCATCACCAACCTCAGCACCAATAACACTTGTAGCACCAACAACAACATTACCACCATCAGCAGCACCAGCATCATAACCAGTACCAACAACAACAACAACATCATTACACGTCTCAACCTCACAATCTATACCTCAAGCATAATCTTCGTCCTACCTATCGTTCTATCTACTTTATCTTTGTTCTACATATCAATCTACATCGATTATCTCCGTTCTACATGGCGACTATGTAATCTCTAAAGTCTTAAAGATTATATTCTAGTTCTACCGGTAAATCAAATGAGTCTAATATTATATTAACTCCTTAAATCCATGATTACATCTGAAGAAAATATACATGTATATATGTTTTCATAAAGATTGTAATTAAAAAATTCTTTTGTACAAACTGTTAATGGTGAAAATATTTTAACGGGTAGGTAATACCCGAGGAATATTTAGATTTCACATTAATAAGTTACACTGTACATTCTTCGAAACTGATTCAACAGTCATTTACTCTCCTACTTACATCAACAGATATACGTATCCGTTCACTGCAGAATAACCATTTTCATTCAATTTTATATTTGGATTTTGACCTATCAGAATCCAACAAGTGGCATAATGAAGAAAACATTGAACAAAATAAAATTTGTTAGAAACAAACAAATTAACTATGAGAAATTTTGTTAAGAATCCACGCTAACTGTTCCTAGCTAGCTGATTACATTTTATTTATCACAATTTAATTATCACAATTTTAATTCTCGCAATTTTATTTATCGACATTTAATTTCTGTTATTTATTTTACGCACTTTATTTATCGTCATTTAAATACTGTTATTGACGCATTTAAATATCGGGACACGTATACAAGGTTTTGACATATCATATCGACGCATCTATATATATTATTTGGAATAACCATAGACACTCTATATGCAGTAATGCTGGAGTTAGCTATACAAGGTTGAGGTTGATTCTACAATAATATATATAATTTGAGTTGTGATCGAGTCTGAGACATGTACACGGGTCACGATACGTATTAATTAATTCGAATATTATATATTAAATTATATATGAATTATTGGACTGTTACTGTAGACTATCGACTGTGGACTAATAACATTGGACAATTAAAATGAATTAAAATATTGATTATAACATATGAAACTAAACATTTCTTCAAGTTTGCCACTTGATTTCATCTTAAACTTCATTGGTATTTTGACGATTACAATCTGCGTTCAAACCTTTCATAATTCTTGAAAACACCTCAATCGAGGGGATAAACCTACCGCACTTCATGTACGGAAGAAAAGATTAATGCATATAGTTATGCACCTGAAACACTTGGAACCTGTGTAAATGTCTAACACGTATCTGTGCTAGCTTCTTTGGCGTTGTTATTACCGAAAATAACTTTACAATCCCTCTTCAAAGTAGCCAATTTTGTCACAGCTCCAACAAGTCAGCTTCGACTTTTCGTTCGAAAAAACCTTATTATAACCTTGATATATACATTGTCTTTTCGTCATCGTTACCGGGTAACCATTTATATCCCACCACATTAGCAGTAAACTTACCAACAACCTTGTTGATCTTTGACTTTCCGAAGAATCATTACAGTTATCGAAACCCTATCATATACTCATCCACATCTTGTAACGAGAACTGCCATACCAATTACCGAGAATCAGCAATCAGTATTTTGAAATCTCGCAACATGTCTGCAACAACAGTTATATGTATACACAAAACATTTATCTCATAGAATTATGATCTTCCATTCTGAAATCCTGAAGAGCATTCCGTCTACAAACCAATACTCTGAATGTTGAAAAGTTGAATGAAGTAGCAGAAACTGTAGACAACCGTAAACGACCTTAACAGTCAAAAGTATGATGATAAAGAAGGATACGTTGGAAAAGCTCAGAAAAGTTGGAACTGGAAAACGGATTGAGCTAACCACGAAGGAGACCAACGACAAATACAAGGACCATACCCTATATTCAAAGAATCCAGGTAATTCTGGATCCGTTGAAATCTTTAGAGAATATCTTACTCCGAAGTCATGTTAAAATCTTGCGGAAAATTTTCCTTCATCAACCTTCGAACTTGGAAATTCCAAAATATCATCATAAATATCTTCGATATTTCTGAGGATATTTTCATAAATATTCTCATCAGAAATTATATACCTCTTCGTGCTTCCTGTGTTTCATTATATTGGAAACTTCTGTAAAATCTAAGTTTAAATTATGAATGAATTCTGGAGAAATGTAAAGGAACTGAAGCATGAGTTAGTATAATATAATGACACTTGATCAACGTGATTATATTACAGAAAGTCATGCTGAGTTTCTAATGGGTCATGATGATTCACAGATCATAACGTCATCATTTGCCATGTTACATAACTCTTTCATTCTACTTAACTTCTGAACATATCAAGAAAATATATTCTTGATAGTTCTATTCTCAGTGATTCTGGTAATTTGATAAATCAAATCGTGCTATTACATTCTTTCTTATTTAGAACATTAAAATTCATTCGATACTCCATACTTACGAATTCTAGACCGTTACTCGCTTTACTAGTGGTCGAGAAGAAAATAAAAAGGCAAATAGCTCCAAAATATAAGAGAAAATATAAAGCCCAGTAACAACACTGAGGTTACAAACCGTAGATATTAATATGAATAGCAATATAAAGATACGGTAGAATTAACAATAGTATCATCCCTAGGTAATAATAGAAGTAAATAGATTCTTCTGGTGGAAGATTGAAAAGAAGGATGACAGAAATGATAATTAGGAAAATATCAAAGATTAGAACTTGATTTAGCAATTTCAAAATCTTTCGGATGTATGAACTAAGAAAGAAAATATAGGAATGGAAATTAATAGAACGGAAAAAGTTTAATTTATAATGGAAATATCAGATAGAGTAATCGAGGCGGATCACCGTATTTATTTATAGAGATCTTAATTTCTTTATATCCCGAAGAATCAGATCTTATAGATTTCCAAGATTTTCTTTTAAATCCCTTGAATTCCGGAATTCAACCTAGACAACGTCAAAAGTCAAGACGAACCTTTACTCACTTCATTTCGCTCTTTTGTGATAGCTTCATTCGTGCTCTTCGAATAAACGAATTGTATTATCCATATTACTCAATGATGATAAAACTCTATTTACTAACTCATATTCATCATGAAAACTTTTTTATTGTTAGCCATGACCACCTCACTCAAATTTCGGGACGTGATTTTTTTAACGGGTAGGTACTGTGACGACCTGGAGATTTTCGACCAAATTTAAATTTAATCTTTATATGTTTCCGACACGATAAGCAAAGTCTGTTATGTTGAGTCTCGAAAACTTTGGAATAATTATATGAATGCATTTGCCCTTTTTACCATTCTCGATGATTCACGAACAATTGTTTGTAAATAAATGTATAGATATAAATACAAATACAAGTATACATAGACATTAATATGAATTAATAAAATACACTCCAATCAATTGGAATTATTAATGTAAAAATAAAATACAGAATAAATAAGTTGCTATTAATATATATATATATATATATATATATATATATATATATATATATATATATATATATTTATGAATTCTGAACATAAATAATATTATATGTATTGTAAATAATAAATATTAAATATTTAAAATAAGTTATATTATATAATTAGTAATTAGGATAAAATTTATAAATTGTAATATGTTAAATTACAAGTTTGAAAATAATCGTTATGTTAATATTATTAACAATAATTTCATTATAAACACTAATATGAACATTTGAATAATTAATATTACTACATAAAATGTATATATGAATATATGAATATGTAAAGCTTGATATGCACAAGTAAAATTAATATTATTGATATTATTATTATTATTATTATTATTATTATTATTATTATTATTATTATTATTATTATTATTATTATTATTATTATTATTATTATTATTATTATTATTATTATTATTATCATATCTATTATTATTATTATTATTATTATTAGTTTCATCACTATTATTAAAACTAATATTGATGTTTATATAATCAATATTATTATATTTTCTTATATATTTAAAATACATATATGTATAATTGATATATCTAATTATACAAATATTGACATATATACATATAAATATATATAAATTTCAGTTATATATATAAACAAATACAGATATAAAAAAGCGTTTATATATAAATACATATATATGAATTATATATATATATATATATATATATATATATATATATATATATATATATATATATATATATATATATATATATATATATATATAATGCTTATGCAAATAGATATATATATGCGATTATATATAAATAGAGAATAATTTTAGTTTGATGTCATTGTCTAAACTTTATTTGATTCTTAATTTTTGTCTGCAAGAGGGCCACCAAATCGATCTCAATTCAGGAATCAAACAAAATTTGTTAGACTTAGCTATCTATTTTAAACTTTTATCCACCTGATACATCATACGCGTACTTATTGTCTGCTAATCGTTACCCATCCCAATCTAACCTTAATACAAATAATTTAGGATCCAATATAAGAATTATAATTCGTTTATCACTTAAGCACTTCCAATTATCTCTGGATTTCAAAAATAAAAAAAAAAGAAAAAAAGAACGAGGTCGACTGCCTGTTCTTCAATTATTTTTTTCAAAACTCAAATTTGAATTAAATTTCAAAATCCTTAATTGCAGTTAGGCTATAAATCTTCCACTTAAACTGTCTGGAAAATCTCAAGTCTCAAATCTTCATATCGCGTTTCAATTCTTGAGTAAAAGTGTGATTTTAAAAAAGTCAACATTTGTGTTCATAGAGATATCCATAATCGTATTGGGGTCTTCAGTCAAATTGACGATTCCTAAAGATTATAGGAACGATTTAGAGCATATCTCATGTTGTAAGTACAAGCTAAAACGATTTAGACTTTAAAATTAAAACTTGAGTTTATTTTTTTTTTCGAAACAGCTACTGCTACTGTGGGTTCTATATTTTTTTTATTCAATTCATCTAGTGGATGTATCCGTTTCTATATTATTACCCCAATCCAGTAGATAAGTCATTTGTATGAATATGTTGATCGGTGGTCGATTAATTTCATGAAGAAGATGATTAAGGGAAACAAGCAAGTACGGGATATATATAACTGGGTGGTTAATTAAAACAGAAAAACAAACTGGAACAAATGGTTAAGAGTGTTAGGGGTGAGCGGGAGGTCGCGGGTTCGAGCCCTGTATTGGGCTTTTCTTTTTAGAGGAAGTTTTAAAAGGGTATATATTTTTATTTCCATTATTATTATTATTATTATTATTATTATTATTATTATTATTATTATTATTATTATTATTATTATTATTATTATTATTATTATTATTATTATTATTATTATTATTATTATTATTATTATTATTATTATTATTATTATTATTATTGTTAATATTATTAATATTTGTTGTAGTTATGTTAAAATAAATAATATGATTAATGTTATTATCAATTTTTTTTGTATATATTACTAAATAATATCATTGAGTAACATTAGTATTATTAATATTAATTATTACTATTATTATTATTAATATTAATATTGATATAGGTATTATTATTATTATGATTAAGATTATTATAATTAGTGTTATTATGAAAATAAAACAAGTTATTTTTAGTGTTATTATCAATTTTAATGAACATAAGTTGTATTACTAATATTATCATTATTATTACAAATATGATTATCATTATTAGTATTATTATCACTAATATTTATATTAAGATTATTATTATTATTACCACTAATATGATTATAAGTATTATCATGAATATTACTATTATGTAACTACTAAAATCATTATCATAACTATCATTAACAGTAAAATTAATATTTTTATAGTTATTATCATTAATATCATTATTAGTATTATCACTAATAGAAATATTAACATTATTACCTCTATTAGAAAACTTAAGTATAATAATTACTATAATTTTACCATATGTAATATTATTTTAGTATTATTATAATTATTATTTTTCAAACAAATGTTATATATATATATATATATATATATATATATATATATATATATATATATATATATATATATATATATATATATATATATATATATATATATATATATATATATATATATATATTAATACCTGTAACATAACAAAAATTTATATTTTTATATACAAAATAAAATATGAAAACATATACATATTATTAATATAAAAATGACATAACTAATAAATTCATATGTATATAATTGTTCTATTGCGAATATGTGTATTAATATATACAAATGATATAGGTTCATGAATCCGAGGCCAACCCTACATTTTGTTCAATGTCGTCATATGTATTTTTACTACAAAATACATTATGGTGAGTTTCATTTGCTCCCTTTTTAAATGCTTTTGCAATATATATTTTTTGGACTGAGAATACATGCGCTGCTTTTATAAATGTTTTACGAAATAGACACAAGTAATCGAAACTACATTATATGGTTGAATGATCGAAGCCGAATATGCCCCTTTTACTTGGTAACCTAAGAATTAGTAAACCAATCTACTAATTGACGCGAATCCTAAAGATAGATCTATTGGGCCTAACGAACCCCATCCAAAGTACCGGATGCTTTAGTACTTTGAATTCTTTTTTATCATGTCCGAAGGATTTCCCGGAATGATAGGGGATATTCTTATATGCATCTAGTTAATGTCGATTACCAGGTGTTCAATCCATATGAATGATATTTTTGTCTCTATGCATGGGACGTATATTTATGAGAAATGGAAATGAAAATCTTGTGGTCTATTAAAATGATGAAAATGATCGTTTATGATAAACTAATGAACTCACCAACCTTTTGGTTGACACTTTAAAGTATGTTTATTCTCAGGTATGAAAAAAATCTTCCGCTGTGCATTTGATCATTTTAAGGATATTACTTGGAGTTATTCATGACATATTTCAAAAGACGTTGCATTCGAGTCGTTGAGTTCATCAAGATTATTATTAGGTCAATTATAGTTGAATATGTTATGAAATGGTACGCATGCCGTCAATTTTCGATGTAAAGAAAGTTTGTCTTTTTAAAACGAATGCAATGTTTGTAAAATGTATCATATAGAGGTCAAGTACCTCGCGATGTAACCAACTATTGTGAATCGTTTGTAATCGATATGGACTTCGTCCGGATGGATTAGGACGGGGTATAACATCACCCTTAACAATTAAATCATCACCCGCTATCTATTAAAATCCACAAACCCGAGCACAAGAACTTGCTCAATCCCTCACATTGGGAAAACTCAACCAATGTCGTACCGAGATATCAACTCCTTAGCGTACCTTTACCAAGTACAATGCTAATAGCAACCAAATTTCAACCTAAGGTCAAGAACCAAACCAAATGAAGACCAAACAAAAGAGAATCTTTACGGATAACACTTATCACATATCATCCTTTGTAGTGCGCAACACGACCAATACGCTACTATCACAAAATCGTAAGCAAATGACTAAATCTGCCAGCATCCAAAACGACCATGGCAATGCAAATCCCGAGGTGTACAAATACGGCTATTGTCACACCCTCTATTACACGAAAAACGGCTATCGTGATATATCCGTAGTGCGCAAAAATGGCTATTGCAACACTACTACGAACGTGTGATTAAAAATGGCTATTACTCACAACCATGTGCACAAAAACAACTATGTACACAATTCATACGGGTAATTAAAACCATAAACATACAAGTAACGGTTCCTTCCAGAAATCGCTTACCATCAATCACAACCAAGGGTGGTTAATGAAGAGCTAATCCTTCCAGATATCACTCATCACCTATCATAAGTCAAACGTGGTCAATAGAGAGATAACCTCAAATAAACACATACACGTGATTACCTCGTAGCACACAAAATGGCTATTGTGTAACTACTACCCAAAGTATACGACAAGGAGGTATCGTACCCTTTCTCAAAGTCCCATTACGCTCTTCCTCGGTAGGAATATAAATACTTAATGAATTCGACACAATTTCTTTGATATAATATTACCAACTTCCTCGTGTGGTATTATAAACTCCCTCACTTAGAACTTCATTCCTCAATCAAATCGCCAAGATTACAAAGTCATGCGATTTCACCATTTACCGGCATATGCGACCATACTTGGCATCGGTCCTTCTTCTCGCATTCTCAAGAACTCAATTCAATAATAAAAACTAACGTCATCAAACTTTGCTTTAACACTTAGGATGCAAAAGATTTCGGATCGTCCTACGCCACTTCATACCAATCATTTATTAATACGAACACAAGCATCTCTCTTGCAGTCGTCCGATTGCTATAGCTTGTAAAATTTTGACTTAGTCAATCATGTACATAAGGGTTTCGCTCCGGTATCTTAAGTACAATGTAACCGCAACACCATCAGAGTCGAATGCCACGCTAGTAGCTATTGAAGAGGCACCTAACATCGCGTCACGTAGACTCCATTACCAACATACATTGAGACCCAAAATACTCGATCTCAAGGGTTTTACCCACCCGACGAACCTCATGGTTCATCAACTTCGACACGAAAGCGAACACGCGCTCACAACCTAACACTAAAGCCCGTTCACATGACTTGGTAGAATCATTTACTCAATAGCTAAGGAATGCTTGGTTACACCAAGTCTTACGCCCTTCGTCCGTGAATCCAAATGTCACCATAGGGTAATTCCATTAGGAATGTCCTTCTAACAATAATACACACGACAAAATCAGAACCTTAAGGGTCTCACTCGAACGAGATTAACGACCCGATACCAACCAAATGTCTAAGCATCCACAGACTCGCACAACAGAGCCAAGGCACAACACACTACTCAAACACTCTAATGAGTGCAACCCGAAACCATAAACGTAACCGTCCGCTCACTACGGATTGTCCCTAGTGGAAAATAAAGTTTAGCAAAGACTCACGCACACCCCGCATGTTATTACTAATGAACAACATACAATATCACACAAAAGTACCTGAAGCAACATCGTTGGACCCTCGTGCTTCACTAATCATGAGATAGTCGCGCTCTAACCTCTTAACCCGATCTTCAAACGATTCGGGACATTCCGACTTTCAGTGTCCCTCCTTCCGGCAGATAAAGCACTTGATCACGCTCGACGGTACACCCGTGCAATCCTTTGCCAAACGTCCTTGTTCACCACACGTAAAACACGTATGCACGGAACCTCCCAACTTTTTCGTCTGATTTCTAACCAACTCGGGACACTCTGGCCTTCGGTGTCCTTCTTTACGACAATTGTAACACATCACTTCATCACCCCTCGGTATCGTACACTCCTAATTTTTGTGGTCCCTCACCTCACAATTGTAACATCTAGGCATACTAGTGACCGACACTATCTTCATCTTCTTCCGACACCTTCGATCGCATTACTTGCTTTCGTACTAGGGCCACTTCTTGATTCGAACTTTCTCTTACCCAAAGGGTGATCAACAATTTTTGGCGCATGAAATTTAATTCCCATAATCGCTCCCTCGTCACCGTTATCTTCCTAAACCTCTTTTCGAACTCTTCTCTTACGACTTAACAACTTGGTCTCGGACCATTTTCGTTATTCGTCCTTCGATCAACTCCTTGGTTACTTCCCTAACTTTATCGTTGAAAACTGATACATATTGCTGAAAAACGGCCTCAATCCTTAATGTTAATTCATCCTTCCCCTCATGAATAGGCTCACTCGTTCCGCATCCATCTTCCATCTTCATTCTAAAGAATGCAATCGATTAAGAAACAAACGAGTACAATCATACGTACAATCCCGACCCATCTTGCTCGATAATCGTCTTACATCACTTGTCAAATACGATTTGCACCCGTAAA